>NW_028277056.1:14668214-15275892 GCF_059951505.1 Python bivittatus | reverse complement strand
ACTCCTGCCACTTCCTGCTTAATGATCCACACATCTTGGGGTCACAATGGCAACCGGGACTGTTGTCACTAAGTGATGTGGTCGTGTGACATCTCGCTTTATGATCGCATCACTTAGTGATGGCAATCCTGGTCCCAATTGCTGTCATAACCAGAGGACTACCTATATGTACAATGCACATATATGGATAAAATATGATTTTTTAATAGTTTTGTACATCACCAAGAATCTGATTACTGTATAAAATCAACTGTATAAAAGTAAAACAAAATAAAATGTATGGCAGCTTCTTCATGTTTAACTTGGCCTTCTGAAAATGAGAACCCATGGTTAGACCAAATCTCATCTTGTATGTAGCCACTAGTCATAAAAGAATCCTAGAACATACACTGCTGAGAAAGATAAGCAGTAACACATTAACTATCTTCTTGAGGAGCTTATTCACTATTAACTGACATTCTAATTAAGAAGCACAGTGCCTTAACAAGTTCCTTATTATATTGTTATGTATTTAACACAGAATTAATACAAAACCTAAGAACACATTCTGTCCTTTTATCTTATTCAGATATACACAAACACACACACAAATACATTTATACATGTGTTATTCAAAAAGAAAAAAAAATTCTCTTGACCAAATCCTTCTGCAAGTATCTTCTTATTAATTACTCTGAGATGTTAATCTATGATGGCATGCAGGGAACTCTTCTCCCCACCTAGAAAAGTGTTCACAGTTTTGTTGTTACAGCTACCTGTAAAAGCCATGCAGGTTTCTACAATAGTTGAAAACAGATTTCTGGTGCTAGGTCCCTTTCTTCAAGGGCAAATGTTTTTCCCTACCATTATGTGAGAGTTTAGAGAGACATATTCAGTACATACTATAGTCCCTAACTGCCTATAGGAATGTGGCCATTTATTATTTGTTGCCTTTATTTTAATATTTATGATATTCTGCTTTGAGTATTATAATTTAATGTTGAATTAAATTAGTGATTAAATAATTGGCCTAGGAGAGACCCAGCTTCAAGTCCCCCCTTCGTGATGGAGTTCATTTGATTACTTTTGGGTCACTCTGTGCCTTATAGGAATATTATTATGAGGATAAAATGAAGGGTTACCTCCTTGCATGCCTGCTTAAGTTTCCAGTGAATAAGGGGCATATAAATAAATGAATACTCCTTTAAATAATAAATAAAATTTGGGTAGCTACCATTAGAAAATCATCCCGTTGATAGCCTTTAAGATTCTGGTCAAAACTGAATGCCTGTGCTGTGATTCTGCCATCCATGGACCTGTAGAAAGATGCTAATGTTAATTTAAATATGCAGCCTAATAAGGTGGCAAACAGACAGTTATCATTTGTAGTTATTGTAAGGGAAGGAGTTTGAGTATATAACAAAAGCTGCCTAGGAAGAAGAAAAGTATTAGCATTGTAAGCAAAACGTTAACATCATTATCCCTGGTATACAATGGGTTTTGCATTATTCCTATAAATGATACAGCTGTTGATTTCATTGTGCTATATGACTGGAACAGGCTAAATGACAGAATGCATTCAAATTCTGGAACTGTTCTTATAGAACAGGTTTTCTGAATTCAGCAGATGAAACAGCCACTTACACTGTCATATATCATATGCAGCACAGGAACACAGGTTATCCTCAGAATCCAAGTCTATTCAGATTTCACTCTATTCAATACAGATTTTTTTTAATTTTTTAAAAAAGTACAGCATAATTTAATTAAATTTGGAATTTCAGATTCTGAAGTCTAACAGAATTTTATTGAAATGTAAAGGTACCAGCATATGAATTATCTCTTAAATCTAAAAGAAAGAAAAATGTATGTCTACTTATTTAAGAAAATACCTGTCTTCATTTGTAAAGTAGATGGGATTGTGTACAATTATCAATACAGTTCAAAAGTGAACAAGCAAAGACTCAGAGAAACTGAGCTAATTCAAACACGAACAAGGACAAAGAATATCCAATTAACTCAGAAAAAGTAATGGATGTCTGTTAAAATTAGAAATCAACCATCATAAATCCTCAATTGAAAAACATGCAAATTGAATAATGCACCTTCAGTTCTTGATGAGGATTCTCAGAGGGCTAAATAAATACTTTCAGAAACAGAAAATGAGAATGTCAAAAGCAATCCTATTGATTTAAAATTATTTGATTCTTACTCCACCTGATTGCAGTGTAATTATTATAACAAATGTATCTATAGTTTTGAAAAAGGAGGCAATAAGTGCCAATCAGAACCTAAAAGCTTCCAGATCCAAACCTACTATTCTGATTGCAGCCTAGCCGTTTTTAAACCTGATGTTCTGATTGCAAGCCTAACTAGAATCTTAAAGGATGGAAGTAACCTTAGCAATTGTCTAGTCTAACTCCCTGCCCAGTGCAGGAATCCACTACCATAGCATCCCCCACAAATGGCTATGCAACCTCTGTGTAATCATCTCCAGTAAAGAGAGTCCACCTCCTGAGGGAGTAATTGAACAGTTCTTAACATTAAGAATTTTTTTTCCTGATGTCTAACCAAAAGCTACTTCCTTCTAATTTAAACACAATTATTCTTATCTTGTCCTGTCCTATCTTCCAGGAAATTCTGAACAACTCTGTGCTACCTTCTACATGATAGTCCTTCAGAAGACAGTTATGTCTTGCTGCATTCGTCTCTTAACTGCTCCAAACATATTCAAGATCTTCAACCCTTCTCCTAAGTTTTCCTTCCAATTCCTTTACTATTCTGGTTGCCCTCTTCTGGACAAGCTCAGGTCTGTCAGTGTCCTACCTAAAATGCAGTGGTCAGAACTGAACAAATATTCTAGATCAGTGTTTCTCAACCTTGGGAACTTTAAGATGTGTGGACTTCAATTCCGGGAGTTGAAGTCCACACGTCTTAAGTTCCCAAGGTTGAGAAACACTGCTCTAGATGCATATCCATACAGTTTACTTGGCAACAGTAGGGAATTGATTTGCAACTGCTTTCTTCCAGGATGTATTTCAATTTCCCAGGCTGTAGGCTAGAGCCTGCTATTCCCTGATACATCTCATATCCAAAGATTAACAAGACTGACCCTTAGTTTACAAGCCCATACAAGGTCCATCTGGTGCTGCCACCTGCTGAGGCAGAATTATATTTTAAAAGTTTCCTTTCAATCAAGCTCAGTTCCTGGGGACTCCTTGACAACAGTACAGAAGTGTTTTGCCATTGTCTACTTTGGGGATATTTTCTGATTTCCTGGCCAGCCTACAATCCTGGGATTCCCTGGAGCTCTTCCATCCAAGGCCAGCCAGGCTCTGATATCTGTTGAGACAAACTGTAGTTATTTGGAATAAAATCCCACTAAACCAAATAGGACTTTCTTCTGAGTAAGATTATGCTATAAGCCTGCTGTCATTCTCTGGCTCTAATACAATCTTAAAAGCAAGCACAGCATCTGCCCTTTTAATCACATGACATGCTTACTGATGGTTAATTTAGCTATGATAGACCCAACTAGCCCAATCTGATTAGTTCAAAGACTGAATTCAGAGGACATACTAGGGTAAAATTGGGTTAACTACGTTTTGCCTCTCCAGGTGTCATGAAACACATCCATAGTATAGTAACAACAACAACAACAACAAAAAGCCCTTCAGGACATGCATGTACTGAAATTCCCTTTCCCCTTTTGCAAGTGGGCCAACCCATACTCCGATTAGCCTCCTCTTTCTTTAAGAAATGTGTTTTCCTAAAACAAGCATATGCATTCCACGCCTATCTAAAAGAAGAAAAAATCTTGAGCACTTGCAAAAATGCTTTTAAAAGGTTATTTCAAAACTTGTACTACTACTACTACTACTACTACTACTAAACTTGTATGTCGCCCAACTCTCAACGACTCTGGGCGGCTCACAACAATCAAAGAACTTACAATAAAACCACTAAAACGTAAAAGATAAAGATAAAAGACGGCAAGAGAGAGAGAGAGAGATTTGTGTGAGAAGGCTCTTCTTAAAAACTTAGCCCTTTCTCCACGTTGGTAGGAGCAGAGGTGGCGATCTGCTTGTCCCCCGAAGTCCAAACCGACCCCCATTTCTTTAAACATCCCCACTTTTTGGTTTTCCCCCGCGCGGCCGAGAAAAAGACAAACGGCCCGAGAAACAGCAAGCCCTCCCCACCATTTGAGTAGGCGCTCCCGCGTGTCTCTGCTCTCCAGGGCTGGGAAGCTTTTTTGACGGAGGTAATGGAAAGTATATCGCGATTCCGGGCCTTGGTCCCCGCAAGCCGACATAGCCGCTCCTTCGCGCTTAGACGCGCGAGCGGTTACCATGGGAACTAGTTTCTCTCGGCGCCACGTATTTTTGGGCCTCCCTTGGAACAAGCGTCCCGGGGAGGAAGGTTCCGTTTGCGTCCCTTCAATGGGGAGGCAGAGGCGAGGGATGGAAAATTCTAGCGCTATATTCACCAGCCTTGCCTTCCACCGAGGGTGGCCTACCTCACCCCCATCAAGCGGGCTCGGAGTAACAAGAGGCTGAAGCCCTGAGGAAGGCTCTAGGCCGGAAAAAGCGGTTTGCCTCTCTTGCTTTGGAATAGGACGCATTAGATGCACGGAGCTTTCTTCCCCTTAGAACTGCATTATACCTCGTTTGTATTAGGTATTTATGTTCTGCCCTTTCAATTGTTTTTAAAGCGGGAGGTTTTCTAAATAATACTGTAATAATAATTTTATTTCAGTAATAAGGAAAACACTAGTGACATACATAATAATATGAAAGGCATTGTAAAGATGAGAAAAAGCCTTCACATTTGATTGATATATTTGATTGCCTCGATCACAACATCTCTAGGCAGTATACAGATTATGAAGAATGAAGGTTAAAACATGGAAGAAAAGAAAAAAAACAAGCATAGCCAATAACTTCGAGGCTACTAGCATTTACGTTAGGGAAACAACATAATTGCATAAAATGCACATCAGGGAGGAAGGTCACAATCCCCCTGCCCCAGGGGGTCAGGACTATGAGGTAGACCAGACCAGAATATCCACTCTACAGGAAGACTAGAACTCAACTTTACTGAGATAGGGCAACAGTTCTTAAACATTTTGGCCTCAGGACTCCTTTGCATTCTTAAAAATGATGGAGGACCCCAAAGACCTTTGGTTTATATGGGTTATATCTATTGATATTTACTATATTAGAAATTAAAATGGAGAAATTTTAAAATATTTATTTGACTTTGTGGCACCCCTGAAAGAGTCTTGGAGACCCCCAGGGATCCCCAGACCACACTTTGCAAACTGCTGAGATAGGGTATAATAACAGAATCCTGCGAGTCTGATTGTACTTCTCCTCCCCTCTCTTTTATACCCCAGTGAGCTAAGGAGGAGCCAGTCTGAGTCTCTTCCAAATACTACCTTGCACCCCAGAACTTAAGCAATGTTTCTGTCATCTTTGTTTGCAGTTTCTGAATACAGTATTTGTTTCAAAGCCACTTCCCCGGCTCTCTATACAGGGGGTGCTGAAATAGTCAGGTAAACTACTGGGAGTTGGGCAGCATGTAAATTTAATCTATTATTGTTGGTCACACAGTCAGCCAGATGTTTAGACTGGATTTGGCATTTTTATCCACCTATTGAGTCCTACCCAAGGACCTAGGATAGGCAGATGTAGTTATTTGATGGTGTTAAAGGTATCAATGCAGGATGTAAACTGTTCCAAGTAAAGCTGCCTTTTGGAATTGACTGATGGTGATTTAGTCAATGCTGATGGTCTTCAAGTGGTACTCCAGATGTTTTGGGAATTATTATTATTATTATTCAAGACACAACAGGGTTGGGGCTGTGTGGACATTAGGAAGAATGACATTTGACATTCCAGATACAGGAGCAGCCACAGAGAAGGCCTGTCTCTGACACTCTTTATTGATAGGACATGGAGTGAGCTGATCCTGGACAGGCAGAAACAACTGGAAAGAATTAGTCCCATAGCTATCCTGTCTTAAGCCACGAAAGGCTATATAGGTGACAACCAGCACCTTAAATTGCATGCAAAAGCCAACAGTAATCAGTGCAGCTTGCAAAATAATGGTATGTAGTGAATCAAGAGGATGGCCTTGAAAGACAGAGGGAAGTTCCACCACCAAAGCAACAATCAGATAAATGAGACTTGAACTCAGAGAAGTGGTTTATGAAAATGCCTCAGACAGCCCCCCCCCCCCTTATTCATATGAAGATAAAATAGGGAGGAAGGGAAGCCCATTCAGACTTGCAAGATTCTTTATTATAGCAGTTCTAATAAAAGTAGCTTTAGGTCTGCACAGTGTTTGTTTCTTTAATCTGGTCTGGTTATAATTGGCATGCTACAGAAATCTATCCACAGGCCCATTGAGCAACTGCTGAGAGTCTAAGAGGAGCCACAAATTACACACAAATTAAGACTGGGGAAGTACAAACCCTGTCAAGAACAAAAGTTGGAAAATTCCTGGAAACAGAAAGTCCTTGAATCCATAGTCACTGAGTCTTGCTAGAGTTGAGTCTGAGCTTGTTTCTCCCTGTCCAGACTCTGATAATCCCCAGGGACAGGGACAGGGACAGGACCTCATTTGCATTGCCTCTTTGCATGGCCCAAGGTCAAGTTATAAAGCTGGTATCATCAACATATTAATAATAACTGACTCCATACCAATAGATGACCTCATCCAGCAGCCTCATGTAGATATTAAATAAGAGTGGGGAGAGCGTCAGGCCCTGAGAGGCCCAACAAACCAAGGACTCAATCTCTTCCCCTCTACCAACACAAACTGAACTGATTCTGGTGAAAGGAAGAGAACTTCTATAACATAGCGCTCCCCCACTTCAGCCCACAAAGATGGTCTACATATCATGATAGATGGTATTGAATCCTGCCAAAAGAACAAATAGATCTAGTAGAGTTGCACCATCCCTATCCTGGTCTCACCAGAGGTCACCTATTTTTCTCAAAATATTCATTAAGGGTTGAATATATTTGGGAGTGATCTTTCTTAACTTTCAAAAAATTAAAAATGAATTCATTAAATGTATTCCATCCAAGTAGTATTACTATCTTTGTTTAGGCTAGAGTAGCAGAAGAAGAGCTGCAATTGGAATAGTAACATCAGATGTTACATTGGTGGATAGCCTATGCTGGAAACTAAATGGGGAGAGTTGACTGTGCTATTTTGTCTGGAATGGCTTTTGATACCATGGACCAATGGAATTATTCTGAACTGTCTTGTGGAATTGCGTCTTAGAGGCAATGTATTACAAAGGTTTTAGTCATAGGCTTCTGCACTGGGGCAAGGGGATGAAATGACAAAGCATGTGTTGCATCATTATGCAAATCACAACTTACACATTACAAGCAGCGTTACAATGCAAGCACAAAAGGCTAGGGTTTTGGTTCTGACCAAATATTTAGCCATTTTTATATCACTGCAGTTTGTACTGGATGCCTATGGTTCAGACTTATCTATCCAGGGTTCTGTCTCGTCCCCAAATTGTTTCAATATCTACATGAAACCCCTGAAGGAGGTCACTTGGAGTTTTGTAGTGGCTATGACATCACTCAGCTCTATATTTCCTTATCATCCAGTTCTAAGTAATCAACAGTACCCTTGAATGATAATCAGCGAAATGAGGCAGAACAGGTTGAAATTAAATCCAAAGAAGATGGAGATGTTATTGATAAATAGGAAACTCAACTTGAGGACTGAGATTCAGCCTGTTTTGGATGAAATTGCACTTCTGATAAGAGTGTTCCTTAATCTTTAGCTGTCCCTGAAACATTATATTTTATAGAAATAGTTTTAAGCAATTGTCTGACAAAATTTGTCATTTCTTCCTAATGATCTTCTCAAGTAAAGGTCTCCTGTTTGTTCGTTCGTTTTCCTGCTTTCTTAGCTACCTTACATTTTCTTTGATGGTAGTTCTGAGCTTATTGTATTCTGTTATCATATGCTGGGAGAGCACTGTTTCGTCTTCATATCTTTTGGTTATGCATCACTTTACAGCCACTATAGAAGTCGTAACTCCTGATCTGAAAAAGCCCTTTGAGAAGAATTATGTCATAATGTGTCCCCATGAGATTTAACTGAGCATGGTAGACTGCAGACCATGGAAAGATCCCTGTTTTCTATGTGCCTGAACTATGCATGCCATCCATAAGAATTTCACCAAAATATTTAAAAGTAATTTCTTTTTAAAAATGCAATTTTCAGTGCAGCACTAGCAAGTATAGTAGTGTAATAATCATTGCCATTATTATAGTGCAACATTTGTATTTTTCAGTTTTAAAAATGTGTTTTTTAATTTGTAGTTGGGGTTTTAGATTGTTGCTTTGTTCTGTGTTGATACTGTTAGCCAGTATGGGCAGCCTACAAGCAAAGTAAAATTAAATAAATAAATGAATAAGCATGGATCAAGTACATGAGATCCACCCACTCAGACCCTACAATGCTGCCAGCTCAACCACTGAGTAAGGAAGACTATGAGGGTGTGTTCACTTCTCCAACTGGTTGTTCCCGTTCTTTAGGAGAGGAAAGGGCAAGGAAAGGCACATAGAGGGTGTTGGCAGGAAGTGCAGGTGAATCCACACCTGTTATTGCAAGGGAGAATTTACACAGTCCTGAACTTCAAATGCGACTCAAGGAAATGACCGTAATCAGGCAGAAGAACTCTGCTACCTACAGCTTACCACCCAAGCCAGAGGGTGTTCTCACCCTTGTTTAAACACTCATAGAAAGACAGGTACCATTTTCAGATCTGGCAAAGTAGTAGTTCCAGAAACCCTCAAAAGGAGGAAATACTCTACTGACCTTATTCCTCAGGGCATTAGCTGTGAAAATAATAGACAGAAGGCACGTCAAAGGTAATTGGAGTCTGGCTGAAGCAAACATGCAAGGCAGTTGATGGTATAAATGGATAATATCCAAAGGAAGATGATAATTTTTTAAGAGTTATAGAAGCTGCTTTTAGACCATAAGCAGAGAACTCTGAGAGGAAAACTAAAGATAACCCCTTTCTTGACTACTAAAGTAGTAGCAGGTAGTCTTTGCTTAATGACTGCCCTGTTCAAAATTATGACGGCACTGAAAAAGTGACTTTATGACCAGTCCTCGCACTTATGGCTGTTGCAGCATCCCTGTGATCATGTGATCAAGATTTGAGTGCTTTCCAGTTGTCGGGCGTTTACAACCAATGCAGTGTACCACAGTCACGTGATCGCCATTTGCACACTTCACAGCCAGCTTCCGACAAGCAGCCAATGGAAAAACTGGCAGTAAAATTGCAAGCCGCGGTAACTTGAGGTCTTGCTTAATGACTGCAGGTGATTTGCTTAATGATTGTGGGCAATAGTGACATAAGTCTGTTTTGGTCACACAATGTCTCGCTTAACGACTGCATTGCTTAGCAACAGAGTTGCCAGTCCACACTGTGGTCATTAAACAAGGATTACCTGTAATTGTGATGACACATTTGAGGCTTCAGTATGTCAGAGATAACCTTGCTGTTGTGGCATTAGGGAAAGAGAATTTCAACTTGTTTTCCTTCTGCACTGATAGTAGCTTATTGTACTTATACCAGTGCTTTCATTCCATTGCAACTTTGGCGCATGCCATTGGGATAGCAGAGAACTACTAAAGTTGGGTCAAGTGGACTACAAAATGATAGTAGGCAAGCCAAAGTCCAGAAAATGTTTAGAAGATAATTGTGTGGGATACTTCAAACAGTCTGGCAGAGCAGAGAGAGCGGGAGAGAGGGAAAGATGAAGGTAATTGCTAGCCCAGTAAAACTTGCCCACTCCTGGCTTACTACAATTCACCCATTCAAGATTGACTCTTACTGCTATCATACATTTAATAGCATTTTGTTACATAATATGCCCAAAACAGCACATTATTGTCAGAGTTGTGAGATTTTTTCCCAAAATAACTCGAGCAATGCCAAGAAGTGATTGAAAACTTATCAAGGTAATTTTTAAATAAAGCATCCACTCATATTGTCATGATAATTTTATGTATACTTGATTAAGCATGGATCTGTTTTTAACATTCCAACTCCAGTGCAAAAGAAAAATGACATATTGGCTGCCTCCTACAGAGTAGTTTCTGAGCCACACCTGTTCTTAAAGGTTCTTTATTTATCCTTTACATAAATAACTTTACTGAAAATTCCTATTGAGTTTGTCACCTGTATGCATCGGTTCAAATAAAATTCATGAAGTGTTACAAAACAAGGTGCCTAAATATATGCACAGCGTGCCAGGACATCTCAGCTTTATGTTTTGTTAAATGCTATGCCTATCCTCAAAAGAAAACAAGTAGACTCAGAGGCTTCTTCTTTCCATGACATTTTACAGTAGCAAAAGTATTAAGGCCCATCTTTTCAACATGACTAAATATTAACAGAATCACAGAATTCAAAAGATCATCCAATCCAACCCTCTCCCAATGTAGGATAATCATTATTACAGCATCTTCTGATAGTTGACTAGCTTTTGCTTAAAAACTTAAAAGAAATTCCACCCCGTTTGTTTTTGAAGATACAGGAAGAAAATTCTTTGAAATATTATAATGTTCAGTAAATTATTACACTTAAATACCACATTAGCTATACCTCCTTTTGAAAAACTTTTTTATTTTGAAGTAATCATAGTAAAAGCCAGGTACTGACAAATAACACAATTGCCTTTTATGGTGGCAAATTGTCTTTAGCTAGTAGCTTCAGTTCTCCCCAAGATGAATCCTCAAATTCTAAGTGCTATAGAATTAAGATTTAACCAAAGTAGCAGCAAATTAGCAGTAATTTACGAGCCTTGAAATATAACAATATTTTCAAATCAGCAGATGGAACAATGTCACCTTCCTAGAGTCCCACTTAAAGGATATTGACTTAATTTTGTTTGAAGGTAACAAAGACATGCAGTGATATAACAAGATTCATACCAAACCCAATGAAGATAAAAGCTAATTAATCTGAAAGCCAGCAACCCAGAAATATCCTGAAGTTTGTGTGCATGCTCAAATATAACAAATAAACTGAATCCAGGGAGTAATTATGCATCCTGCCAATTCCACATTTCCTGCATTTTGCTAGAGTGAACATTGGCTTGGATCCAGAGTTCCTACAATCAGAACCCTCCTGACAGAGCACTCCTACTGCAGGAAGTGGGAAAGGCGACTTGATCCCTGCCCCTTCTTGCAGCACCTTGAAAATGTACTCCATTGAGCTGTGAGATTCTCCAAAACAGGTTGGAAGGTGTCCCAGATGCTACCCAGCGAAATCAGCAAAAATCAGACCATCATCTTCTCCAGAAGGAATATCCTCTGCTCAGCTGTGGTTCTTTCATGAAGCAATACAATATTTTGATCACAGAAAGGTACTACATCTACATCTGTTATTTATATAATGACTTTTTGGAATTGATAATTTTAAAAAAGGAATAAGACATTAAGCTCAGTTGACTTTCATCAAGGAATTGGAGTATCAGGAAGAAATAAAAGATTGTGTTTGTTTTAATTATCTGTTTATTGTACTTTGAAATATAGTCAATTCATTGCAAAGTATTCTTTCCCTCAGTAGGTGAATCTACTTGAGTCAGATAAGAGAACTTTGGAATTGAACCTTTAAGAGCAAAAACAATGGGTAGTTTTCTGTAAAATGCTTTGGGGGCACAGTCGTGTGAAAAAGAAAGTACACCCACTTTGAGTTCTATGGTTTTATGTATCAGGACATAATAAAAATCATCTGGTCCTTAGCAGTTCTCAAAAGTAGGTAAATACAACCTCAGATGAACACATGACATATTACACCATGTCGTCATTTATTTTACAAAAAGAAAGCCAAAATACAGAAGCCATGTGTGGAAAACTAAGTACACCCTTACTGCTTCCATAGGTATGAAGAGGCTAAGTAGCAGCCAAGTGCTGCTAATCAAATGCCCTTGATCAATTGATCATCAGCAAGTGTGACTACCTCTATAAAAGCCGAAGTTTTAGGAGTTTGCTGGTTTCAAGTATTGAGGTGTGTGTTAACACAATGCCAAAGAGTAAAGACATCAGCAATGATCTTAGAAAAGCAATTGTTGCTGCCCATCAATCTGGGAAGGGTTATAAGGCCATTTCCGAACAGTTTAAAGTCCATCATTCTACAGTGAGGAAGATTCTTCACAAGTGGAAAACATTCAAGACAGTTGCCAATCTTCCCAGGAGTGGATGTCCCAGCAAATTCACCCCAAGGTCAGACTGTGCAACGCTCAGAGAAATTGCAAAAAATCCAAGAGTTACATCTCAGACTCTACAGGCCTCCGTTAGCATGTGAAATGTTAAAGTTCATGACAGTACAATTAGAAAAAGACTGAACAGGCATGGTTTGTTTGGAAGGTTGCCAGGAGAAAGCCTC
The DNA here is from genome assembly GCF_059951505.1 of Python bivittatus. Taxonomy (NCBI): domain Eukaryota; kingdom Metazoa; phylum Chordata; class Lepidosauria; order Squamata; family Pythonidae; genus Python; species Python bivittatus. Next base: position 15,263,471 of record NW_028277056.1, on the reverse strand, counting down.
TTCTCTCTAAAAAGAACATGGCAGCACAGCTTAGGTTTGCAAAGTTGTATCTGAACAAATCACAAGATTTCTGGAACACTGTCCTTTGGACAGATGAGACCAAAGTGGAGATGTTTGGCCATAATGCAGAGTGCCACATTTGGTAAAAACCAAACAGTGTATTAGCACAAACATCTCATACCAACCATCAAGCACGGTGGTGGAGGGGTGATGATTTGGGCTTGTTTTGCAGCCACAGGACCTGGGCACCTTGCAGTCATTGAGTCAACCATGAACTCCTCTGTATACCAAAGTATTCTGGAGTCAAGTGTGAGGCCATCTGTCTGACAGCTAAAGCTTAGCTGACATTGGGTCATGCAACAGGACAATGATCCCAAGCACACCAGCAAATCTACAACAGAATGGCTGAAAAAGAAAAGAATCAAGGTGTTGCAATGGCCCAGTCAAAGTCCAGACCTCAACCCGATTGAAATGCTATGGCGGGATCTTGAGAACTGTGCATACACAAATGCCCGCAAACCTCAATGAACTGAAGCAACATTGTAAAGAAGAGTGGGCCAAAATTCCTCCACAACGATGTGAGAGACTGATAAAGGCATACAGAAAACTATTACTTCAAGTTATTGCTGCTAAAGGTGGTTCTACAAGCTATTGAATCATAAGGTATACTTAGTTTTTCATACATGGCTTCTCCATTTTGGCTTTCTTTTTGTAAAATAAATGACATGGTGTAATATGTCATGTGTTGTTGTTCATCTGAGGTTGTATTTACCTACTTTTGAGAACTGCTAAGGACCAGATTATTTTTATTATGTCCTGATACATAAAACCATAGAACTCAAAGAGGGTGTACTTTCTTTTTCACACAACTGTAAATCCATCACTTTTTGATGTCTGAAGTGAGCATGATTTTATATTTCATTCCATATACAGAAACTGATCCCTAACCATAATTATTTTTAAGATATTCGTACAGACTGAAAAGGTTACTATAAAGTTTTCATTTTGTGGGCATGAGTTTTGAGATAATTCTTGAAATATTATGATACATATATTAATGTACAAGAATGTATCTGTATATCAAAAAAGCATGTGGAAAGGAACTCTTAAATCTTGAACACTGACTAAAGATATTAAGTTTATTCAACAGAAAATCTTATTTTGTGTTTATTGGACTCCTCAAAGAATATTTAAAGAACAATTTGGTTTCAAGTCATTACATATGTTAATACAACTTTGAGGGAAGACTGTTTTTAAATTAAAAATGTAATTATGAAGTAGAATCATATTCCCAAAATAAGGAATTTGATGTTATGAAGAACTAAAGCTCTGTTGAGCCTGAAGTTTGGCTATGAGAACTTAGGTGAAAACATTTTTTTATGTCAACGATGGATTCAATAAATGTATTCTTTGTCAATTTTTGAAATGTTCCTGTTTTGCAGAAATGAGATTATGGAGCAGTATGTTTCTATGTAGTCTCAATTTAATATGTTAAAAGAACTGAGGTAGCTGTATATTAATACTACATTGATCTTTTTTAAAGTTTTATTTTATTTTTGCCATTATTGTACATACCTTTTATTGTATCATCACTTTTTTTAAATCTTTGTTAAATTTCATTAATATTTAAAAAATAATTGAAGATATAGGATCAGGTTTTGTCATTAAACATTGGGGATTATTTTGAATTGTTAGGATATTGTCCTCTGTCACAGTATCATTGTAAAATTGTCTTCTGATTATTAATTCAGTAATGTTACTGTTTTTCATGGGACATGAAGTAAGAAGACAAAGTACAGCAGGCATGGAAGAATTTATGTTTACATCACTTCTGTAGTTAGGACTAGAGCAATCAAAATGGGAAAGAAATTATTAAACTTGTGAGTTTGTAGATGATAGAGGTTCATTTTCTACAACACATCTTTTGAAAATGTAGCAGAAATTTATTAGTGCTTAATGAAAACCATAAAGTTAGGAGATGAACTCATACATAATTTTAATCAGTAGCAAAATAATTTCTTTTCCTTTTAATTAAAATTTACAGTAAAGTTACAAACATTACCACTCATTTAAAATTGAGGTATTTCCATTTTTTAAAAAATACAATACATTTTACAGTAAAGTGCATATGTAAAATAATTTTTGCCCTAAATGTAAACTAGGTAACAAGCAGTCAATACTTGTGTTACATCTTTATTTTGAAGGCTTTTTTTAAAAAATAGCATTTAAGGCACGTTGCAAATAATTATAAGTTACAAATATAGCAACTGAGAGTATACTAAATAAATCTCAGTTCAACAACCTTTATTAGGGCCAAGTCAGTATCTTCTTTGCTTTAGGTTATGGGTGGCATCCAATATGCTCCTATACCTTTGCATGTGAGGCATTATGTCCATGTATGAGGGAGATGTGACCTGTAAGAATGAAAAACAAACATTAAATAAGATGCATTAGTATCAACACACACAAAATAGTAATGGCAATCCCATTACCTATACGCCATTTGCAACTATTTATACCTAAGTTAATATGGATAACATATTTGCTAGTAGTAGAAATAGTAAAATACACCAAAACAAAATAGTAGAAATAGTAAAATACACCAAAACATAGAAAGGACAATCTTAGGAAAAGTAGTGATCAACAGAAATTGGGAGGTGAGGCATAGTATAATTCTATGCAACTTCATTTGAGTCCAGTTGAATTTATTCCAGATAAATAAACATAAGATTACAACCCAAATTAATAAAGCTATCTACCCACTAATATTGGTAGGAGATAAAGAAAATGTAGGAAATCTGCAGTCCAGCTGCAGGTTCAATACAGATTTATTTCAAATGTTGAATGTCTATCTGTGATATAAGGAAAAGACTAAAAATTTGTTTTATTTTAATAATATCAATATAGTTTTAGTCTTACCTTATTCTCTATTCCCAAATGCTAATGTTACTTGGAGCTTAGTCCATTTTAATTATACCACTAGCAGCATGGGTAGAAACTCTGTCTAGATAAGGTACATCAAGTAAAAACTATGGGCCAGGCTTTCTAACTTTTATATGCCTATTCCCATTCTTTGGTTTAGGGGCAAACCCGCCTGCTTGTAACAAAATGTTAAAGGGAATTCTAAAACAGAGGTTTCAGTTTTTGCTCAATTTTCTCCTCATCAGCTGTCACCCACATCCTTACTATTTAATACTGTATTGTAGTCAGTACTCCAACAATATAGAGTTTGGCAAAGTATATGTTCCCCTTCAGAGTATTTCTGTAGAAAGGCTCATATTGCACAAATAAACCTGCAAGATTCAAGCACTCCGTCTTTCATTGCAAATAACTCAAGGGATCCAGATTGCCTACTCCCAAATTTGATCTCCTATTCCCAAGCAGGAAGTTGACAGAAAATCTACCAGCATTCATATTGGAGCAGATAATATTTATAATTCACCTCTTCTAACTTTTTCACTCTTATCTGTTTCTTGCCTCCCTCATGTTACAGTGGTTAACTACAGTGGGGCAAAAAAGTATTTAGTCAGCCACCAATTGTGCAAGTTCTCCCATTTAAGAAGATGAGAGAGGCCTGTAATTTTCATCATAGGTATACCTCAACTATGAGAGACAAAATGGGGGAAAAAAATCCAGAAAATCACACTGTCTGATTTTTAAAGAATTTATTTGCAAATCATGGTGGAAAATAACTATTTGGTCAATATCAAAAGTTCATCTCAATACTTTGTTATATATCCTCTGTTGGCAATGACAGAGGTCAAACGTTTTCTGTAAGTCTTCACAAGGTTTCACATACTGTTGCTGGTATTTTGGCCCATTCCTCCATGCAGATCTCCTCTAGAGCAGTGATGTTTTGGGGCTGTCTCTGGGCAACACGGACTTTCAACTCCCTCCAAAGGTTTTCCATGGGGTTGAGATCTGGAGACTGGCTAGACCACTCCAGGACCTTGAACTGCTTCTTACGAAGCCACTCCTTTGTTGCCCGGGCGGTGTGTTTGGGATCATTGTCATGCTGAAAGACCCAGCCACGTTTCATCTTCAATGCCCTTGCTGATGGAAGGAGGTGTTCACTCAAAATCTCACGATACATGGCCCCATTCATTCTTTCCTTTACACAGATCAGTTGTCCTGGTCCCTTTGCAGAAAAACAGCCCCAAAGCATGATGTTTCCACCCCCATGCTTCACAGTAGGTATGGTGTTCTTTGGATGCAACTCAGCATTCTCTCTCCTCCAAACACAACGAGTTGAGTTTAGACCAAAACGTTCTACTTTGGTTTCATCTGACCATATGGCATTCTCCCAATCCTCTTCTGGATCATCCAAATGCTCTCTAGCAAACTTCAGACGGGCCCGGACATGTACTGGCTTAAGCAGGGGGACAGTCTGGCACTGCAGGATTTGAGTCCCTGGCGGTGTAGTGTGTTACTGATGGTAGCCTTTGTTACTTTGGTCCCAGCTCTCTGCAGATCATTCACTAGGTCCCCCCGTGTGGTTCTGAGATTTTTGCTCACCATTCTTGTGATCATTTTGACCCCACGGGGTGAGATCTTGCGTGGAGCCCCAGATCGAGGGAGATTATCAGTGGTCTTGTATGTCTTCCATTTTCTAATGATTGCTCCCACAGTTGATTTCTTCACACCAAGCTGCTTGCCTATTGCAGATTCAGTCTTCCCAGCCTGGTGCAGGTCTACAATTTTGTTTCTGGTGTCCTTCGACAACTCTTTGGTCTTGGCCATAGTGGAGTTCAACCCTGATTGCTCATTGGAAGGATCGATAATGAAGCTCAAGCTCAGATACTTTGGTCACCTAATGCGAAGAGAGATCTCTTTGGAGAAGACCCTGATGCTGGGAAAGATTGAAGGCAAAAGGAGAAGAGGACGGCAGAGGATGAGATGGTTAGATAGCATCACTGAAGCAATGAGCATGAAACTGAGCAAACTCAGGGAGGCAGTGAAGGACAGGAAGGCCTGGCGCAATATGGTTCATGGGGTCACAAAGAGTCGGACACGACTTAACGACTAAACAACAAACAATAGTGGAGTTTGGAGTGTGACTGTTTGAGGTTGTGGACAGGTGTCTTTTATACTGATAACAAGGTCAAACAGGTGCCATTACTACAGGTAACGAGTGGAGGACAGAGGAGCCTCTTAAAGAAGTAGTTACAGGTCTGTGAGAGCCAGACATCTTGCTTGTTTGTAGGTGACCAAATACTTATTTTCCACCATGATTTGCAAATAAATTCTTTAAAAATCAGACAATGTGATTTTCTGGATTTTTTCCCCCATTTTGTCTCTCATAGTTGAGGTATACCTATGATGAAAATTACAGGCCTCTCTCATCTTTTTAAGTGGGAGAACTTGCACAATTGGTGGCTGACTAAATACTTTTTTGCCCCACTGTATGTACACGTGGGGTTCCCCCCACATTAGGAAATAATTTTGTTCTCCCCCTCTTCCTTCCACACAGCCCTTATCTCAGTTGCCAACTAAACTGCTGATGTTCCCATTCAGTTATTACTTTTGTAATAAACTATGCACCTTGTACTGGTCTCTGGCTCTTGTCATAATAATAATTACCCTTGTCTCCCACACAGTGAGTACAGACAACCTAATTTCATATGGATTGCTGTTTTTTCTTTTTGATACCCTAATTCCTCTCCATATAAACAGTGACTCTGGGATTAAACACATAGCACATGGAACAAACTTGCACATACTTAATGACACTGAACTACAATTTCTTTCCTCTCTATTGTTCCTTCTAACTGGAATCTGGATATTGAAAACTTAGGGAGTTAAGAGTCAGTGAGAGAAATGAACAAGTAGAAAAACAGAACAAATAGTATTTGTTCTATTTTTCAACACTAGGTCTACATGGGGTTCCCACTTGAAGGAGAAAAGATGATTTGGGGTTCTCACATAGTTGCAGTCGTCAGTTCCTTTAGAACAACACATTTGCTTTAAGGAGGTGTTGGCAAGTGCCACATGCATGTCCATGCATGCCCTGTATCACCTTTCTCCCTTCAAATCTGGACTGCTGTACTGCCCTAAGCAACTACTTCACAGGACATCATAGTGTGAATTGCGTAGTAATCCTGCATAGCCTCCTTCCTGGTGTGAATTTCAGTCTGCGTTCTGTAGAGTAGACTACCCAAAGATAAAGTACTTGATGTAGAAGGTATAACTTACTGTAGGCTTGCAAATCAAACTTTTTTTCTAATGGGATCCACAAAAGAAAGATGTCCTAGAAGGATATGCATCTATTTTGCATGCATATTAAAAAAGGGAAGGGATAAATGTTTTGAATGTAGAATATTTTATTTAGATTTATAGCCACCCTCTTCCCTATTCACATCTGAGCCCCAAATAACATTCTCAACAAGTAGAAAGCCGGTGGTAAAATGGCTTTTTACCTAAAGTATTGGCTTAGGGCTGAGAAGTTCCTGGTTCAATTCCACTCTTAGCCATGGAAACTCAAAGGATGACTTTGGACCAGTCACTCACTCTCAGAGCAACCTACCCCCCGGGGTTGCTGCTGTGAGGATCAAATAAGGGGAGATCCCCTTCTAAGCTGCCTTGAGCAATTGGAGGAAAAGCAAGATATAAAGCTGTCAGATAATAAAACAATCTCAGAAGCTTTGCAAAAGATGCTCAGATCTTGACTTGGGACATAAAGGCAGAAAGTAAAACTACTGGTTCCCTTTTGTATAGTTCTTTAAGACATTAACTCCATATTACACTCCAATAAATCAAATAGGGAAAAGCTGCTTTGGATGGGAGAATCCAGAGCAAAGTAATGGGGAAGACCCTTTAACAGTCTGCTTCTTATTCAGATCCCATTTAAAATCCACAGAATAGGGGGCACCCACTGGGCAAGATCTGTTGTAAAGAATAAGGAGGTCAGTAAAATACCTGAAAGGAAGGCTTTAACGTGAAACCTCTAGACACATATGCACAAAAAGGAAGATTACCCAGAAATAGTTTATCTGCCTCTATTACTATATTCTCAGCAAATCTCATGATTCACATTTTAAAGGTGAATTAATATAATATAATATAATTATAATATAATAGGTATCAGGATACTATAACATGACGTTTACAACATGCCCAGGCATTACAGGAGATAAATTGTGGTGGATTAAATTGAGAACTAAATAATTCTTCACTCTAATTCTAACAATGGTAAGCTGTATGCTTCTGGAAACTCACAAGTGAATGTTTAAGTTTCAATATAGTTTGCTTGTTGCGTATTTATGATATGTAACATCATATTAAACTGGAAGATGCTTACCAAAGGGGAGATAGTCTGCAAAACACTTGTAGAAGATGGGTTTTTGTTAACGGTTTCATGAACATCTATAAGGGTATAAAATAATGACAAAACTTCAGTTGTACGGTAAGAAAAAGTCATGGCATATATAGTCTTTCCCCTGAATATTATGTGGCCTAGAGTATTATTTTTTAATTCGTGTATGTGTGGAAAGTATTTTATTTTAGAATCAAAATTCAGTTTATTTTTAGAATAATTAATTTTTAATTAAGGGAGAATGATTGTTCAATGACTATTTCATTATTCATGTAATCCCTTCTGAGTCAAGCTTGACTCCTGGTAATTTACTAATCACGCCCATGTAATCTTCTTCTAGCAATATGAAAGTGGACTGACATTGCCCTTTTCTGGGGTGTTCCTTTAGCTTCCCATTCTAGCCTACAATCCTGGTGTTCCCTGGACGTCTCCCCTCCAAGTAATAACCAGTCCACTGTCTGCTGAATGTCTGAGCCCAGACAAGGTTGGTCAAGTACTGCCACCTGCTGATACAATGTAGATCTAACAACCATCATAGTTGTATATTTTTTAATTTTATTTTTGAAACTTCAAGGTGATACTGATTTATAATGAGCTTTCACTAACCTATCATCCTTCACATGAATTAGGACTATAACTCCCATTAGAATAATAATGCTCTTCCTTATATTGCTGAATATTCTACTGCAGTGATAAAATAACCTAATAAACCTTTAAGTCTTCAACAAGATTTCCAGACCACCTTCAAACATTACCATCAAATTACAATGTTAAATGTTACAGAAGGGGAGAATTGCTAAATGCAGGGGATAAATAATATTAATCAGATTTACTTAATTATATTTAGATGTAATAAAATCTAAATGTTAATGTAATCATACATTAATCATACTCTGGTCCTCGCCTTCCTCTTGTTAGAACAGGACTACTACTGCTGCTAAAGATCAACTGCAGGCTTTGACTAAAAAAATGTACTTACTCCTGTTTCCCTAATATACAATGAGATAACTTGATAGAAATGGGTTTAAGGACAAATGACAATGGATTATTCATTATTTTACTTTTCTTCCTCCTTTCTTCTCCATTAATATTTCCTATTTAATTTCCTAATTAATCTACTAGGTAATAAAACAGTATTATTATAGGTGTGGAGCACACAGGGCTATCAGCTGATCCCAAAAATGTATTATACTGATTACTGGCACATTCTAAGTTAGCAGAAAAGAATAAGTTTGTTTTGCCTTAAAATGCTAATATATGTCATTGTTGTATTAATATACTGAAAGTAATTCACTTTAATCTTCTATATCATATACCAGAGTAAACAGTACTACTGTCACCCAGATTTTAATTTTCTAGCTGAGGAAAATAGTACATCTTAGCCATTCAATTCCACTGGCTCAGAAACTGCTCCCTTGATCTGATGGTATAAAATAAAACATATTCAAAGTAATATATTATGACTAATTGAATTTACTCAAGTGAAATATCCTGCCAGCATTTCACATCAAGACTGACTTTTGGACCTGAAGTCCCTGTTTGGCAATGAAAGTAAGGCAAAAAGGAGAAGATAATCTTACTTGTTTACATTTATGTGACTTGTCAAATCCTACTGGTGCGGTTCAGTGTATAATTTTCAAAATACTTACTCTGCAGCCGGTGATTAATGCGGTCAAGTGACTGAAGAACTTTGTGCTCTTCAAATGACAGAGTACTCATTCCTTGCCGCGGGGGTCTATTTCGCATTGCAATCTGCCTATATGGTTGCGATGTATCCAAACCAGCCAAAATTTCACCTTCCGCATTCACTAGGTTTTCTGCTATCAGGAACTGTGTAGTACTATCTGAATTTAAGAACAAAAACATGTACTATGAAAAGCTTTTAAGAAAGATGGGTTAGAAACATCTGGATTGGCTATTGCATTTAATCTGTTTTTTATGTATCTTTCAAAGTTTTGGCACTGTTACAATAGGTTTTTACACATCTTTCAGAAAAACAAAATTGCTTATTCATACTTAGGATAAGCATAATTGTGGCACTACTAGTTTCATCTTAGAGGGTTGCTGAAATTGTATGCATAGAAAATAGATAGACAAGGAATATACCTTTTCTCCCCTCAAAACACATCATATTGACTCTTTAAATTAATTCTGAGCTGGTCCTGTTATAGCATGTTTCAGTAGGACAAGTATATCTGAGTAAGTGTACATCAAACACATGCCTTCATCTTTTCAGAATTCCAGTGCAATGTTTATTTTAATGTACCAATACAAGACATTCCCAGTACACAACTGACAATATCTCAATAGCTTTCTCATTGAATTCAAACCTATATTGACTTCTGTACCCTGTGTGCTTAAATTTCCAATTGAAAACCTGTGTCTTCTTTCTTAACTTCCTTCAACTGATCTTGACCATTTTTCTCTACTTCCCTCATATACACGAAGGTGTCAGGCGGCATACATGTTTAATGAATTATTATGTTCCACTCTGAGGGAATGACACCTATAGAAACGAACGACGACCTAATTATTCAGAGCCCAAATCAGATGGAAATATGCTGCATTACCTTCATCAGAATTACTGACGCCGCCTGTGACTCGCACTGGCTCGAACATACACTGAGCTTGCATTGTGGCTTGTGATATATTCTATATAAAAAAATTATCAAGCTATTTTTTTAAAAAGCAACAAAAATGAATTAAAAATCTAATTACATAAAACAGACAGATCATGGTCCAAAAGTAATATATATATATTTCTCTACTGTGGTTACATGTAAAATACATACTGTTAGGTGAAAACAAACTCTCAGTAAAAAAAAAGGCAGTGTACTGATAGTTACTTACACTATTGATTAAAAATGATTACAACGTTTCTAAAAGCTTGTACAAATGGAGTACGCATAAATGTCAGAATACTGACATTTTAAATAGCTTGCTATAAATGTTAGCATCCAGTTTGCTTTACGTATATTTTATTTGGGAACTTTTCCAAATACTTTGTATTTACTCGTAGAACTGTGATGTTTTGGCCAACAGCTATTTTTGATATTTTGACACAGTAATTTATCAGACCGTACCTGTCCAGCACTACTGGGTTTCCTTCCTGAAGAGCCTGACATTTGTCTCCTCTGTTCTAAAAGAGCCTTGCGTTTATTTTCATTATTTTCATTAATTTGTTTTCGTCTTGCAAAAGCAAAATGGGCTGAAAGTGATGAAAAAGCCCCACAAAAAATAGACTTGATTATCTTAAATTTAACTTATCAGGGTAGTTTTAACTTTATATTTTTGTTATAAGCCATTTTGAACATTCATTCATTCATTCATTCATTCATTCATTCATATATATATATATATCAGACAAATCATAAACACAAGGATCCCCAAAGTCAAGTGAAAAAAAAATGCATAGATCGCATAACCTCATCTTAATCTTTGTATTATATTGGCAATGCTTGATTTCCTAAATGATACATATATGCTTGCTTTTGTGTGACAAGTTTGCAATGAGGGTGTGAGGAAAAATAAAAATCAGGATAACACTGAGAGAAAAAGGATTAAAAACCAGTACTCATTTTCCCCACAGATGCATTTTTCCTTCTAAAAATGAAATATGATTCAATCACTGATTTTCCATTAATTTTGAAGGAGGCATCATCTCTCCACAGTGTATAGGAGAGCCTTTCTCAGCCCTACAACAGGAGAGGTTTCTAGTACAAGAAGTTGAAAACAGAACCTGCCATTTTCTCCAAAATGTGGGCTCATCCAATGAACTACAGGCCCATGCTAATAGTAACTACAATGTTTAGGGCATGGTTGTAAACCACTAAGTTTGAATGCTTTGGTTAGATTGATCAAACAGAATTCTAGTTTATCAGTAGCAACAGATTCTAAATGCAATTAACAATTAGTGGAGTTGAAAGCTAAGGAAAAATTGTTAATTATAACCAATTTAATTCTGGTATAAGTTCTTTAAAACCTGATCAGCACTGTTAGTCTGAATGTTCTGAAAAGGGAAACAGTAACAGTCCCAAGTAATATGCAAGTGAAGGAAGAAACAACTGCTGAATAAAAATATCACCAACAATTCCTCCAATATAAATATCTTTTCCAAATACACATTTCCATAAGCTTTTCATACACTAAAAGTATAACATATGCTAATAAAAATTACAGATTTCTAGGTACTGCACTGATTAAAAGAAGTTATTTTTTACTGAATTGCATAATTGTTTGCCAATGTATCCTTTAGTATTCTTTCAACATAAAAACCTCACAACAAAAATCTTACCACTTGGTTGGGAAGAAAAAATAGGATTCACCCTAACACCTGATTTCATATTGCTCATCAGATTGCCACCATCTATAGTGATGTGAGACACATTAGATCTAGTGTGCTGCAAGTCACCATTATTTGAATTATTGCATAAGGAAGCATAATGCTGTGAATCGCCTGAAAGTAATAAAAAACAGAAAAAATCCAATTACATTAGCATAATTCAGCTTGAGAACATAGAATTATTATTTTTTAATCCAGGAAGTATGAGTTCTTACTTATTTAAAAAAAGAAGCATTACTCTTATTTGTACCTCTTTCCTGTGAGGGGGACAGAACTATTACTATTAATGCCATTATTAACACTACTAGTAGTAATATTAATAGGAACATTAACAATAATTGCTTTAAAACTGTCAATATTATCTATGAGGATAAAGTTATAATCAGATGTAATTCACTAGCAAACCATGAAACCAAAATTACAAGGGAACAAAGCTGGTTTTACAACTTTGTACGCAAACACACTTCTGAATCAAGAAGTAAGGTCACAGAAAATAAATTGTCCATATTTTTAGCACAGTGGAGTTTGAATGGGAAATGGGAACTATTTTTACTCACAGAATTTTGCAGTTCTCTTCAGTACATTTGTACTTTTTTTAAAAATAAAGCAAAGGTATATCAGATGTAAGTGCAGTCTTTTTTATTTTTTATTTTTATTTTTGTAAAAAATAAATGTTACCCTGTGTTATAAAGGGTATGCAATGGGGAAAATATGGAAAACAGGCAGGTAAATTAAGCACACATTCCATTTAGAAGTATGTACAACAGCCATTAAAACTGTAAAGGCAGATTTGCTCTAAAGTGAATATATGCACACATACACACAAATTCAGACATCTCATCATCCTTTTCTCTTTTGGGATAAAAAAGGTTTTGAGTTAGGGTTAACCCTTATCTTTCACTAGTTCTCTCAGTTTTTTATACTAAAGATTTTGTTGTTATATAGAGTTTGCCTTCTGGAGGCTTATGATCTGTTTCTGTTTAAAATTGTTCTTACATTTTGTTTTTTAAATGTAAGCCACCCAGCGACATCTGGAGTCAAGAGGCTTCTAAGCTGTATTAAATAAATAAATAAGATTTATGTTCATCCTTTTATCACATGTATTTATTTATTAAATTTATATGCTGCCCAACTCCCAGAGACTTTGGGTGGTTTACAAATTGCAGTTTACAGATTGTTTAAAACACTAAAATAAGAAAACACAAAACAAAGATCAAAGATGGCAGAGATAACAAACCCAGACGGGAACAAAGAAAAAAAAGAAAAGGGGGCTTCAATCACGCTTATAAATGCATTTTATAACCGCTGTCAAAAAGATCAGAAGCCGCTTCTTTATAATCTTTTCTTTTCTTTTCCTTTTTTCTATTTTCTTTCTTATTCACTATTCTTCCATATTTTCTTTGTTTCTTTTCTAATATTTGTATTGCTTTTATCTTGCTAAAAATTTCTTCAATAAACTGTGTGTGTGTGTGTGTATAAAAATTGGGTATCATCAGCATACTGATGATACCGAACCCCAAACCAGCAGATGACCTCACCTAGCAGTTTCATGTAGATGTTGAAAAGGAGGGGAATGAGACTAGAACCCTGCGGCATCTCACAAAGGAGGGTCCTGGCGATTGATCAATCTATCTATCTAAACAAAAATACCTTTTTCTAAGGAAATATACACTGATACTTTGTATTTTCTTTATTGTCATTTACAGAAACTTTTTAAACATTTTTATTTGGGATTTATAATTTTAGTTGGAAAACTGTGTATTTTACCAGTCAGTGACAGCAGTAAGGTCATTCATTCATTCATTCATTCATTCATTCATTCATTCATTCACTGAGCAGTCACCATTCTCATTCATTCTTGGGTCTCCAAATGGCCCAATCGCTCTCTCATCTCATTCCCACTCATTCATTCATGTTACTTAGCAGGACGTTTTTTCTCTGGATCACATTAATTCAGAATGTTGTATATTTTTTCCCAAAATTCATCTCTGACTTTTCCATTATCACCATTCACTGGAGCATGACATGCAGCTGTCATCAACCAGTAGATTCTTCCTTTTATGCAACCTATGTAACACCAATTCATACTTTCTGACACACATTTTTAGCTCCTTCATTCATAATTAAACCTATACTTTCACTTCTCTCTGAATGAAAAAAATGATACACTCAGGATACCCAGTATGGAAGAATAATGTTCCTTTAGGAGAGACCCTATATAAAAAGAAGCATTACAATATGCAATCTAGGAATAATTTTTTCTAACATGTCTTTTTTATGTTGGGACTCCTAGAGAAAGATAACCTGACTATAGTTATTCAGCTTCTGGTATTATCATGCAACGATAAAAAATAGTTCAGAAGCTACATTTACTAAAAAATATAGCAATTAAATTATTAACTGGAATATCCTTCGATCTTATATATTTTTTTAAAATTGCTGTTCTTAACTTTTAAAGTTTTTTTTAGAAAAAAAAACACAAGTAGGGTTTGTTGCTGGATTCTATTTTTTGTCACTAATAAGGAAGGCGCTCTCATGGTCAAACCATCCCTCCCCCGAGGTGCTTTGGTTCTGAGGTCACCTGCACCTAGGGGTGACCAACAACTGGACAACTAGGTTTCTTTGCTGCCACCACCCCTTTGTTATAAACTAGAGTTCCACACTAGTCCTCTGGGGAATCAGGAGAGGACTGAAAAGGAAATCCTCACCCCACCCCAGGTCTGGCTGAATACAGAAAGGGAAAGCAATAGTGCAGCCAAGCTGAGGTGGGTGCTAGAAGGCAACCAGTCAACTCCAGGATTTAAACAAAAATAAACTTTATTAAAGGTGCCAAAAGAAGATAAGGTTCCACTCACACTATACTCAGTAAAAAAAGAGATAAAATACACAAAAACACACCCTAAGGCAATTCTAACTACAGCCACACAACTCAATTTCCAGCCTTGCCTGAGGTCACCCCTCATCCAGCACTCCAGCCAACTCTCAAAACTCCCCAAACTCTTCCCAACTCAAAACCTGACAGAACCTCCTTCTTTTCCTTTATTGGTTCTCAGGGGTCAGGTGACTCCCTGTGAGGACATAAGGCTGGCTTGTGATTTAAAGGGCCAGCTACTCCACACTATAGTCACATACACTTTTATTACTGGTGTAATCAAGCAAGTTTTAGGTTACTTTAATATCATGTGTTCATTTTAGGCTACATTCCTGTTAGGATAAAGGAGAGCATAACAATATTTTAAATGAGCAACCACCACAAGAAACAGTTTTGGAGTGTTTTTTGCCATTTACAAGCATAAACATGCTTTGGCAGGACTCTCGGCTGGACTCCTCACCCTCAATGCAGATATTATTTGGGCCCTCCAGTAATGGTGATGTTACCTCTCCTTCCCCATCATGAACAGACATCCCTAGCTCTCACAATGCTGCGGGAGGAAAAAACAAAAACAAAAAACGAAGGTCACCAGGTATCAACTAAAGACGTGCAGCTACTCTGCTTCTGCCCAGTTATAGCTCAAGCACTTCTATTGCATAAGCCTGTTTGTTTGCAAGGGGCAAAGGGATGCTGATGGCTGCCCCAATGCCACCATGAGGAGAGGGCGCTAAGTGACACAAAGAGTGTTGGAGAGCCCATCTAGGGCAAGCAGTGTAAAGTTCCAAAATTTAAATCCAAGATGATAACTATACAATGGTATAAAATACTTTATTTGAATGATTTATTTAGAAAATGTATATGGCCACCCATCATGCATATGAACTCTGTGCAGCTAATAACAATCAGTAAGAACAATATAATAAAACCGATATCAATTAACCCTCCCCCCAAACCCCACAGAATTAAAAGACAGCACAATAACTAAAGCACTGTAGAACAAACTCAACCACACAAACCACACCTAACATCCTTGGCCAGCACAGGGGGAAAAGCCAGGTCTTTACAGCCTTCTGGGAAACCAGGTGGGTTGGGGCCCTCCAGATCTCAGGGAGAAGGTGGTTCTATAGGACAGGCATTGCAACAGAGAAGGTAAGATATAACTATTATCCCACCCCACTATGGGGTGATTTATGATTTAATTTATGATTTAATTCAGTTACATTTTAAAAAATCTAGGGTGCTTCCATTCCCCAATCACAAAAGCACTGTGGTTTAATCTATTATGGTAACACTCCTCATGACTAAAAATACTAGGTCATTCCATCCCTACAGTTGTTTCACATACAATGGGTAGAGTAAGTTTAGAAGCAAGAAAAGGATACTTGTTCAAAAAGAGTTTTTTACTTTGAATTAGAATTAAGTTTGTCTCTTTTGGTATGTCTGTGTCCCATTAATTATTCATTCCCCTTGAAGAGATTTTCATATTTTATAAAACCAGAAATGTAAAAGATTCTTATGAAAAAATTGAGATGCATCTTACCAGCAGCACCATCCCTTTGAACCAATGCACGATGTACTCCTTGCCACAAAATTGTGATTTCTTCATCAGTTGGTGTGCGATCTGGACATAATCCATTTTCTGAGAATATGGGACTTCTCCTTGAAATGTTGTTGCAGTAGGCAACTGGTGGAATCGTATTCATAATGCACTTTGCCTTTGTCAAAGGCTCATAGGTATATATACTGTAGGAAGGTCTGATAGTGGCTATGTGAGAATGGCAAGAGCTACCTGAAGTTGAAGGATCTTCTGTATAACCTCTTCCCAAACTTTGACTTTCGGGCAACAGATTCTTGTCGCTCTGACTATTTTCAGCATCTGTGGAAGGCTTATTCAAATTTGATGATTGACACACACCATCTGTAGGATTTTCATCTGGCTTTTTGCTTTGTATAGGTTTACATGGAGGGTGGGGCATTATGATTTTGCCTGGAGCTCTTACTACTTTAGTAGCTTCACTAGCAGACTGTGGTCGGATAATGGCACTCTTCCGGTTTTTAGTTAATACAGTTGATGATGGAACCTTGGCAGATTTTGGTCTTTTCATCATTTTTGTTCTACCTTTCCGTGGATTCATTTTTGGATTTTTAGGATCACAATTATATATAAGAGGTATAATTTCTTCATTTCTTGGTGCCATCCATGCTTGCTTAGCAATATGATACCCTTTAGACACAAAGACACTGTGTATTGCATTCTCTGAGTTTCCAACACTAGTAAGTTTGGCAGATGTTTGAGAATTCTCTAAATTATTTTCTGGAAAAACAGAATTGAGCAAACAAGACGGAATGCTTCTAATGTTAGTTTTAGAAGCAGTGGCTTTAATTTGAAAGCCAGGTGCTTGGGGCTGTACCTGAGGTATTTCACTAACACTTGGTTCTGAAACTTTTTCATCATCATTAGCTTCCACTACTCTGTTAATTTCATCAAACCACCTTAGCTTTTTAGAATTCTTTTGAGCTTCCCCATCTTTCCCTTTTATTTTTGCCAATTCAACACTGTCTCTAGCAGAAGCCACAGGCTGATGCCCAAATCTGATACCTCTGTTTACAACCATTGCTTTGAAACAGCCAAGTTCATATTTAGATTCCTTTTTTAAAATGCTTTTTGGTAGTTTCACCACTTTTCTCTCACACATATTGTCATTCTTCTGCTGGTCAAGGTCAGATAAGTTGGTTGCTACATCTCCTTGGGGCATAGGTAAAATAATTTCAGCCTCTTTTCCTTCTCCATTGCCTTTGTGCTGATCAGTGCTGCCTTTAGAAGGCTCTTCAAATGTAGATGCCTCAACATTAACATGGTCAAAAGATTTTTCATCTTTAACTTCAGCTACATTATCTATATCTTCAGTACACCTTGCTGCATGAATATCTTTTCCCTTCTGCATGCAATTAAGTAAGAAGCTGTTGCTGTAATAGGAAGTGATATTCCACTGTTGATTAGGAAAGACTACATTGGGACTGAAGGTTTGTGCTGATGAAGTTTTGTTGTTCTGAGAAAGTTCAAAATTCTCTTGTTCTGAAACCGCAGGAGGAGGATCAGGGACAGTCAATGCTTTATTTAATTTGGCTACAAGTCTGTCAGCAGCTAAAGGATCCCCTGTGCTAATTATGTTTGAAGACGGACAGTTCAACAGAAAGCTTTTGTCTTCTGTTTTATTTTGTTCAAAAGTTAGATTACCATCAGAAGCACATCTCTCAGACTCTCTCTGTTCAGATGAAGTTGGAACTGATGATTTCAGGTCAGGACTGCATGTGTCCTCATCAGATGGTACAACATTGTATTTAATTAAAATGTCACGAAAAGGGGAGGTTGTCTGGATATTTGAAGTATTTAAATTTATAAGCCAATTATTCACATGCTGATTTTTAGAAAAAGTATCCTCACGTTCAGCTGATAAATGTTTACTTCTGCTCTTTGATCCTTCTGAATGCTGGACTGAAGACTCCAACTGAGTAGATAAAGATGAGGTTTTAGAGGGTGCTCTGCAACTTCCATTTGGTTCTCCAGCCTCAAGGCTGTCAACACTACAAACACTTCCTGAACGGGCTATTTCATTTACTTCTTGATGAAAATCCTGAGCAAGAAAAATAAAATATGAAGATAATTTAACATGGTTCCTACTTCATCATAGTTTTCATTCAGTTTCAGAAAAATCTGGGAAATTCCATGAAACATAATAGTAAGACATGTTTAGGTCTGTAGTTCAGGGCAAAAAGATGAGCTTACTGATGCTTTGTGCCAAATTGACTGATTTTTTTCAGACATCACACAACTTCATTTTTAGGTACCCCAATTTTAGGGTGACACAATTTTCAATGTTTAGGTTCTGGCATGCACATATTCTTACAACTTCATGCCTATAATTCTTCCATTTT
This sequence comes from Python bivittatus, assembly GCF_059951505.1. Classification (NCBI taxonomy): domain Eukaryota; kingdom Metazoa; phylum Chordata; class Lepidosauria; order Squamata; family Pythonidae; genus Python; species Python bivittatus. Next base: position 15,245,009 of record NW_028277056.1, on the reverse strand, counting down.
CGTGTCACCTGTTCATCTGAAGATATCCATAAAAATATTTCTAGTCTGATGCTACAACTGTAGACATAATATTACCTATGAAATTGGTTGGGATACACAAGGCCAGTAACTGTGGCATCTAGCAAGAATATTTTGGATATATCTGATTGTTGAAAAGCTCCATAAAACAGAAATTAAAAATGTTTTATTTCATTATATAAAAACTGATCTGAATATTATATTTTCTCTTTCCTTACTTAGAAAAAAGAACTAATTAAACTTGTTTAGCAACTGATAACAGATCCATAAATGTTTATTATGGAATGTGGATTTTATTGGAAAAATAGAAACTATAGTTTAAATAGAAAATTCTCAAGTATAAAGCATTCACAAACATACAAATATAACAATGAAGATGCCATTGCACTGAGATTTAGAAATGAACACTGTATTTATTTTGAGGTATAGCTATATACATTTGTACTAATTATAGGATTAGGTTGATTTTTTTACTGTCTGAGAAAAGGAATTTCAGGTATTTATAATTCTGCTGGGCTTATAGAATGGCAAACTGAGAAGTCAAATAAACATAAAGTGCAATCAAATAAATATGATGTGCAGTCTGATTTTTGCACTCCTCCATGTAATCATGTTACATGCAGTGATTTTGACTGACATGAGAAGGCAACAAAAAACAGCTTATTCATATTGTGACAGAATGCTCTACAACAATCATAAAAACTGTTTCTCACATCTCACCTTTATTTAATAAAAATGGTTCTTAGTTTATAGCAGTCGAAGAGTAAAATAACAAAAACATCGGTGAAACAATTTCAATAGTTACTCTGTTCTATTTTCATTTGACTATATGTTTATATCCCAATATAAATAATAATCAGAAAGAGAATGGTCATCAATATTTGTACAGCTAGATATGGTTCATTACAAAAGACTCGGTGTCTCCTAGTGGCTATTCGATGTAAAAAAAAAAAAAAAGTTAAATTGTTCACAGCATTATTTTATAATTCAAGCAACTACAGACACTCTTCCTTCCCAATTCTTCAGCTCAGATGCCTTCTGAACAATAAGTATAGTAGAATAGTAATTGCCTAGCCAGAATAATTTACTAGCCCCAAATATTTACCTCATCAAAATTCTGGGTGATTAAACAATTTTATACAGCAGGAAAATTAATAATTAAATCCTTCCTACCACTAACTGAGCTGGTCCATAGAATCGAGAATCAGACACGATTGAACTGATAGCATCATCATCATCATCATCACCACTAACTGAACTACTTCAAATCAATGATATTAAATACCATTCTTTGGAACAATAGATATAAGCCTGGCTTTAAACAAAAAAGGGCAGGATTGTTTAAAAATAACATGCACAAATGTTCTCTGAGCATCCAAGAGCACAGTATTGAAAGGATAGGGTACATGGTCCAGAATCAGCTCTATACCACCACTACCCCCAAAAAAATCCCACCAAAAATGTGGAATATAAATAATAGGATAGAAAGGATAAAATGGATGTAATAAACTTTTTACACTAGGAAATTTACAAGTGCTAAGCCATAACAATTTTGTCAGTATCTAGGATATGAATATATCAATATCTATTCAAAGTAAGGTCATCTTTTAATTTAAAATCTGCTACCAGTAATCTGAACTGTACTTCACTTAAGTTTGAAAAAAATATTGGGTACTTCCCCCAACACTCACAGGCAGAAATTCAGTTGTGTCCTGTGCTCCAAGCTAATATTTTCTTTTTCAGTGATTATATTAGCCAGTAAGATAATACTGCAGTAGATATTTGAAAACAATCGAATTTTATTTAATTGGAGTGGGAAAGGGTTATATTAATTTTTCTTTAGGAAGTCTGATTTGAAGTCAGGATATTTCTGTTAAACCCATCAAAAGCAATTAGAATATTAAGCATGCCTGCTTAGATATTTTGAGAATTCTTCTTTTAAGAAGAAAAAGTTTAAAGTAATCATACCTGAAGGTTGCTGAAATGCTGTTTTTGTAATTGCTGCTGCATTTCATCTAGATTTTGTTGGAAGAGAAGTTGGCCATTACCCAGATTTGTCCTGTTTTTTGCCTGTAGTGTCCTATCACAAACAGGTTTTGCTGAGTTCTGTTTCCAATGAAAAGGACCATTTCTGGTACTTGAAGAATCTGTCTCAATGGAGCTTGGAAGGATGAAACATTACCATTATTTCTTGCTAATGTTCACCAGGTTTATGAACAAAATGCCATAATTAACTGTTTTAAAACAAATTACAAGTGCAACTTCTAGAAAACTGGATCCATTTAATAGCCAATAGCTAATATATAGTATTCTTGAGAACTGTATTTTAGTTTTAAAAAAAATTGTCCAAACCTATGAACCGAACTAGAACTATGTAGCTGTATTTTACTGTTGTGAAATGCTTTCCTAATTCTTAAGCATATACATGATTAAATAATGTATTTTCATCTTTAATTCTTCTGCCTTCTGTTTATAGATTGAACTGAAATGTTTAGATATTCAACTGAAACACTATTTACTCATTTACTATAGCATTTTTATTGTTGAAAAATTGTTCATACTGCTTGGTTATTTTCTGATGCTTTGTATGTTTAATATATTAGTTTGATCTTCTTTTTGAAAAGAAAAGCACATTAAAATAACATAATGGAAAAAAAGTCCTTATATTTCCTAGGGTTTTTTTCCTTCCAGTAGTTAGTATCTTTTTCACTGTAATAATGCATAATTTGTGTCTCAGTTTGTGGATGGTATTTCACCAGTCTAACAAAATAGGTTAAGTCTCTGCCCAGACATGTCTAGATAATCTATTAAAAAGCCATTTTGCTGTTTTAACATAAAAGATGTAGTTTTGAACATAGTGCATTATAAGAACAGCACTGTGTTCCTAAATCTACATGGTGGTATTTTCCCCCTGCATGCCTCTTTCTACATAGATTTCTTTTCTTTCTATTTTCCTCATGTTCTGGTACCTGGAAACATAATAAAATCTTTCATATAGGTTTATAATTAAGAATACTACTAAGCATTTGATACAGGTAGACCTCGCTTACCAATTGCTTCATTCAACAACTGTTTGAAGTTACAACGGTGCTGAAAAAATAACCTTACGACTAAAGCCCACATTTATGACTTTCACAGCATCCCTCAGTCATGTAACCGCTGTTATAGTCAGTACACTTGTGTCTGACCTGTTGTTTTTCTTTCCCCCCCCTGCAGAGTAAAGAGATTGGAGAGGAAGGGATTTAAAGAGAGAAAGGAGGCACACAATGGGGAATACACATAGAAAGGAATGTGGTGGTGCTGGCAGCCCTGAGTGCACTATGCAAACAGCCTGGTGTATTCCCCATTGTGTGCCTGCTTACTCTCTTGTAATCCCTTCCTCTCCAATGAATGTAAATACAAACATTAATTCCCTTCTTGCTAATTATCCCAGCACAGGGATAAGCATTCCAAGGGCAGAGGCGTGGTTAGGAGGCAAACAAGCTGAAGGTGTTAAATTGATTAGTTTTGTCAGTTACAGTCAGCAGCTGCCAGAGACCTCAGAACCCAGGTGAGCATTCTGAAGGGTGGGGGAGTGAGGAAAAGGAAAGCACAGTCACGGTCACATGATTTCCCACTTAGCGACCACTTCACTTAACAACAGAGCTGCCAATCCCAATTATGGTCTCTAAACAAGGACTACCTGTATAACAATCTGAACATTTGGTAGTGATAATAATAAACATCTGATTTCAAATTAGTTGTAACTGCAGCAGTTTTATGTAAACTGCATAATGTATTGGGCAAATATGTTTGTATGTATATATTTAAAACATAGGTACAAAATATTATCTCAATCATCTTTTAGTAAGAATTGGAGAAACGTGCAACCTTCAGAATAATTTTATTGCATGCCATAGAAGGATAACACAACACTGTAAACGACAAGTACAAAACTAGTGGTTCTGAACTGATACAGCACAGTTAAGTACTTTGAGGCTGGCATGTTGTTTAGAGAAGCCATAAAATAACAGAAGCACTGAATCCCTGGCAGAAGCAGATTCTGTGGCAGAAGGAAGGGGACTGTAATGGACTTTCGGATTAAGGGGGGGATCATTTTAAATGTTCAGAGGATAATATTCTCTTGAATTACATATCAGTACATGGAATTTGACAATTGGACAACATAAATGGATTCTCTGTGCTCTTACTATGGCCAAAAGACTGATACTGCAGCACTGGGAAGATAAATGTATGGCTCCATTTATTCAATGGATTGAAGACCTGATTACACTTGCCACCTATGAGCGGATTGCCTATACAGTAGATGTAGATTTTATATGGACAAGTATAGTGAAATATGAAACTCATTTATACAAAATACAGTAGGTTAAAAAAGGATGATAGTTACAGAAGCATATTAGAAATAAATACACACTTGAATAATATTTACATCAGATAAGTATATATAGAATTGTAACTGCTAACTGTTCTAACGATATATTATACTTTGTTTCTTTTTTTTTCTGTTGCCTTTTTTTCACTTTTTTTTAAAGCATTTTGTGTGCATTGTTTTGGGGGAGGATATATGTATCTGCATCGTAATTATCTTTGCGTTCTGTTCCTTTTTCTTTTTGTTACTATTTTAAAAGCAAACAAAAAAAATTAAAAAGAGGGGGATCACTTTTGAATACTATCATTTTTCCAAGAGGAAGCAACTGCTAACCAGTGGTAATCAGCTGACCTCTACTCTTTCAATGGCAAAGGAAAGGACCACTCTGATGCAGAGGCAGGTGTATGCTATGCCACCTGCTTATATTGCAAAAGGTTTTGAGCTGGTACAAACAAGCAAAGCATTTTATCACCACAGGCTCATCCACTCTTGAAAACAGATTCAATCTATCCTGACCAGGGCAGAGTCAAATGATCAGGCAACGGGGAAGAATGGCCTAATAGGTCAGACAGAACTTCCCAGACACATAAGCAGAGACTTGGTAGGTCAATATGGAAGATAGGAAATGACACAAATATGGGGCCAAGTAATATTGATTTCCAGCGTCACTGGTAAAGTGTTGATGTTGAATGACCATTCAGTCAGCCTGACGAAGTTTGTCAGGATCAGTACCTAATGCAAGGTCATGCTTCCACTACATATCTTGCCACTGCACACCATTTTCAGCAGTGCCTACAACAAACCAGAGGCTGTGCATGTTGAAAGAAACTACTCCTTATCACCCCAAAGTAAGCTTTAGCGATGACTTTCACAAGATCTTGTATACCTACCCAGGTTTCTTAGCTCTACAATGACTGCTATTTTTAGAGAAATTGATCAGCAATAAGAGATATTTGCTAATGTTATATTTAACCAATCAGTATCAGTAAAGACTTCTCATACATAGAAGCTCTTGCACCTACCTGTGTAAAATTTGGCAGGATTCATTCCTACAAAAGGGACAGTTATGCCTGCAAATATCATCCCATTATCTATCTACCTATCTAGAGTTATACACCTTTTTAAAAGATAACTTTAAAAACTTTGGCATCAAAATCCTTTTACTTCTGCATCTGAAATCTGGATGGCTTTATCCCCTTAGCAAAACTCTGGTATACCCACAAATTTCATCCTACTCTTCTACTAATTAAAATGTCAGCCATTTGTTAATTTTATATGCTAGTTAATGGGAGGAATAAAACTTCAAGTTTCTGAGCCTTTCTTTGAATTCAGCCCTAATCAAGTGGCCTGTGATTTGACATGAACTGGACTGTTTCCTAAATCTTAGGAAATGCTGTATCTGAAATGGAAGGATTTAGCATGTATAAAACCAGTAAGGATCAAAGCATAAAACAACATAAACAAGAACTTAAAATCATTCAGAACTCATGGGTTTATTCAAAATTGAAGATAATAATTTCTTATGAAATGAAGAGAATTTGATAAATGATATCAAATTCCCAGAAGAATCTGTGAGAATATCCAGCATTGTAACATCAAAGAAAGGAACTTTGGCAAAATGTTGTGTAGCATTTCAGAGTTTTACGTAGGAAATACCTGAAGTGAATAAGCTAAGAGTTTCAAAATCCAATTATAAGCATAAGAATAACCATACTGAAAGACTGTATTAGCAGTCCTCTTTATTACAAATACTTTCCTTGTACAGTAGTTTCAGAAGATTAGCCAATTTATGTAAGCTATTTTGTGTAATTATTCTCTAAACATTAGTTGTTGTTTCAATGACCCTATTCTTGAATTGAATAAAATAATTTACCTTCCAGTGACTCTGGATGATGATAATCCTGACACCTGAATTTTCTGGGCTTCATCCAATTTATTTTCTGGCTTTCTCTGCACTGTAGTAAAAAACAGGCAAAACATTTGATTAAATATCAGATTCTTAATATAATATTGGGAATATTTTTTTAAAAAAAATGCCTACATGTCTAAAAAATGGTTCCATGCACTATTCCTTTAATCCAATCTTTAATATGTCTACCTGCAACAAGAATGAGACATCTTCTGGCTCTGGAGACTGCAATGGCTTCCATAAAAGACTTTGGGGATATCACAAGTGTGGAACCATGACCAATACTCATATTTTCCCTCATTCTCCCTCTTTCTCACACACAGCCACACATAGCTTTCTTAGAGAAAAATTGTTATTAAAAAACAATGTTATCATTTATTTATCATTACCGACATTTCTATGCTGTATATTCCAAATGACCCTAAGCAAAAGACAAAGATTAAACACAAGACAGACAAGACCAACGTAAATCTTAATGCCACAATCCAGCAGGGGCAGACCCAAACTTAACATCTTCCAAATGCTCTCTCCCATAGCCAGGTTTTCACCTCTATTCAGAAGCTCATGAAGGAAGCAGTGTCTCTATGTATACCGGTAGTCTTTGGGTTATGACAACTCATTCAGTGACTGTTAAAAGTTACAATGGTGCTGAATGAGGGGGTTTATGACTGGTCCTCTAAGTTGTGGCCATTGCAGCATCCCCATGACCACATGATCCTGATTCAGGCGCTTGGCAACTGGCTCACAATTACAATGGCTACAGTGTCCCACAGTCACGTGAACACCATTTGCAAACTTCCCTGCCAGCTTCCCCCAAGCAAAATCAATGGGGAAGCCGGAAGGAGGTTGCAAGTCGCTCTCACAAGTCACTTCCACTCCTGCCACTTTTTCTTTCGAGGACCCTCCAGGAAGCACTAAAATGGATAGTAAAATTTGTTCCTGCAAAACGTTATAAATTTTTACTGCATAATTTATATTTTTGCTGAGATATTTTAGCTAATTAGATTGACAGCAGACACAATGTCAGGTCAACAACTGATTTGATTTTAAAAACCTGAAAAGCCTTTGGTGCAGCAAGCTAATTTATTTACCCTCTGATTTTACATAATTGCACTGCTGTTTACAATTAATATTCTATTTTTGAAAAATGAAAGTATTTCTTCATTGCATACATTTCATATATATATTATGGAATGCTCCTAGACCAGGTATTCATTTGACTGATTAGTATTCATCTGGAAGAGCCAGTTTTAGCGACTAAGGCACCAGGCTAGAAACCGAGAGACCATGAATTTTAGTCCTACTTTGGGTATGAAGCCAGTTGGGTGACCTTGGGCCAGTCATACTCTCTCAGCCCTTGGAAGGAGGCAATGGCAAACCACTTTGAAATCTTGCCAAGAAAACTACAGGGACTAGTCCAGGCAGTCACCAGGAGTTAACACTGACTTGAAGGCACAAAATAACTATAATAACAGCAACAATAATAATACCTCTGTTTACTGACAGAAACAGATATTATTTTACCAACCTCCTCCCTTCCTGTGTTGTGAAGATAAAAGATGACTGCGTTGGAATCTTTCAGTTGCTTCCTGATGTTTCAGTTTCCTCTGCAGCAATATTTGTTCTCTAAATTTTTGTTCTTTTTCTTCATCCTCTTTCCATTTTAATTCAAGTGCTCTATTTAAAAACTATAGCTTTTAGTAATAACAACTACATTTTAAGCATGTCAGTTACACCATTTCATTTAAACACTTCCTTCTCCAACTTTATATTTATTTTTGGGAGAAAATATAGAACTGTAATATAAGACTTAAACAGGATTAACATTATTTAAAAAACAAACAAACCCTGGAAAATCCTGATCATCTGAAAGGCATGATATATCCCACCCACAGCAATCCCTTTAGCAATATCCATAGAGTGCTTTAAAGTCTATGCTGAAAATTAATATTCTAGAAGTAACAGATGCATGTTGTGGTTTTTTATCAGGCAAATTTATTCTGAATAGATCAGGGCTGCTACCATAGAAAATATATTGTTTCTGAAAGGGCTCCTATGAGACATGTTGTACGTTGCATCCATAAAAATAACTGTATTAACAATTAAGTGTTACATCCAATTCACCTGTCCTTATGCATCACTTTCCCTTCTCCACATCTTTGCAAAAATAATCTGTGATTTTACTTTGGTTTCTTATGATCAAAATCTAAGTGCAATGCCTTTTGTACTTAGATGAGTATAATATTAAAAAAAAAAAAGATATGAACAGTAGTTTAGCAGTGTGTCACAGAGTTAACTCAAGGAATCTATTTGTATCCAAGCATATTCCATATCAATTTGTACACTAATGAACTTTATTCAACATTGCACAATGAACAATGGGAAAATATGTGGAATAAAGGTTTGAAATTTACATTGAATTATAATTTAAAAGAAAATGTTTATACAATGATGTATCGTTGGTACTTAACTCCTGATAAGTTATCAAAAATATATGTTGGTGTTTGCAGGGTGAAGGAACCTTTTATCATCTTTGGTGGACCTGTGAAAAGGCTAAAAAATTTTGGGATCAGACATATATCGCTATTCAAAAGATTCTTAAAGTGAGCATTAAAAAAAAACAGAACTGTTTTTATTGGGTTTGATGGAGAAAGGACTGGAGAAACAACATGGAACTTTGCTTTTGTATATGATCACAGCTGCAAGACTGTTATATGCACAAAGATGGAAGGATCCACAAATACCTACAGTGGAAGAATGGATCATTACATTAATGGATTTGGCTCAAATGGCGAAGTTAACAGCATTAATAAGAGATAATACTGTTTCTAAATTTGTCTCCTCATGGCAACCCTTCTTCGATTAAGTGCTTGTGTGGGAAAAAAATGAGGTTCTGATTGTGGGTTTTAATTAGACACAATCTAGATGGTTTGTGTTGATAGAAATAATGTGAATTTGGATTAATTAGTGGTAAGAGATTAATTTTCTTTCAATCTGTATCTATATCTGTATTGGAGATAGTTGGAAGTCACTTTGTTTCATTTTTCTATCTATTCTCACTATTTTAGTCTTAGTCTTTTTCTTTTAGTTCTACCCACTTTCTTTGTTGTACTTTCTGTTGTGTATTTTAATTGTACTTTCTATATAATAAAGTTTTCATTAAAAAAACAACATTGCACAATGAAAAGCAGTAGTATAACAACATTTAATAATAAGAGAGGTGTTTGGGTCAGGAGGTTACAAGTAGTCCTCGTTCAGCAACTGCCTCATTTAGCCACCAGTTACAATGGTAGTGAAAAAGTAACTTCATGACCAATCCTCACATTTACGACCTTCGCAGGTCTGTAAACCAAAGGAAAGCTGAAATAAGATCATAAGCACAGTTTCACATAGTGACCACTTCACTTAATGAACAAGTTGCTGGTCCCAATTATGGTCACTAAATGAGGACTATCTGTAAATGAGTTCTGCTGTTGTTGATGTGCTCTTTTTGTGCCCCCACTGTTTATCTTTGGGTACTAGGGGTTGTATGTTGGTGGGGGGGGGGTTGTGTTTTTAATCCTTGAATGTCACCCAGAGTCATCTGTGTGAAATGGGCAGCTATAAATCATATAAAATGAATAACATAATGGCTTATTTTCATGATTTTGTTTAAGATTTATTTCAAAAGATCACTATCCTGTAACTCTCATTATTTATTTAAAAGTTTTATTGATTTAAATGGAGCCACTTCAAACAAAGCTTAATCAAGATCCAACATACTTCTTTTCTTATGAAGGAACTGAAATGTTTCACTATTTAAATAAGCTGCTATCTGTTCAGTCATCATACCATATTGGAAAGTCAACATACACACAGGACAACAGCTAATCTGCATTACTGTAAAATAAAAAAAAAGCATGCCTGATATTTACATACCTCCTCCTTTTATTTGTTTCTATAGAATGTTTTCTTGCTCTGTTACGAAACAATCTTTGGTCCTTTAGCAACTCATGACGCTCTTTTGATAAATCTCTCTCAAGAAGAATCTTTAGATTTCTGATTATGAGATTAAGAAATTTTAATAAAAATCCTAAAAACAGAGAATAAGCTCCTAGTTTTGATAACAATTACAAACTAAGCCTTTTATAGTGTAGTATTGACATGGCTGCCTTTATAGGAGTCCAATTTATTAAAAAATAATAACAACAGTGTTTTAACCCAGATGTAATATTTATTAGCACTGTATTGTTAAGGCTTTAAACAAATGAATATAAGGGACTTGTTAGACCAGGACAAAGTCTGATCTATCATTCTATGTCATAGTGAGGCCAATCAGCTGCAACCAAGAGATGAAGATAACTGTCTTCAAATGCTGCTTCTTAGTGACTAAATCTAGGGCATACTAGAGTAACCCTGTTCTCCCTTAATTCGTCTAACCCCTTTACATTGTTGAATTCTACTGCTCAGCTATGAATCTTTTTATTGATACAGATTCTTCTTGAAGTATTTAACTTCAAACGATGAGCCAGATCTTAATTCAGCTTTCAAACTCTTCAAATATTTGCCTTCAAATATTTCCACACATGGAATTTATTTCTTGTTTTTCTACAGCTTTTACGCAAAAATGACATTTTATTTGAGCTACCTACCACAGTTCCAAAATCTCTGTCAATGCCAGCTCAGACCCTATTAGTGTATATGGGAAACAGATTTCTGATTGCTTCAGTGTGATTCTCTATATTTATGCAGCCAGGTTAGTGAGATCCTTTTGTAACTCTTTGCAATCCTTTTTTTTTTAATTTAACAACTGAATAATTAAGTATCAGCAAATCTGGCCCACCCATTGTCATTTAACTCTGTATCACTTATGAGTTCAGTAGCATCAGTGTTAAAAATCTGTGAAAACTGACTACCTATTCCCTACTCTCTCTGATTCCTGTTCTTCAACTAATTGTCAATCTAAAGAATGAAATATTAATTCAAGCTCAATTTAGTATTAACATACAGAGTTCTTATACACTTATTTGGAATTAAAGTCCACCTTGTAAGAACTTAAAAGATTTGCTAGGCAATGCAAGAAGATAGCAGTTAACAGCTTTTACCACCCTCTCCAAATAGCTTTTATACTGTACATACATAACTATTTATTTTAAACAGTCATTCATTAAAAGCTCAAAGTTGCTATCCTATAACTGCTTAGTCTATTGTGACTGAAGCGGTATAGAAATGTCATACATAAATAAGATAGAAATAAGCCCCACTGAATTCAATATGACATATTCATGAGTAGGTGCAGATAATATTATGTTAATAAAACATAATTCTGGGTCAAACAATCGTCCATCCAGGACTTTTTGTTAGTTTGAGTCAAACTGTATTCTTCAAAGATAAGTCTTACTAACACACAGTACAGGGAATCCTCAATTTCACAGACCCCACTTTATGGACTTTGAATGCAACAAACCAAGTTTGTGTCCAGACATAACCTGAAAAACAGATGTGTCAATGGCTCCCAAAGTAGTGTAATAGTCTGTATGAGCCAGTCAAATTTACATTAGTTTTACACAATTTGCAAATTATATCAATCACTCAATTTACGCAACTTACATAACAATGTCATTAGGAAAGTGGTGTACATTGCTGCAAATGACATATTTTGCATCATTTGCGTAATGACATCATTATAAAAATGACTGAAAAAGCCACAGATCTAACTGGGAGTTAACAGACCTTTAGGAGTAATGGATACCCCCTCTTTCCAGTTGGTCCCTGAAATTAAGTTTCATACACATGAAAAGACTGAGCATTTCTACTGCCTTATGCCAGACTATAGTAATTTAATGCATTATAGCAGGGATTAGCCAGCTTGGGTTCTGGCTTTCCAAAAATCAGGCCTCCAGTGTTAAAGACTACCCTTCTTCTAAATCATAATGCATTACACTAAAATCAGTATTATGAGTGCCCACTTGACAGGGAGTTCAAGCCAATCCTGGTTCTCTGAAGCAATCTGCACATTCTGCATTAAAAATGAATACAGGTAGTCTTCGCTTAACAACTACAATTGGGACCAGAATCTTTATCGTTGAGTGAAGCGGTTGTTAAGCGGGGACTACCTGTACTGAAGTTGTTTTAAATATTTACATAAAAAACTAATCAACAGTGCACATGGATTCATATATCCAAGCAAATCCAGAAAGTGATCATTTTAATCATAAAGTACAAAACTTCCTTTGACAAGTCAACTCCTATCCCACATGCTTGTTTGCCAAATCTATACATTAACCTTAACTGCATAGTGAGTAGACAATGGTTGTTTGTATAACATTCTAACCTGTGGTTGTGAGAAAGGAAGAAAAACTCTATCCACATTTTCAGTCCCATGCATGATTGTATATCTCTGTTATGTATTTCCTTACATATCTTAGCCACAAGCTAAAAGGTTCCAGATGCTTTAATATTTCCTAATATGGAAGCAGCTTTAGTCCTCTAGTCATTTTGATTCCCCTTTCTCAGCTGAACAATACAGTATCTCTTTTCAGAAATGATGACCAGAACTGCATACAGTACTCCAAGTGCAATCTCACTACAGATTTATATTAGACCACACTGGCAGCTTGATTTTCAATTCCATTCTGAATGATTCAAAGCATGACATTTGACTTTTTACAAAACATGCCTACAAGCTTGAAATGTTCATTGACCTATCCTATGATTTTGAGATCCATTTCCTGACTGGCCACTGCCAGTCCAGAACCTAGTAATGAATCTGTGAAGTTTATATCATTGGAGGCTAATGTGCATCATACCGCATTACTTGCACTGAATTACATCTGCTATTTTGGGGCCCACCCATCAAATTTAGATCCTCTTAAATCCCTTTGCACTTCCTTATTTTATTACCCTGAAAAGCATGGAACCATAACTAGCAAACTCACTGCTCATACCTCTGTATCCTTTATAAACAATTTAAATTGGTCACAAAGGGTTTTACCCTCTTTAAACATTCTTCCAATTTGACCCCTCTGCTTCTAGTTCTTTAGTCTGTTTCTACCCATGAAACCCATGAAAGCATGCTCTTTTCCCAATCACCTGTTAGGTACACATTTCAAATAAATACAAGTAACATCTGGATGCCCCCTAACTCTTGAATGCCCTTCTGAGTAGAAAAGCAGGGTAATGCTGTCACACACCACCCTTGAAAAGCACGGTGTTTGGCTTAAGCGCATCCCTGTAAATCCAAACAATAGTGGCTTCTTGGTGCTCTCTGACTTGGTTGTCTTCTTGCAGATGTAATTATAAGCATCTTTAAGAAACAACCAAGCACAGAGAGCACCCAACAGTTTAACCCTGAGCTCCACATATTCCCATCTACTGCTGGCTGATTCAGTGAAGCAGTGCTTCTCAACCTCGGCAACTTTAAGACGCATGGACTTCAAATCCCCAAACTCCCCAAACTGGGAATTGAGGTCCACACATCTTAACGCTGCCAAGGTTGAGAAACACTGCAGTAAAGGATGGTTCAACAAAGCATGGGCTCTGCTTGCAAATGCGGCCCGCCTGACCGCCCTCCCCATTCCCACGAACCCCGGCTCCCTTCCAGTTGGGAGGATACGTGCAGGGGACGAAGGCGTTCAAAGACCGGCGGCTGAGTCCCCGCGGCGGGGCACTTTCCGAGAAGCCCTTCCTCCAGCATGGAGCAGCCGCGGACAGGTCGGCGCCGGCTGCGGCTTCCGCGGCCGCCCTAACCGCGGCGTGGCTGCCGCCCTCTGCCGCCCTCCCGAGGCTGGGGTAGTAGCAGCCACTGCTGCTGCTGCTGCTGCCGCCGCCGCCGCTGCCGCCAAGCTCCATCCACCCTTAGCCTTCCGCCGCCATCCTCCTCTGCGCCCTACACAGGGCCAGTCAGTCGCCCCGGCACGCGGTGGGTCTGACGGGGTTCGGGCGTTCGCGTTCGGGGCTCTTCGGACCACCCGCAGCGGGGCCCCGCGAGCCTCGCTTGCCGCCTCGGGAGCACCCAGAGAAGCCCCTCAGCGGGCTCCAGAGCCGCGCGGCCGCCGCAACGCCATCTTAGCAACCGGCAACGCCGCTTTCGTCGCCACGGCAACCAAGCCCCACGCTGAAGGGGCGGAGCTTCGAAGAGGGAAGGGGAGGGAGAGGGAGAAGGGACTTCCCCAGGCCTGCTTTCCTGATTGACGGAGACTCCAACTCCCAGAATTCCATGTTTCATCAGTAGGGGCGGTGGACTGCAGAAGATGCACTTTTAGTTTCTGGCCCCTCCCTCGTGTCCCCCGTTCCCCCCCCTTAGGGCTTTCTGTGACTGTTCAGAGGTGCTCAGGATATTTTTTTTGGGGGGGGGTGCCTTTAAATCAGTTTAGACTCCTGGCGACTGCCTGGACAAGCCCCTGCAGTTTTCTTGACAAGGTTTTGGAAGTGGTTGCCATTGCCTGCTTCCTAGGGCTGAGAGAGAGTGACTGGCCCAAGGTCGCCCAGCTGGCTTCGTGCCTGAGGCAGGACTAGAACTCATAGTCTCCCAGTTTCTAGCCTGGTGCCTTAACCAATACACCAAACTGGCTGGTCATTATCCTTGACCATTGGATAATGGTCAGATAAGAGTTGGGATTTTTCCTGGTGATCAAAACAACAGCTACCTTAGGATGTCATATGTTTACTCCACACACCCTCCCCTGTGATGCAGTTGTTAAATAGACTTTTGTATTATAGACTTTTGCACAAGATCAGTATTATTATTACTTTGTGCCTTTGAGTCAGCCTTGATTGCTTGTGACTGCAAAGACAAGTCCCTGCAGTTTTCTTGGCAGTATTTTTGGACGTGGTCATCGCTTCTTCCTAGGGCTGGAGAGGGAGACCGGCCCAAAGTCACACAGCTGAATTCATGGCTAAGGCAGGACTAGAATTCGGATATCTCTGCTCAAAGACCACACCTTAACTACTAGACCAAAGTAGCCCTCAGCATTATTACTAATAATAATAATAATAATAATAATAATAATAATAATATTTATTAAATTCATATATCACCTGACTTCTAGCAACTCTGGGTGGGCTATACCAGTAGTGGTATAATACAATTACTCCATGCCTCCTTCCCCATTTAATGTAGATTTTGGATATTTTCTTTGGCCAAAACAACAGCCAGATCCTCTTACTCCTCCTTCTCCTTCTCCTTCTCCTCCTCCTCCTCATCAAAGTACAGTGGTACCTCGGTTCACGAACGCTTCTGTTCACGAACAATTCGGTTCACGAACAGCACCATTCGCAAAATTTTGCTTCCGTTCGCAAACTCCACATCGGGTGACGAACAGGATCTGTGGCCATTTTCCCTGTTGTGACACGTGGTTGTGGCTTCCTGTAGGGAGGGGGACTTTCCCTCCAAACAATAACCGCCTCCCCACCCGCCTTCCTGTCCTCCACACCAGAAGTCTCCTCAAGCAAGGTTAGCGTTCTCTCTCTTCATACTGTACTGTACTTCGTTTCATATTTTTGTGGTTTTAAAAAAAAATACATATGGTTCAGAATGGATTAACCGTATTTACATTGAACCTTATGGGAAAATTTGATTCAGATCGCAACCAATTGAGGTCGCGGCCAGAGTTGTGGAACGAATTAAGTTCGTGACCCGAGGTACCACTGTAGTTTCCTTTAGCTGAACTCAGCTTCCAGTGACTTCATGCATACATATTGTATTTTGCCATTCCTCCACCCTCCCTTCACATTTTAGGTAGATATTGGGGGGTTTCTTGCTGTCCAAAAGATGCTGCTGTTGTTATTATTTCCACGTTTTCCCTAATCTCCCAGTTTTACCGTGAAGTATGGAGAGACAGTGACTGAGTTAAGATGCAATTGATAATTAGTGTCTCATCTGTTGTATCAGCACATCCATGGTCAGTTATGGTTTGGAGTGTTGGATGAACCCAGGCTCTTAGGATAAATCAACAAACTGTTGTCCTCCCTATAATCTAAAACCATTATTTTGTTCAGAACAGTTAACTATGGTTAGCATGTTGGGTGAGTACAGCCAATGACAAAGCTGCTCAGTAAACTTGGGGAATGAGTGAGGCTTTTACCTGGGTTTTCCCAGTTCTAAAATGTTTGTTCTTTATACATCCTCAATAAAAACACCCTGTTTTAAAAAGAGCAATAGAAATATATTTAAAAATAATATCAAAACAGTTTAACACAAAAGAGGATGAGTTAAAAACATATGGTAGCTTAGCATGACAAGCCAGCAGTTGGCTGAGCTTTGGTGGTGAATAGTCAAGGATTCTTCCAGCTGCATGAACTCATGAGGAGGAAAGTAACCCAAACAAACTCTCTTTGCTTTACTTTGATTTGCTGATAAGGAGTTGGGGGTAGAGAATATGTTTGCTTCTCATGGGATATTGTGTTAATAAGAGAGGGAGGTACAGATATAGAATTGGCATCGTGGGGGATGTCAAGTCTTAAAATTTCCAGGATGATATGTTAAGATCATAGATGTTTCTACTTCGGAAGAAGGTAAGTAATGGAGGAACTGGCTGGCCACTTAGTGTTTTGTTTAGAAATGTGTCCATTCCTGGCCAGGAAAAAAAAAAGTAAAAATAACCTTCTGGTAATGGGTGCCCTTCTAAATGACTATCACGGCAAAAGAACTGTATGCCAGAATAACTGTATAACCCTCGCCACATCTTTTAGTCTCCACCAAATGTCTTCTTTCACTCTAGTTTATCTTCCATGGATAATTCACTGAAAAAAAAAAAATCACTGTGCTGCAGCTAACCACCATTTTTTTTTTTAATTTCTAAGAAAACATATACTGTATCTAGATGAAGTATGGTGAACAAATTTGACGTTACTGGGTAAAGCTCTGCCTTGTGGTGTACTAGCACCCTGTCTTTTTAAATATGTCTAGGTACCCTGGCAGGTACAAAAAGGATGTATCTGCAGGTCCATTGGTCCCCACAAGCAATGTTTTGCCTTCTCCTACTGCAGACTGTAATATACCATAAACACAAGGACTCCTTCCCACTCCAGCATATTCTATTCCCTTCCTTCTTCTCTGTCCTTTCCCCACACTTCACATTTTGTGCAAGGAGAAGAGAAGTATGACAGTGAGATTTACTAGCATGGCTTTTTGAGGGAGTGGAGGTCTACAGCCACATTTTTCAAAGTAGTCTCCTCCACGGACCTGTCTTTTGAAGAAGATTTGGCGGTGGGTGGGCAGGATAATTCTGAGCAAGTTTAACAAATGATTTTGTTGTTCATTTATTGGCATTGATCCAAAATAAAATAAACCACATTCAAATGAATTCACATATGAATTAAATAGGATCTGTTCTGTGTTAGTAATAATTGGCTCAAAGATAAAATGATCTGCAGGATTAAATCATGTTATAGTCCGTCATTGGCTTTGGGAATAAACCATGTATGGACTAGATAAAATCAAATTTATGTAAGGTTTGTGAAGTCTGGACATGAAAGGGTTGGCTTTTTGGCTAAAGTTTCTGCTAAACACATTCCTGAATTCTTAATTCAAGACTTCATTGGCTAGTAGACAGCCGTTTTCAAGGCAGTTTGAAACCTTTTGAAAAATATTTATTCTTCCAACTCAGACATGATCTACCCCAGTGTATCCTCACTGATCTTCCTAAATATAATATTTTTCATTTGGGCTGATTCGATATTTGATAGTGTCGAGCCATGTTCTGCAATGGTAAGGTTTGTGCTGTATGTCTTGATAAATAAATGATAGAACCATAGACAGCAAGTCCTGGTTTCAAATGACGTTGTTTGGGAGGGTTATTTCACCCAAAACCACTTCAGTTGTTTTGAAAGAATCCTGTTAAAACTGTATTAAAGCAATCAGCAAAAGCAACTGTTACAGTACTTGTTTTTTGCTGTTGTTGACGTAGATTGAAAACTCTGTGAAACTTACTAGGAATTTTGCCTTCTGCAAAGGCAGGGAAATTTACCACATTGTTAATAAAAGTAAAACATGAAGGCATTTATCTCGATAAATTATATATGAGTGTTGTAATCTTTAGACTAGTTCCTAGATGCATCTGGAAATAAGTGCTTGTTTTATTGCACATTTTTATGTTAACAAAAGTGGGGGTGGAGGAAGCAGGATTTTTTTGTAGTTCTTTTTGTTTATTATAATATTATCTGGAGACTCAAAGTGGATTTGAATGAAGTTCTGGGTTTTTTAAATACCAATTTACTCTTTGCTTTTAAGTGTTTCAGTCTTTATTTTTTGTGTTTCAATCTGTTTTAAGAAACTAAAAGTTCTGGATGACCTGGCATTAGATTTACTTCTTCTTCTTCTTCTTCTTCCCTGTCAGAGGAATAGGTTTGTAGGTGAAAGTGATTTAATTACTTTATTCTCAATTTATATATCCCTTTAAGTGTCTCCTTACATTTTCTTATTCTTTTAGGGAACGTACTTCATATGAAGTTCTGGCACCATATCATTAGCATCAGAAACTGAAGATATAATGATGAATTTCTATAGAAACAGCAAACAAAATATTACATGAGCACCCTACAAATATTTAGTGGAAGTATATCCCATTGTATTCAGTGGAGTTTTACTCTGTAGTAAATGCATTTAAGAGTCTTCCAAACACAAATTAAGTTTTTACTTTCAAGGGGGAATTCTACAAAGAATAACATCTAATGTGAACTGTTCTAAGAGAATATTTGTTTATATGAGGATAAAAAGGCCCAATAGAAACATTTAAATAACCAAGGCATTTTTCTCCCTGGTTTCAAAAATTAAATAGTTGAAAACATTGTTTTTATTTTATTCTAAATGGGAATGTTTAAAGGGTTATAACCAACATTTGACTTCAAATCTGATATAGAAACTCTTCAGAAAAGCTATTGTTTATGTCCCAGAATAACCTTCTCTAAACTTGCACTCTCTAGATACCTTAAAACTTTATTCCTGAAATTCTCCAGCTACCATGTTGACTGGGAATTCTGGGAATGGCAGACCAAACACATCTGGAGTGTGGCAAGTTTATGTGTGCCATGTATCCAAAGCCTGTGTCAGTATACTACACATACCTACTAGTTGTTAGACGTAGGCAACAGCATATTGGCTTGCAAAATAGATTGCAGATTAGAGATCTTGACTTCCATAGAGTGAGTATACTTGAGATTAAACTGGGGTTTGGTTGTGCTGAGAGCACACTAGTGAAAATGTGACAAAACGGATTGGTACTGCCATTACAATTTACAGGAATGCTGCAAGTACCTTAGACTGGAAATGACAGTACAGTATAGCTATCTTCTCTGTTTTACACATAAAAATTATGTGAAGGCTTTAATTAACCATAGGTATGATGGGTGGCAGAAGTCAGTATCTATGGATATATCCAATGATGCAATGGCATATGGATGATTACATCTTGTGATTTAAGAGGAGTCAGTGGTAAACAGTATGTGTGACGTGAACTAAAGTGAAGTGAAAGAGAGGGATTGTATGTCTGTGAAACTAAAAGAAAAGGGAAAGATGTAATTGATCTGAATGAAGGTGGTCTGGTCTTACGGAATTTACAAGTCCTGTATGAAAAAGTATGTGGATGACATGAATGGATATACTGGAACAAGATGAGAGTACCAAAAGACTGGGAATTTGAGACAAGGAAAATAGTCATACTCCCAATTCTGAAAATGCAAAGGTTTTTAGTTTCCATTCTGTGTGTGTGTGTGTGTGTGTGTGTGTGTGTGTGTTTGGGTGATGCAAGGCACCTTGGCCTGATACACAGCAGAAATTAAAGAATATTTTTTAAAAATAAAGTTTTGTTTGCTTTAATATTACAGAGAAATTCCACAGCAACTATAGCAGTGGAGCCTGCCAGTCCGGTAAAAAATCTCTCCACAGACAATTTAGAGAAGAAGAAAAAGTGTTGTGTATCCTGTGATTCTCAAGCTAAACTATTAAAGGAAGAAAAATACTACCTGTGTCGTATGTATATTTTTATTTTAACAACTCTTTCTTGTTACTTGCTAAGGTCAATCAACCTATATAATATATATGTGGGATTTCAGGAATCTGCAAGCCATCAGTTCAAATCTCTGACAAAGAGTGATATGTCATAGGCTATTGCTAAAGGATCAAATTGATGGCCCACCCACTTTGAGCATTGATCACACCCATTTCTTCTTACATGTGCCATATCCATCATTGACATACACCCTCCCACAGATTACTTCCCATGGTATATGATTCTTCATATTAAGAAAGAAAATATTGCTTTCACTCATATGTTCCTACCCACGCTCTAAGCTTCTCAGCAAGGGCCCATCCATATTAGTATTTGGCAATACACAACTTGTGAACTGGTCTTTTCAGAGAAATCCACTTGATGGTTTTTTGTTTTTTTTTACCATGATGCTGAAATAAATCTCATTTTCCAGACAACTTATTTCCTTACTCCTAACATAGGAATGTTATTTCTGTTGAAATTCTAGTTTGTTTCAAAATGTTCTACATCCAGTAACACTGACATTTACAAGCACCATATATTGAAGTAGCTGGCTTGTTAACTCAATATTATCTGTATCTGACAGATGGCTTTCCATTCCTGGTAGTTATGACCTTTTGAACTGGAGCTGAATTACCTCCTTTCATTAAAGTCCATCTCCATAAAAAATTCAAATTCTGTTTGAAAAGTTTTTGCACAGACCTAACCCATTTCATATTGCTAGCAAAAGAAAACCTGAAAACAAAACCCTACACTGCCTCTCTTAATTACACAACACATTCTTTTAATTACTTTAACATAGCTGGCAATCTGTATGTTTAAAGGGAATTTGCAGAATTCTCTAATTGAATATGCAAGAAGTACCAAGAAAATGATACGGAACATGATGGATGATCACCAGTCTTCTCTAGATTATCTCTCCAATCAGGTACTAGCCAATATTTGCTAAATGCATTTCTTTCTGGGCAGCAATAATATTATTGAATTATTTACAACCAAAATGAAAAAAAAAATCTAATTTACAGAGAAAGTGGCCACTTTCTCTTGAAACAGCTTATTTTATTGTTGTGGGGGGAAAAAAACATATATTGTTCTATCCTATAAAGTTTGCAAAAGAAAATAATCCCACCCTTGAATAGCTATGGAAAAGCCATTCACATTATTGGAAATCCATATAAGAGTCTTCAAATTTGTTAAAAATTCTTACTCAGTTTGACCACTAATGTTGATTTTTTAAAGTACAGATATGACTGATATAATCAAATATCAGGAGTAAGATTCAGCCTAATTTATTTTATTAAGAGATAGGAGAGTCAATGCATGACAAGACTCAAAGCCTAATCACAAGGGGCATCCTTCTTATGGTTGGGTGAGGCATGCAAGCTTTCAAAAACCCAAATTGCCAACACAACGTGGATTGAAGTAGAACAGGAAGTGACACAAGGGAAGAAAGTCTTGAAATATATTCACTGCTGTTGTCCCACTTAGAACTTCACTCTTGTATATGCTATTCATAGGGAGAAAGAAAAATTAAAATTAGTTCCATAGGCACTAATGGAAATCTCCCTCAGAACAAAGAGGAATTTCAGTGGAGCAGGGCCTCTACTGCAGACCACAGTCCCAGTCTGCCACCCTCAAGATGTTTTGATTTTTAAAAAAGCTTGCACACCTGGCCAAATTACGCAAACACTATCATCTGTAGGGAAAAAATAGCAACCAGAAAAAGATCTGCGGATCTTTTATATTATTATCTCCAACAATAGAGCCCCTTGAGCATTTCAGAATCTTTTTTCAATAGAATAAAGAGGGACTACTGACTGGAAAATAGCACTGAAATTCTTGTTTCATACATGCAAGTCCTTTGGTTTCTCAAGGCATCCCACTGGATTGTGGTGCACATCTCTATCTGGCCATGCCAACCCCTACTGCAAAGACATGATTGGAAAATTCCTGCCTATCAACTATTTTCTTGAGCCAATGAAATGCAAAGACAGTTATAACTGGTTCCCTTTCAACCCTAAAATTCAATGCCTTAAGGCACTCATTCTGAACATTTAGCTTGTAAAAATCTTGGAACAAACTTTTAGCTCAAGATCTATAGAAAAAAGTTTTTTTGTGGGGTCACCCTAACCAATCTGCCAAATCCATAACAATGCGTTGCTCAGAATTAAGTCCTTATTAGTTGAATAGAGTTTTTCTCCAAGTAAATTTATTGTAGCACAAGAATTATTTAACTTTAGTTGGATCACATCCAGTGTTGGCATTTCAAGGCAATGAGCAAAGGAATAAACTCTGAGTGCCCCAAAATGTTGAGGATATTTAAACATTTCTCTTTTTGCAAATGCGCAGGTTAATGAACTTATGAGCCGGGTTATGATTTTAAACGCAGACATGTCCAGAAAACCAATTGATGTATTTCCCCATCGAGCAGTCCAGTCTCACGGTAAAGATTTTTATTCCTGCTTAAATTTTACAATATTTACTGAAATATAAGACAGCATATTTCTATCATAAGACTGATACGTCTGGTGGAGTAATTTTCATTACCCTTTTCCACATTTGATGGTTGGGGAAGTCTCACATTGCGTGTTTCATTCTGAATAGGTAACAAATGCCTGTTCACTATCTGGAATGGGGTAAGAATTTATGTGTCTAATCACATATAGCCAATTTTGGAAGAGGAAGCAGAGTAAGATGGTTATTAATCTTTTACCTGCCTTCTGCTTCAGCCCCATACTTCGTATTCCAACTTACATCATGCACATGGATCTGAAGCCTTGGCAGCTGTGATATTTGATGTGATTGAGCCGTAGTCTAGGAGATACCCTAAAGTTGTTAAGTTTTGATAAAATAACATTTACCAGAACATCGGAAAAGCCTGCAACTTCAAGCCCTGACATCAGTGGGAAGTGTATCACTTGGTGGGCTAAAATAATAGCCAGTTTCCCATAATAGGCTTTTGTTTCAGTTTTAGAAGGAATGAAAACAGAATAAGGAAATGGAAGGTAATTGGTAACACCTAAGCAGGATGCCCAGAAATCCTCCTTTAAACCTTCCTCCATTTATTTATTTATTTGTTTATTTGTTTGTTTTCCCTCCTTTCCTCCAGGAGTTCAAAGAACCATAATCAGTTCTTCCTCTCCATGTTTTTTTTCTGCACAGTAACAACCCTATGAAGTAGTCTAGTCTAAGAGATAATGATAGCCTAAATTCACCCATTGAATTTCCATCACACAGGATGAATCTGGGCCTCTCAAGTTCTAGTCTGACACCCTAAGTGCTATACCACACAAAATCTACTCAAATCTATGGAAAGCCCCAGTCCCTGGGGCAGAAAGGGACAACTGAGGTCTTCCCTTCTCTTTCCTGACTTCCTTTTTCCAAAACAGACTCTGGGTGCTCCATCTAGAGCAGTGTTTCCCAGAAACACTGCTTAGCAACTTCAAGATATGTGGACTACTCCCAGAATTCCCCAGCCACCTAGAGCTTTGATGATACTGTTTTTTGAATATGGAAAAAGACCCTCACTAACATCTTCCTTGAATGCAGGATTGCAGAACAGTTACAGAACTTCTTGGATTCTGAAGACTTCTACCTATCAAAATTAACCATAATCCTTGTAATTTGGGAAAAAAGGAAGAGGTCTGCCAGTAGAGGGGGAGGAAAATCACCACATCTCATATTCAGAGGAGTTCTGATACCAAACAGGTCACTGGCATGAAAAAGGATATCTTTTCTTTATTTTATAAAATTAAATCGAAACATTCTCTTTTAATATTGTCCCACAGGTTTAGATTGCAGTGATATTAAAGATACCATTGGCTCAGTTACAAAAACTCCAAGTGGTCTGTACATAATCCATCCAGAAGGAGCAAGTTACCCTTTTGAGGTACTATTGATTTTTCATATTTAATATTGGTCTGGAATATTCTTCTTTAAGACAGCCATTGCTAAGTTACTATCCATATTTTTATTCTGATGTTGATGTTAACTGGAGATATCTTAAAAGAAGGAAATCTGCATTATGCTTTATTACATTCAGTTTGTTATCTATTATATATCTGAAGGGCATTCTTGGATGTGTGAAATATGAAAAGCAGTGAACCTAACCTGACATAGATTTCCACTGGGTATGTTTATATAATACAGAACCATAGGACATTTAACCATGGTTTATTCAATTAACCCAGTTTTCTGGCTTCTCACAATACTAGACTGGGTTCATACAACTCACAGGCTGGGTTCACACAACTCACTAGGCTAAAATGGGATTAGCCATGAAGCTCTGATAACATTCAGTGGCAAAGTTATGCCAAAATTTGGAAAATCCCAAAAGAGGAAGATTCTTTTTTTACAGAGCTGTAGTTTTGACAAATCAAAACTATGGGACCCCATGATGTCTAGAATAATAAGCCTGCTTTCCTACTCTTTGCTCACCTGCTCACCAATAGAAAATCACTGAAAAACAAGTATTTCATTATATGGATGTTTAACATAGCTACATTATGATTTTAAAACAAGGCAGGCTTAGAACATGAAACAGTTCCGGAGTTCCAAGCTGCCCTGCCAAACACCCTCCGTTCTTGGGTCTCTCCCAACATTGTTGCTTATAAGATCAGTGACTAATAAAAAACTTAAGAAAATGTGCTTTTAATTCAGCACATCAGTGGAATTATGCAGAAGACTACATAGAGAAAATGCAACATAAAAAGGTGATGCTTGCAGGCTAATGTTATACTTTCAGAACTTAATAATATTTTGGAACTCAGTCAATCAATTCATGATCAACCACTCATGATCAACAACATTTAAAAGGTCCCCTAAAAGCTAGAGAATCTAGCTAAGTGCTCATTGATATGTGTGGGATGGGAGTCAAGGAAGGGAAGATTTGAGCTCTTTAAATAAAAGCAAGATATAAATGTGGAAATTAATAAAGACATGATGAGACTGAAAGGTAAAGTGTTGAATGTTTAGTTTAATATCTGATGTCATAAGAAAAATAAATATAGACTGCAGTCCTATACAATATTTTCTGGGAGAAACTGGGTTTATTTCTGTGAAGATATGCAAGGGGTTGCATCATCAAAAGAGCAGACTTTTAAAGCACTGCATTTTTTCAAAAGTCATTAATGCATTTTTTCCCTATGAGTTAGAGGCATAGATCATGGAATATTTCAGCATATACTGGAATCGTTTTAGAAATGAAAAAATATGTTTCAACCAATGTTAATTTTTCCCCAGCTTTTAGAAATTAATGCCAATGTCTACAGAAGTTGAAGTCATCAAATAAGTAGAAATATTTAGTTATAAGACTGGACAGAGATCAGAAGCTAATGGAAAAACATGTTAAAACTGATAATAAAATCAGGGGTGAAATTTCAGGTTTCAGAGGGCTCTAGAGCAAGAATTATCAGAAAATAGGATGGATCTTCTGGTCCAAACACCAGAGAAATTATATTCCTGAACAACTCCATGTAGCAGAAAAAAAATACCCTTCCCCCTCCTGAATATGACATCAAAGTATTTAGAATTAAGTTGTTTTATTTTGTTGCTTTTGTATGTACAGTAGCTCCAAATTGTTGAGAATTATTTATATACTGCAGCAGCCTATGAAAATTTTCTTGCCCGGCTCCCCAAATTGAAGGTCCAGCCACATATTAGTTTACTGAACACATTGGAAGTTACCTTCAGGCATAGCCATTCCAAGCACTTCTAAAATAACTTTCAGAATTTCTTGCTTATCTTGTTTGGAGTTACACAATGTACTTGCCTAGTTCTCACAGTGAAACCAATCAAGATATCTTTAAACTATTTTAGTGAAAACCTAGAAAAGAATTATTAAGTTCTTTCCAGACATTGTAGAGGAGAACCATGTTAGTCTATGATATCTCAGAACCAGGAGTCTGGTAGCAGATAAAACAAATTTTATTTTTTAAAAAAAGCTTATGACTCTGGATAAAATTTGTTAGTCTGAAAATATGCTACCAGACTCCTACTGATTCTCAGTTGTTCGCAAAACTTGAGATCCAGCATCATACACATCCACATTCCATATGGACATTAGAATTAATTTAGTTTCATTTAGAGGGAAAAAATCCATATGCCAGATTCATTTACTGGCTTTATTTATTTTAGGTGTTGTGTGAAATGGATTTTAGAGGAGGGGGATGGACAGTGATTCAGAAGAGAACTGAAGGAACAGTTGAATTTCAAAGGACATGGTCTGAATATTTGGAGGGATTTGGTGACCTTTCAGGTATCAATTTATTATTCACGCTACACCTCTTCCTAGTTACTCCAATCTAGCTTAGTGTCTCAATTTATGGGTCAAAGCAGCAGACAATTACAAGAAATGTTTGGTTGTCAAATAGTCTATGGTCTTATAGGGAAAGATTCACAACAACTACAACCATCATCATCTTCAAATGATGCTAGAGGTTCTGCAAGTGATATCGTAGAATGATCTGAAAGGTTAAGCCAGGAAATTCTGAAGAATCCAAATATCAGACAGGACAACAAGAAAAAGGCCTCCCTTGTTCTAGCACCAGACAACTGTAAATGGAAAGGTTAAATACTGTGATCCCCTTATGACACTGGTGTTAAATGATTTATAATGCTGTAGGGGAATTCCTGATTCTGCAAGCCATTATCCCAAGCAAGCACTGCATCTCATAGTCTGTACTTTCAAGGCCTTCTCTCCTTAGGACTGAACAGTGGGATATATATTCCTCCTGGGCTCTGTCTTCAAAATCTTTGTTTTCTTTAGAGAGGACATGTAACTAGTTAAACAAAGAATTGTGACCTGGTTCTTACTGAATGAAGAAGTGCTTTTACAAGAGGAGAGGCATGGATGTATCTTGATGAACACGCATGCAACTAGAGTTGACAGTGCTGGATAGGACATGGGATGGGGGTAGGAGGAGAAAAAAAGGAGCTGAATTGACCATAAGGATATAAAAGAATTTCTCCATGTTTTCCACTAGGATCAGATTTGGCCATTCTGCTTCTATGAATCTTTGCAAAGGCATGAATCCACCATGACCTGTCCCTAACAAAAACAAATGCATTTTTAAAAAGTCTATTTCTGAAAGTTTGCATGCAAACTCCTGTAATTATATAATTTTAAAGGAAAGAGGGATTCACAATAAAAAAATCCTGTATCAATAAAAAGTTTGTGTCAAAGAATCAAAGATTATTGGCCAATTAAGGTTTGCATTTGCACAAATTAAGGAAAGGTACATACAAACCTTATTTATATTTAGATATCTTGTGGATATTGATACTTACAAAATGTGTCTAAAATTTTTCTTTTGAAAAATACCATGCCAGACTGAAGCCATACTAATGTAATAAAGTGGATATAGATTTTAGCAATTCATAGATCCCTGGCTTGGCCTCTAGAGAGGAAGCCAGCTTAATATATACAATCATTTTGCCCCAGCTTCCTCAGATCTCCCACTTTTGATGGCAGTTGAAGGATGGGCAAGCTGACTTTCTGCTGAACAAACACTTGATATTCCTATCCTTAGCATTATTTTACTGGTAATTTCAGAGCAAGCTGACTGGGAGAGAACATGGATGAGGATAAGGGTTTTTAAAGCTTATATTCTGTTTTTTTAATAGGGGAATTTTGGCTTGGCCTCCGAAAGATTTTCCACATTGCAAACCAGAAAACAGCCAGTTTCATGCTTTACATAGACTTGGAGTCAGAAGATGACACGTATGCATATGCATCGTATGACAGCTTTTGGTTAGAGGATGAAGTGTGCTCCTTTAAAATACATTTAGGGCGTTATTCTGGAAATGCTGGTAAGATTTGGATGCCCAAACAGTTGGTTTTTCAAAGGAAGGTTCTACAAATGAGAAAACAAGATGATGAACAATGTCTGTAGTTGCACTGGATATTCTAAAAAGAATTTACAAAGAAAGAATAGACTTGGGTCCTTTTTAACCCACCTCTTTATGTTATATTGGCCAAGTGGCATACAGTTTTATGCTCTTTGATAAAAAAAAGTCCAAGAGCCATTCACAGAATTAATTATTGTAACAGTTATAAGTAAGCTACTGGCAAGAGAGCCTGAAATTAAATCAAGTCTCTGTCAATGGAGTAGGTGGGATTTAGCCCATGGTTCCCTGCTACAATCTGCAAAATTGTCCACCCTCCAATTTTTTTTTTTTTTTTTTTTTGGTGCCTTCAAGTCAGTCTTGAATCCTGGCGACTAGTCCCTGCAGTTTTCTTGGAAAGATTTTGAAAGTGGTTTGCCATTGCCTCCTTCTTCCTAGGGCTGAGAAAGAGAGAGACTGGCCCAAGGTCACCCAGCTGGCTTCGTGCCTGAGGCAGGACTAGAGCTCACAATCTCCCAGTTTCTAGCCTGATGCCTTAACCACTACACCAAACTGGCTCCATCTCCAATCTTTACATTGTGGATTTTTTTTTCACAATGCGAATTGCAAATCCATGATCTAGATTAAGACAACAGAACAGGGGACGCTCCTTCAGTCCTTAAACCAAGGTCCAAAACAAAAAGCTCCTGAAGCTTATTCCTGAAAAGGGATGTGTGCAATTACTAGGATCTGTGAAAAACCTGACACATTGTTCCCATCCATTTATGTTCCAGATAGATCTATGTAATGAGTAACAACTGTGTTACAAAACCTGGGAAAAGTAGATTAGACAAGCTATATTAAGCATCAGTGCAGCAACAATGGGCTCTGTGAATGATAGCTCTCAAGAGCCAGTTCACATCACTTTATTCATTCAAGTGCTTTTCAATATTCATGAATTTGCCTTTACACAAACAAATGCAAGTGAAGAAGGAGCAACTCTGTCTTGGATAACACAACTAATATATTAGTATTCTAGTCCCTGAGTTAAAAAATGGTGACTTTCATAGTTTGCTGGGGTGTTGGTAGGAGAGGTAAGTTAAAATCTGGTCCCCAGTCATTCTGTGGAGGTCTGTTTAAAATATTATTGTTATAGGTAGTCCTTGTTTAGTGACTGTCTCATTTAGTGACTGTTCAAAGCTAAGACAACCAATCCTCACATTTATGACCTTCACAGGTCTGTAAAGCAAAGGAAAGGAGAAGTAAGATCATAAGCACAGCTTCAGTTTCACTTAGTGACTGCTTCACTTAATGACTGAGTTGCTAGTCCCCATTGTGGTTGCTAAACAAGGACTACCTGTAATTAAATTTATATTCCACTGACTCCCAGTGGCTCTGGGAGATTTATAAATTGTTTAAAATATTTAAAAACAAAAAAGCAACACAAAGCAAATCGAAAGAAACAAAGATGGCTTCAATCATGCTCACCAAAGGCCTGGATAAAGAGCCAGGTCTTCAGGGCCTTTTGAAGCACCAGTAGGATGCGGTTGTTTGAATCTTGTGGGGAACCTCATTCAAGGGGGCAGGCACTGCTACAGAGAAGGTGAACTTCTGGGGTCCTGATAGATAGCATTGTTTAACTGAAGGAAGCCAGAGTGTACCAACCCTGCCAGATTGGATTGGCCAAGCAGATACAATGGGAGGCATGCGGTCCCTCAAGTAACCAGGCCCTATGCAGTGTAAGGCTTTATAGGTATGACCAGCACCTTGAATTGTATCCTGAAGCAAACTGGCAACCAATGCAGCTCACAAAGCAGAGGGTGCTACATGGGCATCCCGAGTCATGGTCATCACTGCCCATACCACTGCATTCTGGATCAGTTGAAGTTTCCAGGTGGTCTTCAAAGGCAGCCACTTATACATAATTCCTACATATTATAGGAATATGGGGGGGGGGGGGGGGTGAGAGAGAGAGAGAGCATCCAGCCTCACCTAATAGGCCTGCACTTGCTTTACTTTCTATTGTGAAGAAGTGTCTCCAACTTGCACCTAATCATGGCACAACATGTCCTGGCAACATTTTTTTTTCCTTCATGTCCTTATGATGTTGCCTTCATCTGGTGCACAGTCCATGGAGGAGCAGCCTAATGCTGTTCTTAGTTGTACCAGTGTTAAATAGTGTTTTCCTCTTTATCCAACACAATCCAAGGACAGCCTGAGATGTGTAAAATCTCTTAGTGATTTCTCATTCAGTCCTCATTTAGCGACTAAAATCTCTTAGTGATTTCTCATCAATTCCCTTAAAGGGAAACGAAGTCCCTTGCTGGCCAGTCACTGGGGAGAGAGGCAGCAGAGGCAGGATAGGGTTTGGCAATGAGGACCACAAGTTTCATGCTGGTATTGTTTTCTGCTGACTCAAAAATGGCTGGATAATGCTGTATATGGGTAGCAGTTCAACTCAGCAATGGGGAAAGAACCTTTGATTCCATAACTTATGAATTGTTCCTGCTGTTTATTTGTGACACCAATTAATAGAGACTCTTTCTCCTGTCTGAGTGTTTGATCTGCAAATGATTAAGGCTCTCATTAATTCCAAATACTCATAAAAGAAGCACACTGAATGACTTTAACCATTGTTTTCTTCTTTTTTGTTCCTGCTTAGGTGATGCATTTCGGGGATATAGAAAAGAAGATAATCAGGATACATTACCTTTCAGTACATTTGATGTGGATAATGATGGTTGCAATCCAGCCTGCTCTCTCCATGAACAACCTATAAAGAGCTGCAGTAACTTTAGTGAGAAAACAGGCTGGTGGTTTAACCAATGCGGTCTTGCAAATCTTAACGGTGTCCACCGGTTCACAAGGAAGATGCTTGTAACGGGTATCCAGTGGGACACCTGGATGATGGATGGCAAGCCAGTCAGAATTAAATCTGTGTCAATGAAGATCAGAAGAACATATTTTAGATAACGGGATAATGTAATTGAAATCCAAAAATTAGGCTGTCTAATCGCTCTTCTCGGTTTAATATGCATAACATTTTAGCATAGCAATTTATTGAAAGGTTGGAGGCACCTTGCACACTGCACTACTTTGCAATTACACTCTTCAGTACAGTGTAATTACACTTCCACCACAAATGCATTTGTGATGTTTTACTGCACTGCTGAGTGCATCAATGGCTTATCGCATCACCATGCCATTACCTGGATTGGAAAGCTATAAGCGTGATAGTTCTAATTCCACTTCTTCACTGCTGCGGACCATCTCTTCTTTTCCTTTAGAATTGGTCAGCAGAATTGCAGAGATACAAATTTAAAATATCAGCGTTAATTTAAGAGGGTCATAATTGCACAAGCAGTTGTAGTCAGTCAGTGAGGGTAGTAAACAATAGGCCAGATGAGATATGCTTTTTTTTTTTTTTTTGGTGAATGAAGAAAATGGGAATAGTCCTCAATATGATTAAATATCAGACTTTGCAAAGACAACTTTCAGACTTTTTCTTTTAGGGAAAAGAGAAGAATACAGGTAGTCCTCATTTAGCGACTGCTCGCAGTTATGACAGTGATGAAAAAGTAACTTTGTGACCAATCCTCACATTTACAACCTTTGCAGGTCTGTAAAGCAAAGGAAATCTGAAATAAGATTGTAAGCACAGTCGCGGTTTCACTTAGTGACCACTTTGCTTAACGACTGAGTTGCTGGTCCCAATTGTGGTCACTAAATGAGGACTGCCTGCACTGGGGGAAAGAACACCTATCTTATCTGAGGCTGGTTATTTGCAAAAGAGCTTTTATGCTGTACTCAGATTTTAATTTTAGTATTGGGGTAGGGGAAGAGATATGAAGAGAGAGGAAGAGTTCTAAACTTGACTGAGATTGCAGGTAAGGATAATGTATCTACTGGGACTTCTACAAAATTGAACATCATGCAGCCTGCTTTCTCAATCTCGCGCCCTGCTACTGGAATGCGCAAGTATAGTACTTCTATCTTTTTTCATATGATTTTACTGCTTGACTCAAATCCTTTCCTGACGTATATCCTGAAAGAGATCCAAAAGAAGAAGGGAAGCAGTGCATCCTGTACAAAATGATAAGCATATCCTCAGTTCAGTGTCGAGAGACTTGAGACAATGTGCCATGATTTACACTACCAGATGGAAGATTGTACTGCTACCCTCTTTGAGATGCACCTGATGCTCACAAGCAGGTGAGAGTGAAAGAGCACCGAAGTCCAAAAGATGCTGTTCTTTTTAAAGAAGAACAGACAGTTTCTGGTGGCAGAGAGTCACAGTGATGGCTATCTTAGAGCAAAAGATTTCCATGTTCAAAGGCATTCTATGAGTAAAGATCGTATAGCAGGAAGATCATTTGCATCCTGCAAAAGGCACCAATGTTTGAGTTGGATAGCATGCTAGCCTTTGAGAAATCTCATATTTTTTTAAAAAAGGACAATGTACTTTTTACAACATCAATGTCTGGAATATGCTCTGTTTCCTTTAACAAATGCTTTCTTGCAGCCTTTTAAAATAAATATTAATAGTTGGAACTTCTATCAGGTGGCAGTGTTGAGAGAGAAAAGAACAGCTGTGATCCCATTGCAAGCTTACCCATGGTTAACAATCTTGGCTTACTTAAACCAATTGCCTGGGTCTGTGTAATGCACTCTACCATAAAGTAACTACAAGGATTGGATTCATGCAACATGCCTGGCTAAAATATGATTGGCTGGCTAGTGACTTAATGTGTCTTATGTTTCTAACTGTTCTTCTCACCTTCATAAGCACCCTTC
The DNA here is from genome assembly GCF_059951505.1 of Python bivittatus. Classification (NCBI taxonomy): domain Eukaryota; kingdom Metazoa; phylum Chordata; class Lepidosauria; order Squamata; family Pythonidae; genus Python; species Python bivittatus. Next base: position 15,212,125 of record NW_028277056.1, on the reverse strand, counting down.
TTTAAACCAGCATTCTAAGATACATTGGAATTTAAATCTCAGAATTCCCAGGGCATGCTGATTGGGTATTCTGGGAATTACAGTCCCAAACATCAGGATAGTACGAGGTTGAGTAAGGCTGATCCTGGGGAAATTAGAAGCCTACCTTAGGTAGAAAATATGTGGGGAATTGTCTTTATGGGAATGCTGAGATCACAGACTTCTTGACCAAACCATTATGGGCTTAGCTTCTAATATTCTTCCAGAGAGCGAAAAGCTTTTGCTTTCCTTTTGTTTGGGGGAGCTTTTTTCCTTCCAGGACAAATTGAGTCAATATGTTGTGTTGTAATTGTGTTTTCTATTGTATATTGAAGATACTTCTTTCCTGAAGTTGTGGCATTGGGCTTTGTAAGAAGCTAAAACGTTAAGGGGGCTCTCTCACATGGTTTGCAAAATGATCATTAAAAAACTAAGCGATTAAGGAAAGTGAAAATCTACCTACAGTACATATAAAAAGATTTGGTTTCTAAGGGAAAAACTACATAGCTTTCCTTTGCTAAGAGCAATTTGTTCTTTTTTCCAGCATTTAAAGATCAGAGACTGTGTTCCCTGGTGGGAACATCTTTTTTTCTTCCCCAGCCTGAGAGTGTGACATATTTAAGTGATCCTTACCTGTGCTGGGGTTAAAGCAAGGTTTTCTTATTCCTGTACTACTCCATAGAAAGGAGTAAAATCTATTAATCCTGTCAGCCATTACCTTGGAAGGAATCCAGGTTACTGGCAATGAGTGGGAACTGAGGCAATAGAGTATAGGTATTTATTTATCAAAGAAATCAACCCAGAGTTCTCACTCAAGGCACAAATGACCAGGCTCAAATTATCCTACTTTGGACACATTACGCAAAGACCCAGCTCTCTGGAAAAGGCTCTAATGCTGGGAAAGGTGGAAGGAAAGAGAAGAGAACAACCAGCAGGTAAGGTGGATTGACTCAGTTACAGTAGCAATAAGTACACCATTGGGAGACTTGAAAGAACTGGTTAGGAATAGTTTGTCATGGAGAAAATCTATGTGGCTGCTATGAGTTGAAAACAACTTGATGACTTATTATCAATCAATTTGTGAAGAGGGAAAAGGGGGGGGGGGAATGACAAAATTTGCTTTGTGATATCACGGTACAACCCCCAACTTTTTGTACTTGGATCTTGACTTTAGACCCAAGAACATAGGTTACATCATTTGTGATGCACATTTCATCATGGTGGTTTGTACTGGATGGCTATGCAATAAAGGCAGGAGAGGTTGATGGCAATTAACAGGGCAATGGGAGAGACCCCAAATGCATCAATCTTGGCATGCTTAGGAAAAGATTAATCATGTATTCCTATAGAGTCATTCTGAGCATGCTTGCTTGCTGAGGCTGCAACATTCTGACTATGCCCCAGTCTGAATCCTGATGGGAAAGGGTCCAGATAATCTGCTTCCTCCAGGACCCTCTGAAGCTGGAGGCTGACCATCTTTTCAAAAACCTTTTCAAAAACCTTCCCTAAAAAGATCACGTTGAAGACTGGACAAAAATGGTCCAGACTGGCCAGATCCAAAGATGGCCTCTTGAGGAAAGGACACAGCACTGCCTCTTCCAGAGCTGGCAGGACCACCCCATCTCAGAGAGTCATTGACCACTGCATGGATCCATCCTGGCACTGCCATCCTGGCAGCCTTGACTAACCAGGAGGGACATGGATCTAATACACAAATGGCCACACCCACAACTTTGAGGACCGTGTCCACTTCCTCTGGACTAACAGGTTCAAACTCCTCCCAGATAACATCAGGAGAACTTTCTTTCATAGTAAGGAGAAGGCTGGATGGTTAGAAGTCAGTGGGCAAAGATGGAAACAAGGAAGTAAAGTGGAGTGAGGAATGGGTATAAAAAGATGTCCATTTGCTTTCTAATATGCTATTCAGATTTTCCCAACTTGTTGCAGAGATGTATTGAGATAACAACTCTCAGAATTCCCAACCATCATTGCCTGGAATTCTGGAGTTCTAATACCAGAACATTTGGAAAGGTCAAGCGAGGGGCAGCTGATATAACATAATGGACATTTTCTATTTCCCCATTATGTGCCTTTTCTCCACGCTAACTTTAATTTTAATGAAAGACATTATTTAAAAAGTCTTTTAGTGCCACTGTGCAGCTGAGAAAGATGTTTTTTGCAGTAAGTGGGGAAATCATACAACCAGGCTCTAACTGACGTGGCAGCAGATGCAGACTGCTTTAAACATCTGGACAGAACTGAGTTTTTAGTCCAAGAATTTTTCTTTTTCTCTGAAAAGCTTGCAGTCTGGACTGTGCGGCCTCTAAACTGTACTTTGGTGACAAGTCATTAGTGTCTCTCTGTCTTTCTAAATGAAGTTAGCTGAATTTTCAGTAAAGTGCATTTACATATTACTAATTGCTCATGAATCTTCACTGTTTGAGAAACAGGTATTTAGTGCAGTAAACTGAAATAGCACAGAGAGTGGTTTTAAAAGTGTGAGAGGGCAGTTTACAGCATTCTTTGGGAAATTAGAGAGGGGAGGTACCCTTACAAGTGTCTGGAAGTTGCAGTTGGTGCAAAATGTACTAGTTAGGCTGTTAACTCAAATAAGATATGGAGACTGTGTGACATCAGTACTAAAAGATGTGCACTGGTTGCCAGTCTCTCTCCAAGCAAGCACATGTTGTGGTGTTGGTGTTAAGTTTGATGCTTTAAAAAGCTTGGGGCCTGACTATTTGAGGAACTGCCCCTTCCACTGCAAACATGACCAGCCCCTACGATCGGCAGGAGCAGCTCTTCTGCAGAAGTGCCTGATCGAGAGGCCTATTTGTCTCATATGGGGGCGAAAAAGGGCTTTCCAGCATTGCCCCAACCATGGAATTCAGTATACTCCCTGTTGTCTTTTTAAAAATTATTACTATTATTGTTGTTATTATTGTTATTATTATTATTATTTATTAAGACTTTTACAAATCTAGGGGAGGGGGAAGGAAGGAAGGGAGGGAGGGAGGGAAGGTGGGTAAGGAAAGAAAAAAAGAAGAAAAGAAACTAAAATTATGAAATAAAATTACTTCCAACCTTCTCTTCCACAGATAATTACAATCTTATAATCTTCTCTCCCTCTTAGATGTTATACAAATCCTTTCAGCCCCTCACTAATTCGCATCTACTTTAATCCCCGTTGTCTTGATCTTTAGAATAGCAAGCAAAGCACATTTGTTTTACCTGTAAATTAAATAAGCTTTCAGTGATGGTTTTTCATTTGTCTTGAAGTCTGCTTTTCAGCTTTTCTGAACAGATTCGGGAAGGGTCTTATGAGCAGAAAGGCAGGATTTAAATCAGATCAGATCATTAAATACACACAGGCTTCATGTCACGGTGCAAGAGGCTAACATGGGGAGTTGTTCAAAGAGGCATTGAGCAGAGATCTCAAGAGCATGAGTGAAGCTAAAGCAGTGTTTTTCAAACTTGGCAACTTTAAGATGTATGGACTTCAAGTCCCAGAACTCTCCAGCCAGCATGCTGGCTGGGGAATTCTGGGAGTTGAAGTCCACACATCTTAAAATTGCCAAGTTTGAAAAACACTGAGCTGAAACAATGAAGGACTGCTGGTGTTCAGTCAGAGGAAAGATGTGCCATGAAGGACAGAAGTGAATAACCTCTACTTGCAGGGCTGTTTCCTCTTAAATTAATTCTGATCTAGCTCCCATCTGATTTTTGTTCTGGCCCTGCTCATATTTTGGGAGTCTGGCCTCTGGCCCTTCAGGGCAAACTGAGGTCACCTAATCCTGCATTAGAGATTGGAACGTGCGTCAAGACAAAGAATGCCTCATCTGGGAATGAATTTTGGGGAAGAGTTAGGGAAGATTTCTCTCCCTTACCATCCCAATAGGTTTCAGATCCTGAATTGTATTACAATTTTGGTTTGGTGCTCTTTGTATGCTAATTTTAATAAGAACTGTCAGAAGTTGGGTCTGTGGATATTATACGATATATATATAAATTTGCTCTGTAGCATTAGGTTAGAGCCATTCTACTCATCCAATGGCAGATATTTTCTTTAGCTTACATTCACATTGGCAATAAAGCAATATTTTAGCCTTAAGCTATTAGGGCTGAGGACTATAGAACCTGAAGTCTCATACACATTATTTCCAGGAACAACAGTTTGTCTAATAGTATTTCAGTTGGCAAAGAATAATCATCGCTCCAGCTGAACTCCTGAATCAGCAGGTGGCAGTACAAGCAAAGAAACCGAGTTATATTTTCTTGCATTTCTTGTGATTCCAAAAATATTTTCCCCTCTCCTTCTCTCTTTTTTCTCTCTCCCTCTCTCTGTTACACATAGATAAATTCAAATGGAAAAATTAATTTGGGGAAGGGTGGAAATAGATGCACAACATTATCTGTTATATTTATGGAAATGTTACCTGACATGGTTAAAAGCTATAAGAATTCATTACAGTTTTTTTTTTTAAGATGGTACAACAAAACACAACAGTGCAGAGTGCTCCTTTCAAGGTGTCACTTCTGTCCACTCCCATAATACTCCGAACCATTCTTCTTCTCTCCCTCACTTTCTGTTTTTCCCTTACTAGGCCATCAGTATGCTGGTAATTAAATATGTTTGTTCTTCACTAGTAAGGGTGGGTTGGTTTGATAGTTCTATATACTTTGCACCCCTGAAATGTGAAATTTTGCCTCCTGAAGATCAGCCTTCAGAGGGTTGACTATCAGTGTACAAGATGATGGTTATGCCATTACAATATTGTTACAAATGCAACAGAACACTGTAATTGGGTAACATCCAAAGAGGCTGGGATAACTGAAATTCTTTATAGATGAGACTGAAATCCTTACTATGTTGTTTGCTAGTTACCTTAAATTTCCTAAATATTGCACTCCTGAGCATGCTTATTCAGGAGTAAGTCCCCTTAAACACAAAAGGATTAACATGATGGAAATGTACATCAACAATTCCTGTAGACATAATAGAAAGTATGCTTTTCACAAACATATTATTGTTATTGGCTCATTGTTTAACCATAATTTGTTAACCAAACCAGGTTAACCAAGTTCCCATTACACCAAGCAATAAATCATGATTCGCAAAGCACAAAGCTTGGGTTTAGTGCATTAAATCTAAACTGAACAAATCATGCTGAATCAGGATGCAAAGCTGTATTGGTTACATTCAGAGATCATTCCTACCCATTGAACAGCAACTAGGAGAGGCAGGGAGGTATAATAGTGAAGATGTTGGACTAGCCCTAGGGAGACCCAGATTCAACAGAAGGTTCTTTAGTGATCAAAGCTCATTGGCCAACTTTGGGCTAATCACTCTCTCTCAGACCAAACTACCTCACATAATTGTTGTGAAGAAAAATGGGAGGAGAGAGAACTGTGTATGTTGCCTTGAGTTCTTGAAGGGAAGATGGGATGTAAATCTAACAAACTGCTGTTGAGGTTGCGGGGAGATGTATGTAGCTTCTGGCCCTGCAGAGCGTGAAAACTGTTCATTGGGGAGGAAAGACCAAATAATTTAGGTTTAGGTGAATGAGTGAGAAGAAGAGCCTAAACCCTGCCTGTTGCTGGCTTTGGCTACATTCATCAATGGCCTGCAGCCTTCTTTTTTTTTTAAATCATTTTTTTTAATAGATTTTACATAGATAATAAGGAATGCATTCAAAGAAAGAAAAAAATATAGCAAGATATGTGTGAAAAAAAGAGAAAAAACAAAGAGGAAAGAAGATAGAAAAAAGAAGAAAAAATTTAAAAAAACATTTAAAAAAAGGTTTAAAAAAAGGTATATATAAAGAAATGGCGTCCGATATCCCTCTTGGCAGTTATATATAGAGTTGTAATCAAAGCACTCTCTCCAATTTCATCATAATTCCCTTCTTTCTATGGCCTATGCTTTCTAATCATCAAAACCGTAAATCATGTTCTTTCTCACGCAAAAAGTCCATAAAGGGTTTCTGGTCATTGATGAATGTCAGTAATGACCTTCCTCTAATCAAAAAAGTCAATTTGTCCATCTCAGCAAGTTCTGTCAATTTCACCAACCATTCCTCCTGCTGAAACTTTCTATCTTTGTGCATAACCAATGGCCTTCAGCCTTCTGAGGCAAAGTGTTGCTCACCCCTTTCTGGGATAGGAAGGTCCACTGAACATACCTACAACTGGGAAGTAACAGCTTAAGAGATACATCAGGAAGGCTGTGGCTGGATCTGCCATTTTACATCATGTTATCTTGCCCCCTCCCATCCCCCATGGATGCCTGGTCCTTGGCTAATACTTGGTTGGAAACCACCAGGATATCCCAGGGGCTCTAAGATAGACCAGGAAGTTCCAAGAAGGTCCTGGAAAAAGGTGATAGGCAACTACTTCGGTATTCTTGCTCAGAAAAGTACATTGTTGTCTCTTTGTAATCACCCAAACTGAGTTTGATTTAAGGGGGGAAAACCCCCAGTAAAAATAGTTTCACTCTTCCCTCAACAATCCTTCAGATGAGGGCTTTCCTCTAAAAGCAGTTTCAGAATTAATTTCAACAGTGATTTCCTGAGGATTGATTCTTGACTTAAGCATATTTCATAGAATATGTAAAGTCTCCTTCCAGGACATCTGCAGTTTGGGCTTCTTCCATCAAAATGATGGAGCAGTGTTGTGCCATCACACTGCACGTTCTACCCCTTGGGATGCTTTTGCGCAACTTTATGATGCTGGTACAAAAGGGATGGGGCTAGTCTTAGAACCACACAATGCTGCTTTCATTAGATGTATTGGTTTGACACATTCCTCCCGCAGACACCACTAAGTCTTTTAGCTCCAGCATGACTCCTGGTGACTTTGTGGGCATAGACATGTTGTTTTCTTGGCTGGGTGATAGAGGTGGTTCTGGGATGGTTCTGCGATGGTTTTTCATCTTTCCAGTCCTACAGCCAGTGGTATGCTGCTAAATACTTAACAACTGGCTCTCAAATTTTTTTTTAAAAAGATGCATATATATACGGTTAAAAGTCCCAACTGGCCATTGCTACCTAGGCTTTTGAAGACACCTCCACCACAAAAGGCATGCTGGCTAGTTCCTCCAATGCCTCCAGGCCTCACCAGCATTGCCAGCTTCATTGCTGGCTCCATTGTCAGCTCCACTGCAGCTGTTGCATCGTGCCACTAGCCGCTGAACAGCTGATAGGCACACCAGCAGTTCAACTGGCTTGCAAAATTCTAGAAATTTAATTATTGGTTCTCACAGTCCAGCACAAACTGGCTCCAGCTCACCGCTGCTTACAGCTCAGGGACGGCCTGGCAAACTCCCATTCAAGTGCTAACCAGATTTGGTTCTGCTTAGCTTCTGAGCCCAGCCAGTTAGTCATACTACATCAAGTGTGTAGCGACACTATGAAATTAATGGGCTTTAAGTTAGTGCTGGATTGTTAGGTCCCACTGATTTCATTTCAGTAACTAAATTGGATTCAGCTCTATCTTTTGGTTCAAATACCAGATTAAACCAAAATGGAGTTTGCTTGATTGTGGTTTAGCAAATGATGTAAATTGAGCCATTGTAGTTTATAAGCCATCATTTATAGCTTGGAATAGTATGAACTTAGCCACGTGTAGTTAATTCAATTATTACAAGAGGTATAAAGAAAGACTATGTTTTGTTATTACAATGTAAAAAAAAATACAGTTATGATAGTTTCTTTAAATAAGTTATTAAGATTTTTTTTTAAAAAAAAACACAGAATAGTTTAACCATCCAGTTTCAATGTCATAAGCCTCACTGACTGAGTTTGTGCAATCCATTTAATTCAGCTAAACACTGAATGGATCTGTTGCATATGTGAAGCTGGTGAGTCCTCACTGTGGTACAGGATGTTCTTTTTTAACTTTTGTGAGTGAGCACGGTATGCAAATTGACCGAAGTTCATTGTTACCATTTTATACTTCAACATATTGTGCAAACGCAGAATATTGGTTAATTTAGCAATCAAGTTGAGTTCATTTGGTAACTCAGCCTTCACCAACCTGCTTCCTTTTACTGTAGATGTGTTGGATTATGAGTCCCATGATACACACTTGCATAGACAAAGGTCATGCTGGCTGAGCGTGATGGAAGTTATAGTCAACATACCTGGAGGGTCAGGAAGAATATATTTAGGGCTACAGAATAAACAAAGGAATCCAGAATGAATTTCAAGATGTTAGAAGGCATTTTTGGAGCTGTTTATGGAAAGCTTGAAATAGAAATATGTTTTGCACTTTATGGATTTAGATAATATCAAGTGGTGGAAACCTTTATAACTTAATTTGACTCAGGAATTTAGATATTTTAGTTGTTCAAAGTTCAAAGGTACAAAAACAAAACTTCATTTTTAGATTTTAAAAAAGACATTGAAAGAGATGCTCCTTCAGTTTTCATAGCTGGCTGAGCCAATCCACTTATGGAGATAATCGGTCAGTAACTTTTAAGAGGAAGATCCCTACAAAAATGTTCTCAATTTTCTGCAATAAATGTAGGCAATTAATAATTAAAAGAACTCAAAGCTACAAGCTTAGGTGAAAACACTTGGAAATCCATTGATTTTCTCTGCTAATTAAGAGAGTTGTCCCATTCATTATGAGAAAAACATCAGTAAAAAAACACCACTACATTTATACTACTTATCTGGGAATTTCACTGTCATGGCACAAGTGAAAAGGGTGGAGATCCTCTTTTCTCACACTGAGATAAATCCTCTTAATGGCATGTGGGAAATGTGCAAGGATTGGGACAGACCAGCTTATTTCTATACCTCCAAGTAGGAGGACAATATGCCAAGACAGTGTTATCTAGACCTTTCCTGGTGGCCTCCAGGAATACTGGACTACAGCTCCATAACTTGACTGGACCCTATGAAGCTGTATCCAGTAAAGCAGGAGTAAACTATGTATGTATGTATATATGTAATGCCAGGCTCAATTTTTTCTTATCTAATTATAGCAAGTAAAAACTACTTTCAACAAAACTGTCCTTCTGGATCACCACACCAGCCAACATTAGGTTAGTACCAACCTTGTTGGCCTTTTGAAAAGCTGTTAAGAGCTGGGTGTTTCCCCAGACATGGGGGTGGGGAAGTTGGGTTAGTTGCTGGTTTCCTCAGTTGCCACAGTGTGTTGCTTGTCTTAAGTTTTAGTTATTCTTTTTATTTTGTTGGTTGTACAGTTTTTAAATTGTGTTAGCTGCTCAGACTTACATTAGCGAGATTAGTGGCCATATAAACTGAATAAATACATAAATCAACACAACACAGAGCCTTGGAATGTTTAGAATGGTCCATCAACCTGGATATGTTTAAAAAGCAGGAACGTAGGTAGTGACTTTCACCACCCCAACAAAATCCAAACTGCCAAGAAGAGAACAAGCTCCACCTTTTTCTGGCAAACATCTCAACTTGCTTTTTGCTAGCCTGGTGCATTCCAGATGTGTTTGGGTGTCTGTTTTCAAAGTTTGCAGACAGCATTGCCAATGGCTGCCAATTTTGGAAGTTGTAGTCCCAAAACTAATTGAGGACACCAGGGTAGAGAAGGCAACTGTAACAGCATGGAAAATGAGTGGCATTTATATCTTCTGAGACCTGCAGAGAATTAAGAATTCAAGATAATTCATAATAGGGGGCCCAGTTACATGCTGCTGCTTTCCCTAGTGGTCATAGAACTGAAGAATTGTACAGCCAGAAAGGCACGCTCATGCACTATAGTGCATCAGTTGCCACCTTACATGCATGTATCCCTCCTGCATATGGGCCTGGCATGCATTAGGACAACAATGCACATGTGCCCTCACACCATCAGCCAACACCATGGGAATCTGCATACTTCTAACAAGTGACAGGCTAAAGGGTAAAATTCCAGAAAGGCCAATGAACTCGGCAAACAGCTTTCCTCTTTGAAGTTAGGGCCATCCATTGCACAGGAGATCATCACAGCCTTGGCAACAGACACATATTGCTAAGAATAAAACCATTAATAATAAAGACTTTAGAAAAGAGAAATCTCTTGAAATGTCAACATTTAGTAGAGCCTAGTAGCAAATTTGTTATCATGACTAGTGATGAAAAATGCATTGCCTTGATAAACAGAACTTATCTAGCTCTGAAGCATGCCAAGCATACAGTTTTGTATACTGAAGGATACTAATCTCATTTGTTTTTTAACAAGGAGATTGCCATTTCTAAAATTACCAATGCTGGGAAAATGTGTGTTTTTTATTTAGATCTGAGCAGCTAAGGAGATATTTCCTGTGAAAGCAGCCTGCTTTTTCCCATGAGTTCTTCTGACCCTTTCCATTTGATTTTTGTATGAGGATGGGATGAACAAGAATACCTAAACAAAGACAATTTTAAAAAACAAATGGGCCATGGGAATAAAATAGCAATATTCTTTTTAGTTTTCACACACACACACAAACACACACACACACATTGCTTTGGAAATTAGTTGGAATTTTTAGTCTCAAATGATGACTGTTGTAGGGTTCAGAGTTGGGCTGGTGTTTCAGAGAATTGTTTCATTCCATTTATCTACTCATAGGATGCTTTGGTTCCTACCATCACTAAGTATTTGACTATCTGGGTTTCTAATATATTGGACCAAACACTGTACTCTGCCTATCTATCTATCTATCTATCTATCTATCTATCTATCTATCTATCTATCTATCTATCTATCCATCCATCCATCCATCCATCCATCCATCCATCCATCCATCCATGACTCTGGGCAAAGTAACAAAAATCAAAACCCATATAAATAAATAGCCAAAAACAAATAATAACAAAAAATAGCCAAAAACAAATAATAACAAAAAAAAATTAAAAACAAGTTAAAACAATTAAACATAAAATGCAGGAGAGTGCCAACCCGTAGCTTACAAACAATACAGCCATCTTGCAGGCTCCATACCTCTGCAGGATCCCCAGGCCTGATGGCAAAGCCATGTCTTCAGGGCCTTCTGAAAGACCAGTAGGGTCAGAACCAATCTAACCTCAGGGAGGAGGATGTTCCAGATGAGACTGTTGGGAGTAGAAACATTCTATGTGCACCCATGAGTGTTTCTACAAACAGAAATCAGTTGACTACAGTGCCACCTTCTTGACTACCTGTGAGGGTTGGGAGTTGTGACATGGTGTAATAGCAGTTACTCCATCCTGAACTGGTGTGCCTGGATGATAGTTGCTGAGGATGGAGATAGGGTTGAACCCATGTATACTTACTTATGGAGTGCCTCAGTGTTCATTCCTTTCCTCTATCCTGTTCAATATCTACATGAAGCTGCTTGGACAGGTTTTCCATCATTTGGAGTGAAGAATTAATATGAAGGTAATACCCAGATATACATTTTCCCCTGAGCCCAATGAGAGACACACAGGGAATCATAACAGTGTCAGGAGGCTGTCAGGATCTGGATGGGGAAAAACAGACTCAGACCCAACCTGACAAGACAGAGGAGCTGTTAATTCAGAGACCGATTGATTCCAAGACTGTACCATCTTTGGCTTCTGATGGGATTCTGCTCTGCCAGAGAGAACAGGCTTGTACTCCTGCATGAAAAGTAGGTGGGGACCCTGGCCAGGAGGGCTTTGGTACAGCTTTGGCCGGTGCACCAGTTGCAGCTTTATCTGGAAGCTGCAGAAGATGTACAGAAGATGTACAGAAGATGGTTGTTCATGCCCTTGCCATCAAGATTAGATTACTGTAATTCATTCTACATGGGGCATGCTTAGTGGTTTAATACTGCCATATTACACTTCTGTTGTGAGAGCTGTACTGTAACTAGTAGGTTTCTGGGTATGGTTCAAGATGCTGATTGCTATCTATAAAGCCCTATATTGCCCAGGGCCTGGGTATCTTAGGGATGACCTTTCTACTTGCCCTACTCAAACAACCAGGAGAGGTTTGCAAAGAGTAACCACCTACCAGGAGGTACAATGAGGGGCATTTGACAGTAGGTGTTCTAACAGCTCCCCTCCTTTGGCATAGATTTCCCCCTGAAGCAATTATAGCCCCCACCATCATGGCCTTCCAAAAGCAAATGAAAATAATTTTATGAAAGATTATAATTGCAATAGTAAAAACTAATACAAACTAAAAGAAAGAAAGAACTATAGAAAGAAAAAGTGCAAAGAAAAAGAAAAAACATAGAGAATAGGAAAAAAGAAAAATAAGAATATAGTAAAGAAAAAGAAAAGAAATATATAAAGAAGTGACTTCCCATCTTTATCACAACAAGTATAAACAATTTTAGTAACTTATCACCTCCTCTTAATTTACAACCAATGATCTCTTCATCCCATGTCCCATCTCTAATCTATAAACAAATCCATAAAGCATCATCATTTCAGTCCTGGTGTCAGCAAAAGTCCATTAAGGGCTGCCAGAAATAATAACATATCCATTTTAACCTTGATCAAATAAACCAACTTTATATTCTTTTCTTTTACTTCTAACAATCTTAATCTTTAGTCCATTCAAGTAATGTCACAGAACTTGATTTCTTTTCATTTCTTTTTTACCCCTTCTCACAAGATTCACCCAAGCTTTAACAACCTCTTTTACAAATCCAATATAAAAGAATTATCCAGGTCACTCTCTTGGTTTATTATTTGTAATTCCCTTTTGATTTTTAAAGTATCAACCAGTTTCTTTTGTATGTGCAATGAAACATCTTTTTCCATGTCATTCTTGTAGCCTGTCATTTGCAGATCCATTTTCAGTGTCAACTCTGTCTCTGTCTCATCAGATAAAACTTGTTCCTTTTCTGCCATTTCTTCCAAAACATCTTTTGGACAGAGTCTATCCATAGAAGCAAACATCATTATTGACATGGTTGATATTAACTTCTAATTACATTTTTCAAAAGTATCCTTCAGTATTTCTAATGTTATAATATTTTGCATCATTCTGTAGCTTTTAATCAGGTTTATGTATACTTCTCCTTTAATTAAAACCCTTAGTTCCCTCTAGTGTCCAATTTTTAAAATTGTTTATCTCTTTTATGTCTTAGAAAAAATTCAAAACAAGGCAACTTTCCCATGGGAAGAATTCTTTATAATTAATTTCAAAATCTTATTTCAAATTTATCTGGACCCTTAAGGTTTATAATTTTCTAATATCAAAGTCTTAATTAGTTTTTTGTTGTTTATTTCAATTTTTTAAAGTTCTTACGCTTGTAGGCAATTTTTTCTCTCACTAAGGATTGAAGGCAGACTCATCCAGTGTTTTCAGACTTGTCGATTCAAATGTTTATAAAAGCTGAAAAGTAGTTAATAAACAATTTCCAAATGTGATTAGGAAAGGAAGTATGTGAAAAAAGTCATGGAACTTTGTTTTTGTACATGATAACTGCAACGAGATTGTTTTATGGACAAAGATGGAAAAATTCGGCACTACCCACAATGGAGGAATGGCTGGTGAAGATCATGGAACTTGCTGAGGTGGCTAAATTGACTTCTTTGTTCAGAGAAAAGACAATATCTATGTTTATTGCTGCCTGGAAACCCTTATGGACTTTTTGGTAAAACAGAAAAAAATGAACTTACGATTTATGGTTTGGATGATTAGACAGGATAGATTATAGAAAGAGAGATATGTTGTAACCACAGAGTAACAAGGAAATTTATAATTGTACTTATAACTGCTGTAAAGAAGATTGGAAGCTACTTCTTTGTATCTTTTTTTCTTTTCTATTTTTCTTTTACTTTTTTTCCCTTTCTTGCACTTTTAGCTTTCTCTTCGATTTCCTTCTTTTTCTTTTCTTTTTAATTAATAAACATTAACATTAATAAACATTAATAAACATAAACATAAAACATAATTAATAAACATAAATAAACATAACATAAACATTAATAAACATAAACATTAATAAACATTATATAAAAATGAAAAGGAAGAATGCAAACTTAGTGTCCTTTTAAAGGTGCCAACTGTGGTTTAAGCAAGATGGCTTTTTCCTCATCTCCCAGTGCTCAAAACCCGCCGAAGACTGTTGTCTTGCAGTCTTCTCATGAGGAGCAACTTTCTGGAGCACTTATGGGTGATCTTCCACCCTCCCTTTGTCCAGAGAGGTTCAAAGAGCCAGTCTTCTCTCTGGCTCTTTGTTTTCACTGTGGTCATTGCCTCCACTTTTTGCGAAGTTGTCTTCAGTCCGCCATTTCTTCCTCCCAGGATTATTTGGAGCTCAAAGATAAAAAATTCTGGGCAATTCAAAAGTTTGGACACACTTTGTGTCGTATTAATAATGAAAGTATGTTTGATTTTTTAAAAAACGTGACTCTGCTAACTTTCTTTTGCATCTTTGGCTAAGGAGTTTGGCTATTGTACTTTCTTCCAGTCTTAATTTTTCAGCTAATTTTCCTTTTTCTTTCTCCTCTGTCTTGGATCTTCTACCTTCACATGCAAATGTTCCATCTTTCACTCTCAATCTTTATTTTCAAGCAACATTTCATGCACATTTACACACATAATTCAAAGCATCCTCTACCCCTGCCCTGTGGCTTAAATTCAGATGATGATGATGATGATGATGATGATGATGATGATGATGATGATGATAGCATCTCTTCTGCTGAGAAGCAGGATTTTTCCTTCTAAAAAACTAGGATAAGCCATCTTCTAATAATGTTTGAATTTACTACTGCAATTTCTAGGAAAGCTCATGGAAGTCCATTACATTTTGGCTCTGCATATTTCCAGTATTTAAGTTTCATTAAATTTCTAAATAGCTTCCCAAAATAATTGTTCTGTTAGGCTGACTGGTCTTTGTGTCAAGCAAAATTCAAACTTCTTTGTGCATTTCTAGCGCAATTTTCCAAAATATAAGCCAGAAAATGCTTATTTCCAGGCACAATGTTTCCAGGTTGGGGCCATAGCAGGGATGAAGGGTGCTCTTGATTTACTGGATCCAATGCTTTTCCTACCCTTCTCTCTTCCCAACACCTTTTGGGAATTTCCAGCCTTAGAAACAGCTAGACGCAGGCTGCCAGAAAGGAAAAGGGGATATTTAATGTCATATTTCCCCCTCCTTCGGATCCTAAGGGAGTAATTTGACTAATTCTATATGTGAGAACATCCTTCAGATGTTCTCACAGAGGCCGTAGGACTGCAACCTACAGGGCTGAAAGTTTTGGCAGAGCAGAGATATTGATTTGTAATACATTGAATATGGCTTATGGTTTGAAGTTTTCTTTCCATTCATATTTACTTTTGATTTCTTGTAAGCCGCATACTCAGGTTATCTAAGCAAGTTGTGGTTCAATTAGTTTCTTGTTTATTTCTTTTTTTAAAACACTTGTTCTTCTTAATTCCCAAAATGCCCCTCCCTCCCTCCCTCCCTTCCAGCACAGAGTTAATGCAGTTCTGGCGCGAGGCCCAACCAATGATTCAAGAGCTGCAGTGCTGCTGGGATTTAAGCAAACAAGCTGGGAGTGATGCTTGATTAATCCATCAGCTTGTATCTCTGAAGGCCTCAGCTCTGATGATGAGGACATACCAGAAAAACAAAGGCAAGTCTGCATATTAGCAGACTGACGTCGGATGATGCAGTGTTCGGGAATTTGCTGCCTCTTCGTATGAAAACCAAACAATTCAAACATCAAAAGAAAATGCTACGTTTGTTTATAATGTGAGGAGAATGGGAACATTCCTCCCCTACCATTTTCCTATGTCAAGTGTGGGATGTCTTGGACATATTTCCCTTGATGATAAACTGAAAACATTGTCACGTGCCATTTTCTGAAATCTATTTAAGGTTGTTCCCAGGATTAAAGGTCATGGGTTTTGAAGCAGGAAGCAGAAATGCTTGCTGTGGGAAATAGTCACGCTGTGCACATTTTAAAAATATCAACATATGAGTTAAATCTTCAAGAAATGATTGCAGAGCACATTGGCTGGGTTCATACAACAATGTTTCATCCGATCAGCTGCGTTTGTACAAGGTACTAATTTTGATTAGGGGTTTTTGTGACTTTTTTAGGAACCCAGCCTGGTTATTTCAGCACATTCAGGAAATGGCCAGAGCCATTTTAACAAAGTAGACACAGAGTCTGGTGGCACCTTCAAGACTAAAAGCTTTGTTAGGGCACAAGCTTACACACATATATTTATGCATATGTGTGTATAACATTTCTATAACAAAATACTACAAGCCTTCTTGTTCATGCTTGGACCCCGTGTGTTTGCACTGCTCAGAAGCCTGGGCCATATCAGAGGACTGGTTTGTTCATCACTACAGCTTAAAGTAGTTAAATGAGCTTCCAGTCTCGAGGCAGTCTATCTCGAAGGACATAATACAGAGGGCAAAAGGAATTTTGCCATCTTACAAATTCTTGTGACTTTATTTATTTACTCTTTATTTATTTATTTATTTGTTTGTTTGTTTATTTACTTATTCGATTTCTTTGGCTGCCCATCTCAACCAAGTGATTCTGGGTGGCGAACAATGATAAAATCAATTAAAAGCACATTCAAAAACCATTCTATCTATCTATCTATCTATCTATCTATCTATCTATCTATCTATCTATCTATCTCCTGAGGAGGATAGTTAGATAAATCTAAGTTTCAAGGTCTTTTCAAAAGCAGTCAACAATTTTGACTTCTCTCTGTTTGATTCTTTAATCAACTTTTGCAGGGGCAAAGCTCTATTACTGCTGATGTATGATTTGATTATGTGATAAATGAGGATAGTTAAAAAGAGGGTGTGGGTTTTTCGGGGGCGAGGGGCTGGGTTTCACACAGTGTCATTTAGTGCCAACATATTAGTCTATTGATTTTTCACTAGGTAACTCTCTAGAGGCAGAGTGACTCATTGGTAACAAACAGCTGGGAGATATGCCTCTGCAGCTCGCTCATGTTTGATCCTTAGCATCTCTCCTGACATTTGAAATGGCTTTAATATAGCAATAAACATTTTAAACAGAGCAGCTCATCTTTTATATGAAAAATAAACCCTTCTTCCTCAGCTGGCAAATGTGCTACATGATCAAACAGAACATTATTTGGATTTATTTTGTATAATGCCAAACAAAGGCAGATATGGAAGACCCAGCTCGTCCTCACTTTAGTCAGTGTATATTGTTCCTGACAGTTTCATTAAAAATCAAAAGCCCTATGCCCTCAAGGATCAGGATTTAATCTAGAGTCAGAGTTTAATATTTCTGGTTAGCTTCAGAGGGTCACATTCAAGCAAGAGTTTTCTCTTAAACTTTGAAGCCCTTTCACCCTTCTGCTTCTTGCTCAAGTGTACTTATTGATTCATTTGTCTTTCCCAAGGATTATTGCAAACTTCCCCAACCCAGACTCCTACTGACCATGGAAAGGCGTTCCTGCAATTTTCTCGGGAACCCCTTGGCTATACCTTGCCATTGTCTTCTAGAACAGTGTTTCTCGACCTTAGCAACTTGAAGATGCATAGATTTCAACTCTGAAAATTCCCCAGCCAGGGCAGAATTCCATAAGTTGAAGTCCATGCATCATAAAGTTGTCAAGATTGAGAAACACTGTGAGAGAGAGAGAGAGAGAGAGAGGGTGGGTGGGTGGGTGGGTGGGTGAGTAGATAGATAGACAGACAGACAGACAGACATAGACATAGACATAGACATAGACATAGACATAGACATAGACATAGACATAGACATAGACATAGACATAATTTCCTCATTCATGTATTAACCAGACCCATCTTTGTTTGGCTTCCCAGCCTAACCAAGTGCTGCTAACCTATATACTGAGACTACAAATCCTGATTTCACAGCCATTCTTATTGTCAATGTTGGCTGGAAATAATGGTGCTACAAATTCAACAAAACTGAAGGGCACTAGATATAGGTTTTCCATGGTGAAACTTATACTCAGGTTCTTCTCTTTGTTTAGTTCAGGAGTGGGTAACTCACATCTCCCCCCCTCCCCCCCACAGCAGCACCCTCATATCATATTGCTAAATTTCAGCAGCTGGATAGCTAAAAATGCTTCCCTTGTTAAGGGTGAGAATAGAAGTGGGACATCTCTGGGAGGCAAGCCACTCCGATTTCCTCTTTTAAAAAGCCCCATCATGCCACCCCCAGGACCTTGAAACTGTGCCACCAGTTTAGCCCAGAAAAATCAATGCTATAAAATTTGGAGTCATCTTTCCATTTGAGATGGGATTGGAAGCAATTTGCTCCTTAAAGGCCTTCAGCTTCTGTTCCACCCTATAAACCCCACAAATCACTCAAAAATGGGCCCCAAATCTGGGTTCCTCCCTAGATGTTGACTTCATCATGGTCTCTCGCAATCATCCAGAAGGTTAGAAGGCAAAGCTGAGATTCTGATCCCTCAAATTTTGCATAGACCTGCAGCCTCAGGAGTGCCTACATTCCTTTTATGCCTTGTCTATGCCCCCTCATGAATCCTTCAGTCATGGCCACCTAACTGAATTTAATTTAATTTTTGTCCTGACCCCTTCTCTTTCTGGACCTCCAGAAACCATTAGGCTCTATATCTTGGCTTAATGGAGTCTGTCCCATGACATGCTGTGATACAAGAATTTATCATCTCCTCCTCCTCCTCCTCCTCCTCCTCCTCCTCCTCCTCCTCCTCCTCCTCCTCCTCCTCCATCATCATCATCATCATTGTCATCGTCATCCTACTATTCCTCAGTGCATGACTCCCACACCACACCAACATTCAATTTAAAGTAGCAAATACAATAAAAATGTCATGCAAAATTCCAAACTTTATTCATTAGTGTTTTCCACTGGAGGCAAACATCTCATCCTGCCTAATGGTAGGGCAAGCCTGAATAAATCCTATTATTGCCACATATGGGATACTAGAGATAAAATGGCAATTGATTGCTCCAGTAATAAAAGTACAGGGACCTCTTGTTTCTACCAATGTTTTGGGGATTAATTATTATGCACTGATGTCAGTCCAGGTTATGAAATCAACTCTACACGAAGGTTAAAACTACTTTTGTTGAGATTGGCTATAATAAAAGAATTTTGCAAGTCTGACTGTGCTGTATCTCCTCCCCTTCTTATGCTCCTGTGAATTAGGGAAGTGTCTGTCTGATCCTTTTCCAAATATTATCTACAAGACATGTTCCATCCCTCGTTGCTTTGGTTATGGAGCTTGTATATCTCTGTCAAGATCATCTTCCTTGCTCTCTGCAACTGAGTAAAAAACAAACGGAGGCTTAGAAAAGCCTGAGTGAGGAAAAAGAGAGATCCACAGCACTCAAATGAACCTATTGTGTGCAGTGTTACAAAAATGGGATGCATTTAATTTTTTAAAAAAAGAGGTAGGGTATCAGAGACTTGGAAGGGAGCTTTTGAAGCCATCAGGTTCAAGGCCCAGTTCAGTGCAGAGACCCAAATCAAAGCATCCCTGATCTAATCTCTGACCAAAGACATCAGCAGTATGCCACCTCTCTGCACTTGGTCTGACTGTCCTACTGCTTCTACTACTGGGAAGTTTTTAATTAACATTCTGTCAGAATCTCCCTACTTGTAACATTTCTCCATGAATGCATCCAAAAGTATAGGCCTCTTCTCTCAACTCTTGGATCCAGTGTAAAAAGCATCCAGATTAAGCCAAGCTCTTCTACTATTTTCAGATCTAGCCAGGCTTCAGGTTGCTACAAAGGCAGCCATACCTATATGCCAGCCTACAACTCGTACAGCTGCCAGCTGGATAGTGGTTCTCCAGCTGGATAGTGGTTCTCCTTTCTGGCCAATAGCTAAATACAGAGGACAATGCTTGCTTGCCAGACACCAAATGCTTTGTTTTCCCACCTCAGTCCCATGCCTAAACACATATATATACCTTCTCTCTTTACAGAAATAAAAAGTAGTTGAATGTTTCTGCACTACTTGCAGAGTTAGTTGCCATCCTAATGCTCATTGCTGGGAATTCTGCACTTAACTTCCTTTACATAAACATGGCAGCACATTGCCACGATGGGAATGAGAGGAATCTGGGAGATAGGGGAAGCCAAGAGTCCCTTTCAGGCTGTTTTTTCAAGTAACAAGCAGTGATGTGCTGCTGTTTCAGATGTAGCCTTTGCAATGAGCTTTATTAAAATTGCTTTCAGTTATAAACCCTCCAGTTATATTATGTTGTAATTTTATCTGTCAATAGAACTGCTGCACCTTTGCCTGGAAAACAAACTTCTCTTTTGACTTTTACTGTTTCTTTTCAAACACGGCTTGGCACAATTCAAAGGCAGATTTCTTCCATTAATGTTGTTGAAAGGATTTATGGTTCACTTAAAAAACAAAACAAAACATTGCAATTTAGTACAACATGGGGTAAAAATTCTCTGAGAAGAGCTGGAGGGGAGGGGGGATGGAAGAAAGAAAGAGAAAATAAATTAAATGTTATTCTAAGAACCTGAAGAATTATATAAAGTGATATAGTTAACATCTGCCATTTCTTAGAATGAATCACATATCTCTTCCTACCCCACCCCAGCAAGAAAATTGAGTACTACTAACTCAAATAGTATGCTAGTTGACTTATATTTATTCACACAATATATGGTATTAAATCCTAACTCATGTTAATAAACACAGTTCTTGTGTCCACTTAATTAAATTATATAATGGCCAATCATGTTTATACATTATACATAATGTTAAGATAACAGTTCATTTTCATTGCACACCAAACCAAAAATTACCCAATCCATTTTAGCCTAGTTTAGCACATGATGCAAATCTGGACTTTTTGATGGCCAGCACTATGGAATACGCTGGTCCCAGAGATGTCTTGACCATTTACTTGTAGCTATAGGAAGGTGCTGAAAGACCTACTTTTGAAACAAACATTTGGCAACCAGCTGTTGGACTTTGGGTGACTTTTTACTTATGCTTTAATGATGATTTACAGGGACATGGTTATTTTAGTGTATGGGGATAGGTTTTATGTTAATGTTTTACTGTTCACAGCATCTTTTGTGTGGGGTGGCACAGAAAAGCTGTATAATAAATAAATATAGAAGATAATAAATATAATAAAAGTTGTATAGTAAATAATAAATAATAAATATAATAAAAGTTGTATAATAAATAAATATAGAAGATAATAAATAAATACAGAAGATACCCTAAGATAGTAATTCACAAGTCATGATAACTGTGTCTTGTTCAACAAGCCACATTTGGTTAGACTCACACAACACATAAGGCCATAGGCCACGATTTACAAATCACCACAGTTTAATACACTGGGCCTATCCCAAACAATACAGATTATGATATGTGAACCTAGCCAGTAATTGAAATGTCAGTGTTCAGAATGCATTTGAATGTTGTTCTCTCCAATTCTATTAATTAAATTACATTGTTTGAGATGTCAAAAATCTATTGAAATCACAGAAAACCAAAGACAGAACAAATTCCCTACACATGAAAGCTTTAATCTCTTATATTTTTGGTTATTCCTGATTTTAAAAAATGTATCAAAAAGTTTAGAGTATGTTATTGCTACTTATGATAGGTTATATTTCCCCAACCTGGAATATTTTTTAGATATTGTGGAATATCCCAGATTGGCAAAGACTGATTTTGAAAACTGTAATATCCATTGCAAACAGGACCAAACACAAATCTCTAAGAAGGTTATTAATAACATTTTAAGAAAACATCTCTCAGATTATATTGTGAAGATAGAAAAATAAATCTGAGATCTTTAGCATTTCTATGCTGACATGAATTCTCTTAAGTGAATTTGTCAGATGAGAAGCGAGTTTGCTTCTCCTGACCTTGAAAGGATATGAAACAGATCCTAGGGTCTCTTGTCTGAATTCATAAAGCAGATGCTCCACAATGTTTGGCAAAAATGCTTGAAGGAAAGTTCCCAGCTGCAAAAGAAACATGAAAGGAGAGAAGAAAACAATAAATATAAAGGACAAACGAGAAAGAAGTTCAGTTTGGCCACACATAATTTAAGTGTTTCTTAGCCCTGTTAATTCTAAGAGTTTGTTAATGTTTCCTTTCTCTGTAGCTTTGTTTAGCAATCCGGATTAAAGTAAATCTTAAACTTGAGGTGCTGTGCTTCACCACTGATTATTTTGGTTTAATCAACACATACACACATTGGATTCAGGAAGAGCAGAATTGATTTTAACAGATGAAACGAACATGGACAGACACATAGTGCGTATAATCACAATGCAGTAAAATGTCTTTCACAAATCTAAATCTGCCTTGCATAGGTAAAACTTGTGTACAAGTACATCACCTGTTATTTGCAAAGGAGTCTGAAATCTTACGCAACTTACTCTGAAGAAAATTCAGCTTTATGGGTTTTACTGGCTTCTGAAAAAAATGTGTTAGAATTACTCTGTGAATCACGAGGACATTGCAACTGAGTACTTGATGGATGTTCAGTAATAAACTTATAATAATAAATTAGAACTGCAACATGGATTATTTACAGCCTTCTTCAATTCCTTTTTCAGGTACTCATTATCTTTATGGTGAAATTTTCAATTTGCTTATATTTGAGCTAGTCCTATTAAAAGTTAATAGAACCACGTAGCTTGTGAATTTCAATTCATAGTTCACGGAACTAAATGTTTACAGGTTTTTCTAAGGCAATCATTAACCATCCGCTTTACACGGCCAGAATTGCTCAAGCACTTTTTGGCTCTGTACTGCAAGTGTTTTTTACCAGAATGTGTGCCAAACCCAGGATGTGTAAAATTTTGTTCACTCATTCTGTTTTGGGAATTCTTGATCCTAGTTTTCTTCAAGAGGGCCAGTCTGGTGTGGTGGTTAAGGCACCAGGCTAGAAACTGGGAGACTGTGAGCTCTAGTTCTGCCTTAGGCACAAAGGCAAAGAGGGCCAGTCACTCTCTCTCAGCCTTAGAAAGAAGGCAATGGCAAACCATTTCTGAAAATTTGCTAAGAAAACTGCAGGGACTTGTCCAAGCAATCACCAGAAGTCAACACTGTCTTCCTCTCTCACACACAGTTTTCTTCAAGTTCATCGCTCTGTCTTTATTTCACAAACATTTAAGCAGAATAATTTATATTTAAAGCCACTAATGTCCCAGTCCTGAAATTTGGAAGTAATTGTTTAAATACCTAATGTCATTACTGATGCTTAAGACAAAATACAATCAATGACAAGGCAGAGATGCTGTGTATTTTTGCTCCATGGGTCATAATATTGTATGTATTTCCTGACAGAACAATAATTGTTTCATGCTTCTCAGTGTTAATTCCACACTTGTCTTTGCATTTTGTTATTGACTGTCTCTGTGCTCATCACTTATATAAAACAATGGAAACCAACATGTTTCTAACTGGAATTCTTCTGTTTAAGGTTCAAGTCAATTATGTGGTCATATCTTGATCCAGGATAGTCTGAGCAATTCTGCACAACAACTTAAGCTGCTTGTCTCCCATGCTGCTCCCAGCTGTTCCTGAAGCCAGCTTAAGAAGTTGCAATCCAGAGTGCAGAGGTTTGTCAATGGGCAGGGTTGGTGCTCAGTCCAGATATGGCCCCCATGCATCCTGATTGTTCATTCCTCTGCTTCTTGCTCATTCCATCTGTGCAGGAAAGGCAAGCTTTGCTGTCTGGCCCGTGTATGGACGGGTCTCTCATTGCCTGCCTTTTCCTTTTCCTTCCTCATTAGCCCCTGTTCTTTTCCTTTGCTTTCCAAGATGTTTGCACACATGGACATCATCACATCCCTTTCTGACATTCTCTTGTTCCTCCCTCCCCCTCTTCTTTCCCTTTATTTTCCCACGGTTGCTTCTGGGAAACATTGACTTGTTCCTTCATTCCATTGTAGACCCATAGAAACTTTGTGGCAATGAAGAACTGATGGTTCAGGTACATAGAAAAAAAAAAAGCATTTGTTGAAACTTCATTCCAACATGCCTACATCGCAACTGAGAGAGAGAGGGAGGGAGAGAGAGATGAATGAAAAGGGAAAGGCAACCATTGCAGTACACAGGGCACAGAGGTGGTGGGAAAGGAGAGAATGCTTCATCCAGCCTAAGCCTGGGCAGAAACCAAAAAGGTGCCTATTGGAACAGAGACTGCTGGCAAATGAAATAGGGAAAACATGATGACCAGTAACATTTACTGGACTTGATGGTCTTTATGGGCTATTGTTGGACCAATTGGAAGGAGAAAAAGAGAAGCTGGTGACCAGCTGAAAACATACAGTGGGGCAAAAAAGTATTTAGTCAGCCACCAATTGTGCAAGTTCTCCCACTTAAAAAGATGAGAGAGGCCTGTAATTTTCATCATAGGTATACCTCAACTATGAGAGACAAAATGGGGGAAAAAATCCAGAAAATCACATTGTCTGATTTTTAAAGAATTTATTTGCAAATCATGGTGGAAAATAAGTATTTGGTCACCTACAAACAAGCAAGATGTCTGGCTCTCACAGACCTGTAACTACTTCTTTAAGAGGCTCCTCTGTCCTCCACTCGTTACCTGTAGTAATGGCACCTGTTTGACCTTGTTATCAGTATAAAAGACACCTGTCCACAACCTCAAACAGTCACACTCCAAACTCCACTATTGTTTGTTGTTTAGTCGTTAAGTCGTGTCCGACTCTTTGTGACCCCATGAACCATATTGCGCCAGGCCTTCCTGTCCTTCACTGCCTCCCTGAGTTTGCTCAGTTTTATGCTCATTGCTTCAGTGATGCTATCTAACCATCTCATCCTCTGCCGTCCTCTTCTCCTTTTGCCTTCAATCTTTCCCAGCATCAGGGTCTTCTCCAAAGAGATCTCTCTTCGCATTAGGTGACCAAAGTATCTGAGCTTGAGCTTCATTATCGATCCTTCCAATGAGCAATCAGGGTTGAACTCCACTATGGCCAAGACCAAAGAGTTGTCGAAGGACACCAGAAACAAAATTGTAGACCTGCACCAGGCTGGGAAGACTGAATCTGCAATAGGCAAGCAGCTTGGTGTGAAGAAATCAACTGTGGGAGCAATCATTAGAAAATGGAAGACATACAAGACCACTGATAATCTCCCTCGATCTGGGGCTCCATGCAAGATCTCACCCCGTGGGGTCAAAATGATCACAAGAATGGTGAGCAAAAATCTCAGAACCACACGGGGGGACCTAGTGAATGATCTGCAGAGAGCTGGGACCAAAGTAACAAAGGCTACCATCAGTAACACACTACACCGCCAGGGACTCAAATCCTGCAGTGCCAGACTGTCCCCCTGCTTAAGCCAGTACATGTCCGGGCCCGTCTGAAGTTTGCTAGAGAGCATTTGGATGATCCAGAAGAGGATTGGGAGAATGCCATATGGTCAGATGAAACCAAAGTAGAACGTTTTGGTCTAAACTCAACTCGTTGTGTTTGGAGGAGAGAGAATGCTGAGTTGCATCCAAAGAACACCATACCTACTGTGAAGCATGGGGGTGGAAACATCATGCTTTGGGGCTGTTTTTCTGCAAAGGGACCAGGACGACTGATCCGTGTAAAGGAAAGAATGAATGAATGGGGCCATGTATCATGAGATTTTGAGTGAACACCTCCTTCCATCAGCAAGGGCATTGAAGATGAAACGTGGCTGGGTCTTTCAGCATGACAATGATCCCAAACACACCACCCGAGCAACGAAGGAGTGGCTTCGTAAGAAGCATTTCAAGGTCCTGGAGTGGCCTAGCCAGTCTCCAGATCTCAACCTCATGGAAAAACTTTGGAGGGAGTTGAAAGTCCGTGTTGCCCAGCGACAGCCCCAAAACATCACTGCTCTAGAGGAGATCTGCATGGAGGAATGGGCCAAAATACCAGCAACAGTATGTGAAAACCTTGTGAAGACTTACAGAAAATGTTTGACCTCTGTCATTGCCAACAAAGGATATATAACAAAGTATTGAGATGAACTTTTGATATTGACCAAATAGTTATTTTCCACCATGATTTGCAAATAAATTCTTTAAAAATCAGACAATGTGATTTTTCTGGATTTTCCCCCCCACTTTGTCTCTCATAGTTGAGGTATACCTATGAAAATTACAGGCCTCTCTCATCTTTTTAAGTGGGAGAACTTGCACAATTGGTAGCTGACTAAATACTTTTTTGCCCCACTGTAGTAATCTAGCAGTCTAGGATGAATTTGCCATACAGGGCAGCAACCAGCCACTGGAGGGGAAAAGGCATGCCAGGAAGTGTAGCCAATGGGAGTTAGGAATATTGGTAAAATGGAAAGACATACACCAACCACTTGGAAGACGGTTTTGGGCAGAAAACAGTACTTTTCAAGCAGAGCTTCAAAACATGGTTGGGATGCATTTGCTGGGGGCTGGAAATGGAGGATGTCATCGTCCATTTCTGCACTCAAGAAATGGTATCTTGTCCTGGCAGTGGAGCAAAGCAGAAAGTGAGCCTCTGTTCTATCCCCCACCCCAGGTTTCCCTCCCCCACCAACCAACCTTCAGTATTCTTTGACCTGACAATTTAAATCACCAAGGAAGCCAGAAAATTAGGGGGAAAAGGTAGTCCTGATAGACAACACTGACTGCAAAGCAATCTGAATCATAGTTTGCACATACTTTCTTTTCAACACTGACAGAAAATTGCACCTTGTGTGCAAATGGCAGTTGGTGAGCATAGTTCTTATCATCAGTGGAACATGTTTGCAGCTCTTCCTTCCCTTGGATGACAGATTTCTTCCATCACATTTGGATCTGGAGATCCCAGGCTTTTCATGCTACTAACATTCCAATCTAGAGAAACAGTAACAAACTCTGAAGGATTCTTCATTGACTTTCATGTAATATATACTTTGGTCACATGCTGGATCATTTACATATCACTTTGTTTTTCCTGAGAACTGGTACTCAACCAGCTGCTGAGTATCATAATATTTATGCAGATGATGGCTTGAACATTTAGTCCAAGAGATAAAACATCCCACAGTCCAAGATAACTTTTTCCTTAGAACACGATGCCACAGATATGTAAACCAAGAAAGCTGGGGTTTTCAAAGAATGAAAAGCAAGGTCCAACTCTTTTTAAATGCAATTCCCTTTAAACACTTATTGGCTAGGCAATCTCTCAGAACCAGATGATGAAATATGGCTACTTGATTTTACAAATAATAAATGAAATCACAGCATGTTATAGATTTCCTTTCACTTTAGCGGTGGGTGATTTAATTAAACTGCAGCTGCTTGTTCAACAGCAAGAAATGTTATTGCCAGTTCATAAAAACAGATTTATTGTCTTGGATATTGTCTCATGGACAATCAGAACTATACTTACATAATTCATAGTCTAAACTCCTGGAGGACACCAGGGTAGTGAAGATTGATCTGAAGATTTTATGTTTACTGAATTGGGTTTCCTTTTTTCCTATTCCCCCCCCCCCCGCTTCTATTGTTTCCACACTTTCTCTGCAAGTGGCAAAAGGGTTTGAAGAAAGAGCATAATTGTTTCTTCTTTACACAGATGAGAAAGTAATAATTATGCAATGATTACGCAGAAGGTAATCTCAAGACAAACAGTACATACATGCTGAAAGAGCAAAAGTCTTCCATCTGAGACTGACTGTATCTGGCCAGCTGAACCAGTAATCTAGAGTGAAGCTGTTTGAAGCAAAGATCCTGGATGATCTGGTGACCATTCTGGTGACCAACCTGGGGACCTCCTGATGCATTGGATCTGCAGGTTGCAGATTACCCAGACCATCATGCTGGCTAGGAATTCTAGTTACTACAGTGTGAACACATTTGGAAAACATGAGTTAAAATAAAATTTTAAACTAAGACCATTAAATCAGTTAACAGAAGCTGGCAAAAGAGATGCTGTTTGGCTGTTTTCCTAAATACTAGGAAGATAGGGGTAAAGACATTTCCTTGATAGGAACATTTCATTGTCAGGGACCCATGCAGGAAAGGGCCTTTTCCTGGGTACCAGACAGCTGAGCAACCAGTCCTTAACTGAGGTGGTTAGAGCAAGAATAACCCTGAAAAATCTGCTCCACTTAAGGAGGCTGTTCAGTATTTTTATTGATCCTGATATGGGTGGTTTACATACAGCTATATTGTCCCTGAAACTCCTACAGATACTGAACCATGGAAAGTTTTTAGGGTCAAAATCTTTGCTAAAGAAGTACTGAGTTAAAGTTGAAGCACTCAACTGAAAGAGTTGTGAAAAGAAGTCAGGAGCTCAAGAAAATGGACTTTGGATTCCATGCAACTAGCCTTCAGATTGGGAGAAGGCAAATAAGGAGTTGTCTTATTAGACAAACTTAGAGGTATACAAATGGCGGGAAATAAGCACAGCTTCTTATATGCAGAGACTATTTTGGATCTTATTGACTATAATCAAAGCTCATTTCCTAATTTGGTGGTTTTTATTTATTTATTTGTCAAATTTATATAGCTGCCCATCTCACAAAACAAGTGACTTTGGGTGGTAAATAACAAAGCTAAAAACAATTAATTAATAAATACCAAACAATTATGATTAGTAGTAGTAGTAATATTAAAAACATTTACAAATTGTAAAAAATAAGCTAAAAGAGAAAAAATATTGGGAGAAGAGATGTTAGTAAAAGTGTAGCCACCTCAATAATTCACCAGTCCTCTGGGGTCCCCTGGCACAACAAGGTTTTAAGGGACCTGTGGAAGGTCAGAAGTGATGAAGCCAGCCTCACTTTGGGGGGGAGGATATTCCATAATGTGGGTGTCACAGCAGAAAAGGACCACCACCTAGGACCTACCAAATGTAGCTCCTGAGCTGACACACAGCATGCCCTCTCTGCTGGATGTGGTGGGCTGAGCAGATGTCACTGGGGAGAGGTAGTCCCTCAAATAACCTGGTCCCATGTCATGTAGGGTTAAAACCAGCACCTTGAATTGGACCTGGAAACAGACTGGTAACCAATGCAGCTTGTGGAGCAGAGGTGTAACAGTGTAAAACACATAACTGCCTGCACTGCTGCATTTTGCACCATCTGAAGCTTCAGGATACTCTTCAATGGCAGCCCTGTGTAGAGCACATTACAATAATCCAACTGGGAGGTGACTAGGACATGAGTGACCATCTTGATCTAGGTACGAGAGCAAGGGGTCTGTTTGGGGTAGTGCAATGCCATGCAGTGCCAAAGATGGCATAGTCCAAGAACCAGCAGGACTCAAAACCCAAAGCCACTCAGTCTTGCCAGAGTCCAGTTGAAGCCTGTTGTTCCCCACCTAGACTCTCACAGCCTCCAGACACTGGGATAAGACATCCACAGCATCACTTAATTCGCCAGGGACAAAGATGAATAGTTAGGTATCATCAGCATACCGATGGTACCTCACTCCATGGCAATGGATGAGCTCACCCATAAGCCTCATATAGATGTTGAACAGGAGGGGAGAGAGCACCAACCCCTGTGGCACCCCACACAGTAGGGGCTGAAGGCAGGATCTCTCCCCCCCAATCACCACCAACTGGAATCAACTCTGGAGAAAGGAGGTGAACCAGCACAACACTGGACAATTTTTGTTGTTTCCATCCCATACCCTGGTCTGAATCCTGACTGAAAACGATCCAGATAATCAGCTTCATCCAAGGTCCTCTGAAGCTGCTGTGCAACCACCTTCTCAATCACCTTCCCCAAAAAGGGGAGTTTAGATACTGGACAAAAATTGTCCAGTATGGCGGGGTCCAGCAATGGTTTCTTTAGGAGAGGGCAAAACAAGACCTTAAGAGGTTAAGGAACAATCCCTTGCTCAAGGAAGAATTCACCATCTCTAGAACCCACTTGCATGACACCCACCCAGCTCGCTTTCACAAGCCAGGAGGGGCATGGATTTAAGAAGCAGGTGACTGAGCTCACAGTCCTGAGGATTCTGACCACTTCATCAGGCTGAACAGGTTCAAACTGTTCCCAGATAACTGGCCAAGACTCCTCCCCAGGCATCTTCCCCAGACCTGCAACAAGGCTTGTTGTCCCATTCTAGTTCTATGATCTGCCTCTCTATCTTTCTGC
This sequence comes from Python bivittatus, assembly GCF_059951505.1. Taxonomy (NCBI): domain Eukaryota; kingdom Metazoa; phylum Chordata; class Lepidosauria; order Squamata; family Pythonidae; genus Python; species Python bivittatus. Next base: position 15,182,108 of record NW_028277056.1, on the reverse strand, counting down.
CTGCTTTTTATTTGTTCTCTATTAAAGCAATAACATGAAGAGAAAAATGTTTCAAAAATAAAAATCTTAGGCACATGAAAGTATCCTCACAATCTTATGAAGTAGGCTAGTATGACAGCAAGTGATTGGTCACCCTGTGAGTTTGCAGACTGAGGACTGAGAATCCAAACACTGCTAAATTCTTTGGCCGTACTGTACTCCACATTTATGTTCTCTTATTGAATTAGGATGGGATCTGAGTAGGATAGCATACTCCTTTTCAGTGTGCTGAATCTACCTTAAACACCCCGGTTCTTTCTTCCACTTTTATAGTCAGCATTTTACTGACTGCTGTTCCTGGCAACTCTGGGAAGTGAGGCCTCTTTTCTATCCATGCAGCTAAGCCCAGGAGAGCAAGAAAGATGCCTCAAAGAACCCAATAATGTCATATTATGGAAGTTTGAAGAATTATGTATATTTAATCTGGAGAAGAGAAGATTGAGCTGTAACAAGGTACATTTAATCAAATACTAGAAATGCATAATTCAACTGGAGTGGCATGGAGTCCAGTTGCGGTCAAGGTATTATGTGCTGCTACAACAGAGGACTTCAGTTACAGGATGGAAGATTTGAGCTGAAGATTAGGAAAAGAAACAGTTGAAGGAAAGAACTGATTGCATGCAACAAGAATTCCAAAAGAATAATCTATAGAGTATATGTGGGCCCACATCCCAAAAACCCTTTCAGATCAGTGCCAAACTCTAACTGCAAAGCTGGCCAACAGAAGAGCTTTTTAGCACATTGCTGTGTCTAATTTATATTCTGGCATATCATTTATCTTGAGGAAATACTTGGCTAGAGCATAGGAATAGTGAACCTAATAATCCCAAACCAAAATGAGTCTATAGCTTGGTATTAAGGAGTGGCTACGTTGATCCAAAAATAAGTGGCTCTGCCCAGAAAGTTATATGATAGATTAGAATCTGGGTATACCCATCATATGGTTGGCCCCAACCCTGCAGGCCTTAGAAAGGCAGTCAGGACTTGGTTCTTTCTCCAGATCTTTTGATCTGGATGATCGGAATCTCAGTTAGATGAGTTGTAGTATATTTAATCTGGTCGCTATCATATTGTTTCAACTGGTTTTTAATGCATTGTGTTGGTTTGTGTGTGTGTGTTTGCATTTGTTGTTGAGGTTTTCTCTTTTTGTATGCCACCCAGAGGCACTTTATTTGAGTTGGGTTGGCATATCCATGTTATAAATAAATAAATAAATAAATAAATAAATAAATAAATAAATATTCCTGAATGTATTTATTACACTTGTATAGCACCCAATCTACCCAGATTTCCCCAGTTTATAAGATCAACACAATTAAAATACCCACAGAATTTCCACACTAATAATCCACACTAATAAACATCCACACTAATAAGTAAGATGACTAATATGATAAATAATAATAATAATAATTATTATTGACACAGCTATCGTTATCCAAACCAGATGATGATGATGATGATGATGATGATGATGATGATGATGATGATGATGATGATAATGACAATGATGACAACTAATCAGAACAACCAATTTTCTGCCCTCCAGAAAAGGTCCATCTATACCATCTTCCTGAATGCTAAGAAAGAAGGTGCAATTCATAACTTCTGAGAACCAGCCATGAAAATGAAAAGGGCCTGTGAAGGGGAGAGTGTACTACAACAACTTCCAAGGCTGCAGAAATTGAAATGGAAGGTACAAAGGTTACTACTGTATAGCAATACATTTTTTAGCCAGTTTTACTAGTAAAATTGCCCCAAAGTGAATTAATTTCCAGGTGAAGGGAGGAGAGCAAGTATCATCTTTATCTTCAAAGAGGGGAAAACTGATCATTCTGCAAACTACAGACCTGTCAGCCTGACTTTTGAGAGAATGCTAGCGAAAATCTACAAGTACCTTGAAAACATTACCATTGCCATTGCCAGAAATCAGCATGAATTTGCAAGAACAAACCTTGCCATAATAAATTTATCTTTTTGTTTTGGTCAGATAACTTATTTAATACATTTTGAGAATGTTGTAGGCATACCATCTCTTGACTTCAGCAAAGCATTTGCTAAAATATACCATGACTTGTGATTAGCAAGTTAGTTAGATGTGAACTGTTATATTGCCGGTTCAAAAATTCTACTCAGTAAGGTAAGGGAGACATTGGTTGGGGTGCCATAATAGTCCATTGTGGGCACTCTACTCTTTAGTATATTAATGACTTGAATGCAAACGTGAAGGGAATAGTTATCAAATTTGCAGATGATACAAATTTGGTGGGATGGTTAATGCTTCAGAAGACAGAAATAAATTCAAAACAAACTTGATGGGTCAGAGCTGAAAGTAATTGACTGTGTATGATGGGTGGGGGAACAAATATGACATCCTTTCAAATACCTGAAAAGATGTCCCATAGAAGGTCAAGACCAGTTTTCTCTCTTGTTCCAGGGAGTGAGACACAGAAAATGGATTTAAATTACAAGAAGACAGATTCTGATTGAATGTGAGAAGGAACTTCCTAACTGCAGTGCAGTGTGACAGTGGAACCTATTATCAAGAGAGGTGCTGGGTTCTTCTTCACTAGACATGCATCAAGGAGAAGCTAGACAGCCATCTGTCTGGAATACTTTGATTTGGATCCTTATACTGCAGAGGCTTGGGCTCAATGGTCTCTTCCAGTCCTATCATTCAATGAACGTCCAGCCTTCTGCATTAATTTGAATTGCAGACTGAAATCCTGGCATGAGCTATGCCAATGCTGTCATATTCAAATATGGCAGAAAAGAGGAATAGCTGAAATGGGCACAGGAGTGATCCATGGCCAGATGAAGCTATTCATCTGACTGCAGAAATTCATTTATTACCTATTTCTCTTTTTTTCATTAGAGCCAGTGCCCAATATTCTGCTGCATTCTACTGTGACTCATAGAAATTAAATTCAGAAGAGGACGAGAAGAGGACAAACTGGCGCTGTCCAGAGGGATGCAGGTTTGATTCATGAAGGCTGGAATCAGATGGGGCATGAAACAGGTTTAACTTCCTTTATTATCTCCCATATAAGCAAATGGTTTCTATAGAGCCTTTCTCAGTTGTGATATATAGCCTCACCCAGCCGTTGCCGTGGCAATATATAGCCTATCTGCATTAGTGATATATCGCCACCATGATAGCTGGGTGACACTATATATCTCTATTGTGGAAACACCCCATAGCTCAAATTGCTACTTTGGGGGGAATTTTGTGATGGGAGCAAATGCTCTATTCCAGGCCTTAAGGGACTGAACACTCACTGAGAGAATCTCTAATAAAATGTGTTAGCCTGAAAAGGCGCTACCAGATGACTCCTGATTTTTTGGCCACTGTAGACTAAAATCTCTTCTCCTACAATCTTCTCCTAGGTCTGTGGACATAGAAGGGCACATACATATATGCACACATGTGCATACCTATTATACAGATATGTTGTCAGTGTTCAAATTGTTATTTATACAGCAGTCTTCCTTAGCCTGGGCATTGTAACTCCCAGAATTTTGGCTGAGTTGGAATTGCCAAAATATTTGGAGACTGACAGACTATTGTAGCTGTATAGTTCTTTTTTAACTTGGGTCACAATGTATGCAAACCACATTCTTAAATGCTACAGCATTGTTATTTCCAAAGTTTTTCTTCTGGGTTAGAGAACGTTATCATATTCTTCCTTTGCTATCTTATTTATACTAAACATACCAAGTTACTTCTCTTTTAAGTCTAGTTCCCTGATGGGGGGTCTCTGCAAGAGGTGTAAATAGATTAAATAAATAAAGTCAAGATAGCAATACCGGTAAATAATACAGGTAATACAGGTAAAAAGGGGGCAGAGCTTCTGTCCCATGTCTGTGGCCAACATCTTGACTTTTTTGACCCTTCCCCCCCCACTGTAGATGTCCCTGTTCCTAAGCTTTGTATCTCTGTGCTATAAACAGGAGATTGGATTGATTTTCTTTTTCCAAAGTAATAAATGTTACATCCATTACAAATCTATATGATATGTTTGGGGCATTTTTGTAACCTATCACATTCATGATGAATTTTGCTTCTGCCTTCTCAGGTATTAGCTAAAAGTGTACCATCTGAAGAATTGTAAAAAATTCTCTCCACTTTATTATCCAAGTCTTTTAAATATTGAAGAATCCTAAGGCCAAGATAATGAGGCTTGTCATTCAGTTAATATTATCTTAATACTCTATTCCAGACAAGACTGCATCACTGCCAAGGCACCTAAGGAAAATGACAAACGCTCACTGTCATTTTCATCACATGATATATCTAAACAAAGAAACCAAAAAAAAAAAAAAAATCAAATACATTTAATATAGCAAATCAGTAGAACATCACAGGAAAATGGCTGGTATTTTAATGTTGACAGTTTTAATTATGATAAAGTGGTTTGGACAAATTTAGAATTTTTCCCATTTTTATAGTATAGATATAACACTAATTGAATGTGATGAGTGATCTGTTCTTATTTAAATGGTTGACAGCTATTTATCCAAATACTTTACATTTAAATTGCAGGATAATCTTAGATGTATTAAAAATAAACAATGGATAAAGATATTTTGTCAGTCTAACCTTCCTCTTCTTGGAGAGGAGCTAATGTTAAATACAGGATCACTTATCCTTTGAGTAAATATAGTATCTACTAATAACAGGTCTTTGCTGGGATATAAATATATATATCGGTTATATAGAAGCTCGTTTTTCATTTCATAGTTTGAGCTGGGTTAAGATTCTATTGTCTGCTTTTGATTTATTCCCTAATAACTCTTAATAAGATGGTTTTTAAATTTTGTATGGTTTGTAATGGTACGACAGGTTGAGTGAACTGAATTTCAGAAACAGAGTTTTCATGGCGCTATCATGACATATCCTACTTTCTTATCTCCTGTCAGTTCAGACCCCATGACTAAGCAAGGATTCCCACCTCTAGGGTATATCATGTTACACCTATGCTACATGAATTTACTCCTTTCTTCTTCCCAGCAATGACCGGGCTGGCTGGGGAATTCTGGGAAGCGAAGTCAGCACATCTGGAAGCTGTCAGGTTGGGCCTCAGGTTGTTTTTGTAGGCAAAAAAAATGCTTTACTTGCTGAATAGGTAAGGGTGGAAATGTGGAAATGGCTGATTATTTGCTGTGACAAAACTGAAGATTAAAAAACAGAATATGCAATGCATATATTATGTTGTTTCTATTTGTGGGCAACTGCTTGGGCAAAAGGAATCAAATGATAAAATGAGCATGATGCAAACTCCACCTCTTTTGTAAGTGTGTCCTGACAAAACTGTCAGATTTTGCAGATATCTCTGTTTCAGTTATGTAATGGAACATGACACATGAGCGTGTCTTCCAGAGTTGGGTTTGGTGATCCATTTTTAATGTTCATATATTCTATAAATGTCTGGCCAACAAATAGGGAAGTGTTTATCAGTTACTAAAAGGTAACATTCTTTGCCTGAAACTTAAGAAATTTAAATGGTAAATGAAAATTAAAACAAAATGGCATTATAATAAAAATAAAGCTATCATAAAATAGAGGAATTATTAATTTTATTTTAAGAAATAGAGAGGGCAGTTGGACAAAATATCGGCCATCTGGTCAGTAACTTGTTCGTTGTCTTCGTTTGCTTGAGATTTGAATGAAAAATGCAGTTAAATACTCATCTAAATAAAACCTGCTAGCCTTTGTCAAATGGAGCATATTTACTCCATGTACTTACTCTTAAAAATAAATACACTTATACATTAAATAAAATTGTACCTGCTCTTCCTTCAAAGACCCCAGCTAATATATGTATTTTCCCCATTGTGTCATAATAAAACACCAGATTCATGCATCTTACTAAGCCGTATGATGGTTTGTTGGCTTCTAGCTTAGTGTGTTATGTTAATCCAGCCATTGTGGTTTATAAATCATGGTTTAAAGCTTAGCACAGAATATCTCAGCTTTCTTTTGGCTAGAGGGCACTTTTAGAATATTAATCACATCTTACAAACACTCTTACAAAATGACTGGCAGCAGAAGCTTGATCATTTTCAAAAAGGCTTCCATGATGATTATGGCTATTCACAAAACAACTTTTTTTCAGAAGGCAAAGGTTAGTTCTTACTATCTCATCTATCATCCTTTGCCTGTTTTCAGGTTTTTATTCAGTGCTCTGTTTATTGACATTTTATTCAGTGCTCTTATCAAAGCCACTGTGCCATTTCATAAGTACCAACGTATTTTTTTCAGGATGTATACTGAGACCATAGAGACACTTAGCAGGTAGCCAAATTAACTTTGAAATCTCTTCTACAATCAATGTACATTGTAATGAACAATAGAAATCAGCAAACACTGATAAAACTCTTGTTATCTGACCTAGTTTTAAACTGAAATAAGGCTTCAGTTCTTAGTTTTGCAGTCAGTGTTTAGTTTTCTTTCATACTGGCATCATCATTTTTAATTGATTGGCTCATTTTTTTATCCTGGGGGGGTTTGGATCAAATGTTTCTGAATAATAATAATAATAATAATAATAATAATAATAATAATAATAATAATAAGTGAGCCTGAGGAACACACAGTAAGATCTAAAGACTCACTCTTAGATATATTCAATAAATGAATAAATATGGTGAAGGTATTGTACACAATTCTCAATTCCTCCAGTAATTATCTGTAAAGCAGAACTTGCAATTGTGGCCCACCAAAATCTTTCATAGTCCAGAATTTTCTTTGTAAAATGAGCAACCAGTTTTTTGCCACTCCTGTGAAATAGTTAAATGTATAAATCCACATTAATTTATATAATAATAATTCAGTCTGCCAGTCCCTCATGAGAATGAAGTTATTGACATAAAAAAGTTCATAAGATCAAATTTAATTTCCTGTTTCTATCCTCAGCTGTTCATTAACTGAACTTTACTACATCCATTGGAGAAATACAAATTCCTGGAAATGCACCTGGTCTCATTTTTATAGTGGACATTTGTCATACACAGACTGGCTAGGAAACAGGAGATGAATGAGTCCTGCAAGAACAGCATGTTAACCTCAAACTTCTGAAATAGATTGGTGGATAAGTCAAGCGCCAAGTCAAACCTCTCTGCATACAATGTCTTTCCATGTTACAATTTATGTACTGTAGCAAGACAGAAGGCCTAGCTTCGCGTTTATAGACTCATAAAATGTAGATGTAATATAAGATATAGCATATCACTCATTCTCTCTATGCCATCTGGATGCATTCAAAATTGCATAATGAAATAATTCACAAACATTAGCAAATAGTATACACACACATACACCCACACACTGCATGTGTGGGTGTGTTTCTCTTTATTTTTTTTAATGCCATTTTCCAAGACTTCCTTTTCTATACTGTTAAACAAAGTAAATAATGCCACCTGGGCTTCATGTATGTTTCCATTTGTCAATCTTGGTTTCCATTCCTGATTCTGTGGCACATAGGCTGAAATTTAGCTAAGTCTCTTTGGTGGGCTGATAATCCATAAACACTGCTACATATTCCCAGGATCGCAAACTTAGGCCTGGGTGTACCAACAGCTAAAGATGTGAACTTGCCAAGGTTCTGTACATTATATATTTTTATTGATGCTACATCAGTTTAAGGCTGTGTTTGAATGTCATTCAAACACAGCCAACCCCATCAGCCACTACTCAGCAGAATATCTCCCAACTATCCACAACCTGCCACGTGCTGTCAACATATTCTCATAGATGCTATCCCGTTCCAGCTGATGCAAAATAGAAAACACATTTGAAAGGTTTTATTGCCATGTCACAAGGTTTCTGATAATAGGCAGGAATCAGGTGAGTAAGCCAGAGAAAACTTAAGATTTCAGAAAGTCCATAACAGGAATAGTTATGTAGTAACAGTAGTAGTTGCCTTGTAACAGGAGTAGTGATCTGCTAGCAGGAGAAAGGCAAAGGCAGAGCCACAAGACTGGTCTGGAACAATCCAAGGCTCAGAGGCCAGAAAATTCTGCAAGCCAGTCCAAGTGTCATGCCAAGGGTCCAGATGCAAGCCAGGGAGCAAGAGTAATAGGAACCCACTTGTAGAGCTGGAAAGTTGTTTTCAACAAAGGGCAAGGCCTTTACTTAGCTCCAGCTGCTGGTGTGACTTGATTAAATATACAGTATTGCTGTCCTCTCAAGGAGATGTGCTGATCACCTTTGCTCAGTCCTTCATAACTCCCAGCCTGTTCTTGGGGTGGGTACCATGCCACAATCTGGCCTCATTACCCAAATTGGGTCTCACATGCTCAGACTCATTGTCTCTTGGTGCTGTTGCAGGTGATGGTGTCTCTGGTCTGCCTGTTCAACCTCTAACTCACAAGATTCAGACAAGACCGTAACAGATGCCCTGATCAAATGGGTGGTTCTTCCAAATGCTACAAAGGTGGCTTGGATACTGTCACTTTCTGAATCACAGGTGGGAAGGTGGGATTTATCCTCTCCTATCACTTTTTGTCTCTGTATCCCTTCCCTTTGATGTGACTGTAAGGGTGAAAAGTAAGAGAGAGAGAGAGAGAGAAAGAGAGAGAAAGAGAGAGAAAGATGGAGGGAGGGAGGGAGAAAGTGAAGATGTTTCTAGAACAGCCTTCTTCTTTAGGGCCTACTTTGAATTGGCCAGGTTTTGTTTCTTTTGTAGCAGTTAGCTTTTATAGAATGACAGTCTTTTTGATCTATGCTATTATCACTAGTTTAAATAAGATAAACTTTATAGTAATGCAGAGGACCTATACTAAAAAATAAAAATGTTCTGCAAGTATTAGTATTAAGAGAAGTATTAGTATCAAGAGTATTCACTCATTTACAATATTTATTTCACATTCTTCAGCCTGAAAGTATCCAAAGTGGATTATAGAATAATAAACACCAACAGTAAAGCTGAAAGTTGGGTCTTTCTCAAAATATGTGACAAAGAAGGAAAAAAGGATATTGAGGAAAGAGGAAGACAAGATAACACAAATCCCTGTTCTTAAAGTGATCTGGATATCATTACTTTTCTAAAAGATAGTCCTATTGCTATGCTAGAGAGGACAATTCATCATAGTGTCTTACAGAACAAGGGCCCCAGTACTCCAGCACAGCAAATGCTGTTTCCTTCTTACTATGAGCAAATTAGTATATCATTCAAATTTAGAGTCATTGTTTGGTTAAAATAATGGCATGAACTTGTAATAACAGTAATGAAACCATATCAGTACCAATGGTTGAAGGGGCCTTGAGATGCCTTCCACTGAACTTAGAGAACCTATTTTCCCCTAAATATCCATGAACTCTAGAAATTTAGTGACCTTGAACTGAAAGGTAAGTGCATCATGCAACAAAATTCTTACACTGTGCTTTGGTGTGATATTAAGAATACTTAGAACCCAGATAGAAAATTGCTCTCAAGTCATATGAGTACTGGTTCTTTTTCATTGATTGATTGATCATGTGCCATCAAGTTGATGTCAATTCTTTACCTTGCTTTATTACCTGGGTCTCGTGTACTGGTGAATACAGCTAGGAATGAACTCCTATGGCAGCTGGAGATTTCCACAACACTTTCAGATCCAAACCCCTAATGCACATACTTTTGGCTAGATATGCTAAGTTCTTTTGGTTACATATGTTAACTTCCAAAGTAATATTGGAAGTAATTTTCTCCAGGAGGATCTGTCTCTAACGTGGTCTTTCAGGTCTTCCAGCAGTGCACCCATCACCACTATAACTGTATATATAATGTGTCCACAGTGGGATACTTTGAGCTTGGTCATTTTTTTTAATACTCCATTTTAAATAGAACCATGGAAATAATATGTAATCAATGGTCGACAGAAGCTTAAGGTAGCAATTCATTTACTTAAAAAAATTCTTTTAATAGGCACATTAAGTGCCTATCAACTCTCTTGAGAAGGCAATGATGCTGGGAAAGGTGGAAGGAAAGAAAAGAAGAGGATGACCAGAAGCAAGGTGGATAGACTCAGTTAGAGTGGCGATGGGTGCACTGCTGGAAGACCTGAAAGACCATGTTAGAGACAGATCCTCCTGGACTTAATTACTTCCAATATTACTTTGGAAGTTAACATATGTAACCAAAAGAACTTAGCATATCTAGCCAAAAGTATGTGCATTAGGGGTTTGGATCTGAAAGTGTTGTGGAAATCTCCAGCTGCCATAGGAGTTCATTCCTAGCTGTATTCACCAATACACGAGACCCAGGTAATAAAGCAAGGTAATTTTATTTAGCAGGAATCTTCTACAAGCTGTATAGGAGTGAACCCTGAAAAATGGTCAGCATAGTTTTTAATAGATCTACAGAATACTCATTATTATTCAATAATATTCATTACTATTCAACAGTTATACTATAAGCACAGCTTCTATAAGCCAATCACATACTATAAACATTAAATTTCCCTTCTGAGATTCGGTATCCCTCAATTTCCCCTTTATCTAATTCCTGCGCTTTTAGGAATCTTCTTCTTCAGCAGGGCAAGGCAAAACATGGAATCCAGTATCTACTTGACTGATACACAATTTACACATCTTCAACCAAGCTAAGGAAAACTCCACAACAAAGGCTAAAAGGTACTTCGGAATAGGCAGGGCATGGGCATTGCACCTGTCTGAAACTCCTTGAACCAAACATGCTTTTTTATTTATATAAAAATTATACTATATGGTATAATTTATAATAAACATTCCAAAAATTAAAATAGTGGGTTAAAACAATATACTTGGCCAAAGTCTGTAAATAAAATTCATTCAACCATTCATTCATTCATTCATTCATTCATTCATTCATTCATTCATTCAAAATATAAAAATAAACAATAAAATAACTTAGAGAGTAATATGTGCATTAAGAGTTGGAGAGAATAATGGTGAAAGTACAATTGTGGGATTCTCTCCATCAAAAGCTGCATCGACTAGGATCTACTGTGTAAAGACAAGATGACATTTGGGATGTCTGCAGGGGAGGCAGTAAATACATCAAGATTACAATTTTGATTGCAAGGTTATGGCCACTCTCTTGACTATTTTCATCCCGTCTGCAGCTGCCCCTGATATTACTTATGCAACATCCATTTCTCATGATATTGGGTTAAAAATAATTTAGGAACAATTAATAGACTTCTAGATAAATCCATCTTCACATAACACAAAACATACATACAGATAAATAGGGAAGGAAAGAAATAAGAACTGCAAGTCGGACTTGTCAGTAGAATTTAAAACCTTGGGTCCATCACAATTCCCCCAAACATAATACTGGGCTTTTTCTGAACACAAAGAAAAAGGGAATTAAAAATCCGGTTGGTCTATTCAGTTCTAAAATTGCAAGGTCTCTTCAAGCAGATATCCAACCTGACTGGAAGATAAAAGTTCTCTATGGGCCTCCATAAACCAATTTTCCCCACTGAGATCTTCTGCAGAAGAAATGATTGGGTTGATTGATAAAAGTCAATCTCCTGTGAATCCTGTCTTGCTTTCTTCCTCTCCGATGTCCCTTGCTGGGGTAGAAACATTATCTGATTGGACAGTTACTTTTACTGCTCCTACTCTTGTATTTTTGGCTGCAGCAGATCCCCAATCCCCAAGGTTTTTTTTAAGCTGGTTGTTGTGGATTCATGTATGTGGATTTTGATGCTTTAACACTGCATGCATGAATTTACCATTATGTATATGTATATATTATGTTGTATGCTTGTATATAGACATGGAAGCATGGGAAGCCAGCTGCTGGCGAGATTATATGTTCAAACACTGGACATTCACACCTCTCATGGACACCTAACAACTAAGTAAGTGCAAGGATACTTTACACTTGATCATTTCTCCCGTGAAAGAAACTTCAAAGGCAAATTCTCTTTCATCGATTTAAATGAGAAGGTAGGAAAAATTGTAGGAGAACTTTTATTCTCTCTAGAGAAGACTGAATTGCCTAGAAGCTCTGTGCATCAAGAATCATGGGATTTGGTCAAATATGCTTTATCATGTAAATTGCCATCTGTTTGTACTGTAATAAAGCACTCCACACTTCTATGTTCCTACAACTGATAGAAATCTGAGTTTATTTATTTCCAGCCTAGCCAGTTAAAGTTTGGGGGGGGGAGGGGAGGGGAGGGGAGGAGACTCAATGCCTCTATTTGGCCTTCTACTCAGTTCCTGGCTTCAGGTTATTTAGGGGAAATGAGAGTTTCATGGCTTGCTAGATTTCTGTCAGTATTACAGACAAAACGAGAGGAGGTGAACTTGACACGTTTTGTCAATTTCCCTTTTTTTTTTGGTTGCAGACAAATAGATGGGCTTCCATCCTTCCTTCCTTATGGGAGTGAAGAAGGGTTGGGGTTTTTTTTGCTGCAGGAAGTGTGAACAACAACAACAATGGTGCATTTTTGCCCCTTGTTCTCTGCATTTAAAGTTGGCAGAAGTGAACTCTTATGGATCCCTTTCAACCTGTACCTCTGGCTTTCATGAGTGAAAATGATGGTAGCGTGGAACTTGCTGATTGAACTGCTGGGAATTTTGAATCCAAATGTCATTTTTTTATATATAAGTAGATCTGGCACATAGGCCTTTGTTATATGTAGTTCTGGCCTTAGAGAACTTTTAACATACCACAGAATGGAATCAATGGGTTGAACCTGCACTTGGATCCCAGCGCAGGACTGCACAATTCTTTCTGGAACCCCTTGGCAACACCTCCCACACAGAACATTTTGAAATGGGGGGGGGGCATGTGTAAGCTATCAAGGAGCTTTATGAGAAAGAGTGTTCCAGCTCCCATTTTTCTGAGGTAAATAAACTTTTACTTAAGCCTGTTGGGAAAATAATAGGCTTTCCTGCTCTGATGTGTAACACAGTTTTAAGGCGTTAAAGGAGCCCAGGGATCCTTCCCTTCAAACTGTTCCCTTTTGTGGTAAATTGGTTATTGCTCTATTACTTAAGGGAGTTTGTATATTGGATTTTGGTGGTGATATATAGGAAAGTTGATAAAGCACAGCCCAAAGCTGCCGAGGGCAGAAAAATCATTTTGGGAGAATGAAGGGGAAAATGTGATTGAATCCTGCCATATAATCAACTCTGTTTTATTTATTTATAATTATATGTACTTTACAGCAAAGGAAGGAGGCCTTTGTCCCTGAGCTTAACTTTTCTGCTGGAAAACATAAAGTAGTAATAAAGGATTCCAAATATAGTACCCAATTATAGAAGCTATTGTGATAGAAATCGCAGTGATTATTTTTTTTTTCAGGGCTAAGTAAATATGTAGCCCATGATTATCACACACTCTCTTATTCTACACAAGCGACCTTTCAGCTCTTTATATAAAGGCATCACAAATCCATTTGGGGAGAATTAAAAAGAAAACAAATCTTATTCTTTTTATCAAATGAAGGGGATTGGAAATATGAAAGATTTAAAGAAAATACTAAGCCCAAGACAATTTGTTTCCTGACAATATTTAGGAATATAACCTGGATTTCTCTTTTTGTTTGTTGCACACATAAATCAAAGTCAGTTCCATGGAGGATACATTTGCACAAGTCTTTGGTTGCCTGTGGCACAACCCTAATAGAGAAAAACTCCACCAAATTTCAGCATTGTCAGATATTTTCATTTGTAAATTATGGAATATACTGTATTTATATGAGATGATTACTGTGTTTACATGAGACAATGAATATTTGTTTTTCCCAAATAATCTGTGAATTGAGAGTAGAGGGAGATTATATTACATTCAGTGAGAAGAAGAGAAGATGTTGAAGTCAAATGAGGTAGAAATGACCATACAGTAGATGTCATTGCTGAAAAGCATGGATGCCTCTGAAGGCTATCTGTGTTGGAAAGAGACATTTGCCTGCTAAATTTTAACACTTGTATATTGTTCAAATGGTTTTGTTTTTCTTTCCTTCCCTATTCACTCAGGTTTTCCCCTTGCCTCACCTCCATCCAGTTCTTCTCTTCTCTTCTCTTCTCTTCTCTTCTCTTCTCTTCTCTTCTCTTCTCTTCTCTTCTCTTCTCTTCTCTTCTCTTCTCTTCTCTTCTCTCCTCTCCTCTCCTCTCCTCTCCTCTCCTCTCCTCTCCTCTCCTCTCCTCTCCTCTCCTCTCCTCTCCTCTCATCCCTTCTCCCTTCCCTTCCCTTCCCTTCCCTTCCCCTCCCCTCCCTCCCCTCCCTCCCCTCCCCTCCCTTCCTCTTCTCTCTCTCTCCAAAACCAAAGCCAATCTTTAAAGAAATAGAAGGATTTCTACCACATATTAGAACTATTAGATAACAGCAATGAGATCTAGCAACTTTAACCCTGTGGTGTCATTTAGTGATCTTCTGGATTTTTTCAGCCTAGATATTGAAGCTCTAAGGAATAGCATCTACCACCTGAGTAATCACCTCATTCTGCCTCTTGGTAGGTAGTTCTAAAGGCCAGTCCTACCATGAGACAAGATGAAGGACCTGGATGGGTGGCAAATATTACTCATCTACTTATTTACTGAAGCTGCTCAATGAGGGAAGAGCAGGGCCCTTTGCAATTATCTGCAAAATAATTTGGCTGATTGAGGGACCTATGCCCTTCAACATGGATGTGGAGGGCAGCAATGGTCTGACCTGTCTCTGGCAGCAGTCTTCAGCAAGCTCTTCCACTTGTTCATTGTATTTGCTATCGCTCATTAATTTTCATAGTTCCCTTGATCCTCAGTTCTGGTACCACCTCATTCCTCCTCCTCCTTTCTTTGGAAGCAGCAGAATAACGCTACGGCCTTCCCATGATATTTTGCTGCCTGAGGCCCATGGCAAGATAGTGTCCACATCGTTCTCTAAAGAAAAGCAAACTGAGCGAACTATTGAAAAGTATTTCAATGAGGAAGGCACAGTGTCCTCTGCTGCAGTTCTCTTGAGGGAAGAGACTAATTTGGAAAGACCATGGGGTACACCACTCTGTCCTCCAAAATAAGATGAGATTGCTGGGGTTCATGAAGAATGGACAAGATGCTGTCATTACTGTTTCCTCTCCCTGCAGCTGCCTAAGACAGTTTCTTTACTTTGCCTGATGGTGGGACTGATCTTGCATGGGACTACCAGATCTGGGCTGCAAACATCCAGACAACCACTTGATGGCAGTTCTATATATCTTTTTGGTGCTATCTAGCAGTTGTCCAGATTTTAGTAGTCCAGATCTGGTTGACATAGCCTCATGTAGCAAGAGAATCAGGGAACCCAGGGGTTGGCAAGGCCTACTTAAATAGCATGATATGTGTGTGATGAAATAATACTTGTCCAAATAGAATCTGTGGATCCTTAATGGAACTATTTAATATAAGAAGGAGGCTTTTCTTTCATAATAAAAGCAGATACTACTCTTCAGTAAAAAATAATGAGGGGTTAAGAGAAAGAGACATAATCCAAGCAGGGTCTTGACAAAGACAGTATTTCCTTGGAGTTAGGCTTGTGGAGGCCTCACCTCACAACAAAAAGAAGGTGGGATCAAAATCATATACCCTACCTGGCCATCATGCTAAATTATTATCTCTAACAATTAAGGATTAATACTTCAGCACCCTCTAGCAAATAGTTTGGGATTAAAAAAAACAAGTATTCAAAATGTTAAATCTTCTTAAGTATATGCAAGTCCTTACATTAGCTAGGCTCAGATCTATTTACTGCTACAAAGAACATTCAGGGTATGACTTTCGTTCAACATTTCTGTTCCTGAGGTGAGGGTCATTTTACCCCATACATATTATGCTATTCAATTTATGCAGGGAGAGGAAATTAAAGTCACCTTTAAGGAAATCTTAGAATGAACAAGCTGAAGTTTTTATTTCAGTAAATAACAGAAATGAGACTGTGATGCTTGCCAACCACCTATTTGTTTCTAAACTAAATTGCAGTGTGGGAGGTGATTTGGGGAAAGACTTTGCAGGTGGGGAGGAACCCATTTGGACCCAGTGGGAAAAATGCTGCCACTTAACTCATATAAGCCACTAAATAGTAGTGCTTTAGAAGAAGCAAGAGGCTATTTTTCCATCAAGATCAAAAAGTTGAACAAAGTCTGTTGCTCAGACATTCTGCACCATCTTTTCCTAAGGTCTTGAGATGAGACTCCAGCATCTCCATTTCTTGTGTATGAATTATTAAAAAAAAAAACACCTGCAAATGCCACGAGTATTATTTTAGCAACTTAATTTATTTATAATTTCAGTTTCTAAGGCTACCTACTTGCCAATGACTTACAGAGGATTAAAAACAATTAAAAAGAATAAAATAAGAATAATGGATAAAAAGTGGCCCCAGTAGAGTGGAAAGCAAACAAAGTAAATCACTTTAATTTCAAATGGCAGATTCATGCATTGTTGTGGTCCAGTGCCTGTGAGAAGAGCCACTTCTTTAAGGCTCTCTTAAAGCAGGGTCAGAACCATATAAAGCTGTTGGGAAGATGCAACATTCTCTGTTATATTTTATTCATTCATTAGGGTTTTTATAAATGTTAAATCATTTGTTGTTGATCATTCTTTGGCCATAGTAGATCCATAAAATAATATATCCTGATGAACTGAGGCTAGCAGCTGGAAGCAATGTACATGGTTTCCATATGTCTGAGCTCTGCCAAGCACACATGCTAAGAGCCAGAGGTTCTGCTTTGAGGTTTGAAAATGCATTCATAGTTACTGTTGAACAATTGGTGTTATTAAAATTGCACATTGGTAGCCTGCCCAAGCCATGCTAAGAATTTAACTGCAGGAATAATTACATTCATTCTGCACTGACAAGCATGTGTGATGGAATGGAATTATGAAGGCCAAGCTCAGGAAGATAAACATTTTCTCAGCTCACCAGAACCGCGTGGGAGGAACAAGAGGATGAGACTGGCACCTCCCTGAGGAATTCACACTGTTGTGGCTGGAGGACTTTGGGAACTGGGGTTTTAGTCTGGGAAGATTCTTGCTAGAGGTTGTAGCTAATAAACATAGCTGGACTGAATTGGCATTGTCTCTTGGAGTTCCTTGGGCTAGGCCTGACACACATAAATTACATAAGCTGTGATGGGGTGGAGAATACTCATATTAGCATGACATTCCCTCTTAAAAGTGTGCATTTAATTGGACTTTTTGCGGAAAAGAGAAAAAAATGAAGCAATGATATATCAATAGAAAAGAATATGTGTAGCTCAGGGTTGAACTGTGGAGTCCTTGGGGTTTTCTGAGCTTGGTCGTTTTCTTGCAAACGATTCGTTAGCCGGGTAACGAAACGTTTGCAAGAAAACGACCAAGCTCAGAAAACCCCAAGGACTCCACAATGATATATGGATTTGATGATTAGTAAAATTAATAGATTATAGAAAAAATGGATGTTAAATTGTAATCTTAGAGTAAGAGTTTAATGTATGTTTTACTTATATCTGCTGTAAAAGAAGTCGGAAGTCATTCTTTTTTTGTTTTTGTATTTGTTTTCTTTTTTTCTTCTTTCATTTTCTGCACTTCTGCTTTCCTTCTTTCTCTTTACACTTCCTTTCTTCTATTCTGTTTCTCAGTTATTAGTTCTTGTTAGTTTTTATCTTTCTGTTTTTTAAGTTTATTAAAGTTATTATTTAAAAAAGCGTGCATTTAATGAACCTGCTAATTAAAAGTAGAATGAGATTGAAATAAATAATAGTTGTACTCATGGAAAGGGTATTAAACTGTTATTTTAAAGCCTACTCATGCAAAAGGTCAGTAAATAGATCTATTGTCTGTTTCACAGTGGAATAGGACAAGAAATATGTTAATATTTTGGCCTATTAGAATTCAGGCATTAAATAGTCCAGCTGTGCTCCTTTTAAACTCTCCTACAACTTTCAAAAGACTTTTATCAGTTCCTCATCAGAATTAGGCAATTGCAGAATGCAGATACTATAGCTTAGACCTAAAATAAGTATTCGATTATATCTTATAGCGCACTTCCCTAACCTAGCATCTTCTTGGTGTTGGACTTCAAACACTCCTAGCCAATATGGCCTTCAGGAAAAATGTACAGCAGGAGTGGACAATTTGTGGCTGGGGTCATTTAAAAAATAAAAAGATTGGGGATCTGAGATGTTTGAGAGGTTCTTTAGGAAAATGGTACAAACGACACACTAAGAGAATATTCCTTGAATTTTCAGGGAGACTTTTATTATACAAATAGCACAACAAACTTATTTCTTAACTTCTAACTCTAATACTTATCACTAAACCTATACCATAGATTGATTGATTGATTGATTGATTGATTGATTGAATGATTGATTATGTGCCATCAAGTCATTTTCAACTCCGAGCAGCCACATAGCTTTTCACACAAATATCTGTCCCTAACTTGGTTCTTCAAGTCTTCCAACAGTGCACCTGTTGACACTGTAACTGAGTCCACCCCCCTTGCTACTGGTCATCCTCTTCTTCTCTTTCCTTCCACCTTTCCCAGCACTGGAGCCTTCTCCAGAGAGCTGGGCCTTTGCATAATGTGCCCAAAGTAGGATAATTTGAGTCTGGTCATTTGTGCCTCAAGTGAGCACTCTGGATTGAGTTGTTCAGTGATCCATCAGTAACGTACTGTATGTTATACTGTGCTTATACCAATGTCCATGCCTATGTCTATCTAATTCCTAAAGAGTTTGATAAACAGTTCTGTTGCCTGGCCATTAACAAGTCATTAGCTGCCATTCAGCCATCTTGAAGTCCGTTGTCTTCTGTTGCTGTCAGCCGCTGTAGCGCTGGCTTGCACAGGGTTTTAGTTTGTGCTTTTGGGGGAGTGGAGATGCCCTTGAGCTCTTCTTCCCCTTTTATCCCAAGTCTTGTTGTGTTGGTGTGCTGGAATCTATGCCCTCTTCTCCTCCTTCATCAGTCACCTGCCAAGCTCCATGTTATCTTGATAGCTGCTGTATTCTTTTGGCTGCACCTTCTTCCTCTGCTCTCCCACATGACACAAATCTTCTAACACGCACCCATACTCAGTTGCCACCAGCATTTCCCTTTTGAAATGAGAGACCAGGTGTAGTTTAGTGCTCCTCAGGCTGCCTCAAAGTCCCAGGGGGAAAAATAACAAAGGGGAGGAAAAGCTGATGCTGGCCACTGCAAGGCTTGTCTTCCACAAGGTATATTGCAATGATACAGGACGTCACTAGAGGGGGAAGGTGCTGAATTGTTTTGCTCCATTGTATGCTTTCTTTGTTAATGAAAAAGTTTAAAACATCAGTGTTATTTGCTATTTATTTCTTTGTCTGTTTGTTTAATCAGATTTGTATAGCTGCCCATCTGACATAGTGACTCTGGGTGGTGTACATAATAAAACAATCCAAATACATAAACAAGCATTAAAACAAACAATTTAAACTAAAAAGAAGGTTAAAAACAAGATTAAAAAACAAGTAAAAACAGAATGGGCACAAAACAGAGTGCATTCCATTAACTGTCATACAGCCATCTAGCAGGCTCCACTCTGTCATGGGATCCCCAAGTTTGTTGGCAGAACTATGTTTTAAGGACGTTCTGGAAGACCAATAGGTTTGGGGCCAGCCTCATCTCACAGGGGATGATGTCCCCCAGGGTGGGGGCCATGGCAGAACTCTACTGAACTCTACTGTATAGTGCAATATTAATGTGGTGTCAGGGGTTGTGGAATGGTGAATGGAATGTGAAGGTTGTGTTTTATGTGTTTTATGGATTTTATATTTTTAAAGCTGCACTGGGGTGGCATTTAATTTTGTTGTACGAGAAGTACAATGACAATAAAGATTACTTACTTTTCTCCTAGGTCTGGCCCGATGAAACTCCCTGGGCGATGGGACCCACCACATGCATCTCCTGCTGGACCTGATGGGAGGGGTAGATGTAACCAGGGAGAGGTGGTCCTTCAAATATCCCAGTTCCATGCCATGTAGGGCTTTTATTTCTTTAAAAAGGTGCAAAAGAATCATACAATTATAACTTGGTAGTTTGCCACACTATAGTTTCAGGGAGATTCAGGGCACTGCAAAAAAAAAAAAAAAAAAGCAGGAGTTGTCCTCCTACAAATTGTTCTTCCAAGTTTCTCAGCCATCATGTCTTTTGTTCAGCTATGATTGCAAAGAGGGGAACTAGAGTATTTCAAATGATAGGCAGCCCAATTAAAGTGAATGAGATCTGCATGCGCATGATTCATGTTTTAATTTTGCAGACTGAGTCATAATTCATGAACCAAATGCCCTTTTTAAAAAAGAGAGAATTACTCAGATATTCATTACCAAAAACCAAATCAAACCAAAAATCCCAACCCCCCAAACTCAACTCTGCTGAATAGTATAAAGTGTTGTTTGATTTCTTCTCGATAACCTACCTGAATGAACATTTCCTTGTCCTTCACATGAAGACATATGAAGGTGATATGACTTAATTTTCAGAAATGCTTTGCTTGAGGAATGACGTCCTGGTTTCAGATAAGCCTTAATGTGGTGGGCTTATGCTTAGCATAATGTGCGAGCCATGCCACTAGGACTCAACAAATCGGTTTTGGTTTTTAAACCTAATTTCTGTTTTCAGGTTTGTGCTTTCCAAAAAGTCATTTGGATTCTGACCAATATACTTTAGAACTGCACTCAAGAAAAGCTGCATGCAACAAATAGGGGTCCTGCAGTATGGTCCAAGAAGCTTGTGATGATAATATGGATAATTTAGAAATAAGTATTAGAATCCTTTCCTCTTTCTTCCCTAGGGCTTTCACAATTGATGCTATAAAGGCAGCCTACTGAGTCTGTAGACATATTACCAAATATTCCATTCCAGCTCTATTTTGTTGTTAAACTTAAATTTAGTCAACCTCCTACGTTTACTACTAGAAGGAATGACAGTACACAATATGCTATAGGACAGATACTTAAAGCTTGGTATTTTAAAAGGCATATCATAAAATTTCTGCTAGAGGAAAGGAAATCATTGATTTTCTTCTTAAACTGTAATGAATGACTTGAATTTTTTCCTTGATCAAATCGGCACCATATGCTGTACATCATTTTTATCTACAGCATGGAATAAATCACTCGTGTAGCATCTGTGCTCCTTTATT
Organism: Python bivittatus; assembly: GCF_059951505.1. Taxonomy (NCBI): domain Eukaryota; kingdom Metazoa; phylum Chordata; class Lepidosauria; order Squamata; family Pythonidae; genus Python; species Python bivittatus. The sequence continues at coordinate 15,160,986 of NW_028277056.1, read as the reverse complement.
ATTAGTTGTACAAAGTTGATTGAAGACATTATGTTCCAGATTAGTTATAAAAATGTCTTCTTCTTGTAACAAGCATTTCTCCTTGCAGAAATCAATTCTGGGCTAATAAATAGAACATGTTCATTGGAAATGTTCATTAGCCAGAGCATCTTTGCATGTCCACTCAAGCTCATACTCAAGCAGGAAATCATATACATCAAGGTGATAGATAAGTAGCTCAATAGTTAGAGTTGAGTTGGTAAATAAGTAAATCTAGTGTAAAATGGTAGGACTTTACCAGGAGAAGTAGGAAAATTAACCTGAATGCTAAGGAGTTGGCTGCGCAGATGTATAAATGGAAAAAGTCAAAAGCAGAGGAGACAGGATCCTCAGGGATATTAGGATGAATAAAAGTAGAGATTAAGGGAAGCAATAAGGTGGCTGCTTGCAGATAGTGTAACGATCTGACACTCATTGCTCCCAGTTCCAGTAACTGTCCTTGCAACCAGTCATAGTTCAAAAGAAAGTTCATATATCGAGAATAAGTGTACAGTTCCAAAGCATTGCTAAGACTGAGCCCGTGCGTGCCAAAAGTTGCTTTTTACCTTTTTCCTTTCCCCCCGATCATCCCCCTAGCAGTCTCACATTCTCCCATTGGTACGACCTTGAGCATTCCACAGTCTCTGATAAGAACCCATCTGCCTCTAACGGCCAGTTCATCCATCCATCTTCACATCACTCTCTAGTCCCCCCCCCCAATGTTTTCAATGGCAGAACTGAAGCAAGCAAGCAAAAAGGAAAATATAAAATATTTGCGAGGATTCTGACTTAAAATTGGTAAGGAAATTGGGGTCCTCCAGAAGGGACGGAGGTCTGTTTTAAAGAGTAGAGATGCAAGAAATAAAGAGTTGATTAATTATGTGCCATCAAGTTGGTGTTGACTCTTAGCAGCTGCAGGCTATGCTATCTCTTATCTGACCATTCCCTTGGCCCAGTCTCCCAAGGTCTTTCCCACATACCATCACACAGGGCTAGAGAAAAGGAAAGGAAAAGCTTAGCATAAAAACAGCCAACAGTAGAAGTTAAAGAGACAAAGCTTTAAGTTAAAGGAGGAAGAAAAACTACTCATGAGTAAGTAAGAGGTGAAAGGGAGGAAGGTAAGAAGCTTTTTTTCTCTGTAGCACTTCTCCCAGCTGGGATTCTACCCCCTGCACCTAAAAAGGAGGAAGGAGCAAATGGGTGGATGAGGTGCATACTGGCCAATGTGGAGAGAAAGAAATTAGCCAGGAATCAGATGGGAAGGACTCAGGCTTGAAGACTAAGGAGAAAAAATTGAATGGTTGTTAGATGGGCCAGACAGTAAATCTAACCTACAGTATCTCTTGCCATAAGAATTGGACTGTATAAAATATTGAGAGAGACAGACAGAGCCAGCGGTTAAGGTGCTGGACTAAGAGCAGGGAGACTCGGCTTGTACTCCTCTGTTAGGAATGAAAACTAGTTAGGTTACTTTGGGATAGTCATTCTCCCTCAGACCTAGACTGGGAAGTTCAAAAATGATAGATAGATAGATAGATAGATAGATAGATAGATAGATAGATAGATAGATAGATAGATGTCATGGATGGAGAAATCCAGAATCCACTGCCATATACTATACATAGCCCATTCTCCTCTATTTTTTTCTCCTGGGTTGAGAGAGAGTGTCATGACTCAATGTGATTTTTCTTAGCTGAGAGTATACATAAACCTGGATTTCCCTGAGGTCATATAATAAGTTAAACCATAAGCCATCATTTATTAAGCTGAATGGCTGGGTTCAGTACAACTCTGAACCAAACCATCTATATTATAGTTGAATGTGCAAACTTGGCCTGGCCATAATGTATGAACACAATCTGTATTTTTTGTATCAAAAATTGGTTCCTAGCTAGTTTATGAAAACTATTTGGTAGCCTTTTCTAACATGCATTATTCTAGATCAGGGTTCTCCAAAGTGGTCAGTATCGACCCACAAGTGTCAAAGGGACTATCCATTGTTGTTGTTATTGTTGTTATTCATAGTACTGTTAAAGTTGTATTTATTAAATTATTTTCATATAATAAATGTTTGGGGGTTGATGAACAATCTGAAACTTCATGAAGAGGTTGATGAGCTGTAGAGTTTGGGGACCCCTGTTCTAGATTAAACCAGTCTACACATCTACATTATTCAAAATTAATTTCTCTATACCAATGTTTGGAAAGTAGTTTCCAATTCCTCACTCAAATTCAAATGCAGTTCTCATCCAAAAATAATCTTCCCACCTCTTTGCCAGTTATCCTTCCTTACAACTTTGCACTGAAATGCTGTGAAATCCTCATGCTTCTATATTGCCACGTGTAAATCTTTTCAACATTGTGAATAATAATAATAATAATAATAATAATAATAATATGATTAACACAAAAACGAACTAAATAATAAAACTATAAAATTAACATCCACATATAACAATAAAAAGTAAAAGGTGGTGGAATAGGTAAGCATCATTGGAACACAAAACTGAAAAGTTCAGTTTTGAGCCTTCTGAAGGTCATCAAGGAAGGGGCTAGCCCAATCCTCAGCTCCCTTCCCCTCTCAGAAATCCCTTCCCCTCAAAGAAACCACAAGAAGTTTCTTTGCCAATGTCCTAGTAGGGAGGAGCTGATGTAGGTTGGAGAAGGAGGTTCTGCAGGTGCCAACCAATAAAGGGCTTTATAGGTTAAAAATGGCATTTTAAATTGTTCCTGGAACTGAATTGGTAATGAGGGAGGACTTGCAATGCTCATGGTTCATGCTCTTAGCATCAAGAGCTTGTTAACACACAGGTGACTGTGTCCTGGACTAACTGTAATTTCTGAGTAGTCTTTGAAGGCAGTCCCATGTAAAGCATGTTGCAGTAGTCTATCCAGGTGATAATGAGGGCATGAGTTATTCTAGCCAGGTTGTCATGCACAAGATAAGACCACATTTGGTTCACCAGCCAAAGCTAGGCAAAGCAGTTTTCATCTCTTGTTTGAGCAGGGGCCATGACTCCAAAAGGACTCCCAAATCATGAATCTGCTTCTTCACAGGTGGTGTTTGCCCATACAGAGATAAACTGGTGTCCATGGAAGACCCCTAAATACAAGCAGCAGCATTGCTTGTAAAATTAACATTTATTGGAAATGAGCAGAATCCAAAAAATAAGCTTATACCAAAAAAATTGTTCATAATTTTGGTACGATTAGTTTCAGGATAAGAAATGTCTACGTTTTTTTTGTGTTATAGCCTTGATTGTGTTTTATATATATATATATATATATATATATATATATATATATATATAGAGGGAGGGAGGGAGGGAGGGAGGGAGGGAGGGATGATAGGGTGTTTTTCTTTAAAAAAAGAAAAGGGAGTAACCATGACTTGGTACAATTTCATCATAGATTTGTTTCCCTGTATTACATCATTAGAATAGGAAACAACCCTTTGAAAACATAAGATGAACCACAGATAGAGATGATAAAACGGAAAATACTACTCTTAAATGGCTCCAGAAGAAATGATAAGGAATTCAGTTCACTGAATTCAAATACTCATTGTCCCATTCTGTATGTGTGCTGAAAATATGGCCTGGTATTTGCAGCCATTGCCTTCATTCTGTTTCTTGTCGAGTTACATCTGTAAAATGACAAAACAGTCATAAAAAAAAATTAGCTCCAAATACATCACAGAAAGATCTTAAGATTTAATATTCCATTGTTAATAACATTCCCTTTTCTGTGCTTTAACGCCAAAAGCTCCATTTTGTTAAACAGATTTCCAAATGAGTCACTTTCCTACACATGTTACTCTTCTTGCTTTGAAAGGCAAGATGTGCATTTCCAACACCTTCAATCAAGAAATAGAGAGAGAGAGAGAAAAGATGTTATTTAACTCCATTAATCCAGGATGAACATTGAGTTATAAAATGGTATGGCTAACAGTACAGAAAAAAAAGAAAAGAAAGTTAGAGGAATTTTAAGGAGCACCTAAGTTTATTCAAGGATGGATGGGAAAGGTATCCAGATTCAGGTAACTCATTTTGCTAACTCAAGGATAGGGCAAGAAGATGCACCAAAAACAAAATATAATCATCAGTAAAATCTTCACATTGCCCAAACCGAGAAAGAAACTGTCTCACACATCACAGCACAGGAACATTTCGGCTCTCTTTGCATTTCAGGCTGTCAGCTTGCCAATGCATGTACAGAAGCTCAGAAATACTGGAATGCAGTTTAGTGAATATGGCTTGGCAAGATGCTGTTATTATGCAAAGTTGTGTTAAAATCAAAACAAAGAACTCACAAAGCCAACAGGGTAAGTTTGAGCCAGTCCCTCCCTCTCCCAGCCCTAGGAAGAAGACCATGGCAAGCCCATTCTGAAAATCTTGCCAAGAAAAATGCAGGGACTTCTCCAGGCAGTCACCAGGAATCAAGACTGACTCAAAAACACAAATATACTACATACTAAATAAACAGTAAACCAGAATGAGGTCATTTAATAGCAAAGGATGACTTGGCTTCTGTAACAGAGACCTGGCTGTGAGAGGCTAGGGATTAGATTGAGACTTCTGTAAGTGTCCAACTTGCGCCACTGTCTAATGGACTTCCTGATTGAGATCTGGTCTCAGATTGGTGTGATCTGGGAGATTTCAATATCCATTTCGGAGCTGGTTTGTCTAGAAGGTCCCATGAGTTTCTAGCAGCCATAAAACCCATAGCCCAATCCCAGTTGATCACAGAGTCAGCGCATAATGCAGGTCACTACTTGATTTGGTATTTTGTTCAGAGCAGGGAGATGTTCTGTGGATGAGGACACCTTAGGTTTCCCCACTAGTGTGGGTAGAGTGGAAGTTAAGTTTGGATTAGTGGTTGTATCTCATCTCTGTAGAAATAATGGATTTAGGATGATGCCCATTCTAAAAGGCTGAACAGTTAAGGTTATTGGATCCACTTGGATTCCAAGTGGACTTGAAATGGTTTGAGGCTGGTTCCGCCAGTGATTCTACTGATGCTCTGGTTGGGCCTACAACAGGGAAGGTGCTAGGGTGGTTGATGCAATTGTTTCTAAGTGGCCTCTCCAACCTGCTTTAAAGATGGCCTTGTGGTGAATTAACTGTGGTAGCTGAAGAGGCAAAGTAGGTGACTAGAATCCAGGTGGAGGATAAGGGACAGCATATCATCCTTCGAAGCCTATGCTGTGTCAGTACCTGCAGCAAAGAAACAGTTTGTGGTTTTTGTTTTTTTGCATATAAGGCATTTGTCATTTCACAGTTGGCTGAATTGTTTTCAGTTTCTCCTCTCTCATTTTTGCTACAGAACCCTCAGAGACTTGTTATAACACCCTGAATTAGTTTTTTGCAAGTGAAATCTCTCATATTCAGGCTGATCTGGGTGTTACCTTTGAGGTAGAGTCAACTAATGGGGTATTTAGTAACTCCTCTTGTATAATAAGACTGGACCAGTTTCAATTTGTGATACTCAAGGACATGGACAAGGTGGTTGGAGCAGTATATTCCATTGAGTGTCTCCTAGATTCTTGATCAACTTAGTCTATAACTTCTAGATGGGAGGTTATTAAAGATACCTTAATTAATATCTGTCATATTTTTCCAGATCTGTGAATAAGTATTTCTAAAAAGGTCTTACTGTTTTTTGCCAAGTAAATTCCAAACTGTGAAAAAGTTATGAATAATATGTGGGGGGAAAAGTTGAGCTTTCCCCCCCCCCCCACATGAAATGATCCCATCTTGCAACCCTAATTCAGCTCTGCCTGAAATATTTTAATGGCTGAAAATCCATTATACCTCTGTTTAAATGCCTTCATATATTCTCATGTTCTGAATCTGCTACTATGGTGGCCTCTGTGCTCGTTGTCATTGACTTCTCAAAGGTAGAAGAGTTTTATATCAATGCAAAGTAGTAGTTAAGGTTTTGGTGTAAGAGGCTTAGATTCAAGTCTACTTCAGACTGGAAGCTTTCTGGTTGATTAATCACTATTTTTCAGCCCAGCTAATCCCACAGGACTATTGAAGTAACTAGTACTATGTACAGTATGTCCTCTTGTGCTTCTAGAGGAAAGGCAGAATATAAATCTAGCTAAAAAATAAATATCATCCTTCCACAACTGATATACAGCAGATGTGTGGGCTACTCTCCCATATTTCCTAATTAGCAAAGCCAAAGACCCTCACATCTGGAGAGCGCTACAGTAGATTGGGGAAGACAGATTTGTACTGTAAAATCAGTCTGTTTGTGATCAGTTCATCTAACCTGTATTTCATCCTCTTCCATCACAAAAAGCTCACTTTTTATGACACTCTTTTCAGTGATAAACTGTTTTCTGCTCAGCGACCAGATGTGTGAAAAATAGTTATGTAAAAGAAGCCAGGTTTTGTGATATTCTGCATCACCAATAGGCAATAATTTATATTTTACAGTATTTTTCATAGATGAGAAACCATCTATTCCTCCCTACCACACTACCACTTTTTTTCCCCTGGCAAATAAATGAAGGTCAAGAAATGAAATGCACATGTGAGCAGTCAGGACAAAAAATAACCATAAGCCAAGGAAATAAAAGGCCAAATATTCTTAATATCCAAGGTTGCAGGACACTGTGGGTCATGGTTCATGGGGGAGAGCCAATGAGGACTCATGTATGATTACATCAGCATGCAAATGATGTGATTTACATACTTGCATCAAATATCATGATATGATTACATAACTGCATCATTTGCACAATGCAAGTCATCATGCAACTGTGGTGTTGACATCACTGTGCTTTTTTATGGATACCACTGATAGTAGTAGTGGAATAGGTTTGTGCCACGTGCTTCAAGAACTTTATTAAAAAGAATTAATCTTCTCCCCTCCTTGTAACTCATTATTTGTTTACAGTCCAATCCTAAATGTATTAATTTCTAAACATGTCTAACTGCAATCAATGGGTCTTATCCCTTAGTCAGTGGAGTTAGAGCTACAATCTTCATTGGTTCAAAACAAATCATTTGTCAGAAAAAGGGCACCATCTGAAAAAAATAATTTTTTGAAAAACATTTTTGTTCTTTGATTTTTCTGAATAGATGCTCTCAAGTAAATAATACACGCAGTGCAAAGGCTTGAAATGAAGAGTAGCTGTTCCTCTATTCCCAGCTTTGATTACATTAGATTTCTGCTTAAATGAAGCTTCAGCTTCTATGGTTTGTTATAAGGAAGTCATTTTTTGTGTCTATTGTGAGGTATTAATGGTGTAATCTTGAAAGTAGAGTGTACAACAGTAAAATCACAAGTTCCCTTCCTCTTGAATGAAGTACATCTTATTACATTGTTTACACATTGTTTATACAGAGTAGACTACTATAGGAATATGTGTATATATAAAAAGCAGCTGAAGGTTTGCCAGTAATAGTCATTATTCTCTGTGTAATTAACCTTCTCCATTGTGACTAATACTTCCTAGCAAATAGAGGTGGAGGACCAAGGAAGATTAGCTGGTTTAACTCCAGAGGAACTGGACCTAATTAGCAAAAGAAAGAAGTGAGTGGATTTAGACCTCTCTCCAGCTTTCTGTATCTGCTCTTTGTCAGTTACAAAAATCATGAACTGCATCTTAATTTTCACGAACAGGATTTCATTAAGGAAATGAGGTTTCTCACCTCTTCTTCCCTAGGAATCTCCACTTAAGTATTTAGAGAGTGGCTTGGACAAGTTTGAGGGGTTCCAGTGTGTTCCAGTGTCATATGCCCAGGCTAGCCTCTTTTCTTGTTCTATGATCCAATGTTCTCCCTATCTACAAATATTTTGTTGTCTTTCCCTTCTCACAGACTTCATAAGTGGTGGAAAGAAGGTGCTCATTTGTAATGGTAGTATTATTTAAATTCATTTATTTTGCCTTCCTATATAGCAACCTACACAAGGATTTACATTCATGCAGTCCCCACAAAAAAAATTATGTAAAGTAAATTGGGCTCAGAGATTATGACAGTTTCAAAATTATCAATTGAGCTTCATGGCAAAGCTTGAAATTGGGTCTTCTCCTGCCTCAGTCAAACATACTGTATTAACCACTATACCAAATTCAGATATGCCACTGAGTAGAAGAAGGCTTATTTCTCCCTAACAGGATGCTTTGGGCAATTTGGATCAAATCATGGATTTATCATCTGAGGAACAGTTAAGAGTATAGTGTACACCTTTGAAACCAGCATGGGGATTCTAAGAAATGTTGGCCAAACATACCTGGAAAATACTAGATTGGGGAAAGCTGCCGTACACTGTGAAATTCATCATGCACCAAAATCACTGTAAATTAGCAACTGCATGCTTTGTATATTACACTATCTTGCTGTTTATTTCTCCCATGCCAGTCCTGATCTGTTTTTCATCCCAGTGCTGTAGATATTTCCAGCCCATTCTACTTCTAAACTGGGAGGGGGGGGGGAGGACAAGTAAACTCACTGGGTTTAGCGTGCTTATTCAGAAACTCTTTGCTAATAAATGACAATGTGAGTTCCCAGCTGAGCATGAGTTATTTTATTGGTGACTGTAGAAAGTGATGATTCAAACATAAAGTTGACTGGTTGGTGTATGGTTCCTCCATCCACTTCCCACATCCCACAATGATTTTGCATGACTTGCTTTTGAAAACATCAAATTTACATGTCCTTAAGCATATATGAGATGATGAGATTAATCAGTGCAAAATAAGCAGGTAAGTGCAGAATACTGGCAACTTAAATTATGAACAAACAACATCACCAGATGTAGGGAGTTCCCTTCCAAATATAGTCATGTATAAGCTGTGTAAATTGGAGGCAAATATTGCTTAGTTAGTGTAAATCTTGGCTAGAGGTTTTTTTTTTTTTTTGAAGGGGCTTAGTAAATCATATGAACTCAGTCTGTTTGGGTAGTTTATAATCCAATGTACTGTATTGTATGTAATCCAATGTAAACTACCCAAACAGAGTTAATTGTGTTAGTTGTGCTAATTGTTTAAATAGATTAAGCATGATTAATAAATCCAGCCTAGAGAAGAATGCCTTCCTAGAGCTAATACCTTATATAAAACATAATTCTGAGACTTATGTAGGTCCTGAGACATAGAGGTACAGCTGCACTGCTTGCAGCCTCACTCAGTTGGACCCCCTCAGTTTGACCCCCTTCAGTTTGACATCCTTATCCGAAATGTCACAACATTTCATATGAGAACAAAATCCAGCAACCTTGTGAGATTTCAGTCATTTTTAACTTTAACAAAAATGATTTTGGGGTTCCACAGATGCCATTTGACAAAGTAGAAGCAATCCAGTGCCAACCCCTACATGAATGAATCAATATGTGGACTTTACAAATGTTGAAAATGAGTATATATGCAAGAAGCAAGCACATTATTTTAGCTGGCTTAAGTGGTGATGTGGTAACAGTAAAACTATAAATTATTAAGTTCAACTGTCTGATTGTTGCAAAAGTACTGGCAACAACCTGACCATATGGCTTATTTTACAGAATGTAGTCCTCTACCTGAAGGCATCTTCTTTTTAAGCACTGTTTAATTTCACAATATGGGGAAATATTCTATGAATGTAGGAAAGTTTGAACGGAGTATGCAAACTATGGTACAATATCCTTCACTTCACATGTTAGTAAAATAAAGCTTAGGATCATCCAATGCAGGTTACAGCCATACATGGAAAAAGAGATTTCAGATGTTCAAGCTGGCTTTAGAAAAGGTGAGGAACATAAAACATCATTGCTGTTGCATGCTGGGTAATTGAGAAAGCCATATAATATAAAAAAGAAGTCAGTATGATTATAGAAAGGCCTTCTATTGTGTCAATCATGTCACTCTGTGGAATGTGCTCAGAAAAATGGGAATCCCTGAACATCTCATTGTCCTCATATGAAACCTAATCACAAATCAGGAAGCCACAACACGAACAGAACATGGTGAAACAGACTGGCTTCAGGCTGGCAAAGGAGTGAGACAAGGCTGTATACTCTCCCCTAACTTATTCAACCTATATACAAAATATGTATTAAGGGAACCTGGATTGGAAGAAGATGAGCATGGTTTTAAAATGCTGTGATGTGTCTATACCTACAAAGATCAGAACTGTGCGAGCAACAGTATTTTCTGTGACACTCTATGGAAGCAAAAGTTGGACTTTGAGCAAGACAGAACAGAGTATTGACAGTTTTGAATACCATAAACAGCCAAGAAACAAGACAAACAAATGAATCATCGAACAAATCAACCCAGAATTCTCACTTGAGGCACAAATGACCAGGCTCAAATTATCCTACTTCAGACAAAGACCCAGCTCTCTGGAAAAAGCTATAATGCTGGCAAAGGTGGAAGGAAAGAGAAGAAGAGGACAACTAGCAGCAAGGTGGATGGACTCAGTTAAGTGATGATGTGCACCACTGGAAGATCTGAAGGACCAGGTTAGGGACCGATTGTCATGGAGAAAAATCTGTCTATGTGGTCATTAAGAGTCAACACCATCTTGATGGCACAAAATCAATCAGTTCTTGGCATAAGGACAGCATAACAGAAAATATATATAAATGTGCACAAACTTTTTTATATCCTAACGTTTTGGCATGGTACATATTATACTGTAGTTCTAAATATATAAATGAAAGAAAACATGACTGTTTTCATTATGTATTTTCCTTAGGATAATTATTAGCTTATGGTACTTGGACCTGTGGCCATTTGTGACCATTTAATCAGAAAATCAAGTTCTACTCTTTTTCCAAAAGGCTGCAAAAGGTTTTTAGCAGTATTATCACATTTTGCAAAAAGCTTGTTGGATTTGATTTTTATTTCTTTTCTTTTTTGTCTTTTTAGGACAAGCTGTGGAAAGGTAGTTCAAGGCAAACCAAATAGTTCAAGTTTTGGGGTCAATGTGCGAAACAATATATTAAGATACACATTATAAAATACAGGTAACAAAATAGCTGAGTTCTGAAGTGAATCTGTGAAAATCATTCTGCTTAGAGCCTGTAGCAGCTGCATAAAAGCTGATCTTCATTTAACAGTTTATGTGATAAGATATGCACTTCAGATAGAAAGGAAGAAAAAATACAAGTGGTATAATAAAGACGCGGTAACAAAAGGGGGCTAAACATTTAGGAAATGAGATGCCAAGAGTTCCCATGATTCCAGATTATATGTCTGTGACTCAAAGGAAGCCAGAGATGTTAGATGTCTGGTTCATTATATAATGTCTTAGAGAAATATCAATGCTATTGCCCTTCATTTAAGGACACCATTTTCTAAGTTACGGAAATTGGCATATCATATGCACTAAGTGGAGCACATTTATATATAATTCCAACTTTTGCCCATTTCAGTAACAGCCTAGAGTAATTTTTGAAAAAGAAATGCAAGCACTCCTTGGAGCAATGGGAGTAACATTCTGGAATGAAGGGAGGGTCCACAGTGGGTGAAGCAGTAATGCAAAGTGGCTTGGAAGAAGGTGACACGTGTATGGAATGGGGTTAGGATTTTGTTTTGGGTTTTTTTCCATGGAGGGGGTTGAAAAATTCTTTGAAAAAATTCTCAGGCTATTTTTTGCTTAAGAGGAGCATCAAAATCATCAGCATCAGCATCATTATCACTATAATCATCACCTGATGTCTTGTCATCCAGAGAAATTCTGTAAGACTTCCAAGTCTAGACCAGCAAAACTTTCATGCACAGTTGAGTGACTTTTCTTCTAATGAGGGTTCCATATTCTAAGGTAAACTTTCCCAGTTGGGTGCCTTCCAGATGACTTCTACTCCTGGAATTATTAGCAATAGCCTTGTTGACTGGGGAATTCTGGGAGTTAGCCTGGAGGTGTAAAGGTCTGTGAGAATAACCTTGGGAGACTGGAGGAAGAGATGCAGCCTACACAACCATAATGCAAAAGGTTTCTCAGCCCACAGAAGGAAAGGGGACATGGGAAGCATCTCAGAAGGGACCCTTCCTAGTTTTCTGGAAAGTAAAGGCCAGAGAGGGGAGAGTTACTTTCAGACCTGCAAGTTTCTGTTACTGTAACCTTACAATAAAGATACTGTTAGTATTCATGGTTTGTGGGTTTTTTTATGGACTACCTCAAAGGATTGACAGGAGGGTACTCAGGTTGGAAAAGGCTGCTCTAAGGAATAATCTGTTGAGTGGATCCCGAGCAACAGGTGGGCTGAAGTAAGTGGTGGGCAAAATTAAAGTGAGTGGGACTACTCATTCCCTCTTTTTGACACCCTTCATCCCTCTTTGAAAATTGCTTTCTCTCTCTCTGTTTCTCTCCCTCCCTCTTTGCTGAATCAATTGTCATGCCTCATGTAACTGGCAAACTCAAGGAAGCATCTTTAAAGCTGGTCAAGATAAAAACATAATCTTAAAAAGTGGAACAATTTATTAATTTCCAGGCAGATTTAGAACAAGCCAATTAAGGTGGGGTCTCTTTGAAGTGTTCCCTTTCTATAGCCCCCACCCCTGAGTTGAGCTGGCTCTTCTCACCCCCACTGAATTCCCCTTCTGCCTGGTTTGCACAATCTCTCACATCAGTAGAGCTGGAACTGACCATTGGAGGTAGAGAACTAGACCCAAGTAGACAAGAAAACTAAAGCTGATCCAAACTTCCTACTTGTCCCAGCACAAGGATGGGTGACTGACCATTTTGGGAGGGGGGGAATGGATGACATCAATCTCAGCCCTCCCCTAGCTTCTGGGTCAGTGACCTGAGTTTTCCTGCTCTGCATCCAAAGCAGTATTTTTCACCTTCTACTGGTCTGAATTGTCTGCTAGGCTTCGGTCTGCCTTCCACAAACATTTCCATTGCAATTCACTGTTATGTGGTCTGACAGATACTGTATATCAGCCCATCCAGCCCCTCTCTCTGCAGCTGATGGCCATTTCAAGTTGACCTGCCTGCCATGAAAGACTGGACATTTTCTAAAAAAGGTTCAGTGGTGGAATGGTGAAATGCTACCCATGCCTTAATTTCTGATTTTGTTTTAACTGGATGCAGATTAACAAGAGTTCTGCCGAATTTCCCCTTCTAGCCCAAGTGATAGCAAGAATTGCAAAACTCTGTTGCTGTGAGACATCTATACCTACAATGATCAGAACTACACGAGCCATGGTGCTCCCTGTGGCACTCAATGGAAGTGAAAGTGAAAGTGAAAGTGATTGCAGAAGCATGATAGGAAGAGTATTGATGCTGTCTTTGGCAATCTCCAAAGCCCCAGTTCCACCACAGTTAAAAAAAATCAGCAATACAGTTTCCAGCCAATCTGAGGCGGGAAATAAAGAAAACTGTTAGTGCATACTAACAAAAGAATCTTAATGTAGTTAAAAGGCCAAAAAGGAAAAAAAAGTCCCAAATTCTTTATCTCTGAAACCCAGGAAAATAGAGAAAATTCTACTCTTGATCATTGTGTGATCGAATCCCACACATTTGCATTTTGCCCCACCCACTTTGGCCCTTCCCTTCTCACCAGAATGTCAAATGTTCCCCACAGCCACCAAAAGCTTGATTGCACTGTATCAGGATCTCTTTAGATGGCCTTGTGATATATGTATGACTGCTTTCTTTTTCTCCTTGACTGCTTTCCAAAAAAGGGGAACCCAGAATGCATAAATAAACATAATGTAGTGTAAAGTATTACGGTTAACATCCAAACTTTTTTTAAAAATGCCTTTGGCTTTCATAGAGATGGCGGTATTTTTCCCTGATGAAATTCTACTGTATTTTATTCATATCTTTCACTGATAATTCCTCATGCATGAAATGGAAATGCATCTTCTTTCAAAAATCCATAGCTCACAAATAGTTTATCTGATTTTTTCCACCATTTTTTAAACATCTGCTCTAGATATTGAGCAATGAGAGAACGAAGCAAGATTAAGCTTATATCAGAACATAGCTTATTGATATTTATAAATTGCCAGTTAATATCATTTTACAGCATAACACAATTTAGGGACACTATGTGGGGCAGTTTCTTCCAGATAAAATTCTTATATGTATTAAAAAGCCTTTTTTGATTCCCTCCTGGGCAGCGTTCAATGCTATTAGGGCAGGCTTCTCACATTGTACAGATAATATAATTTGGATTTTCTGTGATGTCTGATTCCAGATGTAATTAAAGTGTGATGTCTTACTGTGATGTCTGATCACAGCCATAAATGAAATATATCATGGTTTAGTCCTTGTAGACTTCAATTACTTCCCCAGTAATTTCCCCATTGACTCCCTTGTCCTGTTAATGCTAGGTTTATGGTGAATAAGACCCACATCCTGGAGGGCCTGATCCAGGATGATAGTGCCAATCTGGTATGCATTGTGGAGACCTGGCTGGGCAAGGTGAGGATTGCCATCTGAACTCAGATTCTCCCATTAGGTTTCTGTGTTCTGAAACAGAGACATGAATGAGCTGGGACAGAAAATGGTTTCAAAAGATTCTATCCCCTTTTCCAAATCCAAGGAGAGACCAGAGTGTATTTTATTGGAATTAGGTAAGTATAACAAGTTGGGGATCTTGCTGGTGTACAAGGCATTTTACTACCCAACAATTTCCCTACCTGAAGTGTAAAGCTGGTGTTGGGTTTAATATTGAGAGTTCCTAGGCTGTCAGGTTTTGGACAGATCAACATTCATGCTAAGATGTGCCTCTCAGTAATGGCTCAGGAATTCATGGCTCCCATAATTTCCACAGGCCTCTTGCAACTGATATATGTCACCATTCATCAGGCAGGACACACACTGGACCAATACTGAAGATGGTCTTCCACAGATGGGGAAGTCATTTTGTTATGGAGAGATTGTCACTTGGCCAGAGTGTGTTTGGTGGTTTCCTCTCTCTCCCACAGGAACCTGGGGTGTTTGGGGGTCCCTACCTCTAAAATTGCTTCTGGATTTATCAGAACTCTAGTTTGCCATGGTATTCTAACCTTAACCTTAACCTTTCAGTCAAGATCTTGGTGATAGCCTGGAATAAGCAGCTATTTAGCATCTAAGCATTCTCTGACTGCCCACTGAGCTTGTAGAAGTCCCTAGACTTCTAAGGAGATGCAGCCAATGAAGCGGACAGACATACAGACAGAGTGCAGATGATGGTAATCCAAAAGTGAATATGAATGAGCCACTTAGTGTCAAATCACTGAAGTGACATAAAATTGGCAAAACAAACAAACAAACAAACAAATAAGGAAGGCAGGAACTCTAAGGGGGAAGAAAAAGTAGTTGTTCTTCCCCATGGTTGCATCTGTAGAAAATCACCTGAGGGAGCTGTTCTGGGTGGTGCAGATGCTGACACAGCCTCTAAATGTTGTAGAAGGCTTCCTTGTAACCTTGGAAGTATATTGTGAGCCTTTATTGATTAATTTTATTTTTTTTCTCAGTTAAAATTGCTCATATCTGTAGGAAGATTGAAGTGAAGATAATAGGGAAGAGGCCAATGTTTCTACTTGTCCAATTTTATGGGATCAATTTATGCTTAAATAACTTGAAGATGTGGCCAGGATGCTTATATGAGCCCAACTTACCATTTATTTGTTAGAACCTGCCCTCTCTTGGTTAGTATTGGCTGAGAGAGATTTACTAAAGGTGGTATTGTGTTCTGTTACTAATATCTCCTACATGGGGAATAATGCTGCCTGCTTGAAGAATGCCATGGTACACCCCTGTTGAAAAAATATCTTTAGATTCCCCCCCTCGAGAACTATAGATCAGTCACTACTTGAAAGGACCATGAGAACATAGCCTAATGAGATCCTGCAGGTCCTTAGATTCAGAGGAAATTGTGCCATACTGAACTGTCTAACACAATAACAAGCTTTGAGGTGCTTTTGTTCTTGTTGCTGCTTTTAATCACAAAATCTTCGTAGCAAGCAATTTCATACACACACACATGCACACACAGAGAAAGCATCATCTTTGCTGACCCTCAAAAAGACAAGCTTTTTGATAGAATAACTCAATGATGTATTGAGAAATCTGAGTAATAATTCTAATGACCAAACTAGTGATAGTAATCGTTAATTTGTAAAAAGCAGCAAATTGTTTTCTCAAAGAGAAAGAATACCAAATCTACATGGTGGAAATAAATACTGGAGCAAAGAATGGGGGAAGAAAAGGAGCTTTTCTCCAACAATTTACAAAGAAAAAAACTGCTGAATTAAAAGTATCTTAGAGATCTTAGTGCAATACAGAATGTCCTGCATTGATTTTGATGTCAAGTCAGTGTTTTATTTTCTGTGTAAGCCACTGAGAATTATTTGATTATGGCAGCATAGAAATTTGTTAGAAAGATGATAGATAGATAGATAGATAGATAGATAGATAGATAGATAGATAGATAGATAGATAGATTTAATTATATTTAAAACCTTTTCCATAATTAGTCTTTATGTTAAACAACAACAACAACCAATACTCATTGCATTCACGCAGCTAGGATCATTTCCTGTTTAGTAATTATATTTTAGCAATTTTCTCCAATTTTGTGCCCTCTACATGGGCTGAGATAAAAAGTACCAGGATTCCCACCTGATACGGTCAACAACTAAGCTACGTTATGGTCCTCCAACAACTAGAGAGCACCAAACTGGGGGAGGCTGTGTAACAATTCCACAAACAAACTCTGAGTTTGACAGCCAAATTTATGATCATGCTTGGACCATGGATTGTAGCTTAATCCAGAGTTGGAGTTACAGTAAGTAGCCAAAAAAGGCATGTCTCCACTGAAATATACTACTAAAGGAAGTATCCTTATATTATAAAGCTAAAAGTGGTTCATACTATACAGTGATGATATCACT
The DNA here is from genome assembly GCF_059951505.1 of Python bivittatus. NCBI lineage: Eukaryota > Metazoa > Chordata > Lepidosauria > Squamata > Pythonidae > Python > Python bivittatus. The sequence goes on along the minus strand of NW_028277056.1, from coordinate 15,144,143 downwards.
TCATACTGATGTAAGATGTTGGAGGTTTTGAAACACATGTGCAAGTTAAATTCAAATAGAGACTTTGCTGGGCCAGTATATAATCATAGCTGTTAGTTTTATCGCAACATTCATCAGTATGTGGACAGAGCTGATCTTACAGAGATCTTATTAAGAGAAAATACAGAAAGGACCAAGCAAAAGAAGAGCACAAGCTTCTTCAGGATTTATTTAGAAAAGGGTATCTGATTTCAGTTTCTGACAAGCTGTCTTGTCTAGTAGGAATATGGTGTGAAGCTGTAAGCTTATAGGGAAGGAAAAACAATCTAATTCAGCATATATCCGATTTATATTTTATATGTACAGTGACACTATAAATAAAAGCCTGTACTTTCCAATCAGAAGCCTGCTCTCAGGACCACACCAATGTTTTGGGAATCTGTTCTGTTCTGTTTTACTGTTCAGTAGTTGTTCTTGTACCTCAACTGATGAAGAAAAACTTGAACTGAGTAGAGTTATAAGGTAAGAAACTAAGACCCTAGATCAGTGTTTCTCAACCTCAGCTCCTTTAAGATATGTGGACTTCAACTCCCAGAATTCCCTAGCCAGCCATGCTGGCTGGGGAAATCTGGGAGTTGAAGTCCACATATCTTAAAGGTGCAAAGGTTGAGAAACACTGCCCTAGATAATTTATGGCGAGAGTGCAATTAAAGAAGAATATGAATACCTTCACACACAAACACATTGCGTTAGTTCTCTAACCATATATTTCTCAAGTTCAGAAATACTTGAGAAACACATACTATCATTATAGAATTATCTGATACTACAGTATCTTTATTACATTTGAGTGGATAAGTTATCATTCTGAACAATATCCAATAATTCCAAAAGAATAATTGTGTTAGCTTGCTGAAGCAAAATCGGTGAAGAGCCTTCTAATATTACCGGGCCTGGGTTCTCATGACATGCTAAGTTATAATGTGGTTTGTTAGGTTTTGATGTAGCGTGTTGTAGGAATTTAGCCATTATGATTTAAAAACCATGATTTATGACTTATTAAGATGTGTGAACCTATCAATTGTGGCTTATTTAACAAAGCACAATTAAGTCTGGGTCAATCTAACTGGGCATGGTTTAAAAAAGAACCCATGACACTGTAGAGCATGACAGTTTTTTCTACCCCTCCATTCTTTATAGGAGGTCAAACCAGTCAATCTTAAAGGAAATCAACCCTGACTGCTCATTGGAAGGATTGATAATGAAGATCAAGCTCAGATACTTTGGCCACCTAATGTGAAGAAAGGACTCTTTGGAAAAGACCCTGGTGCTGGGAAAGATTGAAGGCAAAAGGAGAAGAGGACGGCAGAGGATGAGATGGTTAGAGAGCATCACTGGAGCAATGACCATGAAACTGAGCAAACTCAGGGAGGCAGTGAAGGACAGGAAGGCCTGGGGTGATATGGTTCATGGGGTCACCAAGAGTCGGACACGACTTAACAACTGAACAACAACAACAAATCTGCTATACTGCTCTCTCTGCATCTATCTCTTTAGTTCCATGGCCATGTAGGACTTGGCACTAGATTTATTTGGCTACTCCTATTTTCCCCCCCCACTTTCCTTCTCTAAAGTGATGTAGCACACAAGATTCAGTTTGATCCATGCAGTTCAAATACTTTATAGCTCCCTTGATCACTTTTAACTTCCCTTTGCACTGCTTCTCTTCTCTCTTCAGGTGGATTTCTTCTCCGGTCATTCAGATTGCTGCAGCTGTTACAATTATGGTTTGTATTTTGTAATTGGCATTTTGTAAATTATAATTAGTAAGAGAATAATTTGTTTTATATAGGCAATAGTATTAGGATCTGTAATTAATAATGAGTATTTGGAAGTAGAAATGTGTTGGGATCTTGATTTATACTTTGTAAATCTAATTATAAAATACAAACCACAATTTTAACAGTTACAAATTAACAATTACAAAAACCCAAATACCTCTAACAAATTAAAAAATAACTAATTAACTTAAACGGAAGTTCAAATGACAAACTATGTAATGGTTGAAGTGATGGACTGGGAAAATGCTTGTTTTGCCCTCAGCCATGGAAGCTCATTGGATAATTTTGCACCAATCATACTCACTCAGCCCTCCCTCCCTCCCAGTGTTGTTCTTGGGAAAAATGGGAAAAGGAAATTCAGTATATGCCCCCTTGAACTCCTGAAGGAAAGGCAGGATATAAATCTAACAAACAATAAATAGTTAAATCACACATTCCTAATTACAATATACAGTGGTACCTCTACTTACGAACTTAATCCGTTCCGTGACTCTGATTGCAAGTCGAGTTGGTCGCAAGTTGAAGTAAATTTTCCCATAAGGTTCAATGTAATTACCGTTAATCCGTTCCGGCGTCCGCGGACCATGCATCAGGGGCGGAAAAACGGCTGCTGACCATGCGGCAGGGCGGAAAAATGGCCACGGACCATGTGTCAGGGGCGGAAAAATGGCCGCGGACCACGTGGAATGGGCGGAAAATGGCCGCGGACCACGTGGCACGGGTGGAAAAATGGCCGTGGACCAAGTGGAACAGGCGGAAAATGGCCGTGGACCACGTGGAACGGGCAGAAAATGGCCGCAGATCCGGTTCGTAAGTCGAGGCGAGTTCGTAAGTAGAGGTAAATTTTTGGGGCCGGAGCTGGTCGTATCTCGAAAAATTCGTAAGTAGGGGTGTTCGTAAGTAGAGGTACCACTGTATAACTTACCAATTACCAATTGTATTCATATTTGGGGTTGTATTAGTATTTGAACGGCTGTTTTTAATTTGATTTTAGTAATTACTAAAGATAAATTTAAAAACAGCAATACAAATACTAATGCAACCCCAAATATTAATACAACCCCCAAATTATGAGTACCCATTACAAATCATACTTCACCAATGATACAACACAATTTGCAAATACTGAAACAAACAATGCTCCCTGTAACCCGCCCCCCTCTCAAATTACAATATCTATAACATAAACTTGCCCCACGGTTCTTTTGAATCTTTGTTTTGTGCCCCTTCTCATACCTGCAAACCTATAAATTCAGGAGCAGCATTCCTGCTCAAGCTACCGTCCAGTCCTCTTCATCTTCTGTATCTATGGCTTTACCTGGGTCCTTCACCACACTCCATCCACTTGATGCCAGATGCCACAGTCACTCTCATTATACTGCAGGAAGCCTCCAGATGTATTTTGCCACCTAGCAATCCCACATCATATGCTAGTCAGTCTCTAGCCCAGTGTTTCTCAACCTTGAGAACTTTAAGAGATGTGGACAGGCTGGCTGGGGAATTCTGGGAGTTGAAGTCCACACCTTGAAGTTCCCAAGACTGAGAAACACTGCTCTAGCCTGTGGGGAGCCTCCTAGCACTGCTGTTTTCATGCAGCAACACCAAGGAAACAACCTTCAGCTTCTGGTCAGCCATGCTCTTTCTGCTTCTATATTCCATGCTTGGTAATAGAACACAGAAGACCTCCGATGGTCAGGCTAATGGCTCTTCCCCCCACTCCAGACTGTTCCCATCCTCTGCTGTATTGCACTTATTCAGCACTTGAGTCATCAGCTGCCTCCAAATTCTCTGTCCCTCTGACTAATGCCTGAAATGTAAATGTTCGGAAGAAGATAACATTGACAAAAGGAACTTCTCTGAAGAAGATTCTGGAGGACTTGGAGAAGCTCCTTCTCCGTCTTATTCTGGGATGGTGGCTCCTCTATTGGTATTGCTAATCTACTTAGTTATCTTCCCCATCTCTTTCCTGAACAATTTCCACCACAGATTCTGTTGTCATCAGCCTTGACTTTCATGTTCCTTTCCACACCAAACTGCTCTAAGCTAATCATGGCAACCAGGGAAACTGGAAAAGCCAAACTTTTATATGACAACTAAACACTTTTTTATGGTGAGAGTTCACCTCTAAGTCACTGCTTTTAATTCCACCTCCACATTTAACTTCCACATGTTTGTATGTAGGTGCAGGTACAAATTTACACGACACACCTGCTACATTTATGAATGTGATCTTGAATTTTCTTCCTTTTCCCATAAGAAGAAAAGTTCACTTGGAATAACATGAATTAAATTGAATGGATTTTTTTTCCTGGTGAGAAACTTAAAATCTCATTTTAATATGCCATGTCCTTTCCGGTTTGCTTGTTGATTTAAGTTCTTTTTACTTTATTTACTCAAAGTGAGGTTATGGTGGCAAGGAATCTGTCATTTTATATGTCATTCCCAGGCTGAAGCAATTAAATAAGAAACTATTGATTTGTTTTTGATAAATCAATTTGACATACAAATTTTAAACACTGAATGGAATAAGGAATTTGAGATCCCCATTTTCTTTAAACAATGGAAAGCTGTCTTAACATTTCTTATCAAAAAAAATTAATTGACCTTAGACTACAGTTTATTCAATGAAAAATAACATTTTGGACATTGAAACCCATTGCATTTGTACAGAAAGGGAATGAATAAATTATTATGTTGTTGGAGATGCAGTGAGAAGAAAGCTTCATTAAACTTGCTTTTGTGATATCTTAAAGCTATTATGTTTCAAGAAGAAATAATTACACATATTAATTTGATTTTGAAACAGGTTTTAGTATTTTCAGACATCCATATTCTTTTGAAGTACATACCTATCTCATGGAAATTGATGGCTGGACAATGAAAATGGATTCTCTATGGGCTTCATATTTTTAATAGACAAACCTTTCAACATTAGAAATATAAATTTATGGCCCAAATTACTCAGTGGATTGAAGATCATATGTTACTTGTGATTTAAGAATGATTTGCTTATAGAAATAGATTATGTATGGACTATTGCAATGAAATATGGCCATCTTGTATTAAAAACATTATGTAAAACTATATCAATATCTTTATCTCTATATCAAGCCTATATATATATATTGTTTTGACTTCTTTCTCCTTTTCCTTTTTCCAACCATTTCCTTTTTTCTGTTCTGCTTAATTAATAAATGAAAATTTATTAATTAAAAAAGGAGTTAACTGAGCATCTTATTTCCTAGCTACTGTCATGCAAAGTTAAAAAATAGTGATAATAATAATGCTTAAGTATACAAAGACTTTTTTTTCACATTCAAAGAAAAGCTTTGCTTCATGTGCTTGGATTTCACTTCAATTAGATATTGCTCCCTTGCGAAGAAAATTCTTGCATATGGCAATGCTATAAGGCTTAATACTACGAACAGTTAGATTTAGAAAAAGGTTTACTATACATACGCCCATTATACAACCTACACGTAATTTGTACACAGGCTAATTAATGGAAACTCATGGTCACAGTCAAACAAATTAAGTAAATTCAGTAAAAACTGAATCTAAATACCCCACTTTGCTTTCACTATGTATAAGATCTGATAGTGCCTTCAAAAATCAACCTGGCTCCAAATATCACATTGGGGATATTTTCACATTTTCACAATAAAAAGCATCATAATGTTTTATTCAGGGGGCTTGGAACAAGATTCCATAGCCTAGGCTGAATGAGCTTGCTATGTTTAACACTATCGTCATCTTCTTCTATATTTTTGTATATTAATTGGTATACAACCTTCCAAGTCATGATAACTTTCTATCATTGCACTTAAAAAGGATAGCTATAAGTAACAGAAAATAAATATTTAAATTTCAATTAAGTATAAGATGATTTTATATTCAATTTCCTATTTCTGAATATATAGTACACATGTATCTAACATATACTATGATGAAATTTTTTAATAATTTTTATTTATTTATTTAATTTATTCAATAATACTCAGCAAAAAGCAGCAGTGGCATTTCTTGATAGATATGATAGATAGATATGATCATTCTGAACATTCCATGCTTGTGTAGCCTCAGCTACTAACTGGTAATTGCATCTGTTTACAGCTCTCATTCCAGTAAAATGCTGTAATAGTTTACTAACAAGCTTCCCGTTTTCTTTAGACTATAGAATAATTTCTCATAAATGACCAAATATTTATAAGTTATGATGATGAACATTGACTACATTCCAAAATGTCTAACGTGAAACAAAGCTTCTAAGCAATAATGTCCAAGTGTGTTTATACACATCTAACTGTAATTATGATTGTAGGTACAGATACCCATCATTTTAGTAAACCAAGATCCTTCCAAAACAAAGATATCAATAATTTTTACATTAGATCTTACATTATGAATTTCAATGGGAAATTCAGCATTCCCTTCAAGAAATCAATGATTCCACCAATATTTTATTTTTCAATAGTTTCTGCCTCTTCCCCTTTTAAAACTACTCTTATTGAATCTCTATTTTTTTTTCTGGTACAGCCATATTATGCAAAGTATTTCTGCCACCTTATGAACATAAAAATTTGAATATAAAGAAATGGAACCTGGGACTAGAACATTTGCCAATGGCTCAAACTATTGACTAAAATGTGTGTCAGGCTCCAGGTACTGGATCTCACAATAGTTCTAGGTGGGTCTCAGATCCTCCTTGCTCTCCATAACTTGCTTCCAACTGATTAAGGGAGAAAACATATGTAAACAAGATGGTTAATTGAAGAGAAAAGAAAGAGAATAAAAGTTTGATATCGTTTATGACACAACATAGTATTGGATTATAATGAATACTGTTAATTACAATAATGGATTAGTAGTTGATTGCAAATTGAATATGAATTAGTAGTGTGATGTGGCTACAAGAAAGGCATTTGCAATTTTAGGCTGCATCCCTAGTACAGTTCTGAGCACTACACTTTAAGAAGGATTCAGAGGAACTAGAATAGTGTCAGTCTTACCAAGCAGACCAGCCAGGAAACATGACCAGATAAGCTAATTCTACTTTATTGTAAAGCTACATTAACAGAATCTTGTAAGACTGAAAGTACAATTCTCCTGCCGTCTCCTTTACAGCCCGAGAAACTAGGGAGGGTCCCTTCTGAGCCTCTTGCCCCACCCAATATCCAGTTGCAGACTACGCTGTCTCTTATCTGACTGTTACCTAGGCAGCATCTCTTTGCCCCAAAGAGAAGAAACTGAATCCTATGCATGGAGATAAAAAGAACTAAGAATGTGTAGTCTTGAGAAGACTGAGCAGAATTATGATAGTGTTCTTCAAATCCCAAAAAGGATGTCCCACATCAAAACCACTTATCCATCATTCCAGAGGGCAGCATGTGGAATAATGGATACAAATTACAGGAAGGCAGATTCCAACTGAATGTTAGGAGAATGCTTTCTAACAATAAGAGCAGAGTGAACCCAATCTGTGGAACAATTCCCAGAAAATAATTGGCTTCCGATCAGTGGATATGGTCAAATACCATTTAGGATATTATAACTTGGTTTCCTGCACTGAACAGAGGACTTGATGGGCTAGATCAGTGTTTCTCAACCTTTACCATTTGAAGATGTCCCAGAATTCCCCAGCCAGCCACACATCTTCAAGTGGCCAAGGCTGAGAAACACTGGCCTAGATGGTCTGTTCTAACTCTATGAGTCTAATTATCTTTCTTGTTATTATCAGTGATAATTATTCTTCCAACTGCATTGCTATCATTTTGTGAATAGTTGGTCTCCCTAAAGTTTCAAGTGAAAAGGTGTACAACGTTTGAGAAGCTCTGCCCTAGACCACACCCAGCTCATTTCTCCAGTCTTGGCAAATATGGTGACAGTAGAAGTCATACTGTGATAGAAACCAGGTTGTTGCTTTTGGAAAGCAAATCCATCAGCTGTCTACCTTAATTTTTTTGATTTCTCTAGTCAAGATGCTTGTGCCATTCCAGAAATAAGTGAGGGAAAAAAAAGTATAGACTCTGTCAAGACAAGCTCAACTACTGGTGATTGTGCACTTGTCTCTGTAGTCTTTTTTGTGAACAGTAAGGGAATGGACTCCTGTTGAAGCGCTAACCATTTCCAACCCCACTTAGGTATTTTTGAGATGATCAGCCAAAGCCAGTTAAGTACTGCTACCTGAATCTGTCCTAAAGAAGATTAGAAATAGGAAGTGACAAGTTAAATCATCAGGAAACAAAACTCTCCACTTGTTAAAGGTATTGCTGTGATGAATAAAATATAGGATAAAAAGCTTTCTATTTCTTTAAGAATTGGGTTTGGTTGTGCAGGGCTACTATGAAATAGGCATATTAAAAGATTGTAAATCTAGGTTTCCAATCTTGTTGCATGGTATGCATTTGCTTTCTCTTGTTCATATGTTTAAAATATTAAATTTATCACTATAGGAAGATATTATTATTGGTACTATAGAATGCTTTTTCTGAAATATCCTTCTAGCAAACAATGATTAACAAATTTTGATGAAAACTCTGCTTGTTATGCATTGGACAATATATTATTGCAATACAACATCATACCACAAACTTGAAATGTTTTAGAGCTTTGTGTAGATTCTTTATCATATTTGAGTGTACTGCCATTATGCAATGAAAAATGAATTTAGTTTTCTTTTTTCCTTACTCTCATGGAGGGGGAAAAATTTCACAGGATCTGAGCATGTCATAAAGACTATAGCAGGATGTACAACAATTAGGGGGGGGGAACCCCAGCTTTCTGCATGAAAGACAAAGCGCTTTATTTTGAACTGTGGAGAAATTTAAAAGCAACATCACACACATAGGTACAATACATTGCAGTGCCTACAGCTGCTAGAAATTCTCTTAACACAGTCAGTTGCAATAATTCAAGGGAAGATAAAAGGAAATTTGATCTGAATGTTTAAATTCCATGCTTCTTTTTCTTGTTTCAATGTTACAGTACATAGTGCCCCCGAAACAAGGAAATACAACTGTACTTTATATCAGTATAGAAGTTTTAATTCTGTATTATAATGTCCTAGTAAAGAAATAGAAAAACCCTTTCAGCATTTTCAAAGAAGGTATGAAATAATGGAATATGAAAATAAGGAAGACAACTATAAATGTGCAAACATCTTTCTAAACATTATTTCTTTGGAATAGATCTGAGGATGGAGTGATTTTAATTCTTTGTGAATTGCAGAAACACCTTTAATGAAGAGCTGTACTGAACAAGGAGCAGAAATCATTCTTTTCCTAGCCTCATCTTATGGCATCGAATTTAGCCTGGCACAGACAGTTAAGAGCTGGTCTCTTTCATTAATATTTTTCCTCCATCTTATGGACATTTAGGATGCTCCGACCTTATGCAAACTTTCCACACAAAGGTGTGGCAAGGCTTTAAAGTATTGTTGAATCAAGTATGTTTGCAGGTAAAATCTGTGGATGAGAAGTTTAGCCAGATGCTTAACTGCAGAACACAGACAACTCCAACTCTAAAGAGTGATGTATCAGGTCAAATACCATTTCTAGTTACCCATTCTCAGGAGATCGTAATACATTTTCATTACAGAAGTTGTCCATTCTGTTTACAGTAACGAATCCCTGTTGCAGTGTTTCTCCTTTTTCTTCCAAACCAAAGAGGATTAAGATTTTCTTAACGACTGAATATAAATGAAGCAAATATTATCAAATATGTTTTATAACATATTACCCAGCCCAGAGGGTATGTTACCAGAGCAAATGAATGGAGAGAGACAGACAGGTACTTCATCTGAATCCCTTAGCCTTCCTTATTCAAAACTAAGAATGTGGCTGCGCTGCGTTACGCTGCATTAGAAGGCTGAAGGCAAGAACTTCAATAAAAAACGAAGCCAAAGGCAGCATAAATGAAGTTATAACGAGCATCTTCATCAAACTGTTCTTCGAAGACAGTTTGCTTCGGAATGCCGAATCAACACGATCGCAGGGAACTCAAGATGACATAACGATCCGAGGGGGCAGATGAAAAACGGTGGGAAGGGCCGATTGGGTCACGCTGAGGCTGGTTTATCCGGCGTTTCGCCATTGGACATGTGGCCCTCAGCGCTGCCCTCCGCCCACATTTTGTTTCTGGCCGGCGGCAGTCGCGTAAACTTTTTAAGCCCCCCCGCCCCCCGGCCTCCCTGCCTCCCTGCCTTTCCTTTTTTGTTGCTGGTTTGCAAAGGCTGGTTGGGTGTCCTCGGGCACGGACAGCTTTCCAGGAGGGGGATACGCTGGTTGACATAGTAACTCCTCTCTTCTTTTCTCCGGCGGTGGCTATCGGGAGGCTTGGCGCGGCGGCGAGCTGCCTCGCTGGACTGGGCTGAGGTGGGGGCAGGAAGCGACCCCGGCGAGGGAGAGGTCCGCGGGGGCCGCCGCTGCTGGATCTTTGGTCCTCCCAATCCAGAAGCGACCTTCTCCAGCCGTCTTTTAAAATGGGGACGCTGCGCCACAGGTAGCCAGTGGAGCAGAAGGCGAGGCTCTCCGCAAGCCCGGACGACTTGTCTCCTCAGGAGAAGGACCCTTCGAGACATTTTTTTAAAAAGCTTGCTTTTGAAGAACGCCACCCAAGCGCGCGCGCCCGCGTGTCTGGGGGGGCGCGCGCGCGCCTGGGATTGCGTGAAAGAGGGGGTTTCCCAAGTGTGCCCCGTTTGGGGTCGGGGGCTGGAGCCCTCCTGAAGAAGAGGGGCTTTCTCGGGATCACCCCCTCCCAAAAGGAAGCGCCATGAGTCACAGCCAGCTCTACGCGCCTCGGGGGAACAGCTCGCCGGTCGGCGGGGCCCCCCGGAACGACAGCCAGGACTATTTGCTGATGGATTCCGAGGCGTGTGAGGAGAACTGCATGGCGCCTTACGCTTACTACCCCACGTGAGTGGGTTTCCTGCTAAAGAAGGGGGGCGTGGGGCAGATCCTGGGGACGTGGGGTGAGCTGGGTCGGTTGAGGGGACAGTTGTGTTGGCGCCACGCGCTTAACCTAGCTGCTAAATTAACGCGTTTTCTACGTTTGCAGAACACTTTGCCTGCTACTACTTAAACGGCCTGGATTCACACAGCACACTAAGCCCTTTCCCCCGTCCCCGGGAACATTGTCAACCGAGAACTGAACAAGCCTGTTGCGCAAATGTCATGGCTAGGAGCCAAGCGAGCCATGTGAACGCAGTCACAGTCTCATAGGCGTGTTGGCAAGCATACCCACACCGGCAAAGCGTCGTGGGAACGTGCCAGAGTTTAAGTGAGCCGCTCTTTCTGGAAAGGAAAGGGCGGTTCATTGGGGAGGGGAGAGGTCTGAGTGGGGTGTAGGAATGGACTTGCCCTTCTTTGCTCCTCACAGTGAGTCTGTACTTACGACCACTGCCTGGTGGGTAGAAGTGGCGGGTGAAGCTCATCTCTGAGAGGCACCTGTTGCATTTCCACCGGCTTTGTTGGCAGTTGGAGAAATTGTGGAAAACTTAGACATCAGAAGGGTTTGCTGCAAAGAAAAGTACAGAGTGTGAAAAGACGGATGGATGATTGCTAATCAAATGCATGGGGGAGATGGGCAGCATATAAATTTAATAATAAAATAAATAAATAAAAAGGCGGCAATGGGAAGGACGGGACTAGTTTTGTGTGTGTGTTTGTGAGTGGGTATGTGTGCTGTTCAAGCCTTTTAAAGAGACTTGAGGGGCCCTACTGGGGAGCAGGATGCTCATTTGACTCCCCTCCAATTTTCTTCTTCCTCCTCCATCCTATCTGCATTTTCCCCTTCTGTTATTGTTGTCCATTAAAGTCAATGGTGCAGGAAATAGGAGCATATGGGGAAACCTGAGACACACTGAAATGACTCTCGAGATTACATTTCGACTGATTAGTTTTACTGCCTATTGAGGCATAAAACACTGAAGCACATTATGGATGGTCCCTCTGTGATTGTCCCCTTTCTGCCTGTGACTGTGCCTTTTGCCCTGCGTAATGAGGCAGAGAAGTTGCTGTCCATAACAATGTTTATTTGTGATAAGGGCTGGTGGTCTGTGAGGTAGCTAAGGGCTTAGGATGTGGGGCAGAAGTGGCTCTCTAGAGGTGTGGAGAGCATGCGGCCATCAGTGGAGCAGAAATTGCCAACCTCTGATGTTCAACAACAAATAATGTCCAGCTCTCCATGGCAAGGATGAAATTAGAGCTGGACTCGGGGGCAAATATAGGGTATCATGCGAAGTGATACCGTTTGACATAACACTTTTCTTCTTAGGGCCCATTGTGCTTATTCTCAGGTAAGACGTATCCCCGGCTAAATGCCACGGCAAATAAGAACATTAAATCCAGGCTCCAAAATTACTTAGCTGTGCTCTGATCCCAGGAAAGGGCCAGATGATTCTGCAAGTAGATAAAGGTGTTGTTCTGCCCACTTCTGTTGTACTGACTGCAAAGCCATCCCACAGTACTTGAGTTCGCTTCATTATTGTACAAATGTTAAGGCAGAGTAGTTGATGTGCCCATTTCTGCCCAGGTTGGGATGCCTGTGAATCTGTTGTAATATGCTTTATTTGTGATACGCAGTATTTCTATGTGTGGCAATGGAATAACAGAACGGGAAGTAGAGAAGATCTCTGTAAAAGTGCTGTGTCCCTAGTTGTAGATCAGGGGACGTACTAGAGGTGAAATGACCTGTGGGACAAAAGCAGTATTACGTGCTTGCTAGCAAAACTGCAGCAGGTTGTTGAAAAAGAATGAGTACAATGTGGGGGACCAATACAGTACAAGAGGCTGTATTTGACATGGAATGATGGCTTGGGAAGCTGCGAATTCTAATTTACATGATACAGTACCAAATCTCTGAACTTTTGCATTCTAAAAACAGTGCCGTGGGAAATATATGTACAATAGTTTACTTCTTAATTGAGGTAGTTAAAACAGAAAGGAAAAGGTTAATTTTTTTCCCCATTCTCACATAGTACTTGCTTAGGAGGAGTGAGAATCTTAATCACATATGGGAACATTGGTTAGAAAGATAAGACCTTAGCAACCTGGAAGATTTGGGGCAAGACTGCAAGAGGGCAAGATCTGGAGGTGTGTTAGAAGGATAAGGCACAGGGTTTTTATTGTGCTAGCTTTATGCTGAGAAACCGTTCTAGTTATGCTACTAGAAGCAGACCTCCACTCTGACTGAAGACATCATGTGGCAGAGGGCTATTTGGATCAGCACAGTTCCGATTCAGATGCCCTTTCCCCATCTTACAATGTCTGTTTGTCATCCAATATATCTTCACACAATTTGCAGATCAGGATACAGAGATTCCTTTTTGTGGGTCAATACTGGTGGTACTATTGACTTAGTCATCCATGACTCTATTTATTTACAAGTCCTTGTTTAGTGACCACAATTAGGACTGGCAGCTCAGTCGTTAAGTGAAGCAGCTGCGAAATGAAACCACAACTGTACTTATGATCTTATTTCCGCTTTCCTTTCCTTTGTAGACCTGTGAAGGTCGCAAATGCAAGGATCGGTTGTAAAGTTTGTTTGTTTGTTTATTTATTTATTAAATTTATATGCTGCCCATCTCCCCCAGAAGTTACTTTTTCTTCACTGTCATAACTGCGAACAGTTGCTAAACAAGGCAGTTGCTAAACGAAGATGATCTGTACTTGCTACATTTCTATTTCCCAAATTATCCAAGATGAAAAAAGAAAAATTAGGACATGGAAGAGGAAGAGAGGATGGTTCTTGATACCCAAGAATGCTGATTGAGCTCAGTTCTGAAAATAAATCTTATGGGGCATAATGGACTTGAGTGTTTGAGCAGTTGCAAAAATATACATTAAGTAGTGCACATTGTGTTTAATTCTAAGATGTCAGCATCTGGCCAACCTTGTCTGAGCTCAGAATCTAAATAGGATTGGGCCTGGTTGGTACTTGTGTAGGAGACCTCCAGAGAATACCAGGGCTGCAAGCTAGAGTGGGAAGTTAAAAAAAAAAAACCTCAGAAGAAGGTAATGGCGAACCACTTCTGTATCATTGCCAAGAACATTGTAAGGATATGTGCATGAAATTACTACAAGTCAAGTCTGGCTTGAAGGAGATTACTTTTTTAGGAGGACTAAACAAGAGTCACATCTGATGGTGGGAACTGAACATATTTCTGTATCAAAATGATCCTTCATGTAGAAGTATTGAAGTCCAGAAGTTCTAGGCAAGAACTACCTCTGACATGCTCCTTTCCTTTGTGGAACTAATTATCTTATCTAGCATTATAAAGATGGCAGATATTGTGACCACCCTTAATACATCTTTAAAATTGCTAAAAACCCAGGATCGGTCAGAAGTATTACAACTTATAAATCTATTTATAATAATAGTTCACTATGAAAAACACACAGTCAAAAGAAAAAAAAAACAAAGATTAACATAAACATTCAACAAAAATGTAGAGTGGGAAAGTAGGAGGAAAATCTGGAAAATATATTTCTGGGAAGTGATAACAAATGTGCATGGGAGGTAGCACCCTGTTGCTTCACTCCTTTCTAATTATGGTCTGTGGGATGAGAAAGATGATATTTGTAGCATTAGTAAATACATACTTTGTTATATTAATCATGGATCTGGTTTGCTGCATATATTCAGTGTAAAAATATAGTTGTGGGCATATTTGGAATTTTTTAAAAAAACTAATAAAACCCAGTTGCAATGAATTAACACTGCTTTCTTCAATGCTAAAGTACTGGAAATACAGGAAAGGGAGAAATGCATATAGAAGCAGGTTAAGATCTGTTTGCTGTTGTAGAATAAAGGAAATATCGCTTCTAAATCTAGAATCAAGGAATCATAGGGTTAAAAGGGACCAGCTCTACCCCCAGCCCAGTGAAGAATTCCAAATTAAAGCATTCCTGACGATAGGTTCTAGCCATTTATTACTTGAATACATCTAGTGTGAAGCGCACATCATTGGGTAATTGGTTCTACTACTATAGTACCAACTACTACTTGGTTCTAACAGCTCTTACTGTTAAGTTTATTTTTTCCCCTAGCATTTGGCTGGAATCTGTCTTCCTGTCCTGTACTCTACAACCACAGAGAACAGGTCTGAACCTTCTGTGTGACACACTTTCAGATATTTAAAGAATGTTATCATATTTCCCTGTCTCCTTTTCTCAAGGTAAATACATTCAGCTCCATCAATTTCTGTTCATTTTTTTTAGTCTCCTGATCATCCTCAGTGCCCTTCTCTGAATCCAGTTTATCTAAATCCGTTTTATAGTGTGGTGCCCCAAACTGGATATAACTCTTAAGTGGAATCTGACCAAGACAGAATACAGTGCAGTGTTTACTCCTTGTGAATTGCAAACTATGGACCCCAAAAGTGCTCCACATCACAATGTTGAACCATATTGAGATTGCAGTCAGATCTCTATAAGAGTTATATCTGCAATATATCTATGTAAGGGTAGATGGGTAAATGTATGTAATGTAACTGTAATGATTTCATCTTGGCTCTTCTTCATAGCACAATCTTCGACTCAAGTGTAAAAATTTAACAGAAATAAAATGCAGATGGTTTTAATTGTCTTCCCATGGTAAAGTAAAACATAGTTTTGGCATTTTCACTGTAATAAACTTTGCCTCTATGTCTAGCTTCCACTGTCTGCAGTACAAGGTGCAAAATGTTGACACTTAGTTTGGGATGTAGGTCACCATAATCTCAGTACTTTTCATGTTAAAAAAAATCTTGGCACAATATCTCACTTTCCCTTCTATTTCACTGCCAAACTAGGTCTCTTCTGGATTATCAAAAGTACAGTACACTCAGATTTAACCTTTTATCCGTTCTGTTTTGGACTATCTTGAATAAATCTGAAAGCAACTGCTGGCGTAGTCCCATATAATAAATTAGAAATATGTTGAAGAACAAACCTCATCTGAATTGGGATCTGTAGAATGGGATTCCTAGCTTAACTACTTTTAGAATAGGGTAACCCAGAAAAAAAATTCTTGAAAAAACTCATGTGTTTTAGGAACAACGATTTAGAGAAATTTCATGAAAGGATGTACAACTTTTTTTAAGCTAAGAGGTGCCTTTGGCCTTTGGTTGTGCTGAGGAAGCCATAGTTTACAAAGTTTCGAGAACCAGGGTCAAGAAAAGATGACACCAGATGAACAACTAGCATTTAAATATATTAAATTGATCAACTAAATTAATATGATCATTCCCCATGTATTTATTAATCCTTTCCTCCAATCACATTAAAAATTAAATTTGGTGGTAATTTGGAAGATCATGTGTGGCCCTCAGATTAGATGCTATGCACCTCTGAATTATATGGACTTTCAATAAGACCAGAATAAAACACATGGCTCCCAATTTATCAGTTTCTTAATTTAATCACAACATTGTACATACAATAATCTTCCCTAAAGAACAAGAGCTAATTATACCATAAAGCATGACAAGAATCTAGAATATTCAGAGATGGATGTAGGAGACATGCTTTCTATCTCACTAATAGTCTCTCTTTGTATTTTAACTACTTAATGTGAGTCATTTTGTTATCCACCTCCTCTGATTTATACAAATTGAACTTGCCAGAATATATTAATATAACCTGGCACAGTTTTTGAGTGCTGGTATGAGGAAGCAGCAGATTAAGATGATGAAGTTTAGGGCTATAAGAGCAGATACTCAGAATAACAGCATTGGAAGAGGCCACTGAATCCAACCCCATGCTTCGTAGAAGACTTGAAATCAAGCCATCACATACCAATGTCTGTCTGGCCTCCAGCTGAACACATCTCAGGGTAACACAGCCCCCAATACAACAGAATCCCCCTTCAAAGAAATATGAACACTCATTTAATTCTGTTAAAAATTATTAGGCAAATGTAATGCTATATGAAAGACGTTCAGTTTGGGACCATCTGAAGATACCTGTGGGTTTAAGAACATTGAGAAAATGATAATTTTACTGGTTCAGTTTATTTGACAGAGTTTAGGTGGACTGTGGAAAAGATGGAGATAAACTAGAGAAGCTGGAATTAGATACGAGACAGGATAAATGTCACCGTGGTTGGCTACCAACTTTCTCCATTTTGGCTCATTCTTGATGCATTGGACTAATGTCATATCAGATGTTAGCTGGGAGTGATGGAAGTTGTAATCCAGTATATCTGGAAGGCATTCTGTTTGGGAAAACTATTGCAGACAGCTATCATGGTACACTGGGGGAGGGAATTGAAAAGGCTTTTTTTGAAATTGCTCCCTGCTCTTAGAATATTCTTTGTAGAAAGCTTACTTGGTGAGTGTTTGAAAAGCTTTGCAAACCCTAGGAAACCTTTTCTATTTTTGCAAGTGTTTATCTCTGATGCTCATGTCTTTCATCTCAAGTGCTTTTTAAAAAAAAGTTCTTTGTGGATCTACTACATATTTTATTTTGTGTGTGTGTGTGTAATATATATATAGTAAAAAAATTAATAAAGTGTCCTCTGAGTCAAGCTTGAGTCATACAGTTTTTTCTTTTTCTTTTGGCAATAGTGTGGATGTAGTTTGTATTGGCTTGTTCTGGTATTTTTTTTCAATTTCCCAGCATAATCTCTAGCCCTGGGATTCCTCATACCAGAACTAACCAGGTCCAGCTTTGCCCTGCATTTTGAGGTCAGCCACATGTGGCAGGCTTCATTGCAAACCTTGTTCTTATTTCCCCCAAAGCCTCATTGGACATTGTTGCATAGAAAAATTGTGGGAGGATTGTAGTACAGCTACAAAGCAGGCACTTTGGCTACTTAGCATTTAGCCCATCATGCCGAGCTACTTATTTAAACATGGTTTGATGGATAATCTGCTGTTGGTGAGATTTCAATTTATTACAACATAATGAAGTCAAAGCCCGAACAAAAACATTATGGTTTTATATGATGTGTTAAGTTAACCTTTTGTGACTTTCCTGTCTTTTCTCTGGTATTAGTAATAAAAAAAAAAAGTGAAAGTCAATCAGTGTGAAAAGGACAGTAATATGAACAAATAAAAATCACTTCTGCTGTTCCATTGCTAATCATCATCATGATAAAAAAAATAATGGCATATATTTCCTTTGATGGATAAGACATTTTTAGACCTGAAGTCAGGTTCCCTGGTCCAAAGTCACCTTTCTAGCCCTAAATCACACAGAAAAGGCATCCTACACTATAAAAGTAAGCAAACATCATAAATCATCTTTTTACTCATGTGCTTCAGCTCCACTGATTACTGTCTGTTCATAATAGAAGAATGCAGGGAAAACATTTTGCTTGATTACTGTAACACAACCTTCTTTACACCCTACATGCCCTTGAAGACCACCCAGAAGCTTCAACTAGTCCAGAATGTAGTGGCATGGACAGTAATGGGCATGCCTGCAGAGTTGGTGTGCTCTGGATTTGTTTGATTAAACAATGCCGGAACTCCAGAAACACACCTTCTCTGTCTCAGCATCTGCATTCTGGAATGAGGTTCCCTCTGAGATCTGGGTGGCCTCACCCTGCTGGTGTTTTGGAGACCTGGCTGTTGAAGACCTGGCTTTTTGCTTAGACCTTCGGTTAGGATGGGTATAACCCCTTCCAAGGAGTGAGTGTGTTTTCTTGCTTCATTTTTTCCTTTTTCTTTTTGCCATTTTTTGTTCCTTGTTTTTTACTATTGTATTTACATTGGGCAGTGTACCAAAAGGAAGGAAGGAAAAGCAGAATATAAATGTACTGAAAAAATAAATAATATATGAAAGTGCAAATCTTTGGGCTGGGGTTATAATTTATTAAAACAGTCCACTGGATCCAGACTGCGTCATTGCTAACTTGTTCCGTTGATTTCAGTGGGTCTGTTGTAAGCATGACTATGTCAGAATCTAATTCGGGAAGTCTAAAGTAAAATCAGTGGACATTTTTAACAAAGAAGTAAGCAAGGCATTAGGATCCTACAAAGATCTGTACTGGAAATTTAAAAGGAGATGATAATATCAGGGACAGATATAGGATAGCAAAAGTACATATGTGAGAGGAGCGGGGAAGGCTGAAGTAGAGGAGGAAATACAACTACTGCAGGTGAAATTCTGAAATGGAGAAAATCTACAAAAGTGAGATAAAGTGGGATGGAAAGAAGGTAGAGGTGAAAAATCTTATATATAATTAGAGCAAGGTACTAAAGAAATAAACCTAAGAAGGTGAAGGAGGAGAAGGAATGATTATAGCAATGAGCCAGATGGTTTGAACACAGATATTCCAAATACTCTGTAGATGTGACAAGTGGGAAGGTGAGTAAACAGAAGGTTTGGGTGAGATGACACACATTCACTCCAATATCAGAAGCAGTATATGCTGCTGAATATCAGTTGCTGGAGAACACACATGGAGAATGCTGTGGCAGAATTACCCTCTCTGTCTGACTCCTAGTGGCATCTGGTTTGGAAACAAAATACTGGATTAGCTGGATCTTTTGTCTGATCAGACAGAATCCTTACATTCTTGTGTTTCTTAAAGTATGTCTGTAGTAGTAAAGAAGAACAAATGAAAGAAAATAGCTTTTCCTTCCATTTAGAATAGAATAACTTTATTGTCATTCCGCTATACACCAAGTGCATAATAAAATGAAATTCCGTTGCAATTGGCTTACAATCATACACTAAAATACAATTGAGATACCATAGTTACTATAAAATATGCATTCTATACACATTTGACATTAAACATTCAAACATCTAATAGCCTGGGGGACAAAGCTATTTCCCAGTCTGGCTGTTCTACATCAGATACAGCGGATACATTTGTCCGAAGCTTGGACCTCAGAAGAAGGACCAGCTTTTTGTAAGGATTATATTCCTATCAAATTATCTTCAGAGTGAAAGAAAGATATGACTTGTAATTTTATAGATGAAGAATCTTAATAACATGCAATTAAAAAGTTGTAATAAAAGTTCATGGTAAAGTGGGTATAAAACGTTTAACATTTTACAGGTGGTCCTCACTTAATGACCACTTGTTCAGCGACTGTTTGAACTTGTATGGTGCTGAACAAGTGGTACTTACAACCAGCCCCTGAAGTTCCAGCTGCTGCTGTGTCCCTGCAGTCACGTGATCATGATTTGGGTGCTTGGCTCATGATTATGATGTTGCACCATCACATGGTTGCTTTTTACGACCTTCTTTGCTGGCTTCCTACAAGCAAAGTCAGTGGGGAAGCTGGCAGAAGATCGCAAATGGTGACCACGTGATGTCCTCGCTTAATGACAGCATGGGATTCATTTAACAGCGGCAACTGGGAAGTGCTGAAACTGCTGCCCCTAAGTCATGTGGTCACAGGATGTTGCATTTTATGACTGCGTCACTTAGCGATGGAAATTCTGGTCAGTTGCCGTTGTTAACAACTGAAAACCAAGCAAGCTAATCTAAAATAAAACAAATTTTAGGTTTCTCCTACACTTATTTTACAGTGCTTTTGACACTTATATGAAGGGCCATTTTGTTGTATTCTTCAAACTTCCTGAGCATCTGTAAAGATGATAGAACTTCTTACCTCTTTCCTATTATGTTTTAAAAAAATCTTATGAATGATGATTTAATAGGCTATGCACTTAACTGATGACATGATGACATTTGGAGCGCCTGAGTTGAAATGTCTGAAAGGGGCTGCTGTGGTGGGCAGAAGGAATGGTCTTGAAGGACAAGAGGAAGAATGGGTACCAGGGCAATGGTCAGATAAAAGTGGCCTGAGCCTGGGTCAAGAAAGTAACTTGAGAAGACATCCCAGATGAGCCCCTCCCTAGTTCACACAGAGACAAAGGGAAGGAGGGGGAAGCATATTTAGACTTGCAACATTGATGTCAGCCCTACCAGGTAGACCAGACTAAGAAACCAATGCAATGTAGGTGAATATTACGTGTATTGTAACAGTTATAGTAATAGATCTTGCAAGTCTGAATGTGCTTCTCCCTCCCTCCCTCCCTTTAACTCAAGGATATTTCCTTTTCCTTCCTATGTGCATGAATTCTGGCTGGCCATTTTGGAGGGAAATGCTTAACTAGATAGGCTTTTGGTCTGACCCAGCATGGCAGTTTTTATATTGTTTCCTTAAACTGCTAATTAGGATATGAAAAACTCAGAGGATTCCTCTCACAGTTTTCTGGGAACAGAATACTTAATAACATGATAAGTCAAAGGATATTGGTCCTGGATATTTACTGTAATAGGAAACTAAGTAATACAAGATATGGTCCTGTTTAGGTTTTAAAACAAAATGTTTACAATTCCTTTTATTTCAATGGAAGAATTTAAGTACTATACGCAGTTCCATTTCACCATCTGAACTTGACATAAATTAATATGTATAACTTAAAATCGGGTATAGTATACCATATATTTTATGTCATACCCCATTGCAATTTTCCAAAGAGAATCCAAGTTATCTTATTCTTTTATAGAAGAATGTCATGATTGGTGCTCCCCAGCCCCATGACTTTTCATCTTGGCTTCAATAATGACTAATGAAGATAGTATAAGATTCCACTTTTCACAATAACACTAGTGGGATTTCAAAAAAATGTTGGGAGTAAAAGTGATAAAAACTGTCTTTATAAAAAATAATGCAAGGATACAAATTATTTAGCATTGTATTTAATGGATGAAAATCATCTGTCAACTATTTAAGCATTTGCTCCAAAATAATTTTTTTCCTCATGTAAATTGCTGGTGTTCTCAAGGAACCTTGGTTACTGGTTGTCTACCAAGAGATGCTTCCTTAGTAGCTGAAATTATGGTCTAGCTTCAGTAGGGAATGGCTTACGTATGTTTTTTAAAAATATCTGCACCACTGGTAGCTAAGATGTTATAGTAAATGGTTGATTTTTAAATACCTTGAATGGATTGTTCTACTTGTTATCTTTCTTACTGAGCTAATGATGTTATTAAATTTAATAAAGGACCTATATACTCATCTTCTGTACATTTAATGGAATCAATGCCTTTAAATGAAATAATTACCATAATTTTCCAGGTAACCATTATCTTTTACTTTATGAAAGTTTGCTCTTGAGTTATTTACAAAGAGAAATAAACTTGTTTTTTTTGGGGGGGGGTATCTTTACAGATGATCATTATAATAGCAGTGATAAATATTTTGCATACTTACACAATACATTTCAAATGTACAAATCACACTTAAATTCTCCCCAGCATGTAGGAAGCTGTTATGTAGGTTACTTGTTCTTATAATCCCACTGGGTATGTGTTATATTATTCTCATTGTACAGCTGGGGACTTAAAGGCTTAAATGCTTGCTTGAAAGTACCCAGAATCTCATTCATCGCACACACCATGTGCAGTATATATATGCATAGCTATGCTTAGCACTGTTCTCTCTTCCCCACTATCTCCTTACGTGGTATGAGTAGTGTGTTGTCTGTAGTTTGGGAGGGACAGTGACAGAGGCCACATTTTCCATACAGAAAACACTTTGCAAATCTCTAGATGAAGACTGCTGTCTTAATTCTTGGTGACCAGCTGGGCAGCTTCCTAAACTGAGAGTGATATATATATATATATATTTCCCAAGCACAAGCATTCTCACAGCATTCTTTTAGCAGGCTTTATTAGGATGAAAAGGAGTATTACCATAAGGCTTGCAGCAAGTGCAGTTAATTTTCAGTTTAGACTCCATATATTTATGTGCTCTTGCAGACTTTCTGACCTTTTTCTCACAGTCTTATGGTGTACTGGGACAAGGTGTTCTCTGTTCACTGATAATGGAGAAGTCTGAAGCAGGCTGTTTGCATAATAATGCCTGAAAACCCACTCTTACAGTGAGCAGTACTGGTCTAGACATATGGATAGTTGTTTCACTATAAGGTAGCTCCCTATGGTATCTCCATAACTCCAGTGAGTGGTACTGTTAGAGCAGAACTTTGGGGCAGAAATCCAGGGTGGCACCCCGTAGAATGAATGAAATATTTTCTTCATGAAATAATGCTGGCTTATTGCAATCTGAAGAGATACACAGTTTTACTGCAATATAAAAAGAGGTTCCCTGAGATCACTACATTTACAGTCTAAAATTACCTTGCGGTACTACTGAATCCAGTAGAACCATCGAAAGAGCTTTCAGTAGTCTTTCCAGTTCTCCAAGATTCCTAGTCACCATGGGTTATAGTGCTCTGTTACTAGTGGTACTACTGTGGTTACACATGGCTAATAGAAAGTGGATATCATTAGTATGGATATCATTAATAAGAAATGAAGGAGTTCTAATATATCAAGCTATTCGTTTTAATCTTTTATAAAGAGTCATTTCATTCCTCAACAGGGAGATTAAGCTGAAATTTCCATATACAGTCCCTAGAGAAGGGACTGTTCCTAACCCTACTCTGAAACAAATCTCAATTATAAATTCTACTGTAAGAAAATCAGTAGTAAGTGAAACATGCTGCAATACTTTGCAATTACATGGCTAATTTGTAGTTCTCCTCCCTGAATAATACACTCTTAACTCTGAAAGCTTAATGAATGAATGGGTTCTAACAGAACTTAAGAAACTTGTCTGCAGCTACTGTAAAAGCGTAGCCATATTTTTGCATGGCTGATTTTTATTTCTTCATAAATGTTAAAATAATGAATCAACTTTGAACAGAAAAAGCAATTAGTTTGTTTATAAAATATAATCAGTATTATTTCTTCTCTGATATTACAGAGTGAATGGCCAATATCTCCTCCCCACTATTTTTTTTACTATTTGCTGTTTCTATCCCAGCCTATGATAATGCATAATTCCTGCTCCTTTCAAAGTGGCTTGAAGAACAGACTTAAGATCTGCAAAATTTTACCTGTTTTATTATTGTGAAGCAACCAGTTAGAATCAAAATCAGTAATTTCCTCCCTCTAAAGATATAATTTAGCAAAGAAGTTTGGAAGTACAGGTGCTTTTTTGGAAGGAACATCTTATTTATTTTTATAATTTTACTAAATAAATCCCAGCTGTAGAAGTACAGAAAGCTAAATGTAGTGCTAGCAATCTAGAATCACAAATGACCATGCTTGTTCACCAATCCTAAATAAATTTAATATATTTATCAATTTTATCATGAGCTTATATTGTTTTGCCTAGTCAATAATATCTTCTTTATTTTTATCACCCAACAACTTAGGGTTTTTCAGGCCATATATATTTGAACAGAGTTTAAATGATTTACTATAGAAGTTATGCAAAGCATAAGTAGGTGTTCCATATTAATTAAAAAAAATAAATCATACATCAGACAATATCCCCATCCCAGTTTGGCATCCTCCTCATGTATCTGGGCTGAAGTTTTCAGAATTCTTACACTTTTATCATCCTACCTGGAAGTTCTGAAAGATACAGTCTCTATATAACCTCAAATTGGAAGAAGATTGGTTCTATCTATCTATCTATCTATCTATCTATCCATCCATCCATCCATCCATCCATCCATCCATCCATCCATCCATCCATAGTTTACACATCATGCTAAGTCATAACTTGTTTTCACCATGTTTGTTGTCGAAACTACAATAGCTCAACTTAGCATATAATGCTAAATCATAAATCATGGTGTGCAAATCACAAGGTTAATATCATGCACTACACTAAGCCAGTACCAAGCAAGCCACAGGGTAACTTAGTATGATGTATGGATCAGGCTATTTTTAATTATTTCTTGTGATGTATCTATCATATTTCTTCTTGGCATTTGTTTTGTAATTGGCTAGGCTGGCCCAGACCAAAAATCTGTTCATAAGAGACAAGATAGGAGTCTTTCCCTCCTATCTAGTTCAACATTAGGCATTCAGAATTATACCATAGTTACCATGTTTTTAATCATTATGCAGATCAGATAATTTTGGCAGGTGCGGGTTCCTTGTGCTGAGAAGCTGTGGTAGGTGAAATTTGACACAACTATTAAAGGCATTGTATGAGCTCTATTGCTACATTGCAAGTAATTCTTGCCTCTTGTCATACAAATTGTCTTTGTAAACTACCCAGTAATCAATTTACCTTTTCTCTCTCTGAGAGCACTGTGTTTTCACTATAAACCTCCACTACAAAAAGACAGTCAACTCTTAATGCCAAGCACTGATCCCTTACTCCATTTTTTTTAAAGTATTGGGTCTGATATTATCACTGTGTTATTCTGGACTGCACTCTTTAATAAAGTCTTAGGTTCTTTCCCTAGTATGTGCTTCTTGGGACTTGTGTACCAGTTTCAATAAAGCATTTTTAATTGCTTTTTTCTTTTGGAAAGCATTGTAAATTAATTTGGCATAATCCATTTCTGGGGTCTTTCAGTTGATTGATCAGTTTCTTAGAAACTGTTTCAGGAAACCATTTAAAGCATTGTGAAAACTAATAGGGTTATTTCTGTGAAAAAAAAAATGGAAAGGGTCTGGTTAAAAGTTACAATGGTGCAACAGCAACAACAAAAAGAGAATCAAGTATTTTTAGCAACTGAAAGGTATGCTAGTTTACAAGGACCTGAGCAAGTGTGAGACCTGAATGGAAGGATTCCTGGTAGAATCATGGTAGAAAATAAGTACAACCATTTTATGGTTCTTCTATATCAACACTGTAGACTTCTCAGAAAATAACTTCTATCCTCTAGTTCTTAGAAGAGATGCTATTGGTACGTAATGTATTTCTTAATGTTATCACCATACTGCAAGTCTTATACACGATGAGAGCGCATTTGCAGAGTAGAAATATAAAAACAAATTTTTACATGGTAATCTTGTATTATACTACTAATATTTATCCCATAAAAATTAGTTTCCATGCTACTTGTAGAAAACTGGGTAGTTTTGAAAATAAGGCTTACCTTATAATATAATGTGTGCATTAGAGCCATATTACTTAACCTAATAGTGTTCATTTTTGTCTCTACATTTATAAACTTCTGGATTTTTTAAAATACATTAACTGCATTTGTCTGGCGACAGGAAAACAAGACATAGCAACTAATGAGGAGCTTCATTTGTTTCCAATCTTGAGACAAAAGTAAATCTCATAAAATTGTAGAGTTGGAAGAGCCATTTAGGAGTCTGATCCCTGTTCAGTGCATGTATCCAAAATAAAGCTTGCCCAACATTTGCCTATCTAAACATTGCTTTGTCCCCAACTTGTTGCCCTGAATTCTCAGGTACCATGATCACTGATTACATCAATAATCATTACATTCAAACATGCTAGGAATTCTGATAGTTAAAATCCAATACATCCAGGTTGGGGAAGGGTGATCAATTACTTCAGGATATTTTCTCTTTATTTTATAAATTAATTAATTTATAAGGGTAAAAATCATGACTGTTGTGGGTGCTCTGAATTTTTATGCAAACAGTATGGAACCAGTATAAAAGGCAAAATGATACAGTATTTGGGTGAATTTGGGAGAGATATTCAAATGCTGGGAGGTGTCAGTACCTACAAATATCAAAATCTGGTTTTGTGGCAATGGTTTTCCCTGTGATATTTTTTGGAAGTAAACGTTTTGTGGCAATGGTTTTCCCTGTGATATTTTTTGAAGAAGCAGAATAGAAAGAGTATTGACACTTTTTGGAGTTGGAGATAGCCAAGAAGACAAACAATTGGGTCATACAATAAATCAACCCAGAGTTCTCACTTGAGGCAGAAGTGACCAGGCTCAAATTATCCTACTTTGGGCACATTATGCAGAAATTCAGTTCCATTGAGAAATCCATAATGCAAGGAAGTTGGAAGGAAGGAAAAGAGAATGACCAACAGCAGGGTGGGTAGACTCAATTAAGTGGCAATAGCTGCACCATTGGAAGGAGTAGAATTGGGAGATCCCCTGGAGAAAATCTACCTGTGTGGTGGCTAAGAGTCAACATTGGCAATGGCACATAATCACTCAATGAATTTGGGTGAATGGTGACTTATGATCTTTCAGGCATTAGTAATGTCCTTTGTGTAAAGGAAATCTTACCTCTGTGACAGTGATATCACAAGTGAAAACATTTCAGTAAAGTCAGTGGAGAAATCATCTTTGATTTCCCAAATAAGATTTCATCTGAACTGTATCATTAGGCTGCATGAAGAGAAGTATAGCTTTGAAATTATGGATAGCTGTTGTTCCATTTCATCCTATGTTGGTCATACCTCACTTCAAGTGATGTTTCCAGTTCTGGATTTCTTCAACAATATTTCAGACAAACCAAAACAGTTTCAGAGAAGAACAAGGAAGATGATTGGAGGACTAGAGGAAATTAAGTTCTGTGAAGAAGAATAAAAGGAACTGAGAATGTTTAGCTCTGAGAAGAGAAAACTGGGTGGTTGGATGTGATAGTCTGAAAGGATGACACCAGAAGATGGCCATGATCTATTCTATATTGTTCCAGCAGGCAGGTCATAGAATAATGGATTTATGCTATAGAAGGCAGATTCTCTCTCAGTATTAAGAAAAAATTCCTAATAGTAAAAGCAATTCAGTAGTGTAGTTGTTTGCCCAAACACCCAAAGGCTAGACACCAATATATTTGGGATACTTCAGTCTGGTTTCTTGCACTGAGCAAAGGATATACTCAGTGGTCCAAAGCTTTAATTCTAACTCTGGATCTAATCAGAGCAGACTTATAAAGCCCAGCAGGGAATCACAGATTGTATAGAACCAAATGGGCAATGTATGGCTACATCATGTTTCTCCAGGTTTGCATAATTAAATAGGAATTTAAGGTGATGGGGTCAGTTGTGCCCCTTGTCCTCATCCTCTGCAATACACACATAGCTGCAAGTCTTCCCCAGGAAGGCAGCTTAACTGCTTTACATGGCACTAGCAGTATTATAATGGCTTGGGAGCCAAACAGCTTCTCAGCACTGGGTAGTCGCCATGTTTAATGTCCCTTGGATGGTAAATCTGGCAGCAGGGGACATAACACTTGGCAGCTGCCCTGGGTCAATCATAGCCAAATGACTGCTTAGCTTCCAGATGCTAATTAAGCTGCCAGAGTAGGAGGTGAAGATAGGGAACTGCAAAGTGTTATATGTGCATGTACAAGAAGCATAAAATTACCCTACATTTTATTTACTAATTAAACAAACCTACATAGCTGCCCACATCTTCGTTGTGGCCTGGTTCACTTGTAATGTTAAACCCTAATTTGAATGTGATTAAGGGTACCTTCTCATTAGGACTTTGTGCAGGCGCCCATCTTTTTAGATTAATGGTCATATATGAGAATTTTGAGAGTAAACTGTGATCACTCCACAAAATAGTTGTCATTCTACTTTGTTTTTATTTTTAAATAAAATAAATATTTTATTTAATATTTTTAAATAAAATAAATATTTTAAATAAAAATTTATTTTTAAAGCTATATAAATAAATAAAACGTTAAACCCAGAAGCTTGCAAATGCCAAGAAATGTGTTGATGGTGTCACCTTGGGTGTTTGGATTTATCACCCTCATCCACCAACAGAGTCCATTGGAGTTGGGTGGGTAACACATTCAGATAGATAGATAGATAGATAGATAGATAGATAGATAGATAGATAGATAGATAGATAGATAGATAGATAGATAGATAGATAGTTTCTTTCATGGTGGGAATTGAGGACAGATCACAGTATCAGCAGGCAGTGATATCTGGACCATTTTCTGGGAGTGTGATACAAAGATGGTAGGTTACAGTGAGAAACTGAAACTATATTCTGAAAGAAGGCAATGGGAAATTTCCTTTTGTACTGTTGCCAAGGGAGTGGCATGGCTGTGCCCATGTAGACACCAGGAGTCAGGTTCAACTCATGAGTTTTACTTGTTTCATGTAAACACACACAAATTTGTTAATATTACACTGTATTGCATGCTTAATATGTATTGCATGCTTAAGAGAGCCAGTTTGGTGTAGTGGTTAAGCACCAGGTTAGAAACCATGAGTTCTAGTCCCACCTAGGCACGAAGCCAGCTGGGCCAGTCCCTCTTTCTCTCAGCCTTAGGAAGAAACCTAGCAAACCACTTCTGAAAATCTTGCCTAGTCATGCAGTTGCCAGGAGTCAATACTAATACCTAAAGTATCCAGATACCAATAAAATAAAGGAGAGATTGCCTGAATATTTAATAAATATATGCATTTAATATTAAAGTAAAGCTACTATACAAATGTGTTTTAAAAAGCTAGGAGGTGGTATTGAAGGTCCTTTTCTCCAAGCCAACTTTTGTACATTTTTCCTGTTTGAGTCCTGCAAAATGCAAAGCTATTCACCTGTTTTAACTCTACATTTGTGTCTGTTTGTCCTCTTAAATCTTTTACTCCCTGCAAACTTTCTGCTGTTTGAGCAGTTATAAAATATCCCAGAGGTGCAGTGTGGTCCATTTAATCCCAGATACTTTCATATCTGCTGCAATCCAACTTTCTTTCTGTAGAGAAAATTTCCTTCTATGGCTATTCCTTACTTCACTGGGTGTTAGCCAGTTCCCTCTGGTAATTCTGCTGGGTCTTCTCTTATTTGCCGCACACCATATTTTCTGCTGTTCTAAACGTATGCATAATGTGATTCCATAAAATCAAAACATCTATATCAGGAAGAAGAGAAAATCAAAATTCCTGTGGTTTCTGTGCCTACACTTTGCGAAGTTAAGAAGCATGGGGGAATGCATGAAATGGAATCCAAAGGCCCACAGCCAAACATTTAGCCAGTTATTTCAAAAGCTTTAGCTTTGCTTGCTGTCAAGCTTTTTAACTCACTGCACCTTTCATCTCATTCTTGTTTGCATCTTTCCTGCAGCTACCAGTGAAAACTGTACATTACGTTCAAAAAGATGAATGGCAATAATTTTTAACAAAGGAAAGTAACACTTTTAAAGAGGAAAGACAGGTTTGAAATACAGTATGTGAAGGTTTTGCATGAGGAAATAGTGAGGAATTCTGTCATCCCATAGTGTGTTATGAGCTCTCAAGAGGATTGGGTGTCTGCTAAGAGCACCTTCAGGTCAGCCTCTGCTAGTTAGATTTTATGTAATGTATTAGAGCAGGATTTGAAGGCACTTAGAAACAATTAGACTCTTGCTGCTTCTGACTGCCTCCAAAACACTGTACAATGTCAAAGAAAACTTCCTTTCTTAGGTTTTAAGTATCTTTGCCAAGTCCAAAATGCCAGAGTTTGCAATCCTGCTTTTCTCCTAGGTGCTCTCTAGCATTGCACTGAGCTAAATGTCCCGTCTATACCGAGAGAATGTTTTCTCCTCTTCTTTGCCTGGCAACCACAAACCATTGTTTGACACTACAGATAAAATGGCAATAATATGATTTTTTAATAAGAGAACAAATACGAGGAGTCTCAACTTGCACATTCTCTTTTTCACTTGATCTGTAGCCTGAGAATTCCTAAACATGGTTTGATATCACATCAATCTCAGAGGAAAACAGTAATATCAGTGTTTCAGCAGAAGTCAGTTATTTATTTTACTTCTCAGCTAATACCTCTGAATCACCAGAAAAATGTTCTCCACTTCTTCCTCTCCCTCCCTCTCCAGTTTCTCTTATATATATATATATATATATATATATATATATATATATATATATATATATATATATAAAATGTTTATTAAGAATTTTGATTATAATAGTAAAATCTAAAGTAAACTTAAAGAAAGAAAATAGAAAAAAGGAGTAAAAAGTGCAAGGAAAAAGAAAAAAGAGAAAAGTAAGACTATAATAGGCAAAAAAATATATAAAGAAATGACTTCCAATCTTCATCACAACAAGCATAAACAAATTTAGTGACTCTTCACCCCCTCTAAGGTTATAAACATTTATCTCTTCATCCCATATCCCATCTCTTATTTATAAACAAATCCAATAAAACATCATCTTTTCAGCCCTGGTGTCAGCAGAAAGTCCATAAAGGGTTGCCAGAAATAACAACATATCTTGTTTTAACCTTGATCAAATAAACCAACTTCATACTCCTTCATTTACTTCTAACAGACTTAATCTTTAGTTCATTCAAATACTGTCGTAGGATTTGATTTCTCTTCATTTCTTCTTTATCCCATTGCACAGACTTCTTCAAGGCTTTAACAAGCCTCTTTTGTAATTCCAGTAGGAAAAAATCATCTAGGTCACTCTCTTGATTTATCATTTGTATTTCCCTTTTAAATTTTAAAACCTCAGCCAGTTTCTTTTGTAGTTCCAGTAAAACATCTTTTCCTAAGTCATTCTCTTGGCCTGTCAGTTGTAAATCCACTTTTGATATCACCCCTATCTTGTGTGATAAAATTTGTTCTGCATCTGTCATTTCTTCAACAACATCTTTGGGACATAGTCTATCTGTAGAAGCAGACATCATTACTGACATTGTTGATATTGTGGCTACTATTTTCTGATTTTATTCTTCAAAAGTCTCCTTCAGTATTTTTATTGTTATAATGTTTTTCAACATTTTATAGGCTTGTATATCTTTCCTCTATCTAAAATCTTTAGTCCTCTCTAGTGTCCAGTTTTTGAAATCATAAAATTGCTTATCTTTGTTATGTCTTCTAAAAACCAAAACAGGATCTATTTCCCATGAGAAGCTGTTGGTTCTTCATAATTAATTCCAAAATCTTACTGTAAAAGTTTCAATATTCCAATTTTATTCCAGTTCATATGGCAATAAATCCAGCAATGTAATATATTCCATATATCCATCCTTATACAATTTTAGGTTGGATGGCAAGAAATGCAGAAAGCAGACTTTTGCTGATGTCAGTGGGCAGTTTTTGCAGAGACAAGGCATACATCATTTTAGGCAGCATGGATCAAGAGAACAAGACAGATCCTTCAGGTAATTTCAGGTAGTTCCAACTTTCTAATTCTCTTTGAAACATTGAATAACCTCTGGAGTTATTTACACCTCTCCAAGGGGTAAAGAGTGCAGACCTGTAAAGAGTATGTTTTACTACCTGAACTTAGTTGCTGATGGTTTGGGGAACTTGGGGGTCTTGATTATAAGGGTACCCCCCTCTTCAAGGCAACACATCCACTGGTGGTTGTTTCTATGGACTCAACTTGGAGTGTTGTTAGGAGGCTACAGCTCATTGTCAGTATCTTCTGCTGCTTGTACCACTAGCTGTGCAAGTCCAGTTGGCCTCAGTGTCTGGGCCACTATTTGTAGTGAAGATCCTAACATGTTAATGCTGAGCAATATGTTGTATGAGTCAAACGTTTTTGCTGAACATTCATGCATGTGATGTGTCTCCTGAGCTTTTCCACCTCAAAGAAATGAAAGCATTACAGTAAATTGCAGTGATATAATGTAAGTAATCACCCAAACTTTCTCTCTATTTTTCCTTGCTATCAGATAAAAAACTTTACTAAAAGGTCTAGATAATTGCTGAAATGTTACTGATGATGAGATATAAATAAGGTTGTTAAGGAAGTTCACTCTGCATTTGACATTATCTTTTGTGGCATATCCATCAACATTCTTCCTTGGGTTTATTAATGTTTGAAAGAAAAGTCAGTAATATAAAGGCTTTTAGCACAGATTTTTCCCACATTCAATTCTGCCATAGCTGTACTATGTAAATAATTTCTGTGCCATTAATAATGTTTTCTCAGCTTTAAGTGAAAAAATACAAATGCCCATTTGTTTCTATGGAGGCCAACCACTGGGGAGCTTATTAAGAGATAGTCTTTTAACACATATTATGGTTGCTAATGGTCCAAGTACAAAACCATTTCTACTTATTTGCTACTGATGACTTCCTTTTCCATCAAGGAAATCAGATAAACTTAACAACCACATAATAATTCTGGGATCCAAGTTTGAATAAGCTGCAGTTTTTGACCCTCAGTATCAAATAGGAGTCTCATTTCAAATAACATAAAAGAACTTTCCAGAGCCACTTGGAAATAATATTGCACCCACCAGTCTGCACAGGGACAGTCTGCATGCTGGCACCCTCTGGGGCAGGCTGCAATTAAAGTACATTTTTAAACTTCCAAATGGGAAGATAGCATACATTTTTGCCAATTTTAAAAGAAACTACAAATGTTTATGCTCTGATTATAGAGCACAATTTATTTATTTAAAAGATTTGTATGGCCGCCCATCTTAACACACAACTCTGGCAGCTCAGAACAACAGTAAAATCTCAAACTATAAAAACCATAGAACATAAAACCATAAAACACAACCAGAACCCAGCGTCTCAGTCATCCCCTTGGGATGCTCCATCAACCAAACTAAAACATCCTCACTCCGCACCAGTGCCTGGGTAAAAAGCCAGGTGTTGATGTCTTTCTGGAAGGCTAAAAGGGTGATGACCCAATACTGTAAAGTGTTACAGCTTTACATATAGCTCATTCATGACATTATTGAGAACAAAGGAACCGAAAACCTGAGAATTACCTAGGTTGTAATAGAAAGAAATCGCATGGAAAGCCACTTGTGCAAAGATTTCCATAGATGTAAGGGCTCAGTAGCAACAGAGACCCAGGTGTTTTATTACTGTTGGATACATCATCCCATCCACCAAATTGCTTCTTTCATGGTGCAGGACAGAGGAGGGATCACCTCCGTTCCATCACTATTCTGCTGCTGTAGGTACATGAATGCATTAAACTGGAATAACCAAAGTCCCTTCAGGTCTGTCCATGCTAGTTACTCATGACATTATTTCCAAGTGGCTCTGGAAAGTTCTTTGCCTTTAGATATAGATAGATATTGATAATGTAGAGTGTTGATATTAAGCCCTCTATCCTTTTTATCTGGTAACTGTTTATTCCTCCCTGCTTTGCCTTCCTTTTGTCCCATTTTGCCAGTTAAATGTTTTTGATGTTTGTTGATGCTTAGTAAACATACATCAAGCTATAATTTTGTGAGCAGAACTGAGAGGCATGTATGCTTGCTCTAATATGGATATAGGGATTGACTAAGGGCGTACTAGGAATAAACTAAACTGGAAGTTACCCTCAGTAAGTTCCCAACAATTACCAATATATAGATTTTAGGAAAATAGCTGATTTACCTATATTAGAAATGTCAGAAAGGGCCCTGAGAAAGGGCTTGTTTCCTCAAAATAATGTGTTCAATTTTTCAGAAATGTTAAATGCAGAACAATTGAACAAGTTTAATAAGATAATTGTTTTCAGACATTAGTCAATAAAAATAGCAAATGTGTTAAAGCATAAATATAAACTAGTTCTTCATGAATTCTAAGTAAATGGTCCAAGATAAAAAGTTATTTAAGGCATGAAAAGCTGTACAGCTGTATCACACAGATGGTAACAAACCACAGCGTTAATATTCAGAACATGCTAAGCCAAAGCAAGCAAACCACAATATGGCTTATGTGGTTAACTTGGTGGAATAATTCGTACAACATCCCAATATATTAATGCTTATTGTTTAGCATGTGTATGAACTCAGCCACTATCTCACCTTAAAATGAATAAGATCTTGAAATCTTAAATTGTATTAAATATTGAATACCATTAAATATTGTATTAGTCTATCCTTTATGCCTTTTGATATTCACTGTCAATATCTTAAAATGAAAATGAAAACTGGATTCAAGGATCCCTGTACTAAAACTTCTGCTAATACAGAATCAGTATTGCAGTCCACACAGAATTGGAGATACTGTATATACATTGTTTAAAAAAGCATAGAAGATAGAAGATATAGAAGATCAGTAGGCAGCCAATTAGACCTGTGGTACTGAACATAATGAAATGCACTTCGATAGGTATTTCCTCTGACATTATCCAAGTATTGGTTGCTATTCTCCAAGGATTGCATTAGCTCTTAGCATCTTGTAGTTATTGTGTTGCTATTCCCACTGGCAGCAGCATATATTGATACACTTATCAACATCAGAGTGCATTGCTCATCGTTCCTTTAATTGAACTGCGGTCTTCCAGGCAGGGAGGATTAGTACCACATCTCTTCTGTGGTAGTCTTTCTTAAGAGCTACTCGCTGATGCTGAAGCAATGTTTAAGAATATCTCTGCTCAGAGGCCAGCTTTATAGCAATGATATTGATATTGATGCTCTGCCTTCAGTTTCTAATCCTTGGATTATCTCCTCACGTCTTCATACTGCAAATAACTAAACTCCATCCATTTTGAGGCTAAAGGTATGCTCTAGTGCCCTACCTTTCTGTTTAGAAGTAGCTCCCATGAACCAGAGAGATGATTCCTTAGGCTTTTAAAAATTATCTTGATGGGTCTACTGTATAGGATGATGGTAAAGTGCATGTGTTTTGTTCAGAACTTGTTGAGTTCATTCCTTGGCATCACTGGGTAAAGATGGTTGAGAAAAGCTAAACAAAGTCATGGAGAGGGGCTTCCAGTCCAGACAGACAATAATGGTTAGTTGAAGAAATAGTTCAATAGATTAATAGCTTTGTAGTTAATTTTAATAAATCAACCTGCTTTGCTCAACCCTGGAGGAAAGAGTGAAGCATCAGTAATGAATAGCTTAAAAACGTAAGGGTTTAATTGGAAAAGTGGGGTAGTATGACCAAATATATGATGTTAGTTACGTGCAATCAGTGTGCATTTTTAAAAAGAAGATTGTAAGAAAGTTCTTAAGGAAGACTGAGCAGTGGCAGGAACATATCACCCCCCCGGTGCCACTTTGGATCAGTGGATGTTATGAATCTCTGTGAGGTCTTGTTGGATTGCTTTGGATTGTCAACGTTCATCTAAGCAAGTTGAAATTCATGGTAACATATGCCTATTTTTATATAATATGACCAACAGAGATCATTTTAGTCTTTTAGGGTAGGTATCTTTTGCAAGCCTCTGGAATAAAGCAAGATAACAATCTCTAGAAACCAAATAAGATATTCTACTCCTGGATCTCTTTGTCTTGGAAAATCAATTCCAAATACTACCATGGGAGTCTCAGCGATTAAAAGCCCTGAACAGTATAGCAATGAACTTTATGCCTCCGTGCCTCCTTTGAGTTCAAAGTTGTGATCTGATTTATAGAAGATGGTTTAGAGTAAACATCAGCTTGATGCTAAAGAATACTTAATAATTTTTTTCTATTCTAGGAGTAAAAGCTTGGTGCAGCTGCAATCATTGGCAAGTTGCTTGAGACAACATTAGTACTTCTTGGCATACATTGTTTGGGGAATAACAAAATTAATACTACAGTCCTATGCATGTCTACCCGGAAGTAAGTTCCACTGAATTAAAGCTCGTGTGTCCAATTCTACCTTTACTGTTCGTATAAATAAATGTGTAGAATGACACATCCAAATGAAGTTGGTAAGTTTTTCATAGCTGGGTATAACAAAGCAGTACAAGAAATAATTATCATTTAATTCTTGGACAGTTTAAACAAATAGCTCTCAGTACTGCCTATAAAATAGAGAAGATGGCATCTCTGTGTTCCATGAACTATGTATGGAGAAGATTAAAAAATGTTTTTTTTAATATAATTTCTCATGTTTATTTATCAGTATATCATTGTTTTACTGACTTGCAATATTGGAATTTGGTTAAAAGAAAGAAAGAGATCTTATAGAGAAACCTGAACTCTGGTAAGACAGAGAATATGTTCCAGAACACATATCAGAATGGTATATACAGCCTACGTGTAAAGATCTAAATTTCCCTTTTGCCCATATCTGCAACAGATGATCCAACCAAGGATAATTTGATTAGTACATTATCTAAGCATTGCTTCCCTTTAGCATGGTAATATACACAGTGATGAAATCACCTAAAATGTCATGTCAGAAAGATTCCTTCTTTCTGACTGGGGGTAGTGTCTTAGGACAGTAATTTCCAGAATTGGTTGAGGGATGTCAACCCCACTAGGTATACCAGACCAAGAAATCAACTGCACAGGAAGGCTAAAACCATTTTTACTGAGATTGGCTTTAATAATTTTATTTATTTATTTGTTGGATTTCTCCCCTGCCCATCTCCCCCACAATAGGGGACTCTGGGCGACTGGATAATGGAATCTTGCAAGTCTGATTATGTTGTACTTCCTCCCCCTTATACGTCTGTGAATTAGAGAGGTGTCTGTCTGAGCCCCTTCCTAATCTTATCTGGAAGTTCTGGACTTAAGAACGTTTTGCCTAGGCAACAGCTTCTTCATAACTTTGTCAAGGTAATCTTCCTTATGCTACAAGGGATCACTGATGCAGGTGGCAAAATTGTTGTTGTTGGGTTTTTTTCCCCAAAATGATTAAATCTCAGAAAGTCTTACAAGTGTTGCACAATCTCATTCAACATCTCATGGGATTTTAGGATTCTCATCTAAAGCCTTGCTAAATTTTAGGCAGGAACACCCAATATCATGAGATTTTGTGATTTCCTGAGATTTTGGCTATTTTATTTATTTATTTACGTTAAAATTACATTCGTTTTCACTTAATGTTTATGGCCCATAGACATATGGGATGGGGCACACGTACACTGCTGCCAGTAGTTTATGTATGGTTTTTTACATTTCAGTGATAATGTTGTGGTCCATATAAGGGAAAAGGTTGGGAATCACTGCCTTAGGAGATCTCCATGTGAGTTTTGTCACTACATATGCTGCTTTAAGTACAATGAGAAAAAAGAAAGATGCTGATCTTTAGTCAGGCTTATTAATCTACAAAGTGCATTTCTTAAAATTATAATGTTAACTTCTAGATCTGAATATTGTTCTAGGTATTGGTTGTTGTGTTTTTAATGCGGTAACAATAATTTTCTTATATGACATTTGCAGGATTTTTTTTTTGTTGGCTACTATTGAACTACCACTCCCCTATACATTTTGATATAAATTTAATTGATAACTCCATTTGAAAGACCTTATAAATAAGCATTTCAGTCCACTTAGAACTGATCCCTAACGTTCTTATAATCTTGGCATAAGTGAAACCTCTTAGCAAAATCAGTAGGATTTACAAAATAAATGTATTTGCATAAGTCTATTAAATTGTAACAAAAAGTCCATTAGTATAATTTGCATTGTTTATTCCAGGAAAACAGTGGTGTTGCATCATGATGCTTAGAAGCCTTGTTCACATAATTGGTTTTAATGTAGCTGTTGAGAGCTCCTGCTAAACATGGAGTTGCCATCATTGTTCTTAGTGTCAGTTCTGCTTGGTTGCAGGGTCCACTTGTTCTGCACTATACTCGCCAGTTCACACAGCAGAGTCACCAAGGCATGATGTAATGAGGATTTGTTTTTCAGCCAGCTATTTGCAGAACCTGACACTGATTGGGGCTGAGAAACACCTTGGGCTGAGAGGGGGTGAGAGGCCAAGGTCACCCAGCTGGCTTCTGTGCCTAAGGAAGGACCAGAACCTGGGTCTCCCCAGTCATAGTCCAGCACCTTGACCACTACACCATACTGGCTCTTTTGCCCTCTTTCTGTAGTTTCAGTCCAAAATATGTCCTTCTCCCCAAGGATTGTTTTTATCTGTGGGACAAAATATGTGAAACTCCTGACATCACATTTCGTTTTACATTCTGTATCTAAACTTCCATTTCTCAAGATTCTCATCTTAAATTTTGTTGCCCAAGTCTATCCCTGATTTCTCAGGTCTACTGCTACTTGGATTCCTGTTACTCTGCATCTTCTGTCCAGTCTTTTGAAAGACACTTGTGCTTATCCTGTCCCTTAATAATATCAGCTAGTCAACTGCTGCCTGAAGCAGCCAAAGTCATTATCACCACCATTATTACCAAAACCCTAAATGCATTACATTCATCATTTCTTCAGCACTGATTTCTTTTTGGCAGTGTGTTTATGTCACTGTCTTGCCTAAAAGACAAATGAAATAGGAAGTGTTGTTTGCATTTGTGTATGCGATAAGATCCTTTGATAAACTGATGCTAGCACTGTACGTTTTCCCCCTGCCAACCCACAATCAATATCAGCACTTGAATAATTCTAAGCCAAGTATCTCCTATCAGATAAATATTCAGTGGAAACAGTCAATTAGTTGGTTTCCTTTCTACCATTACAAATGTTTTGATATTTTCTGCTTTGGAATTTTAAAGTTTTTTTTTTTTAAGAAAATGAGCAACAATGCAACATAAAATTTCTGGTGGATCATGAATAAAGAGCAAGCTTTGCCTCTACTTTCCCCCAAAGAATGATAGACATGCACTCAGAAACATGACTGTGGTGAGGAAAGGCTATTTCTACAAAGAAAAATCTCAGTGTCGGAAATGAGCAACAGGATTGTTTTTCATCCTTACAACCCCTGGATTACCAACTTACCACAATGTAATATGATGGTTTAAATAAGATAAAAAAGAAAAAGAAAACATATCTTCATATGGCATAAACTTTCATTTACTTCTACAAGTTGTATTGATGGCTAGTAGTTTAGGTGGATTTTGAAAAGGACTAGACAAATGAATGTAGAATAAGGCTAGAGAGCAACTGGGGACAGTTCTGCTTTGTGGATTTCCCAGTAGTTCCTGGTTGGCTCCTATGCATAGCAGAAGGTTATAGAAGATGACATTTTGACTTGAACTAGCTGAGCTCTTCATATCTTGTAGAATGACCTTCTCCAACC
The DNA here is from genome assembly GCF_059951505.1 of Python bivittatus. NCBI lineage: Eukaryota > Metazoa > Chordata > Lepidosauria > Squamata > Pythonidae > Python > Python bivittatus. The sequence goes on along the minus strand of NW_028277056.1, from coordinate 15,104,799 downwards.
TGCTGCCTTCCAAATGTATTCTGCCAGAATGCCCAGCCAGAAGGACAAAAAGAATTTCTGGCCACAAATTTTAAAAGTTGAAATGCAGCACATTTGGAAGGCACTATGGGAGAACTGACAGAAACAGCTGGAAACCTAGGATTCTGCTTGCATAAACTTCTCTGAATTTTGTGCTGTTGATGATGATGATGCTAAAGGTTCAGAGCTTTGTACGGAGCTGAATAGAATATTGGGGTTAGGTACGTCTGCCTGTATACAAATGGTCCTTGTTTAGTGACTACAATTAGGACCAGCAACTCTGTCGCTAAGCGCCGTGATCACTAAGTGGAAAATCATGTGACCATGACAGGCTTACAATGTCAATTTTTATTTGGTTAAGCAAATCACCATGGTCATTAAGCTAGACAGCATGTAACTATGATTTGCAATTTTTTACTTCCATGTTCTCCATTAACTCTGCTTGTCAGAAGCTGGTTCTGAAGCATGCGAATGGTGATCACGTGATCGCAGGACGCTGTGATGGTCATAAATGCAAGGATTGGTCGCAAAGCTGTTTCTTCTTTTTACACCGTTGTAACTTTGAATGGTCATTAAACAAGGCAGTTGGTAAGTGAGGACTACCTGTATTAAAATACACACACCATTTCTAGAAAGCAAATTGCATTGCAATTATAACCTTTTGCACAGTTTCACACACTGCCAGACAATACTGAATTGGGAAGCTTTTAGAAAAAATAAAGATTATTTAAAGCAGATTAGAACAGAACTGTATAGGAAACTGTCCAGTTGAATCTGCTCTGTGACCACAATTCATTTAAATCTCCTGATATAAGAAGGTTTAGTATACTTAGCACTTTCTCTATGACCACTACACAGCAATCTCTTTATAATATAACAAAGTATAGTTTTGTAATTGCAAATGGAAATCCCATCTTGAAAATTTATTGGCTCGAATTTGTTTACATACCTCTTATCTGTTAACATATTTTAGAAGTACATTCATTTTAAAAGAATCTCAGCTGCTGATATGCTTTTTGCTGCTAAAAGAACATGCATCTTATTCTACCCAGACAGTACATTTTATCACTGACATTTCAAACAGAGATAGATGGTTTCATTTGATTCTACCTTGTGTATTTTGCTGTGCAGTGTCAGAACTGCACTGATTCATCAGGAGTGAAAAATAAAGGAAAATAAGCTCAGTGAAACAGTCTTTAAAAATACTCAGTGCAGAACCAACTCTGCTTGGGGGAAAAAAAATGCCATTCTGTTTGCTCATGACATTATGTAATGGGATTACTCTTTTTTTAAAAAAATGGCTTCACACAGTGCAAAACATTGGGTACTGAATTAGATCCCTATTCACATATTTAGGCAAGTATGAAAAATAACAGAGAATCCATGCACAAGAACCAACTTTGTTACTATCTCACATAACCAAGTGATGATCCAGGATATAATCAGACACTTGCAAGATGACTGGAATGCAACTGAGTTTGAGAGAAGCTAGTTTGCCTTGAAGTCTGTGGAGGGGTGTGGGAGAAGTCAAGAAGATGTGTTGGATTTAAGCAGATCTATATAGTGTTTGAGGTATAAAACTTTTTCCACCTGATCTTTTAAACTGAAACTTACCAGATTGAACCCAGTGCAGATGGGGGTATTACGCCTTCTAAAGTATATCAGCTGGCCAGGGGGTCTCTTCCATCTTTAACTTGTAGAAAAGCCCAGCAGTTTTATAGCAGTGATGAGATAGTTGAAGAGTGGATCTGTTTCTTCCAGCACTTTGTTGGAACATCCATATGATTATGAAAATAACTTTCTGTTAGCATTTGGCCTGCCATGGATCAGTGGGAGTGAATTGCCCGCATTTGGAATCCACTGAAGAATGTACTCTGAAGCAGTTTTTGAAATGGTAATGTCTGATTAATTTGATAACAAATAAGGATGGAGAAAAGATGACCTATTTTCAATTTAATTGACTGCCAGCAGCTTTGTGATTTTAGGTGTTTTACAGTTGTACCTAGATGCTTAAGGATGAGCAAAAGCAATGTGTTTTATAGCTAAGTCATCCCCTTCCCTCTAGGATGAATGTCTCCTGACCCTCACCTTAACCTTGCTTTCCTTATCTTTTGGTTTCACACTCACTGGAGAGAATGGCTGATTTGAACTGGTTTGCGGATGTTGACAGATAACATTTACAGGTAGTCCTTCCTTAATGACCACAATAAGGACTGGCAACTCTCTCACTAAGCAATGTGGTAATTAAGCAAGACATCATGTGACCATGATGGGTTTATAATCTCATTTCTGCTGTGGTTGTTAAGTGAATCACCCATGGTCATTAAGCAAGACATCATGTGACTGTGACTTGTGATTTTACTGCTGGCTTCTCCATTGACTCTGCTTGTCAGAAGTCGGCCGTGAAGTGTACAAATGGCAATCCCGTGACCATGGGATGCCTGCCGGTTGCAAAGCGCCTGAATCTCAATCACATGACCATAGGGATGCTGTGACAGTTGTAAGTGCAAGGACTGGTCATAAAGTTACTTTTTCACTGTCGTAACTTCGAATGGTTGCTAAACAGGGCAGTGATTAACTGAGGACTGCCTGTAGTTGCTACTTTGCAAAAGTTTAATGCAGCTTTGAGGGCCTGGTTTCTGTGCACACAGGAAAAAGGATTTACCCTGCCATTTCTATTGCTATAGTTGGATTTGAGCTCATAACCTCCCTTCTCCTTCCAACTGTTCCCATTCATCTTGAAAAACAAACATTTGTTGAGATTGTCTGATTTCCAAATACCATTTTCTTCAGAAGAGCTTTTTCATTCTGGTATCCTGGAATATGTACTTCCTCCCAATTTTGTATTTTTTATTGTTTCAACCTGGATTTTATGTGTTGCATTTTTAGGGTTTTAAAAGTGATCCTTCATTATTGGTTTACTTAATATTCTCTCACTTATGTCTTTATATTATAAGCCATTTTGGAAACAATTTTGACGAAGGACAGAGTAATTTAAATAAAAATACAAACTTCTCATTTAGATGAAGGCCGGTCCAGTGTGCATCCAGATCTCCACAATAGCCAATCAAATGCAGCAATTCCTTTCTTCTCACTCACTGCCTTTGATATAGTCAGAAAAAGAGAGTTGCAACTGTAAGATGGGCAGCTTTGGATCATTTTCCTCAATGAATAAATGAACAAGTATAATGTTTTTGACTTTGAGTTCTCTTTATCTAGTAGTTTTAGGACTTGTGTGGAGAACAGATCATGTTTTAGGTCATATTTATGCAGAAATATTGAAAATTCAAAAGGGTTCACAAACTTTTAAGCACCACAGTATATAAATCAATAAAATAAATAAATACATAAATCATGATTAATACCAACTGATATCTTATTCTGTCCCCTCCCCCCCTAAACTGCTTTTAAAGCCACTGAAATTAGTAGGATAGATTAGGGAGGACCATTGAATGCAACTGTTTAACAGACTGCTCTCTTGGCTCTGCTATATTCTTCTCAGTAAAGGCCCTCACCTTATAGAACCCCTTCCCCTGGAAGCATGGCAGTCCTTACCCTTCTTGTGTTTTGAAAGCAAGTCAGATGTGTCCTTTTCCAATAAGAGTTTGGCCCAAGATGATGGGGAGTGCCCCAATAGCATTTCCTGATTATGAGTTTTGGTGATCTATTATCTTACTGTATTAATTAAAAGATATTGAGATTTAAATTCTCTTTTTGCTTTTCATCTCCTGGAATCCTTCAGAACTGGGGCAGGCTAGAAATGCTTTTGGATAAAATAAAATAAAATAAAATAAAATAAAATAAAATAAAATAAACCTTTAAAGATTTAAACCATTTAGGCCTTGGCTAGCAGAAGGCTGCCTTTCTGATTATGAACTTGACAGATTTTAAGGTCTGGAAGTAAGGCCATTTTGAAAGATTACTCCAGTCAAGCATGCAAGAAAAAAAGCATTCTATTTTATCATGTCATTCTCTTGGGGATTATGATTGATCCTCACTCTCTGTGTTTTCTGAAAAGATGTCAAGACACATCTCTTATATTTTTCAATGCTTTGAGTAATTTTTAATAATAATATTAAATAATTATCTGTTATTATTTTTATTATAGTACAGTAAGCTCTGCTTGTCTTTTAACTTGGTTTTTTTTTTCATTGTTAACTGATAAGGTCGCATAAATCATAATAAACTATCCCTCTTGATGTCAACATCTTACAGCTGCTTTGTTTTTAATTTTCATAGACACCGCTCCATGTAAATCCTCATTTTCAGTGCAATATGGACCCACTTTTTAAATATAATCCATATTCTACACAATGAGAAAATAGCTTGCTCCTCTTCTAGGTCTCTGTGAATGTAATTCAGAATAGATGAGAATGGTGGTGACTAGTAAGTCAAGGCAACATATGTAGTCAACTGAATATAAGAAATTAGACCTATAGCTTCAGACTTGAATCAACATAATTTATTTGTTGATTAATCAAGTAAAATAGCCAATCCTATTCCGATGCCCTCAAGATATTTTGGAGCTACTACTTCCAGAACTGTTATTCACAGAATCATAGCATTGTGAAATTGGAAAGGACCACCAGGATCATCTATTCCAACCCTCTGTAATGTGCATAAAAACCAATTAAACCATTCTTCAGAAGTGGCTATCCAGGCTCTTCTTTTTTCAGAGAGGTTTTGGATTCCAATTAGCATATATTCTAATATGCTTTTAATTATATATTTATTTATTGTTTTTAATGAGTTGTGGGCTGCCCAGAGTCCCCCACTGGGGGGAGATGGGCGGGGACAAATTTAATAAATAAATAAATAAATAGATAAATAAATAGATAAATAAATAAATTCCACTTGTAGTTTATAAAAGAAGACGACACATACCAAGTTATAATAGTGAAAGAAATATTCTAACTGCAAAATAAAAACTGCACCTTAGATATTTAAACAAATGTTAAGGTAGTTTAACAGGGAAAACTAACATTAGAGGAGATATAGTGTTAGCATCTCCATGTGCAGCCCAAATTTATAAATACTGATCATGTATATGATATGTAATAATAGGCATGGGTAGAAAGAAGGCATTGTCATAACAGATTCCCAACTACTTAAGATTCTGTTATAATAGTTGCATTTGATTAGACTCACTGGTTACTGATCACAGGGTGTATGCCTTAAATGCTAGTTGCTAGAGAGTGATGCTATTAGAAGACTGTCCATGCTTATGAGCTTCCTAAATGCCTCTAGCTGCCCATTGTCTGACATAGAATGCTGGACTAGATGGGACATTGGCTCTTCTTATATTGTTAATTGATCAATTTATCTATGTTTATCATCCTAGCATTCATGTTAGTTTCATTTTACTCGGATGCTGATTCCTGTTCTTCAAATGTTGTAATAAGCACACATCAAATCTGAGTTATTTTATCTAACAAGACACACATTTTAACAAAATTGAATAAGCATGCCAATTGCTCTATTTCCACATGGTTGCAATGTTTTAGTAATGACCCCCACCACTATCTTTGGGTGTTTTGCATTCCAAAGAAGTCCTCTTGCCCAAGAATGCAAATAAATCAAAAGCACGTGGTTCATGTGCTTTATTTATTAAATTTTCACAAATCTGCCTGCTTCAGACTTCTCTATATTTGCTTTGTAGGTCTGGATAAGAAGTGAATTCTCTCTCTCATGTGGGGAAACAGGTGTGTTAGGCAGCTTTTTTTTTTTTGCAGGAAAATCTCTACAATACTAGTTTTTCAGGTTTTATTTCAAAGCAAGTAAGGTAGTTCAGTTAAATAACTTGACTGTAAAAATGTTCTTCAGATTTTTTTCTTTGAAAAGATTGTCTTGCAAGTATACTTCACACTGCATATGTTATGATACTAAAAAGTTCTGGGGAAAGATAGTGAGTAAAATAAACTGAGATCAAGCCTATTGCAGATAACAAGCAAATCTTTATCAGCTGTAATTAAAATTACTGTAATGATTACTACGCAGTTTTTAAAATATAGAGCTAACACAACATTCCATGAACTTTAATTTAGGAGCAAAATGTCCATATCTGACCACCTTTTTTTTCAAAGAGCTAAACAATTCAGAAAGATTTTCTAATTTTCAGCCAAGTTCTGGTTGCTAATGTGAGATGAGAGAATAGTATTGGAGCATCCAAAGGAGGAATTTTTACAGTTCCAAGAAAATGCACAATTTTGAAAGTCACCCATTGGATATGGACCAGGCTTTGAAAGCATTATCCTGTTGACTCTCCATACATTCTTTGAATGTCTGGAAAAATAATTCTGAAAGAAAAACGATGTGTAATTGCAATCATGTGAAGAGGAAATTACAATGACGTTGATTTCAGTGGAAATTAAATGCAAATGAGTACATAGGATGAATCAGTAGCGAAGATTATTTTCAGCAGTTCTCTTTCCCTCTTCTTTAAGGTATTATTTTTGTTCTACTGAATTTAGAAAATTAACACTCAAATCCAGGCAAATTCCTGTAGGCATTGATCTAGTACACATTACTTAGATTGATGTGCCTGTTAGAGCTTCAACTGACAGAATTAATTTTGGTTCCAAGGCTGCAATACTACTCCCAACAGTTAAAGTGTGATCAAACTAGGCATTTAAATATGCATTTTGAGAAAAATGCAGGTTAAAAATTCAAACACATAAATTGCATAAATACAGTTTGAAAATAGATTAGTCTCAAAAGTGTATGATATCAAGAGTGAAAAAAAAGTGAAGGTAATTTGGAGATACATTCAGTCATCTTTACTGGTTTTTAGAGGAAAGCATATCAGTACATAAAGTCTTAAATCTTTTAATGATACTGTATGTGCACCCTTTTCCAAGCTTGTTTATCTGTAGTCTATGGAGGCCCACATATAGTATGATGGGGGCCATATGCCAAAAACTGGATAGGTTAAAATAAAGAACTGGGCATTGGGAAGACAAAAATGAAATTGGATTGATTTTTAATGTAACATTAAATAGGATTAAATACAATTAATTTAATCCAATATTCATTTAACTAATATGATTACTTCTATGTATATAAACATTTCTCTTTCCTGACACATTAAACATTACAGTATGGTAAAAACTTTTGAGCATTTCTGCAATCCAAACCCAAGCAGAAAGTGCAAGGACTACAAGATGTGCATATTAATTTGCTATAGTATATTAATTTGATTTTGTTGGTCTATAAAGACATTGCTGGAGACCTAGCTTAATATTGCCCAGAGCCTGAAGTACCATTCTTCAGATGGTGCTAAAAATGTATTCTTAAAAAAGGAAGTCAGCCAAGACATTAATTCTCTGTTTCTTTTTAGTAGAGGTGCTGAGAACCGGCATGGCTTTCGCCAACAGACTATAGTTAGAGAGAAAGGCAGGAGATTTGCCATTCGAGGCCCAGCATACATGTTTAATGATCATTCAACCAGCCTTTCTTTTGAAGAAGAGCGTTTTTTGGAAGCAGCAGAATATGGCAATATTCCTGTTGTCCGTAAAATGCTAGAGGAATGTACTTCACTCAACGTGAACTGTGTGGATTACATGGGCCAGAATGCGTTACAACTGGCTGTGGCGAATGAACACCTGGAAATCACAGAACTCTTACTTAAGAAGGAAAACTTGTCACGTGTTGGAGATGCACTACTCTTAGCCATTAGCAAAGGTTACATCCGGATAGTTGAAGCCATTTTGAATCATCCAGCGTTTGCAGAAGGCAAGAGGCTGGCCACAAGCCCTAGTCAATCAGAGTTGCAGCACGATGACTTTTATGCCTATGATGAGGATGGAACTCGCTTCTCCCACGATGTGACCCCAATTATCCTAGCTGCTCACTGCCATGAGTATGAAATTGTGCATATCCTGCTGAGGAAAGGAGCTCGGATTGAGAGGCCTCACGATTATTTTTGCAAATGCAGTGAATGCAATAAGAAGCAAAAGCATGACTCTTTCAGCCATTCTAGATCCAGGATCAATGCTTACAAAGGTCTAGCAAGTCCAGCTTATCTGTCCTTGTCAAGTGAGGACCCAGTTATGACTGCCTTAGAACTCAGCAATGAGTTGGCTGTGCTTGCTAACATTGAAAAAGAATTCAAGGTAAGATTTTAATCAATGGATAGGCATGAATTGTTGTTACATAGCCCCTTATGGATCAGATTAAATATCACAAACTGTTGTCCATAACCAGTTATTTTAAGAAAGTCTCAAAGTAGACTGTGAGGGTTTGACCTGCATATTTTGCATTCTAAGTTAGACATAAGAGAGAAATTCAGCCACATGTACCAAAACAGTTTGCAAACTTAAATTAATATTGGCATTTTTCCAAATTTTGTGAGAGAATATTCTATCCAAAATAGCAAAATGCATTGTAGTACAGGTAATCCTCGCTTAACAACCCTAAGTTGGGACTGGAATTTCCATTGCTAAGTGAAGCAGTTGTTAAGTGAAACATCATGTGCCCACACCGCTTAGCAATGGCAGTTCCAGTAGTCCCAGTTGTGATTGTTAGACCAGGACCGTGCTGTCATTATGTGAGGACTTCATGCTTTTCCTGCTCTGCCACGCTCGCCTCTGCTTCACCTCGCCCCACAGCTTATCTCTCTCCCATCTCTGCCACCCACCCCTGCTTCCCCCACCACCCCCAGCTGCTGCTGGCCTGGGATATGAGCGCTGGATGAGGGTGCAGCCCTGGGATGCACAGGGCAAGTGCGGCAGGGTGGTGGGCCTTGTCTGCCAAAGGGACCTTGCTGAGCTCAGCCAGGAGGAGGCATCAGGACGGTGAGGCACAGTGTGCTCAGTTGCTGGGTGAGGCAGGAGAGGTGGTGGCAGCTCCCCAGGCAAAGGTGGAGGCTGTGAGGGAGGCACTGTTTGGGGTGGTGTCAGAACTGGAGGAAGTGGAAGGACGAGGGCTTCCTGGAGGCACAGCGTGTCCTCTGCAGCTCATGTTGGAAGTGCTCCTGGAGAACTGGCCTGTGGGCTTCAGCAGAGAGTAGAGGCTTGCAGTAATGAGTTTTATGTGTGTGTTTTAAACTGTATTATATTTTTAAACATTTCATATTTAAACATTGCAGACTACTCTGATAATAGAGTGAGATAAACTTATAACTAAGAAAAGTAAGTAATGGATAATGCCCTCAAATGACAAAAAAGTGTAGTGCAGATATGTAGATAAATATCTAAAACTATACAGTGGTACCTCGGTTCACGAACGCTTCTGTTTATGAACAATTTGGTTCACGAACAGCACCTTTCACAAAATTTTGCTTCCGTTCGTGAACTCCGCATCGGGTGACGAACAGGATCCGCGGCCATTTTCTCTCCCGTGACACGTGGTCGTGGCTTCCTGTAGGGAGGGGGACTCTCCCTCCAAACAATAACCGCCCCCCCACCCGCCTTCCTCTCCTCCACGCCTCAAGCAAGGTTAGTGTTCTCTCTCTTCATACTGTACTGTAATGTACTTTGTGTCATATTTTTGTGGTTTAAAAAAAAATACATATGGTTCAGAACGGATTAACTGTATTTACATTGAACCTTATGGGAAAATTTGATTCGGGTTGCGACCAAAATTGGTTGGCGACCAAATTCGTAGGGGTCAGAACGGATTAACCATATTTACATTGAACCTTATGGGAAAATTTGATTTGGGTTGCGACCAATTTGGGTCGCGACCAGAGTCGCGGAATGAATTAAGTTCATGACCCGAGGTACCACTGTATTATATTTTTAAACATTTCCCATTTAAACATTGCAGACTGCTCTGATACTAGAGTGAGATAAACTTATAACTAAGAAAAGTAAGTAATGGATAATGCCCTCAAATTGATCTTTTTGGCTTCTAAGTTGATCTTTTTGGTTTCTAAGTTGATCTTTTTGGCTTTGGAGTCAAACAACTAATAAAACACGGTGATGTTATTACTACCATCTTTGTGGCTAGTAACATTTTTAAAACAAAAATCTGTTACGTCAAAACAGTGAAAGGAATCAGCAGGTCTCTGACATCAGTTTATTAGTTTTATTATAGAATTTGAACTTCCTCCTCCTTCTGTGTCTCATTCTTAGAGAAACATGCATGCAAGGGAGGAATTTTGGGATGGTGAATTTTTAGTTTGTTTAGGACAACCTCTCATTATTGCTATCTCATAAATGAAAATGCACTGAATTCACATCTCTGTGCTCCATCTGTCTTCTGCATGAAATGGTAGAACCACAATTTAAGGAAAAACAACTGTACTTTATTCACAAAACAGAAGCTCAAAAGAAAAGCATGTTGATAGTAGCTTACAGTTTTTTCTGCAAGCTAAAACTTGATAATAGCACCACAATAAAATCTGGATCTGATCCAAACCAGACTGATGATAAGAGTGACCTTTCGTACTCTTCAGGGTTTCTAGGCAGGGGAGAGAAGGCCAGAGCTGCACAACAATATTCCTATGTTGGGTTTCCTATTATATATCATCTATAACTTACTTCCCTTAATAAGTTTGTAATTGGCCATAAAAGTCAGGGCTTCTGTTCCTTGATTGTTCATTACCTGATCATTAAATTACTGTATGCATTAGCTGTATTACTTTTTATTATATTCCATCTTGCCTACACGAGTAGTAGCATCATGAAATTTCCTGTATGACTCTGCAGCAGCCTGCCATTTCCTCCTCCTGGTTTTCAGAAAGTCAATGAAGAGTTGGTTATTTCATCAAGCAGGGTTGCTGTGACTATCCCTCTGGATGATGAATTTGCCTTATTATAATTAGAAGGTTGATTACTGGTTTGTGTATGGTTATTTGCAATGTATGATTTTAGTTTTAAAATTTGATTATCTATCTGATCTGAACCCCAAATTATGGACCTGAGTTGTACACCACTCATTTGATCAGATCGGCCTATGTGTCGTGCACCTACCTATCTACTTACCCATATAAAAACATTCACCTAATCTCTTTTTGATGTAGCCAGAATTGCTCAAAATGGAACCCATGTTTTGTTATCTTGATGTCTGTCCTACATTATTTTAAGTTGTGCAATATAATAAATAGGTTTTGAAGGCCAAAAGTAAAGTAATTTTGAGCTATTATTGATCAAGGATCTTCAGTACTTCCCCTTTTATGCCATTTCTGTGATGGACTACTAGTTGTGTGAGATTGTAGAGAAATGGGGATGAGGTGTTTGAAGGTTTATCTCAGAAGAGGCATCTCAGTTCATCTGCTGAGAGACATGACAAAAAGCATTTCAAAGAGACTTAATTACTTCAGTATAAATGCATCTGAGAGATTCTTCTCATAGTTTTCAAGGTTCTGGGTTTATCCCAGACTAGCATCAAATATACCTTCCTGAATTCCTAACTGTTCTTGCTTACTTGGTCTTGCCAACTAGCTGAGGCTTAGCACTAGTTTTGCCTGACAATCAACTGTTAGTTCTGTATGTTGAATTTTTTTTGTCAATTGCCTAAATGCATTAGTTAAATATTTTTATTAGTCTTATGGCTCCTATAAGGTAAGTGATAGCACACTGAAAGTATTGCACCTGCAGGGTCCAATGCTTTAATCAAAATGACAAAAGCGGTGTCACACTACTATGTTGCAAGCTCCACCCCTTTTGTACATGTGTGCAACATCATGGCACATTTATTTATTTATTTATTTAAAATGTGTATAGCCCATCTACCAGAGGAACTCTGGGTGGCAACAGAGATAAAAATATAAACTAGAATTTACAAAACCATTAAAAGTTTTAAAAACTCTACACTGAGACCCCCCCCCCAATAATCTCATTAATAACATGTCAACACAATGCCCAAATTCCATCAACATCTGGCCCCATGCCTGGGGGAAGAGCTAAGTCTTTACGGCCTTCCAGAAGGCTAACAGGACCAGGGCTGTCTGTACCTTGGGAGAGACTGTTCCACAAGACAGGCAGCATGATAGAGAAGGCGTGCTTCCTAACGCCCACCAAATAACATTGCTTCACCAATGGGATCTGGAGCATGCCACTCTGCCCAATCTGGTGCGATGGACAGAAACTATTGGGGGGAGGCAGTCCCACAAGTAACCTAGCTCCATGTCATGTAGGACATGTATAAAAGGGCTGATATATGGTTCCTAAGAATTTCATCATTATATTTAACATTGTATGCCTAATACTCCACTCCATTATCTCACAGACCTCACAGATGGGAAGCCCGCATCCCATCACTCACTGGTATCCTGCCACAGCATTCATCACTCTAAAGCCTTTGGGGAGCAGAAAATTCCACAGCTAGGCCAAAAGTAGAACATCCTCTCTAGTAAAGCTTTCCCCCACTTCCTACTTCCAACAGCCTACTATGAGAATTCCTCTGTACTCTGTGTTACTGGGACTGGGAGAGACTGTTTACTTACTCATCAACTTCTTTTCCTTCAAAGAACGATTACAAAAAATTGTCAATGCAGTGCAAGGACTTTGTGGTTGGACTTCTTGATTTGTGCAGAAACACAGAAGAAGTGGAAGCTATCCTCAACGGAGATGTTGAACTGGACCATGGGGAGCATGGACGTCCCAGCCTGAGCCGCTTAAAACGTGCTATAAAATATGAAGTAAAAAAAGTGAGTTCTGACATTATTAGTAAGAGGGCTGCGGGAGTTTCAGTTAAGTCCTTCACAATTATTCAATACTGCTAGCACAGAACACCAAAACTGGTCTAAGTAATGTGACATCCTTGTCCCAAAGTATCAGAAAACAAACATAGATCTTCATGGAGGATTTAAATTTTTAACATCCATATATCCTGGAGCATGAGTGGTGCTGATTAGCCTGTATAATGTACTTGTTAACTTGATGACTTTCCTGTATATTCTCCTTTGAAGGCAATAAATGGCCCACAACTCTTCGATCACATGTTATCAACAAGTACCCCTTTTTGGCAGTCCTCAAAAATTGTGCTGCCAAATCTTGGTGGCTAATTATCAAAAAAAACAACCCCCCCCCAGATAAATACATTTCTGCCAGTTTTTTCCTGAGAAAACTAATAGAATTAGTCATGTCCATCTTTACTTTAAATACAAACATACTAAAACATGCTGTCAATCCCAAAAATGTAAGAAATGTATACTACAAATGATAAATGATAACAATTGAGGATTCCCTTCTCTTGCAAATCCACAATTGGTTGTGCATGATCTATGCTCATGAAATTTTTATGGGGGCCTCTCATTTGTCTTTTTTCCCCCTTTAAACCAGTATTGATAATTGTATTATGTTTACATTCTTGATTACCACCTAGAGTTCCACTGATACATGGGTGGATATATACATGTGTTAAATAAATACAACACAATAAATAAGTCAACACCACGGAATGCAAATTATATGCAACCCTGCAGTTACCAAGAAAATTACCAAGATGATTGTTTTAATGCATGTGTTAGTGTTTTAAAACTCCAGTAAACTTAACACATATATTTTACTAACACCTCCAAAACTCTCAAACAAACACGCAAAAGCTTTTTTTTTTTTTTTTTTTTTTTAGAAAAAAGTACCCTCCTCCCCCTGCAGCCTCATAAAGATTGTACACTTTAGGTCCAATTGCATGTAAGCAGAGAAGTTAAAAGAGAATTAAAGCTCTCTCGTGTTCTTGGATACCTGCTATAGAGATCGTATTTAAATACGGCTATTAAAATATCTGAAAGTGCATTTTTCATTTTCAAAAGCAATAGTTTCTCTATTGCTTTTATGAGATGCTGTAATACCATAAAAGGAATAGTTCCTACCAACCTTGTGTTGCAAAAATCCCAAAGGTATTATTGAAGTAATATCTAAACAGGACCCAGTAAAATGTACCATTAGTTTGACTCAGTCTAGCACTTTTTATGCTCGTTTGTAGTAGCAGTCCTCTGGGGCCTTTGTTGGAAGGAGGAAAACCTTTTTAAAAACAATATTGCTGAAAATTACATTCAGGATGTCTTCTGGTTAAGTAATCAAAATTCTCTACCTTAGAAAAAGACATAAGGCGCACAGAGAGGATTTTCCCCCACCTTTATTTTTGTAACTCCTTTGTGACGGTGATGTGAAGATTACTTAGATTTATTTCTGTTTTAATATTTTTTTAACAGGCTACTTTTTAAGTGAGTGACAGGTTATGGCTAATGCTCCTTTGGGCTTTCTTTCTTCGCAGTTTGTTGCACATCCAAACTGCCAGCAGCAGCTTCTCTCAATCTGGTACGAGAATCTGTCGGGCTTACGACAGCAGACCATGGCAGTGAAGTTCTTAGTGGTTCTGGCTGTAGCTGTTGGCTTACCGTTCCTATCAGTGGCTTATTGGATTGCTCCATGCAGTAAGGTATGAGTTGGTGCAGAGATGGGCCTGACTTTTTAATAACTTCCCAAAGACCCCCAGGCCTGATGACACAACCAGGTCTTGAGGGACTTCCTAAACAACAGCAGAGAAGGGGCGAGTCTAACTTCAGGGAGGAGAATGTTCCACAAGGCGGGAGCCACAGCAGAGAAGGCCCACCTCCTGGGACCCACCATATGCAAGTCCCTGGCTGCTGGAACGTGTAGCATACCTTTCCTGCCGGATCTAATGGGATGGGCTGATGTGATCGGGGAGAGGTGGTCCCTCAGATAACCTGGCGCCATGCCATGAAGGGCTTTAAAGGTCAAAACCAGCACCTTGAATTAGACCCGGAAGCAAACCAGCAGCCAATGCAACTTGTGAAGCAGAGGTGTAATATGTGCTCTACTTGGATTTTATTATAATTATATTAACTGTAATTCCTCTTTTAAGTATTGATCAGAGGACATACACATCTAATCCATTTTTTTATATATTTGAACTGCTTGAAGGAGTAGGTTTTCAACATTTTCCAAATTAGTAGAAGTTCGAGCAGAATTTTAGGATGGATGGATAGATGAATGGACAGACAGATATAGAAAAGAAAATGCTCTTGGAACTGTGCCTGTCTTTTAGGATCAAACTAGATGAGACATGGGATTTCAGCTCAATCATGGATGGGATTCTCATGACTGAATTTCCCACTGTAAGATTTTATTTATAAGCACTGTTTGGGAATGGAGATTTACTACATTGGGTCAGAATTATTTATTTATTATTATTCCATGGGGTAATTTCCTATCTAAACTTGCCTCGTTAAAAAAACACATGTATTCATGTGTGTATCCTTTATGAAGCACTAAGGGCTACTCTGGGTTTTTGTAGTGTAAGTTACATTGGGAAAATGTTATAGGGTGGAAAAAGTTAATCTCTAACTGTAATCCTGTGTACCACCATGAGAATGGCTATCATTTTTTCTGCTTTGCTATTTCTGATTTCATGCTGGTACCTCTTCACGCAAAGCAGTTTTTCCTCCTTGCACCCACCCATGAAGAATATATAGGGGCAATGTATTCACTGTCTACTTCAAATATGTGAAGATGACTTACATCTCTAAAAGAACATGCTACAGTAAATGTACTTAAGGTGCCATACCCCTCTCTTGCTTGTTTTAGATCATGAAGCAGCTAGATGTGTTAGACTACAATTCCCATAATCCTAGTTATACAGCTCCTTGCCACCCAACCCCATGGCCATAGTGATGGTAGAAGATGGGAATTGTAATCTATCTTATTCTAAGAATATTGGGTAGTAGGTGGTGATGCGAATTAATCTTTCTCTAGCTGTTCTGGTATTACCTTGGTTTACTTTGATAGTTCTTTTTCATATTGATGCTCTCTTTCCCCTGCTTTGCCTTTGCCTCCAAAACTCATCTTCAGATATAAAGACAGATACATAATCAGTTTAAAAGAATATAGCTGAAGCATTTTGTTGATCATTTACAACAGCGGGCACCAGGGACCGGTTTCGTGGAAGACAATTTTTCCATGAAAAATGGGAGGATGGTTTCGGGATGATTCAAGCACATTACATGATAGGGTTTTGATATGAGTCTGCAAGCGATTGATTTATTATGATCTCTGTGCAGTCCAACCTCTCTGCTAATGGTAATCTGTATTTGCAGCCACTGCCCAGTGCTTGCATCACCGCCTTAGCTCCACCTCAGATCATCAGGCATTAGATTCTCATAAGGAGCGTGCAACCTAGATCCCTCCCATGCACAGTTCTCAGTAGGGTTCGCGCTCCTATGAGAATCTAATGCCGCTGCTGATCTGACAGAAGGCAGAGCTCAGGCGGTAATGCGAGCGATGGAGAGCGGCTGTAAATACAGATGAAGTTTCACTTGCTCGCCCACCACTCACCTCCTGCTGTGCGGCCCAGTTCCTAACAGCCCACGGACCGGTACCAGTGTGCGGCCTGGGGGTTGGGGACCCCTGATTTACAACATACATTTTAATCATTGAAGTCTTTAACCATCCTTTTGGAAGCTTTAACAAGAATTTTGTCAAGGTCTTTAACAAGAGTGATTGGGAAGAATGGCCATCTGGCCAAGAGAAGTGAGCAGCTTATTTTTCAGAAGAAAGGCAAAACCTATTTTTAGGCTGCCCTTCTGGACAAACATAAATCTTATGAAATACATGAGCCTTGCTTTTAAATAAATGCATAGTATTGCGCTTAGTAGACTTGTTGGTTTGGGAAACATATACAACAGTTCTACACACTGCTGCCCTCCAAATGTGCTAAATGTAGTTGCTTGCTATCAAAGGTGGCTTATCTCATTATTTTACTTGTACGTTCACTTGTTTTCTGTTACTTTTTTTCACTAACTGCCTTTTTCCTCTAAACCTGATCTGAAAGAACTGCCTTTTTTTTCTTTTTTGACCTGTTTTGCAGTTGGGTAGAATAATGCGTGGACCCTTTATGAAATTTGTGGCGCATGCAGCCTCTTTCACCATTTTTCTTGGGCTCCTAGTCATGAATGCAGCAGACAGATTTGATGGCATCAAACTAAAACCTAATGAAACCGTAACAGATAGTGCAAAACAGCTGTTCCGAATGAAAACATCTTGCTTCTCCTGGATGGAAATGCTGATTATCTCATGGGTAATAGGTAAAAATATTCCTCCAAGTTCTGTTTTGCAACCATAGCAGAGGTTACAGAGGTTTAAGGATGCATTACAGATAGTCCTCAGTTAACGAGTAATTGGGACCGGAATTTCCATTGCTAAGTGATGCTTAGCAATGGCAGTTCTGGTAGTCCCCGGTTACCGTAGTTAAGCAAGGACTGCATGGGTCATTAAATGAGGACCTTGTGTGATCACGACTTCCAACTGCCTGCCAGCTTCCCCATTGACTTTGCTTGTGGGAAGCCAGCAGGGAAGGTCACAAATTGTGGTTACAGGACTGGAGGATGCTGTGATGGTCAGAAATCTGGGCCAGTTGCTAAACGCCCCGATCACAATCACATGACCGTGGGGGTGCTGTGCTGGCCAGAACTTTGAGGACCGGTTGTAACTACCACTCGTTCAGCACTGTTGCAGGTTTGAATGGTTGCTGAATGAGTGATCGTTAAATAAGGACCACCTGCAGTATCATAGTACTGAGATACAAAGTAAAGAAATTTAGTTATGTATTAAAGCTCCAAACCAGGAACAAGTTCATGTATATAATGCATTGCTTATTCATACAAGTACCATTTTTGGAGTTGGCTGCATTAGCGCTGGACCAATTAACCTGATCTCAATGTTCATAGGTTATACATTCATCCTAGATAATACATTTCATAGTCACATTAAAACAATAGCTTGCAAATGACATGTTATTAATTCAGTTTCAATTTACATTTCACAGTCCTAGGAAAAAGAATTCAAGTTCCAATGCACTTCTTGACCATCTGCTTTTTTTAACTTTAGCATTATGCTGTGAAAAATAAGTTCAAAAGTTATCATGAAAGCACTACAGAACTATTGGTCTATAGAACTAACAACATACATCAACTGAAAATAATGTTATTTCATTTCTGTCTGTATTATCTATATAAATTTAGATATTTTGTAGGCAATTTTTTTTTAAAAAAAGAATTTGTCGGTTACAAATTTGACATGACAATAAGCATATGGAATATTGTTAGTGAACATTAGAAAGAAGTAGTATGTAACACCAGAGAAAGTCAACTTGGTAAGACTTGGTATTCCAGATAATTAAGGGCTATTCTTGAGAAGTGAATGTAATCATATTCAATATTAACAAATAATAGATATAATAAAAATAAAGAGATGAAATAAGAACTGGGGTAAATGAATGAGTGGATCCCTTGAAATTGTTTCTTTTACTTCATAATTAATATTTTTTCATATATAAAAAAGAGGACTGCGCACTTCTATCCTAATGTGCTTCAAATATCACATAAGCACAGCAAAAGTCTTCGCTATTCATTAAAGAAACCTGGTTTTTTTCAGGCCTCTGTATGACCCTGAAAAATGATGTAGCTGCTTTAAGGAGTTGACTTGAATGAACTCACACAAAAGCCTGAAAAAGGTAGGGCTGCTTGAATGAATAGCAGAAAAGTACTTTGCTTGCTTGAGGTCTAGAGGACTTCTTCTGAATCATTTTCAAAGCATACCATGAGATATATGTTTGTTATACAGTAATATATGTTCCTTGAAAATGCCAACTTGAACTCAAGGTACCAAGTAACAGCTGTACTTCAATGTTTCCCAGTGCAGGAAAAGCTGAGACGTGGCTTGCCTTTCATCTGTTCCTTCCTTTTGTCAATTCCTTTCTTTACTTTGTTTGCAGCAAATCACAATGGTCCCACAAGGAGGCAGCTCAAAGTAATTCTATATTAGATTAAATATTCAGGTCCAATAAATCTCAGCTGTATTAAAAAGAGAAAGTTGGTGACTTTTATAAAAAGACAGAATGAAATTCAGGACTTGATCTATTCAGTCTGTTCTCAGTCTCACTCCCTTTCTTTTCCTTCCCTACATTACAACTCAGCTAAGTTTGGCTGTTCTCAGTAGACACTAAGCAAAATGTTTTATGGGTTCTGCATAAATGGTTGCATCTCCTTACTTACTAAAGCAGTCTTGTTTGTTTATTTTGGATGGAGATGCACTAAGATAGCACCACTGGAAAGTATTAGGGAGCACACCATGAGGGCATAGAACAAAAGTGCAGGTCAAAATAGGTAAATAATTGGTGAAAGAATACCTAGCTGCTTTGAATTAATCCCAGAGTGCTAAGAAACTGGTGCGTGTCATCTCAGAACCTTTGTCTGTAATCTTTGAGAACTCCTGGAGTACAGCAGAAGTATTGGAAGATTGGAGAAGAATGAATGCATTTCCTATCTTCTAGAAAGGGGGAAAGTGGACCCAGGAAATTACAGACTGGTCAGCCTCACATAAGTACCTAAGGAAAATCTTAGAACATATAATCTAAGTATAAGCCAGTATAGGCTTGTTTAAAATATAAACCATGCCATACTAAATTTACTGCTTTGGATTTTTTTTGGCAAAGTGACTAGATTGGTAGACCAAGGGAATGCTGTGGACTTCCTATACACTTCAGTAAGGTATTTTGGTAAAGTTGACCATAGTCTTCTCTTTGATAAAATGGAACAATGTGTGATGGATGGTCCCATTACTAGATAGATTCACAGCTGGTTGAACAATTCTACCTAACATGTGGTCCTTATGGTTCTATATCAACTTGGAGGGAGGTATCCAGTGGGGTGCCTCAGGGTTCTGTATCTTTCACACTTTCATAAGAGACTTAAATAAGGGGATAGAAGGGATGCCCATCAAATGTGCAGATGACACAAATCTGGGAGGGACCACCAACATCTTAGAAGACAGATTCAAGTTTCAAAAGAATCTTGACAGATTCAACCATTGGGCCGTACAACAAAACTCAATCCACTCATGAAAAAAGTAATGTTCTGTACTTACGTAGGGAAAACCTGATGCACATGTACAAAATAGATAATGTCTGCCTCAGGAATAGTACTTGTGAGAAGGATATGGTCATCTTGGTAGACCACAGGTTAAGCATGAGCCAGCAGTGTGGTGTGGCTGCCAAAAGAGTTAATGCAACCTTGAATTGCATCAACAGAGGTATAATGTTGACATAATGGGAAGTGATAGTTCTGCTCTATGCTGAACTGGTCAGACCATCCCTGTGTCCAGTTCTGGTCACCACAATTCAAGAAAATACTGGAACTTGAGGAACTGGAAAGAATGCAGAGAAGAGCAATGAAAGGGTCTATGAAAGGGGTCCATGAAAAGAGATGAAAGGAACTAGGTATGTTTGGCCTAAAGAAGAGAAGGTTAAAGGGAGAGATGATAGCATCCTTCAAATATTTGAAGGTCTGTCACAGTTAGCAGGTATTTATTCTCCATAGCTCCCAGAGATAGGACAAAAGCCAATGGGTGGAGACTTTATAGAGGGAGATCTGGATTTGAAATGAGGAATTTCCTGACTGTGAGAATAACAGGTAGTCCTCGCTTAACCACCATTTTTTCAGTGACCGTTTGAAGTTACAACGATGCTGAACAAATGGTACTTATGCCCAGTCCTTGAAGTTATGGTCATTGCAATGTCCCCACGGTCATGTGATCAAAATTTGGGCGCTTGGCAGCTTGCCCATGTTTATGACTTCAGTACACTCCAACTTCCCCCCCACCCTTTTGGCCGCCGTGCAAGCTGTTGTCCCTGCCACCCTATGCTCTGCTGCCCCTGCCACCCCCAGATGTTCTTTGCCATCTTCTTCCTCCCCTTGCTAACAAGATGCACCTGGCCTGGTGCTTTGTGCAGCCCTCGTCAGCAGGAGGAGGAAGATGGCGAAGGTCAGTTGGGGGCAGCAGGGGTGGCGGAGCACAGGGTGGCTTGTGCACCCTCCCACCCCCAGCAGCAGCCACCCCACCAGCTGCTTGCACACCCTCTATCCCCTGGCAATAGCCACCCCCAGCCTGGTTGCACTTACTCTGTGCTGCAGCAGCCACCTACTCACTGACCTGCTTGCGAGCCGCCCGGGACTCACGACTTCCTGCCAGCTTCCCCACTGACTTTGCTTGTTGGAAGCTGGCAGGAAAATGCAAGGAGGTCCTTGTGATAATCACTTAACGACACCAGTGGGGACTGATGCGATTGCCATCACTAAGTGATGCAGTCATGTGACATCACATTTTATGACCGCATCACTTAGCAATGGAAATTCCGGTCCCAATTCCCGTTGTTAACCGAGGACTACCTGTCTTAAGCAGTGGAACAGCTTGCTTCCTGGAGTCATAAATGCTCATCACTGGAGGGATTCAAGCAAAGGTGGGAAAGCCATTTATTTGGGATGGTCTGAGGACTGCTTCCTTGGGTAAAGACCTGATGTTTCTATAATTCTACAAGGTCAAGTCCTTTCTGTTCCTCTCTTTCAGAACTTTTGGCAGATGAGCTCCTTGCGGCTCCTTCTGCCACTATCAAGTAAAACAATAAGTTTGACAAAAAGACCAGTGATGGAAGGGATGCAAGACAAGCCATGGCCTCTTTATTTCCTGCTGAGAAGTACAAATATACTATGCAAATCTGCAGGTTCAAAGTCTTCATCTTTTTGTTCTTTTTGATGTAAGGAGGGGGCATGAAGTTTAAAGCTAATGTCCTGTCCTCTTCTTTCTTATTTTAGGTATGATATGGGCTGAATGTAAAGAAATTTGGTCCCAAGGTCCCAAGGAATACCTGTTTGAGTTGTGGAATATGCTAGATTTTGGTATGTTAGCTATTTTTGCAGCCTCATTCATTGCAAGATTTATGGCCTTTTGGCATGCTTCTAGAGCCCAGAATATTGTTGATGCTGATACAGAGATGAAGGACTTGTCAGCTGCAACATTGGACCCCAGCATAAAGTACTACACTTTGGGTGAGCAGTTCAGATTTATATTGTAGAGCTAAACTAATGTTCTAATTCCTTTCAAATATGAATTTATATTATTCAGTCCTATAGTACACCATATATACTCACATATAAACCCATCCACAGATAAGCTGACCCTCAATTTTTTTAACCAAAATTGGCTTATCATAGAAACTGAACAGGATAACACCACATAAATGTGTCTTTTTTTCTTTAAAGTAAAAGAGGTATACTGCATAGTCATGAAATTAAATTAAATGCTATAAATTAAATATCAGCAAGACATTATAAACAAGCCCATTCCAGAAAACAGACAGCAGTTTTTAAAACATTTTTTTCAAAATTTGATACTTTCCAGATGCAATGGGACAGCAACTCTCAAAATTCTAGCCATCATGGCCTTCACTGGCTGGGAGTTGCAGAGAGCTGCAATCCCAATTTATATTAAAAAACACCAGGTTATAAAACGTTAGTTTAAGTCTTTATTATGAGAATCCATAATTTATTCACTAATTTCATCCACCACACTCTGCTAGAAAAGTGAAGTGTTCATTACAGACCTGAATGTAAGCAGTATTGAAGACAAAGGGAAACAATTCTGAAGATTGTTCTAGGAACTGAGTTCCAGAACAAAGGAAGACCCCTCTATTTTTCCCAAGTGCTATATTTCATACAAGGTTAAATGACACCTAGGCTGCTGTGGTTCACCTAAACTTTTGAGCAGGCAAGTAGAAGGACTAAAACTCAACACATTAAACTAAAACTCTTATATTTGTTTCTTTTTAGCGAGAATAGACTGGGATCCATCTGACCCTCAGATCATATCCGAAGGCCTGTATGCAATTGCTGTGGTTTTAAGCTTCTCAAGAATCGCCTATATTTTGCCAGCCAATGAAAGTTTTGGACCCCTGCAGATATCACTTGGTAGAACTGTGAAAGACATATTCAAGTTCATGGTTATATTTATCATGGTTTTTGTGGCCTTCATGATAGGAATGTTTAATCTCTACTCCTACTACTTGGGGGCAAAACAAAATGAAGCATTCACTACGTAAGTTAATGCTCGTGAAATCTGTGAATGATTGTATTGGAAGGCACTCAGTTGGATCAAGCCCTTTAGCCTTTGTAATGAACTTAGTGTGAGCAGGATGTATTTAACTCCCTTGTCATAGTGAGCTGTGGTTGCCAACCCCAAAACATTTATTTGCTGTACCATTTTCTGTGCTGTTAATAGTGATGTCTTCAAACAAGTGAAATCAGATTAGGGGAACCTTTTTATGAATGGAATGAGGAGGAATTATTGCTTTTAACCAGAGTGATTATTTCATACTACTGTATCTTTGAATGCCAGTAGATGGATTGATTAAGATTGAGAAAGCAGAACTATGGTACCTGTATGTATTCGTAAGAGGAGATACTATGCAGAGGATGCTTTATGAAATAGATACTTTTCATATTCTTTACTTTGTGTACATGCAAAGTTCAGTATTCTTATACAGATGTATGAGCATGCAGTCAGTTCATCTGTTACGAGTATACAGACAGTCCTATAATCCATCATCCAGCACAGAATATTGTTAAATAAATTGGAGAGGGCTGTATCAAAATCCATACTATAAATTGTTCCAGTTTAGGCTGTCAGCCAGCTATCCACCTATGCCCTTCATCAAATTTTGTTTTTTTTACTCTTTCCCTGATATATTTCCCTTCCTCCATCCAGTATTTTATGCTAACGAAGTTCAGTTCTAATTGTGCTAATTTGCTTTTTCTTTATATTCTTTCCCTCCCATGTTGGTGTTTTTGTAAGCATTAGGGTTTTCCCAGTCCAGTATTGATCTTGTGTGTGTGGGTAGTATCATTGTGGTTTCCTCAGGACTAACACTCAGAAAAATTGAGGTTGCTGTTATTATGTAAAAGAATATTAAGAAAATGTCCGAATTAGATAATTACAGAACATAGTCATTTCTTTCAAACATCCTAAGAAAATGTAAATATGTAGGAAAAAGGAAGGCAGAAGAGGGGGAAAAAAAAAACTGGGTCAGGATAGTGGTACATTTTATGACTGGAAACTTTTCTACTTTTGACATGCCAAACTAACTGCAGTTTTTTTTCCTGTTTTTTCAAGCAACACCTGATCATGTCTCACTTGAAATTTTAAAATTGCTGATGTTCATGTTATTGTAATTTCTTTGATTGTTGTAAGCCACCCAAAGTCACCAAGTATTGGGTGGCATATGAGATGATGATGATGATGATGATGATGATGATGATGAACATACATGCGTATTCATAGACAGTTAAAATCTGCAAGATGAAAGGTATGATGTCACAATCCAAACCACACCCCTTTTGGATGATAATATGGTGTCAATGCAGGTACAGAAATGGTGGGTCTTGGATTGTGACAATGCACCTTCATCTTCCAATTTTTGACACACAAATACATAGACACATATCCTACAGACACCCTGGTGACATATCATATTTTCAAGTACTATTAATTAAAGATAGGCAGGATGCTGTTAACACAATTCAGTTTTTCTAGATCTTTTGTAAGACTTGTTCACACTTCTATGTATTTTTTTTTTTTCCAGAGTGGAAGAAAGCTTCAAGACTTTGTTCTGGGCAATATTTGGACTTTCTGAAGTGAAATCTGTTGTCATAAATTATAAGCACAAATTTATTGAAAATATTGGCTATGTCCTTTATGGTGTTTATAATGTCACCATGGTTATTGTTTTGTTGAATATGCTTATCGCAATGATAAATAGTTCCTTCCAGGAAATTGAGGTAATACTTTGATTAAACTGATATGGACTTTCCTGAGAGATAGTAAAATGTTGCACATATTCTTAATTAGGTAATAGTAAACAGTAAACAGACACAGGAAGCCTTGTAGCATAGATGCAGCCTTTGTTTGAGCTAATAGAGTTTTTCTTATAAACTAAAACTATTACTATTCATTATTATTAGTTAGATTTACTGCTCTGTTGATAGTTAAATATGAGTATTCAGCAGTAAAACTATATATTTGCATCAGTATTCTGTTTTGGTCAAGGCTTCTTCTGGAAGACTGTCACCAGGTCTATGTTTGTGACCTTCCTGAATGCTTCTGGGTGTTGCTTTCTGGGATGACAGAATTATGGACTGGCCAAATTCAGCAAGGCTTTTATGATACTTTTATGGCTAGTTTTAGACACTGTAATTCAAGAAAGATGTTGACACACTGGGACATGTCCAGAAGAAGACAAAAGAGATGACGCAGAGCCTGCATACTAAGGCCTCTGAAGAAAAGTTGAAGGAGGTTAGCCTGGGGAAAAGGCTATTAAAAGATGGTGTGATACCCATCTTCTGAAGCTATAGTCATCTGCCATTCTAGAGGTTAAGAGATAAAAGAGTTCCCTAAAATAAATTTTGATTTTGATTAAATGCTAGAAAGAATTGCCTGACAAAATGAGCTATTAGATTATGGAAAAAGAGGTATTTTCAGCACTAAGCAAAGAAGTTTTTATTTCCCAGTAGTAAGCAAAGATGTTTCATTTGAATCAAACAGTATGTTGATTTTTAACATCTTGCTGTTCAGAAATTTGTGTTGAGGCCATTGCCTTTATGGCATTGTTTTAGTGTCGTGCATTTTAATCATTCTAATGCATTCTATATTTTAAATGTATTTGCATTTTATTTATTTATTTATTTAACAATATTTATAGTCAGTTCCAAAACCTAATATAAGTCACCCTGACAAAAATGTTGATTTTGAATGGCATATATTAAAAATTGTGTGTGTGTGTGTGTGTGTGTAGGTATTTGGAGAAATCTGCAGCTCTTTAAACAAGTATATGTTCTCTTCTAGGTAGGTAATTATTGATAGACTGTTTTCTCTGCCTTCCAGGATGATGCTGATGTAGAATGGAAGTTCGCAAGAGCGAAACTCTGGTTTTCTTATTTTGAGGAAGGCAGAACGCTTCCTGTACCTTTCAATCTGGTGCCTAGCCCCAAATCTCTGCTTTACTTTTCACTCAGAATAAAGAAGTGGATTTTTAAATTACTGTTTTGCCATAAGAAAGGTTTTCAGGAGGATGCTGAGATGAATCAGGTAACAAGCTGCCACATTCTAGAGCTACATGTTTTTGATAGTATGAGTTGGAGGAGGAACTGCATGCTATTCCTAAACCATTCGATACAATGGCTGCCTCAGGATGTGTGCTTTTAGTAAGTAAAATGAATGGCTATTAACAGTGCTACCCTACTGTCTCAGGAAATGAGGTAGCATATTTAGCATTGTTTAAAGTCAGCTTTCAGACCATTAGACAATCGGAAAGTGTGTGTAAACTAAGTACATCCTGCCACCACGTGTTCACAGAGTGCAATGCAATGTACATTCACTTGGCCTTTTTTCCTACAAAGTTAAATTTAAGAGCCAGTCTTGAGATATTACTATATTGAATTGAAACTGCGCAGCTACCTAATGAAACCTTCTGCTTTTATGCCTTACTCTCAGAGGGACTGAGAATTATTTCTGACTTTCTCTTAGTGGTGGTTTTGAGCTTTATGGTAGGAGGTGCCTGTTACTGCCTGTGGTCCTGATCTTGAAGCCTCCTGACTTTTTGAATTAGAAAAATCTCCATGGAAGGTGTTCCCTTATTATAACTTCCTTTGGGATTGAATGGAAGAAATCAGGGGAACAATAGACTGCTGAAGAGATAATTTTATGGTGAAAAATAGGAATTAACGCACGTCTTGTTGACCTTAAAACTAAACAGCTGCAAATGCTCCAAACTTATTTTCTGAAACAAATTTAGAAAGGAAATTCTCTTTCATGAAAGAGAATTAGAAATGAAAAAGTGCAGGATAATTTTTATGCACAGCACTACAAATAACTTCCTATAGAGAATCTGTGTTCATGTTTAGATTCAGTGAGATGATGTTCCAGGGCATGAAAAATAGTCCTTCCTGTGAAATTTTGCTTCCTGAAAGCTGTACTTCCAAGAACTGAATTGCTAAAACAAAAATCAGGCTATATATCATACTTGCCACATGGATTAAAAATACATGTTTTAGATGAGATTGTAGTAATTATGCAATAGTGGTAGGGAAAAATGGAGGCAATCCTGGTTGAAATCCTTGGTCCATTCACTGAAGCCTGTATTTAGCAGGATATATGCATGCAAGTAGAATTAAGCTCATTAAGAAGGTCTGTAGATGGAGATCCAAAGGGATAAGTCAGGTTTATTAAGGAATACTCCAATAAACAATTTGCGCCTTTAAGTTTTCTGTCCTTAAAATAAGGAAAATAAGAAGAAACAAAGAAATACTATTTTCTTCCTAAGAGTGTCAGTCTTCCAATCAGGGGAATGCAGAGCAGAGAGAGAAGTGAAGAGGGAGTTGCTCGTTTTTTCTCTTCTAAAGTTCCTAGGGCCTAATAAATAAAAGGGTCAGTGTTATGGTGTTATGGGGATCATGTCTAATAGTTATTATCCTCAGAATGACAGCTTTCTCTTCCTCTATCATGTTTGTAGCTAAAGTTCTAGTCATTTGGGAGAATAAAAAATCACTCCACCATATATGAAATGTGATTAGTTTTTGGAAATCCTTTGGTCTGTGTGGTCATGTTCCTCAGCATTAGTAGTTTAAGAGAATATAACCATGTTAGTTTAGTGAAGCAGAGAGTCTGGATCCTTAAAAACTATGATCAAGTACCTAGATAGAAAATAAGATAAAACACTGGATACAAAAGGCCATGAAATGAGAGGGAAATAAATGAGAACGATATATCTATACAGAATCCAGTTGTTAATTCACTGCAATTAACAGGAATAAAATAGTACAACTTGAGTTGACAGGATTAAATAAAAAGATTCATCCATTCTTCCTTGGCTTATATTTGGGGTTCCCTATTTTCCCATGGCTGTGAGAGCTGGACCATAAAAAAGGCCGAGCGCCGAAGAATTGATGCCTTTGAACTGTGGTGCTGGAGAAGACTCTTAAGAGTTCCCTGGACTGCTAGGAGGTCAAACCAGTCAATCTTAAAGGAAATCAACCCTGATTGCTCATTGGAAGGATCGATAATGAAGCTCAAGCTCAGATACTTTGGCCACCTAATGCGAAGAGAGATCTCTTTGGAGAAGACCCTGATGCTGGGAAAGATTGAAGGCAAAAGGAGAAGAGGACGGCAGAGGATGAGATGGTTAGATAGCATCACTGAAGCAATGAGCATGAAACTGAGCAAACTCAGGGAGGCAGTGAAGGACAGGAAGGCCTGGCGCAATATGGTTCATGGGGTCACGAAGAGTCGGACACGACTTAACGACTAAACAACAACAATTTTCCCATATCTTTTTGAAAAATGCAGCAGTTAGAAAAAAGGAAGAAAAAGAAGTTGGAGTTATCTAAAAAAAAACCCCTTCCCATCATTTCCTCTTTTTCAGGTGGACCAAAATAAGCTACCAAGTATAAGAAGCACAGATGATCTCAACTTAAACAGCTCAAATAATCCACAGAGACAGTATCAGGTAAGATCCAGATTTTAAGAGGAAAAGGCTGTTGTTAAATAGAATAGAAACAGATAGCCCGGGTTTGCACTTCATGCTTAATGATCAGTTAAAGACGTAGCTATTTATTTATTTTGTGAGTTAGTGTGTCATGTAGGACTACCAGATCTGGATTGCAGTACTTAGGATGACCACTAGTTGGAGGCAAAGGGCTAGGTTTTTCATTATACTTCTGTTCTTACAGCCCAGATCTCATAACCCAGCGTGTTTGGTTAGTATGGTTTGGTGTATTATGCAGATCTGAAAAAATGGGTTAATTCAGTAAATTACAAATCTATTCTGAATCCTGCCAATTGGAACCATCCAGGAAATTCAACAGACAAAGATCTGCAGAATTTTAGTATAAGGCATAAGACGTATTCAATCTCATGTAAAGAAGTCACAAAGTAACTTGGGGGAGGGGTTGACTATGAAAATGCCATAGAGAAACCCTTCCCTCGGGAATTGCCATGATCCAGTTGAATCATGGCAGTTTATGAATTAACATAAAATCTCCACTAGACCACTGAGTCCAATCTCCTGCTCTCTTCAGAAATCCAAATTAAAACATCTAAGACAGATGGCTAAGTCTCCATTTCAGTGCATCCAGGGAAGAGATCCCACCACCTTTTTGAACAAGTGGCTAACTGTTCTTACTGTTAAATTTTTCCTAACTTTCAAGCTGGAATCTCTCTCTGTATAATTGATCTCTATTATTCCATGTCTCGTTCTTTGGGTTAGTAGACAACATCTCTTGGCCTTCTGAGTGAATCCCTTATTGGGTTGTTTTGAATATGGATCTCCTGCATCACATTCAATTTGGGTCAATGGAAAAAATATAGGAAAACAGTTATGAAGCAGCAAATCCTACTAAAATCAGTGGGACTTCTGAGTTAATATAGTAAATATACATGACACGGTAGTACTTGTGTGGGCATCAGCCTGGTCATTGTAAGACTCTGCATAGTTCCTGGAGAACAAGCCAAGCCTTAGTCAGTTTTTAGGACTGGGGTGCTTTCATCAGTGCTAAAAACATTTTTATGCTTCTCTTTTCTAGAAGATTATGAAACGTCTTATTAAACGATATGTACTGAAGGCTCAAGTGGACAAGGAGAGTGATGAAGTCAATGAAGGTGAGATTGTAGAATGGATATAATTACAATATCAGACAACAAAGATTGCTGGTTTGCTTATATCACCAAATCTTTGTCACAAAATATTTTTAATATATGGTCTATACTAGCCTTGTGCAGACCTAGAAGTGTCTCCTCAAGGATCATGCTGTCAAAGATTCATTAGCAAACTGATGTATAACAGAAGCACAGTTTTCCAATCATATCTGCAGAAAGCAGAAAATGTAAGGGCTGGACAGGACCTTGGAGATCATCTATCCCAGCCTCCCAGCCCAATGCAGGAATCCATTGTTATAGCAAGGTGTAGTATGTTGAGTCTTTTGTAGGTTTAGTGCACCTATAAATATAATCTCTCCTCCCCACCCCCATACATACATACATACACACAAAAATCAAAATCTTCCCATCCTGCACAAGTGCTAACTCTTCTCTTGGGGCACTGAAAATCACACTTATTTTCCCAAAGTTTGATCTGCTGGTATATCAAGAGGTCAGTATTCCTTTGGCTAGTGTGTGATTTTAAGGGTTCAGAATTAAAGGGGTGCATTTGGGGATGCTGAGTGACCAGCCCTGCACAAAATGTGAGGCTCACTCCAGAGGGCTTCCAAAGCTTTGGGGCAGAAAGAAATAGGGATCCTGAGCAACAACAGGAAAAGAAAATGTTACCACCAACTGGCTGAAGCGTGAGAGGGACAGCAGATGAAGGAGTTGGAAGCAAGGGCTAAGATATTCCAGTTCCACTAATAAACAAACTATAGCTGAGCTGATTATAGGGGAGCAGGTCTCTCTCTCTCTCTCCCCCCCCCCTTTATAAGAGGAACAGTAGCTTAATGGAAAGCAAATTTGAGAGAGAGAAACATTGCAGGAGTGAAGAGGAAGCGTGCAATTGCTCTTCACATTTAACCAAGTGTTAGGAGAATTGCTAGCATTGGCGCTAGTGATATTGATCCTCGTAGCGCTGAAATCAACCAACTGCAGAAAGATACTGGAGAAGAGACCCTGACTTCTGACCTCCATCACATGTTCAAGACAGTGGATAGTGGTTGGCTTTCCTGCCAATAGGTGACGTTGGGTAGGAGGGGAAGCAATGGTTGGGATCATTCAACCCCCCCGCCCCTCCAAAAAAGTTATATGCTGTGCAGGTAGCGCCACCAGCAGACTCAGTATAGAGGTGCAGTACAGGTTGACTGTGGAGGGCAGCATTTTTATATATCTATAAATTTTCCTCCTGGCTGTGTGTTTCAGCCTGCAGTGGATCCAGAAACCTGACCCCTGCAATTTGTAATCTGTAACGGGATATACAATCTCAATCTGCAAGTCACAAAGTGAGCTCTGGTCGACGTGAATGGAACAGCAGTTCTCCCGTTTACTGCGAAACTAAAGAAAGTAGCAGGTCTCTGATGTAGAAAATGTTGGAAGTTTCCAGACAGACTTGAATTTTTAAAAGGAATTACAGGCTGAGCAGCCAGACTGTCCCAAGGCCTTAAATTGTGCTTTAATACCAGAGGCAAAATAAGATGTGAAGTTGTTGGAATAACAAGGCCAGTTAGCGTCCTCTCTGAACTGTATAAATGTGTTTTCCAATCTAATCCTTCCCTGAAAGTTGAGGATAAGACTTGAGAGAGAGAAGTATATCTCATATCACTCTGAGCCCTTTGGATGAAAAGCAGGGCATAATACAAACCAACAAATGAAGGCTCAGACTTTTTCTTGTGCAACGTGACAAATCAAAGCAGAGGGCTACAACTTCCCACTTAAAAAAAAAAAATTAGAATGTCTCTCAGATCAGGTGGCATTCTTGGAAACAAAGATGATACTGGAACCTGGTGCCCCCCCCCCAAAAAAACACCATTAAGTTAAAAATAATTCCTGTCAAGGATCCATATAGACGTGAAGGACAAGGATCCTGATGTCAATATAGCTGATGGTTATCAAATACTGGAGAAGCTGTCCAGAATAGTGGCAGAGTTCACTCTGCTTCAAGATCCAACATCAAGCCTTATTTTTCTTATTGGGAAAGATTCCCTATTTCTGGAGGGGGAAAAAACCCCCCATCTCTTTTGCAAAATAGATTCATTATTATAAAAAATAATAATAATAATACAGAAGTTTTATTACCCTCATTGTTAGCCTTTTATTTATTAGCTTTCCCCTCTGGAAATAGGCCCTTGATTCCTTCTTTCCTTCTGGTGAGCCTTCGATCTTCTCTCTCTTACAGGTGAACTGAAAGAAATTAAACACGACATCTCAAGCCTTCGATATGAGCTCCTTGAAGAAAAATCACAGAACACAGAAGAGCTGGCAGAACTTATCAGAAAACTTGGAGAGAAACTGCGTATTGAGCCGAAGCAGGAACAAAGTAACAGATAACACGAGCTTCTTTCTGAAAAGGAAACAAAGCAGAAACCCTCCAAGCTGGCAGACCCAATGAAAGCCATATCAGTTTGATCTCCCCTCTACTCTTCTTCAAACTTAATTGACACTTCCACAGCAGACATAGAAGCAGATACATCTTGAATGGATTTTTTTTTATTCGTAATGGGAAAAGCAGCATTTGACCGAGTGCACCAAAGGAGAGGGGGGAAAAGAACCGTTCAAAAATAATCTTAAAATTAAAGACGACCTAAAACGTGGTTTCATAAACTCTATGACTTTAACTGCTGGGTTCTGATAACATCAAGTTCGTTTTCACATGTACAAATACATTCAAACACACATACCTTATATCCTACATGTATCTGTAATTATAGTCCATTACAATCCAGTGAGGTTGCAATAAGAGTTCCAGTCTTAAAAAGAAGAGAACTAAACTCCTTTAACTAAACAGATAGAAATATAATTAAATTGTTAATTAACCAAAGAAATGAATTTCAGTGTCAGTAACGGCTTAGGGTGGATGAAAGATAGGTTCAGTAGAATACATCTAGGAATTGTGATGCTGTTCTAGCATTACTGTACTACAACACCGCATGCAGGCACCGCCATACTATTGTAATGTAATTTCTCTAAATAATTTCTACAATAGCAGTTTAGTTGTCTTGGCCTAATGAAAAAGTCTTAAGAGACCTAGTTCTCCCTCTCAGGAAATTACCATATGCAGCATTTTTTGCAGAGCGGGCTAAATCATAGCATGCGGGACAGAACAGAGTTACAATAACCATCTCA
Source organism: Python bivittatus (assembly GCF_059951505.1). Taxonomy (NCBI): domain Eukaryota; kingdom Metazoa; phylum Chordata; class Lepidosauria; order Squamata; family Pythonidae; genus Python; species Python bivittatus. Next base: position 15,072,172 of record NW_028277056.1, on the reverse strand, counting down.
CAAAAAGTTTTAAATTGCCAAGTTTAAAAAAAAAGCTGAATAAGGATGTATCTATATATATAAATTGTGTCGGGAGTATATTTATATGTTTAATATAAAGTGCATGAAGCTGTTTGCATGATGTGATAAGCCGGATTTGTTCATTATCAGGAAACACGCATTTCTCTCTGGGGCTTGGAAATATAATTAAATTGTTAATTAAACTGAAATTAAAGTGAAGAAATGAATATCTAGGTATGAAACTTATGGCTTATTCTGTCACACAAATGCAGTGCAGAAGCCATAAACAGCTGAGGCTCAAAAGGAGGAATGATTGGGGAATATATGGTTGGTACCAAAAACCATAAAATACATTTTTTGGGGGGGGCAAGACTTTATATGTGAGTATTTATACATTTGCCTCACTCTCCTCCTTGGCCTTCTAAATAGAATTTCAGCATTAATATCTTGTGCTGTGGAGTGGAAGGTATAGATCCAATCTAAATCTTTCAGTTGGATTTATTTCTAGGCAGTATTGGAAATACTGGAAAATATAAATTTGTCATCATCCACAGCTACATTAAAATACTTACTTTAGTATGCAATTTAGTAAAAATCCTAATATTTACTTTTAAAAACATACAAATAACCCGTATGTAGGGTTGTTTTTTGTTTTTTTAACATTTGATCAACATTTTTGTAGGCAACTTTCCCAAATACGTGCTCTGTTTTGGATTCCGGTTTCTCACATGTCTTGTCTTTTGGTGTGAAAGTTTGAGCGGAGAATGCAACCAGAAATGGAACCCGTTCACTCCTCAGTGTAAGCTGCTTCAATGCATTGTGGCTGTGTGCTTTCACTGAAATGTGTGTAGATTTCTTTTGCAGACCTAGGTCCTGCACGTGAATCTTCATAAACAGATATCAAGTAGGATTGTTTGTCCACTCCACAATCCTCAAGAATTCAAGGAGCATCTTTTCCCAACAATTGTTCTGAATGTGTTTTGTAGCTAGAATGCCAGAGAAAAAACATGTGGTTTCCTGCATTCACTTTCACTCACTGAGGTTCCTCGAAAGATAAATTAGGGCTACCAGATCTAGAAAAATGGTAAAAATCATTTATTTATAATCATGTAGGCCAATAAGCCAGCAAGAGAAGGGTTAAATATCCCCATTATCTCCACTAATTCTAATCTGTCATAATAAAACTAAACAGATGAAATATGTGTATCCGAATAAACTCTACTCGCTTCATTTCTGTTGGAATGAAGTTGCAATAAAATACACAAAACAGCCTGAAAATCAGGTAGGAAACCTGGCAAGAGAAAACTGATGAAAAGTGCCTCTATTCTTGTCCTTGGCATAGACTTTGGTATCCACCATCTCCACCAGCTGTTTTCTATTTGTATGAGTCATCCTCTTTGACTCACACTCAGAGTAAGCAGGGAATAGATTATTTGGCTATATATTTTAAGCTCTGACCTTTTGCAAAGAGATTTCCTTACAGACTTCTGAATGCATTTAACCCTACAGGGTATCTTAATGGTGGGGCAAAGCTGGTGGGGGCAAAGACCTTGGCAGAGGCATCAGAATTGAAACTATTTTAAATAATGCAGCGTTGCATTGAAGTGCTGTGTTATCTCTGTTGACAAACTTGTACTTGAGGAATACAAGACCAACAATATCTCTTTGCAGAGCATGTCATGTATGGTAGATTATGTTTTCTGCTAAGCCAAAATGTGTGTGTGTGAGTGTGGGAGGGAACTCAAGGACTTTGACTAAGAGGTTGAGTTAAACAATGCATGTGTATTTTGCCACAAGTATTTATAGAAAGGAGTAATGAATTAGACATTCTTTTGCTACCCACATTGGATCAGCAGACTGTTACTAATAGTGACACAGCCTGTTAAGACAAAATTATTATAGTTCACCAAAAAAAAAGGTGAAGAGTACTTGGGGTGATACCTTGTAGCCAAAGGGCAATATAGATCCTCAGGTTTCAGTATTGCACCAGGTGGATCATGCAACAGTGAGAAAGAAAAGAGAAAGAAATGAAACCCAGGTGGGTATTTTTACCTGGATCTGATGAATTGATTGATTGATTACATGCCACCAAGTCCCTGTCGACCCTTAGCAACCATATAGATAGATTTTCTCCATGATGATCTGTCCCTAACCAGGTCCTTCAGCTTTTCCAATGGTTCACTGATTGCTATTGTAACTGAGTCCATCCACCTTGCTGCTGGTCATCCTCTTCTTCTCTTTCTTGCTACATTTCCCAGAATCAGAGCCTTCTCCAGAGAACTGGGTCTTTGCATAATGTGTCCGAAGCAGATAATTTGAACCTGGTCATTTGTGCCTCGAGTGAGAACTCCGGGTTGAGATCAGATTAACAGGAAACTAAAAAGGTTTTGCTTGGAGGCTCACCAACTTTAGCTGCAAAATAAAATTCAGAAACAAAGGAAAGTGAACCATCTCCTCTCCCATCAACCTTAACATAGCATAATAAGGCAAGAAAAAAGATAAAGGAACTGTGGGGAAAAGAGACAAAGTGAGGAACTGTATAAGTCAATTGAGACCCGTGACGGTAACAGGCACAGGGACTTTGATACACATTCCATTAAAGCCTAGGTTCCCAATGTCCCCACCAGTCTCCATGTTCACCCAATTTCATTTCAGTTCTTAAAAGAACAAAACAGCATTCTGCAAAGCCCAGTACAATGCTTGACCTTAAAATTTCCAAGACTGCTTTTGGACTCTGCTAATATCCTAGACACAGCCTTAGAAAAAGCAAAGGGTATGGAGCTGCAACCCAGGGCTTTCCTTGGACATTTGTCTATCTGGAAAAAGGACAAAATGTTCTGGCCAACAAGATCAGGCCCATAATGTGAGGAAATATCAATACAATCCTCTCAAAATTACAAATACATTTACCAGCTGGAAAAAAGGTAAATATATTTAATAATGTATTAAACGTAAACTGGGTTTGTTTTGCAGATGTTCTTTTTATGGCCCAACAACTATAGATGTTATGTAAATGCAACAATTGCAGTTTATTCAATTAACCATGGCTAGGAATGTGAGGTGTTTGGCTCCACAAAAAAAGCTATATGTGTCAAGCAGAAGTTCCCAGAATACCTGAGGCAAGCAAATATGTTTCCAACGTGACTGGGCTGAATCTGTACCACTGGCAGTCTTAATTAAGTAAACCGGCAGGAAGAGATGATTAAAAACTTAAGATTGGCATAAAATTACTAAACTGACTAATGGAAAGGGCCTGTGATTGTATGACATCTTGTGTAGAAGGAAGGAAGGAAGGAAGGAATCTAGTTTTTACTATTCATTTATAGATACTTCTAGCTCTAGGTCCTATTTCAACCTCCAAAAGCAAAACCTGGTCTTGTGAAGCCAGAAACAAATAAATAGGAGCAACAGAATCATATAATATCTGTTTTCTGCAACAGAAGTTTCAGCCTTTTCAGTCATAGCGATTCCTTCAGGTCATACAGGGTCTTAAGAGAGAGAGAGGTTGTTGATACTCCTTTCAGCATAGCTGTTAAAAGCTTGGGTGGCCTATTTTCTTCTTGGAACTAAAACACAGTTGCATTATGCCAAGGCAACCCATTGCCTCTGGAGTTTCAAGTAGGACTTTCAGCCTTATCTGCAAATGAACACTTAAGACCTTTTGCTCAGCATGTTGTAGCATTGGAAAGTGTGACACAGAAGTGAGTGGGCTGGATGAAGGTTTGGAAGACACAGGTGAGTTAATTCAGGGGACCGTATCTCTGTTAAACCAGTATTATGCAAACACAGCCATTGTTTCACAGGTGTGTGTGGAAACTGGGGGAAGGAATGCTATGCTTACCTTCATAATAATATTGCTTTGTCTTAAAAGAAACTAGTTTTGATACCTAAAAGGTAAAGACAGTGTCAAATCAAATGGGGGGGGGGGGACTGCAGGGTGTGGTAAAAAACAAAAACAAACCAAGATTGTATTTGCAACAGTGCAATTGAAACTCCACCTCATGTGCGTTGCACTGTCACAAATGCCATCTTGACTTTTTTACTTTCCTTGTCAACAACCCTGAGCCAAACTCAACTTCTGGTGACTACATGATACCACCCATCCAGTTTCCTTGATGGTGCTACAAAAATGGTTTGCTGCCCACTTATCTTCTTTTGGAGATGTTCTTTTCAGCTTCTCAGTCTTGCCCCAATTATTCAGTGAATGATAAATTATGCCTTCCAGCTCTTTTGCAGACATCTAGTGCAGTTTTATCCTTTCTCCCAGTAGTTGAGCTTCCTATTTACTTTTCACAGTCAATGAATGTCCCATCAAAACAATCTACGATACAGATATAGGCAACTAAAATGGTCTCTCCATTAAGGGGGCAGGCCCATTGGTTTGAGGGTGAGAAGATGCTTTACATTCAGATGGTCTCTTAAGCCCTGGGATCTCCACATAGGGATGGAAAACTCCTCCATGTAATCCTGCAGAGCCACCATCAATCTGACTCGCTATGAAGCATTCCCTGCAGAAAAGCAACACCAGGATTATGGAATGAGAACTCCTGTGCTTCTTGAACGTCACAGTAATAGCAGAATGCTGTTCAAAATTGGTGCTTCAGAAATAACAAAGTCTCCTTTGAATCAACCTAACTTCTGTTGACTTCGTAGACGTATCCATATAGTTTTCTTGGCCATTGATGCCTTCTTCCAGGATACTTCTAATCTCAGCTTCAGCCCTAGGGTTTTCTGGTGGTCTTCCATCCAAGTATTAACCAGGTCTAAGCCTGTTTTACTTTGCAAAATCAGTCCACGTCAGTTAGATGCTGGCAGGATATCAAAAATAGCCTTCAGAAAGTACAGGCAGCTAACTTGGTAAACCATCTGTTAATTTAAGATACAATGTTGTAGAGGTTCATGCCATTTAACTAAACTAAGTCTGGAAGCCCTCTTAGTGAATCCTCCCAACTGTTTTCTTTTCTTGCTTGCACCAACTCTTCTGACTCTTTGCTCTTGATTCCCACAAGACTACAGATGCATATTTTTACCTCACTTCTACATCTCACGGCTCATGCAGAATTCTCACAGCTGCTGAACTCCATCTGGGAGACACTTGTTGATCACAAAGCAGATTCTCTCCTGGGTTTACCCTGACAGGTTGGGGAAGGATGGCTTACTACCAAGAAGAGGGGAGGGGTCCAAAATGTGATGAAGGGCTTAAGTCCCTCAGGGGCATTCTGTTGGATGGCACAGAAGGAGAATGGGACACCCATTCCCTCCCCAACAGTACTGCAAGGAAGGAGAAGATAGCTCCTACGTAGGATTACCAAATATCTGAACAGTCAAAGGAGGACATGGAAACTGGAAAGGAGGACAAATGGGAAAAGGAGGACAAGCTCATTAAACAAGCTTTCTTGGCATCCACAACAAAAATTACAGTGAAAAACTACAAAAAATGTACTTAGGCTTACACGTATATGAATTTACTTTTTCCAGCTTCTGAAAGACTGGCTTTTCAATCAAAATATTTTTCCAACAAATTTAATTTTCAAGAACATATGCTAGCGATAATGTAGAATCACCAACAATGCGCTTTTTAAATTTCACCATGGAAGTGTATGACGAGTCATGTAATCTACAGACTACAGTCATCATAGAGCATAAAAGGGATTGGATTGAAGCCTATTCCTGGAATCAGGAAATAAATTAAATAACATAAATCAAGCCTGTTGATGGATGAAAGAAAGAAAAAAACTGACAATTTACATGGTCACAATACACGAACGTTTGAATGACTGCTGTTGTGAAAACAGTGCACAATTTTAAAAACCCCAAGATGCTCAAAAAGCTGGATAATGTTTGATTTTAAGGCTATGCCTGGCAGACAGAGGACATGTGGACAAAAAGGAGGACATGCCTTCCTTTTGCCCGACGTCTGGTAATTCTACTCCTACAGGAACTCCAAGCTGGTAAATATAAAACTGGAGACCTGCAGTATCAGCTAAGTCCTGTCAAGTAGTTCTGTCATGTCAGACAAGATCTTCAGGTCTTGTATATTGTTAAGAACCCATTCTGGACTGTAGCCAGATCAGTTCTCTCAGCATCAGTACTAGTGACAAGATACTGCATTTCTCTTGGGCCATTTTAGCTACCGGAATAAAACCTGGATCAGATAGAAACATTTTCAATACAATGTTCTCTTTTTTTAAAAAGAAATCTCAAGGAAGTTTCAATGGAAAGAAGTGAAACAGAAGCGCCACAAGGGGGCAATATACCCATTCCCTTATTTCAAAGAGCGATCAAAAGCCCTATTTTGTATGATTTCCCTCCTGGAATAGTTTCAAGTTGATAAGGTCTTGTAATTCCAGTATGGCTCTGGTATGCATAACTACGTAACTTTACACAGCCCATGACTCCTGTTTTGCAATAGATGTGGCTATTTAGAAATCGAAGAGGAGCCTAAGAACTTAAGCAATTCCATGCTGGATTGGGCCCCCTGCCCCATCTAGTCCTGCCATCTGTTCTCCCAGTGGCCAGCCAACTGCTCAAGGAAACCCATTAGTCTCCCAGCAGACGGCCTTCAGAGGCAGTCCCACTGCGATCCAAGCTAACAACCATTGACCCCACGACTCTTATGAATTGGTCCAACTCTAAAGATATATTAAACACATTAAACAATATATTATACATTTCTATATCCCTTCTCATGTAATCACATCTCAGAATGCTTTACAATGACAATTGTTAAAAGAATAAAAACAATGCATTCAAACAATTAAAAACATGTTCATAGAATGCCAGGAGAAGACCACCCAACCCAACCCAACCATTTAAGCAATAGCCTTACATTGGAAAGATCTAGGCGAAGAGATAAATATTGCAAGCATAATGACAGGCACATCAGAGGAAAGAACATTTCAGATTGAAGATGTTATCAACAGAGAAACTCTGCTTTTGAGTAACCACTAACTGACATCTGTTAGACATGGTACATGCAGCATTTCCTATTGGCCTAAAAAAACTAAAAAAAACCCTCCATGCACATAATTTGCATCCCAGTTCTACACCTGCTTTATTTTACAAAACTGAAATAGAAAGTTCTCCATTTAATGGACTAATGAGGGAAAGGGTTACCTGTTAAAGCAGAATGTCTGTTAAATTTAAATGGGACTTTATGCCTGTGTAAAATCAGTAGTTTATGTTTTTATACAATTTTCCCATGTGTAAAATGGCAAATGAGATTTTACATATGCATATTAATATAGTGAAGGCTCTTGAAAACAAGGCCTACGAAGAAGAATTAAAGAATCTGGATATGTTCGACCCACAGAAAAGACTCATATAATAACAGTGTTTAAATATCTGAGCGGTTGTCACACAGAAAGAGGAGTAGACTTATTCTCTGTTGCTCCAGAGGGCAGGAACAAAACCATACTCAATAGAGGATTTTTCTAACTAAATATACAAAGTGTGTTTAAACTATGAAATAAGCAAAGTAGGTAAGAGAATGTTTAACATCTTTATGAAATTTCCCAGAATTCTTAGGGGGACATGCATCTATCAAACTGGTATAAAACTATCCTTGTAAAAATAGAGCCTTAAAATTACAAGTGCGGGCCAACAGACGTTGATTTCAGAATAAATATGCAGAGATTGGATAACAAAAGAGATCCTATCTACTGATTTTATATTGTTCCTAATCTGGGTTTCTTTCCCACGTTTTATACACAAGTATAATTCATTCGAAGTTAAACCATTTATTTCATTGGGTGATTTTACAACACAGAGCTTCTATTCCCCCCACTGTAATCACATTTCCCTTAAAGTGATACAATGGAAGATTTTGGAAATGAATAGAAGTATGCTTCAAATCTGTGTGAGAAACTGCCTACAGACAGGTTTCAAAACATAGGTAACATGATCTAATTGACCTAACTTGAGCTAAAGATGGAGCAGCTGGCATTTTAGAGTGGGTGTTTTTGTACAGCTCAATTTTGAAAGAGCAATAAAATTATAATGTACAATAAAATGTGTATCCTTTAACATATTGTTCAGCTGACATCTAGGAACAGGGAAAATCCATTTTTAATTGTAGAGGATGAAGATGAACAGCAGATAGCACCTGAAATTATCCATGTGGTGTTCTCTATCTTCTGCACCCATTAATACTTTCTTTTCTAAAACTGATTTTATATTGCAATCTCCAATGAAACTAAAAAAGTCTATCCATTCTGAATTGATAGTATTAGGTTTTTAGTGAAAAATCAAATGCGATTCCTCCACTATTTTCCATTGACCTAGTTCTGTGATGAACAATCTTTCAGAAGCCAAAGCTAGGCTGAAAAATTTTGAATGGCCAAGGACTGCACTGGACGTAGCAATGATATAAAGGGAGCAGTACCACATCACATACTTGAGGATGGATTCCGGTTTTCTATATTTTCCTGTTTTCTTGAGGGTAGTTGTTTTTCTTCTTCATCTAGTTTTGTTTGGGGTTTTAGGACTTCCATTACAATTGTGTGTGTAATGGTAGGAGCCATTCCACAGCTTGGACACATACTGGTAAGAGTTTCCCACACTTGATTTGGATTTCCCACACCTGATCTAGTCTTTCAGTGCTGAAAATGTATTCTGAATATTTCAGGTGTTCTGAAGAATTGCCACTGAATGTTTGAACTAGTTATGAAAATGAAATGTTGCAGGATAGGTAAAGAGTCTGTTTAAAAAGACATTCTGCTCCCTCTTTCCACCCAGCATTGGAACTCACAGATGTATCACGTGTAGCAGTTGGGAAGAGAGATAGGTTGTCTCTAGCCCAGTGTTTCTCAACCTTGGTGGCTTTAAGGTGGGTAGACTTTAACTCCTAGAATTCTTCAGCTAGCATGCTGGCTGGGGAATTCTGGGAATTGAAGTCCACCCATCTGAAAGCCACCAAGGTTGAGAAACACTGCTCTAGCCATTGCAATTTGCTTCAAAATGGCTTGGCTGGTTTTATTCATAATAAGAATTGCCCACCTTAAGAATCTGACTCTGCTGGCATGCCAGTAGTGAAGCTTTGCCAGATTCCAGAGAACAAATTCCAAACTTAGAAAATGCATGACAAGCTGGCAGCGTGAAATTCAGCATTAACTGCTGCAAAGCATTCTTAGTTGAGAACCATTTTTTTTTCAAATCCACAGTATTGTGGCGCTCCCACTGAAATCAATAGGGCAATTTACTTGCAGCTGCCTAAATTTTTATTGATTTGAATGGGAGGTAGACCTGACCAGACATCACTTGGACTGAGTCCAAAGGCTGGTGCTGTAGGTGAAGAGGAAGAACATTAGACTAAATGAGAGAGAATGTTTGGTGTATAGAAACCATAAGCACCTAGCCTATGGAAAGGCCCAACTTCAGGGAAAAAAAAGAAAGGATGATGCTTCATCAAGAGGGAATCTCATTGCTGAATAGATGAGTGTTTGTACTACCACCTGAATAAATTGTAAAACTCTTTCTTTTGTATCTTTTTTCTTTCTTTTGCTTCCAAAAGCATGGGTATGAAACTGTTTTTTCAAAGGTTGCTAAACTACAACACCCAACATCCCTAGCCGGCTGGTGAAGCTGCTGGAGGTTTTAATTCAGCCACAACATCTGAAGAGCCATGTTCATAGATCCCCATTCAAAACATAGCCACCCACAACAGAATTAGATTACCCAGCACATCAACCGAGCTATCATAATCATATTAAATAGGGCTATACAAATTATACGAGTGAGGCACCATTTAACTTCTATCCACATAGATTATTATCTGCTGAATTCTAACACTTTAGCAGGTGTAAGCAAATTGTTTGCAATGCTTGCTGAAATGCAAACTTTTTTTTTTTTTTTACTGGAAAGCAGGAAACATTTGCAGTTTGAAAATCGTAGGTGGTTTGATTGCAAACTGTCAGGTTAACAGTTTCAAGCATATTCTATGTTTCAGAAGCAATGAGAGCAAGTGGCATTGTTAAGAGGATTCTAACAGCTGTTAGAGTTTCAATTTGCACACTGCAGTGGCTTGAGAAACAACAGTTTCTTATCTCGTGGTTTACCAGAGGTTCATTCCATGTATATTTACACTTTTTTTGTATTATAGTGAAGAATGTTAATTATATTGTGAGGTTCATAGTGTTAACTGGGGTTTATGACATGCAAATATATGTGCGTGCCCTTTCCCAAGGCAGTTATTAAATTAGGCTCTGTTTGTTCCTATTTTGAAGAAAAAGAAAACAAGGCAATCTATAACAATTGTATTCCATTCTTTTCCACAAATGAAATATATATATAAACATCTTTTTATCTAATCGTTTACTGAATATATCCTAGTTTTTAGCGATAGATGTTAAATTTGTAGGAATATTTCTTTTTCAAAACAATATACGTATGTGGATTTTTTTTTTTTAAATCTTCAATCTGTAATTGGGTTTCTTGGCTGCTGCTTATTCCTCTTCTATTGGGTGATGACAACCAACTGGGGAAATCAAAGAATGAATATGATGGCTATTTAGGGATCATCTAGAGATTGGCTACATAGCAAATAAAATTTCAGAACAAGTTTGGAAGCTGAACTGAAATGTACTGACATCAGAAATTCCTCAAAGCGAGCTACCACCTTCTATCTGAACAAGTAAGTTTTGAAAATGGAAATGAGCTTTTTGGGAGTTGTTGAAATCAGTTGGGGCCAAGGACTTTCTTTGAATGTTACATAATCATTAAAATAGACCCAGCCCTTCTTTCATGATCTCTTGATCTTACCTTCTGTTCCCCCCCCCCTTTTTTTTTTTACTGATAATATCCTTCTGATTCGGAAGCAAATGAGAGAGAGAAAATGCCATTTTCTCAATCTGAACCCACCACCATTTTATACTTGCTCAATGTATGCTATGTATTTTTTTTTCTTTTTCAGGCACCACACCTGGAGGTCTGTAGGAATAAAATAAATAAATAGTGCTGGTCCAGTGATCAGAGCTGGGAATCTATATTCCAAGGATGGTGAGCTGAACTCTGATTAAGGAACAAGGAAGAACTATTTGCTCCATGTTCAAAATAAAGCTTTTAATGTGATTTTGTTTTGATTAAGCCACGAGTTTACAAATTAGGAGTTACATGTTGTTTCTTTGAAGTAGGCCATCAAACTTTCCTGAGACAAACTTTCCTTGGCTCTTCGATGCACAGATTTAATTTCTAATAATTCTCTCAGACAAAAAGTGACCATTTGCTTTCTACTAATGCATAAATACCCTACAAAAGTAACTGCATGTCAGAATCAGAATAACAAAAATCTGTTGTTTTTCTGGTGAGTTCACCTCTGGTTCTCTCTAGATTATTCACAAAGTTGTTTGGGTCTTTGCATTCTCCATTACATAATGTAAATGACCCCATAATAACCCTTTCACCATTTCAATTCATTCATTCATTTATCAGTTCATAAAAGTCTTATCTCTATATGCAATTCTTGGCATTTTAAATTAACTATTCTCTAACATATGTTGGGCAAATTATTATTTTTGGGGTCTGATCTGATTTTTGTTTTAAGAAAACCCTCTTTCACACAATCCCTACTGAGTGTCTCTTACCACACAATTTCTCTTACTTGTGAACACTTGTAGAATTCTGTTTTGGTTTTTTCTCACTCAATACATATTTAGATTTAGTTTAAAAGGTGGCCTTTCTGTTGAGATAATAAAGTTCTGGTTTTTACTGGCACATGGAAGTAGCATACATGAGGTTTGTGTACACACGCGTGTCTTTGAGTCAGTGTTGACTCCTGGTGACTGCCTGGACAAGTCCCTGCAGTTTTCTTGGCATGATTTCAGAAGTGGGTTGCCATCTCCTTCTTCTTAGGACTGGCCCAGCTGGCTTTGTGCCTAAGGTGGGACTAGAACCCCTGGTCTCCCGGTTTCTAGCCTGATGCCTTAACCACTGCACCAAACTGCTGAAACTAGGTATCCAGGAAGACATTATTAATGTTATCAAGTCATTAATGTGTAAGTATATTATATAGATCTAGCTCTGTATGATAGTGTCAGTTTTGTGAAAGTTAGTTACCTAACATAGATGAAGAGTGACAGTTTCAAAAAGGCTATTTAATACAATAAAGAGTTAGGTCTATGTATTAGAATTTATTTGTTATAAACGTACTAAATGTCTCATGGTATGGAGAGTATCTTTTGGTGCAGACCATGGGCTTCTACAAGGGAGCAAATGAGACTAAGTGTGTTTTGTGCTGTTATCACACTAATGGTAAGAATGACATCCTGTGCAATTATCTTATTATATCTTCTACCAGAGCTTATGGTGGAGATTGGGAGAATAGATATATACATATAGTTTTAGATGCATATAGTTTTGCATGGGTATGAGGACTGGTGAACAGAGAGACGATTTTAGCCATGCTAACTAGGTGACACCACACTAATAGGGAACAAGTGGGAGGAAAGGAAAAGTGGATAATATATTTTTTAAAATCTTAAATTTCACTGGGAACAAATGAGTGCGTTTTTCTGAAAGACCTAACATCAATGTCTACTAACCTTTTTGTCGTCAAACAGAAATTCATTTTTAAAGAGTGTCTGAAAAAAGTAGACATTATTGAAAATTAAATTCAAACATAGTGCTGGTTTTGCTTTGTTTTGGTTAAGAACTTAGGGATTTAGTTTTAAAAATTCTGTAAAATACTGAAAGCAGGAACATTCATTTGCAAGAAAAAGAGGTGCTTGGCAATTGTCATTACACTGAAGATGCATAGAAATTTTTAGTACGTTATAAAACATTGCAAACTTAAATATAATTTAAAAATGAGAAAAATGCTGGACTCAAAGGAAAATGCCGGATCCAAATGCTTCTCTACAGAAATTGTCAATAAAGCAGACTGGATTTTCAGTGATTTTATTATCCCTAGGATCAGCACAGGAGCCTTATGGTTCAAATAGCTCAGGTGTATTGCCTTTAATATATTCTAACATTGGCCAAAGCCAAATGCCTATCACAGGGTTGGGCTGCAGATGAATTATTCTGAAAAATATTTTCCTATCATAAAGTGCTCAAGAAGTATTTAATCACAATACTCACAACGTAGCCAGAAAATGCCACACATTTGTTTGAACATTCATAAGGAGACGCAATATAGCCGAATTTTCATTTTATTCAAAGCTAACAGAATTGTTTTAATGTTTTTCTTTCTAGAGCTCAGGAAAGGGAATCTGATCTTTACTTATTCAACTTTATCCATTAGACTTTTAGGGCTGATCATTGTTTTCTACTCCAGTATGGACTGTAGCCAGTATGTTGAAATACTTGGCTGGGACAGTGGTTTATGTCATGCTCTTTCAAGTCATTATAAATTATCAAGGGGAAAAAACGTGTTTAAACCATTGCAATTTGTTTGTTAGATTGTTTATTGGGCATATAGAGGATTTAGAAATCAAGGACTATTCCTTGGACAGATGGATGACTAGATAAAAGTACTGGAAATGAAAGAATCATACAAAGTTATTAGAGTTCACTTAGTCCAGCACCCTTGTATACACTGGTGTGCTGGAGCCAGTGAGAGCTGATTGTTGAATTTTCAGGAATTTGGCCAGCCAGTTGAGAGCAGAGCTGAGCCACAATGCCTAATGTGCTGATCAGCTGTTTGGCAGCTCACTGTATGGCCCAGCTGAGGCAACAGAGCTGGCAGAGCCAGATGTTATACATTTATCAGCACCCCACTGTTTGTATAGTATCAATAGTGGTTAAGATGTAGAACCAGGACTGGGAGATCCAGATTCAAATCTCTAATTAGCTATGAAGTTCACTAGATGTAGGGGAGTACAGGGATAAACTTGAAGAAGGAATGTGAGAATGGTAAACATTAACTTATCCTTAAAAAAGAAGAGAGAGCCTATTTGATGTAGTGGTTAAGGCACCAGGCTAGAAACCAGGAGACCAGGAGTTTTAGTCCCACCTTAGATACAAAGCCAGCTGGGTGACCTTGGGCCAGTCATTCTCTTTAAGCCCTAGGAAGAAGAAGGCAATGGCAAGAAAACTAGTGACTTGCCAAGAAAACTAGTGACTGGAAACCTCTTATGGATTTTTTGCTGAAAAAAGAGAAAAAAGAACTTGTGATTTATGGGTCTGAAGATTAGAAAGGGTAGATTATGGAAAGAAAGAAATTATGATGTAACTGTAGAGAGAGAGGACAAAGTAAAAATGTATCTATAACTGCTGTCAAGAAGATCAGAAGCTACTTCTTTATCTTCTTTTCCTTTTCTTTCCTTTTTATAATAATTTTTATTAGAGTTTTCAAATACAAGGATAAAAGACTAATAGAAACTAAAGAAATTATAAAGAGTAAAAAAAGAAGTGCAAAGAGATAGAGAAAAGAAAGAAAAAAAAAGATATATAAAAGATGACTCTCCCCTCCCTCCAGACAAGTATACAGTCAGGACCAGAAATATTGGAACAAGGATAACTGTTTTGGTATTTGGCCTCTGTATACCACCACACTGAAGTTGAAAGGAAACACACCCAGAGGGGAGCGAAGTCAGGACTTCCAGCTGTAATTCAAGGGGTTTGACAAAAGTGGGGCACTAACCATTCAGGAAGTACAGCCAGTGCCATACACACACACCCATCATTGGTGGCTCAGAAGTAATGGAACAAATGGCTGACAAGCAGCTGCATGGCCAGGTGTGGCCTGTTTCCTGGGTACCCCATGACCAATCAAGCAGATAAAAGGCCTGGAGGTGGTTCTGAGTGTTACATTTGCATCTGGTAGCTGTTCACTGGAACTCTCAACATGAGGTCCAAAGAGGTGTCCATGTGAGTGAAGGAGGCCATCATTAGGCTAAGAAAACAAAATAAACCCATCAGAGAGATAGCAAAAACATTGGGAGTGGCCAGTACAATCGTTTGGAACATCCTGAAAAAGAAGGAATTAACTGGCAAGCTCAGCAACAGCAAAAGGCCTGGAAGACCACAGAAGACAACTAAAGTGGATGACTGCAGAATTCTGCACATGGTGAAGAACCCTTTCACAACATCTAGCCAGGTCAAGAACACTCTTGAGAAGGTAGGCATGTCATTGTCAACACCTACAGTCAAGAGACAGCTTTATGAATGTAAATTCAGAGGCTTCACAACAAGGTGCAAACCACTGGTAATGCTCAAGAACAGAAAGGCCAGTTTAGACTTTGCCAACAAACACCTAAAAAAGCCTGCCCACTTCTGGAATAAGATTCTTTGGACTGATGAAACCAAAATTAACTTGCACCAGAATGATGGAAAGAGAAAAGTATGGAGAAGGAAAGATACAGCTCATGATCCAAAGCATGCCACATCATCTTTCAAATATGGTGGAAGCAGTGTTATGGCATGGGCATGTATGGCTGCCAATGGAACCGGGTCACTGGTGTTTATTGATGACCTGATAGGATGCCGTTTCATATCGCAGGTGGTATTTCTGGTCCTGACTGTAAACAGCTTCAGTAATTTAACACCTTCTGTAGTATTTCATTAAAAAATTCTCTTCTTCCCATATCTCATCTCTTATCAATAATCAAACTAAAAATTCATCTTTCTATCCTAATCAGCAAAAGTCCATTTGGGGCTACCAAAGATAATAACATATATATTTTAACCTTAATCAAAGAAATCCATTTTATAGTCCAGTTTATCACTTTCTCTAAAAAGTAAAGCAGAAGATATCTCTCCTCACTTACACGCAAATCCTAAAAACCTCGTCCTTCAGTCCTGATCAAAAAAGAAATCCCAGTTGTAACTACCAGAAACTACAACTTATATTTTAACCATAGTCAAATAGATTCACTTTATAAACCTTTTTACTTTTAAAAAGTTTAACCTTAATCCTGACAGATAATGTCCCACACATTGATTCCTTATCATTTTCTCTTTCTCTTCTTTCAAGAATAGCCTCAACAGTTTCTCTTTGTCTCTTCTCAGGAACAGCTTCATTAGTTTAACACATCCCTTTTGTAAATCCATAATAAAAAGGCTTCCCAAATCAGTCTTCGGGTTTATTATTTGTATGTTCCCTTTCATCTGTAAATCCATTTTAGCATCATTTTCCATGATCAGATCCACAACATCTTTTTCCAAATCCCTTTTATAATCCAGCATTTTTTCAACTCCAAATCCACATTCAAATCAGCCTCAGTCTCTGTTTTCTCCAATGAAATCTGTTGTTTTTCTATATGCTCTGTTAAAGCAGCAGACAGTCTTTTCAGTAATTTCTGGGAACATTGCTCCCAAACCGCCTTAAACTCTTCTATAGTCATATAGTATTGGCCGATTGTATTCATGGGTGTCTTCCCCTTTAAATGTAATTGGTTGTTCTCTCTGGTTCCCTCAGTCAGGTTCCTTTATCATCTGTTTATTTTCCAGACAAGAAAACTTTCCCACGGGAGGATTTCTTACAATTATTTTCAAAATTTTCATTTTTTTTTTTTGTAATTTTTAAGCACCCCACAGGAAATATTCTTTCAAGCCCATCTAGCCCCTTAACTTTTCAAACCTTTTTGCTGTTCAAAAAGTAAATCTTTTCTTTTTAATCCTTAGACTTACATGTACAGGTAGTTCTTGCCTAATGACCACAATTGGGACCAGAATCTTGATCGTTAAGCGAAGCAGTCATTAAGCGAGATGCCCACATGACTGCTTCACTCAACAACCGCAATCCAGGCACTCCCGGTTGAGATCATTAAGCAACCTCCCAGGTTGTTCAGCAGATGGAGCAAAACAGCTGTCTGCTGAAGGATTCCAGCTTAGCTTGGAGGTTTCATTCATAAAGGCCAACAAAGGGTTTGCCCTTGCCTCCGTACATGGAGGGAAACTCCTTCCTGGGGCTGGAGGAATGGAGCTCAAATCAGGGTTGGAGCATCGTTCTTGTCCACCACTGAGAGGGGAGGGAAACAGTGGTGTGAAGGAGCAGGGATTTGAGCTCTGTTCCTTCACACAGATGAAACCTGTCAGCAGTGTGAAGGAATGGTGCTCAAATCCTGAAGATTTGAGCTCCATTGCTACCCACCACTGCGAGGGGAGGGGAAACCTCTCAGCAGTGGGCAGGAACAGAGCTCAAATCTTCAGGATTTGAGCTTCATTCCTTCACACTGCTGAAACCTCTCAATTGGGAAGCTGGCAGAGAAGTTTATAAGTGGTGGTTACATGATCATGGGGCATTTGGCAACCAGTTGTAAATGTGAGCCTGTTGCCAAGTGCCCAAAATGCGGCCGTGTGACTGCAAGGGTGGGAGGCGGCATGATTTTTTATGATGGCCAGAAGTGCTTCATGGGCCATCAAGCACCCTTTCCGAGGGTGTCATAACTTTGAAACATTGTTTAAAAAGCAGTCATTAAGCAAGAACTACATGTAGTTTCTTTCATCCAAGGTAGAAGGAGATTCTCCTGGTGTAATAAAACTTGCCCTTTGGAAGGTTCTTAACTTCTAAATAATCCATAAAAAGCAAGTTCCTAAAGTAATTAAGAGAGGAAGAAGATGGACCCAGTATCCCTTTGAAAGGCACCAAACTGCAGCTTAGGCAGGATGTTTTTCCCTCGGCTCTCAGAACTCTCAAACCTGCTGGAGATCACTATTTTGTGATCTCTTCACAGGGAGATTCTATATGGAACAAACTTGTAGGTGATCCTTGTCCTCTCCTTTATCTGGAGAGGGGTTCTGAGGAGCTGTTCCCTTCATTGGCTCCTCTTTTTGCCATGGTTGTCAAGCTCTGCGAAAGCGAAGCCGTCTTCAGTCCGCCATTGCTGAAATCTTGCCAAGAAAACTGCATGGACTTGTCCAGGCAGACAGGAGTAAAAAAAAAAAAAGAACAGCACAAAACAGAACAATGATCGCAAAGAAAACAAACCTGGGGGGGAACAGAAAGGAAGAAAGGGGTGTCCATCATCCTTACCAAAGGCCTGGGTGAAGACCCTTTAGGGCCCTTCGAAATACAAGTAGTGTGGGAGCTACAGAGAAGGTGCGCTTCCAGGGTACCAATAAATGACATTATTTAATCAAAGGAACCTGAAGTGCCATTAAGAGATGCCATTTAGAACAGGTCTTGCCTTGTGGAATTAATTGCCATGATTCTCCAGATGGTATCCATGTTTGCAAGAAACATGGTCTTCATCTTCATGCTCTTGGTCTTCATCTTCATGCTCTTCCAGTTTTGGAAGCAGCTCTTTGCCTCTATGAATCACTGAACTGAATGTCACTGAAACGTTATCTTTCCTGGCCTTTTTCAGTTTTAGCCATTTCAAAACTAATATATAAAAAAAGATGAATGCATAAAAACCACTGGATCATAACTATAAAGATAAAAGATAATATGAAGTTTGTATAGAGTAGGTTTCTCCAGCCTAGTAAAATTCTGCATCTGTTAGGATCATGTTCAAGAAACTTAGGAAATATTTTATTCAGTAAAGTTATAGCCCTTCCTCTGGCACATTTTTTTTTTCTGTTGAACTCCTGGGTTAGAAAAAAATATATATTTTGGAAGATTGTATAGAAGCCAGGAGGCTGGTTCTGAAGTCAAATCTTCTACAGATTTTTCTGATGTCAGAGAGGAAACTTTAAAAAATCCAGGGCTTTCTGGAATACTTTCCAGGAACCATTGCAACCTTAAACTTTTAATTCTATCCTTTCAATTGCAGTAGTAGTTATACATACAGTTTCTTTCTCTTGCAATGCATAGCCTTTTGATGATCAGTTGTAAAGTATTTGAACAAGAGTATTATTATTTTTCTCACGTTTTATTATGTCCAATAATTCATTCTCCAGCCAGAGAATATTGATACCTGGTCCAATGTCTTATTTCTGTCTTCATTTTCCCTATACATTTTTGGGAGCTTTGCTTTATTTTGAAAATCCCTTTTTTATTCATGTATTTGGCAAACTTCTTTGTTCCAGAAGTCTGCATTGTCCATCTTCAGGAAAAATGATGAAAATGTACTGCTGATGTCTAAGAAAAGATCCTGGGACTTTGGAGAGAAGATGTGTTTTGTTAGTTAAGACTTGTATACATATCTGGAGATATATCATGTTCACAAGATAATAAATCATCAAGATGAAAATCTCTGTTAAAAACATTTCCTTCCACCCAGCTATGAGATGTAGTAAGCAGAAACAGAAAATAGTAGTCCAGCATAGCTACCTATTACTTCTTTGGCTTCCCAAACAGATCTAGAACAATCTTTTTTAAAATATAAATGGATGAGAACATTAAAAATAAAAAAGTTCTGCTGGCTTGGGCCAAAGATCCACCAACTCCAGCATTCTGGAAAGTTCACAAGCTTGACCAGAAAGGTGTTGGCCTCTGTTATCATTGCTCTCCAGCAGCTGGTGGTGTATGCTGACTGCAATACAAGAAGGTGAAAATAACCATCAAAACTAATATCACCTGATAGTCTGATTCTCCATGGATTTGGCCAGTCTCTCTTTAAAACTGTCTAAATAGGTAGCCATTGCCATATTAGATGGCAGTGAATTCCACAATTTGCCTTATATAAAGAGGTATTTTCTTCTGCCAGTCCCCAATTCCTCTGCATTTAGTTGATCCCAAGTTTTAATATTGTGAGATGAGAAAAAAGCTTCCCTACAGCTACATTTTCCACATCATACAAAATGTTACAGACCTCTACCTTGTCTCTCCTTACCTGCCTTCAAATTTAAAAAATCGTAGTCACTGTGATTTTTCCTCTAGCCTTCATCTACCTTCTGTAGACTCCTACCTACTTTGCTTGTCAACTCTACATTATCCTTTCAAGGGGAGTTGGCCAGAACACATACAAACCATATAGTCTCACCATAAATTTATATAACTATATTTCTGTAATAGCAGTTTTATTTTCCGTTCCCTTCCTTCTGGTGACAAGCTTCCAGTTCATCGCTAAATAATAAAATAAAAATGGCAATAAAACAGCATATAGATAAAAACAAAGGTGAAGGCACAGTAGCAGCAAATTACAAAACCAATAAAACACAAACGAGCCGTGCTGTACAAACAAAAAATCAGTACGTTCTATTCCGCATATTCTACGTTCCGTTTTTTGCAGTTTCTGTCTTTGCAATCACCAGTAATGGAGGAGAAGGAAATGAAGAAAGATAAGATTAAAAAGAAGTGGGAAAGAAGGAAATGAAAGGAGAGAAAGAGGAAAAGGGCTGTGAAGAGAAGGAAAGATAATACATAATGAGAAAGACCCTACAGGATTCCAACAACTATCATGCCTTTAATTCTTTCACTGCCACGCTCAACTTTAGTTGAATTTTTTGTAATTGTCCTTATCTACCATACTCAACTTTAATCTGCATTGTTAAAAAAAATTTTTTTTTCTTTTGCATGGTGAGTGACTAAAGTTTAAAAGTTTGGTTTGAAGGTGTCATCAGATACCACATTTGTTTCCATCTCATGGTGTGAGAGTTTCGCTTCTGTTGAGGTGCACCACTGTTGGGCTGTGCTTAAAACATCAGTTGGCCTTAATCCAGCCCTGCCTATACCCAAGTACAAGGGCAGAGTGCTAAGATGAGGAAGACACAGTTGTTGACTGTGCTGTTTCCCATTTCCTCAAGTGTCAGGCTGCACAAACTCCAGAGAGAGGATCATTTGCATCATCAGGGAATGTTCTTCTATGAATATGAATTTTCATTTTATTGTTATTGCAGAAGGAAATTATTGCTCACAGGTGTCAACCTCACTATGATTGGGGAAATGTGTTTTTGAGGGATTGCTTTCCCTAATGTTTGCGCACAGATTAATGGTCAACATGGCCAAAAATGAATCCTTTATTGGTTTCATAAAATAAGCCTGTAATACTCAGAAATGATTTACGCAGGAGTCTCTGGAAAGTCTGGGAGGTGTGACTTCTGGCAGCATTGTCTCTAGTATCATTT
Organism: Python bivittatus; assembly: GCF_059951505.1. Lineage (NCBI taxonomy): Eukaryota > Metazoa > Chordata > Lepidosauria > Squamata > Pythonidae > Python > Python bivittatus. The sequence goes on along the minus strand of NW_028277056.1, from coordinate 15,051,283 downwards.
TTTGGCCATGTGAATTTTTAATCTCTAGATCTGTCACCATATTAAATGTCTAATATTACTAATGCCAGAAGTTCAAGCTGGTTTTAAAAAAGGCCAAGGAACAAGAGACATAATTGCTGATGGACAGAATCAGTTAAGGAAAGTCATTTGGATGGAGGAATTCAGAAGTACAGAGAATTAGAAGAACTAAAGCAAGTCCATAGACTTTGAAAAAACAGGAAAGAAAGAGTATTGGTGCTTTAGAACAGGGTTCCTCAACCTTGGCACCTTTAAGACAGGTGGACTTCAACTTCCAGAATTCCCCAGGCTGGCTGGAGAATTCTGGGAGTTCAAGTTCACCCACCTTAAAGTTGCCAAGGTTGAGGAACCCTGCTTTAGACCTTTGGTGTTGGACAAGATTGCTGAGAATACCATGGATAGCCAAGAAAACAAACAAATAGGTCATACAACAAATCAATCCAGAGTTCTCATCTCAGGCAGAAATGAACAGGTTTAAATTATCATATTGTGGACACATTACACAAAGACTTAGCTCTCTTGAGAAGTCTATAATGCTGGAAAAGATAGAAGGAAAGAAAAGAAGAGGACAACCAGAGCAAGGTGGATGGACTTGATTATAGCAGTGATGGGTGCACCTTTGGAAGACCTGAAGGGCCTTCAAGGGAGCAACCAGATAGACAGGAGAACCTCTGTCTATAAGTTGCTAATAGTTGATAGTGACTTGATGGCTCAACATTCCTCAACCAATGGAGCAAATCATGTACTACTGTAACTCCAAGTGCTCCAGAAACATGACAGTGGAAGCATTTCCAAATAAACGTTCTTTTAGTATTATCAGGCTGTGAATCAACCAGTCAGCTTCTCTGAGCCAACATAGAGAAAATATTTGTTTGACAATGATTTTTTTGCAATGAAGTGCCTTAGAATGGAGACTAAGTCTAGAAAATGTAGAGTCATTTTGAAACAGGGGAATTAAATACATGTTATACTATCCTAGAACATTATACTATGCTATCCTATACTATCCTAGAACATTAAATTACAGAGATGGAAGGGGACTTATGGGTCACTTACTCCAAAGATAGGAAATCTATCTTTGATAGTGGTAGTCAAAACATAGTGCAACTACAATTCCCAGCATTCCTAACCACTGGCCATACTTGCAAGGGATGCTGGGTATTTTATTACAATTTGGACCTTATGTGCCCACCAAGGCTGAAATAGCTGCTGCAGAGCTAGAAACTTCAGGCAGATATTTAAGCCAAATTAACATTTTCCCCCAACTTATTATTTGAACTTATTATATGGGGCAGACCTAAGATGGTGATGGAGCAGCAACTTCTCTGTTGAACTCCTTATGATATTTCATTTTATTTAACTCATCACATAGACGTACACACACACACACACACACACACACAAATCACTCCATATATTAAGCTGGCCAAAAAGAAATATAAGTGATCTGCTGACAACAATACATCTTCAAAATCATCTTTGTTCCATCCTCTTTGGTAGGGTAAAAGTGCTTGCCCCCCCCCACCCAAGGAAGGAGACATGTCCTTTGATTTTCTAAATGTCCAGAGGCTGTTTGGCTCCTTCAATTGCTGCGATGGAAGTGATAAGACTTTCAAAGTCAAAATCTCATCCAGATGAAAAGCTGTTTAATAACCTATCTCCAGCATTTCTCACTTTATGCATTCATGTTTAACTGGTATCTGGCATTTAGTTTGGTTGGCTAGCTTAAACCCTCAACCATGACACAACTAAGGGCCAGTTGTACTTCAGCAACATCTGGAGTGCTACAGGTTTTCTATCCCTGATTAATCCAACTCTGAGGATAACGTAGAAAAACAACTTCCTTTTGCATTTCCAGCATTCATTTCTTTACCAGTCAAAATGCAAAGGCCAGTTTGGTTGACTTCTGTATATAGAAATCCATGGGGTGATGGGACGGTGACTTTCCCAGGCAGCAAACTATCTTGGGCCTCATGGGAAGTTTTCTCAACCTTTCATCCCTGACAGCAATAAATTACATAAGCAGCAAAAAAAAAAAAAAAAAAATCATAGGGAATGTGTATTATGGGTGCAATCCTTTGGAACCTGGGAACACTTAAGGAGGTCAGTGATACAAAGTCAGGTTGTTATCTTCTGGGCAGGTTTGGATCCTTTGATCAGTAGCAACAGGTCATCTATGTATTTTAAACCATGCCAAGTCTGTTTTAGGGTTGATATGACAATTGTTGTGTCTTCCTTGTCTCAAAAAGGTGGAAAACTAAGCCATTGAGTTTTGGCAATGGCTTGTTTGAATTTCTGAAACACTGTGGGGTCTAACAAACAAGGTTAGTTTTACAGTCACAATTTGCTATCTTTAGAATAATTATGGGGAAATGCATTGAGATGCATATGTTGCACTTTCATCATCCATACACAGGCAATATTTTTTTCAGTGGCAAAGGCCCAGCATTCTGTTTCTATATATTAGTTTATAAATCAAACATCTTTTATTAGGAATTTACAAGGAAAGCAGTTTTCAGCTGGCTGGTGATTTCAAAAGGAAAAACGTGGAACAGCATGTCCCAAAAAGTTTATAGCTCTAATGAGTAAATTAGTAACAAAATCAGGTGCATTTGCGCCATGTTATAAATAACTATTGTGACTTTTTCCTCCTCACAAGAAAACATCTGCAGTTTTTTATGGATAAACAATAAGTGTGACCCTCTCTTTAAACCTTTAATTAGCATCTTGAGACAAATCCTTGATATTTTCCTTCTTTTCTCAGGCATGTGTTAAGTGGGGTTTTCTTAGAATAATGATAATACATTGTACAAGCAAAGGATCCTTTCATTGGGCCAATAGGAACATAAATTATATTGCAAAACTTCAGCTGTCTTGGATTTTAGGAAATGTAGAGAGAGGATATCTGGATTTTATTTATTAAAAATGCTACATGTCAAGATAGTTTGGAATAATATGAATTAAAGCAATACAGAATAAATGGACAACTGGTAAAACAACAGAGACTAATTCATTTTCCAAGCTGTTATATTAAAAGGACACCCACATTAAAAAAAAGTTTCCAAACTATGGTTAAAAGCATACAAATAAACTACTATTGAAAATGGAATGATGGATACTGTCACAAAATGTAGCATTACATAGAGACCTACCTGCATTCAGTGCTGAATCATGGCTTAAAATGTTGGAACACAGAATTATTGTACATGTAGCATTAGCTTTGAATCTATTAAAACACATGCATGGTGAGGATGAGTGTGTGTGTCTTGCCCAACCAAACTTCACTATTCACTTCAGTAAAATGCAAAGGAAAAATCCCAAGTCTTATTCATCTTCCAATGACTTCATGAACATACATTTGTAGTTTTCTTAACAACATTAAATTGTTTCACTATTGCCTTCATCCAAGATATTTTTTTAATTTCCCACCTTATCCTGGTGGTCTCTCATTCAAGTACTTACCAGACTTGACTCTAATGTCCTGTTTGAAATCAACAAACCTCAACTAGGCATTTCCATCTAGCATGCAACACACAGATAGAGCTTCAATCACACCATCTTGACTTTATTGCCTGGCTTCACTTTAATAAAACAGCAGTAATTCGTGCTCAACTGTAGATGGAGCTACCAAATCTGGCAGGAGACGCTTCTTATTGACTTCACAAGAGTTTTTTTTTTTTTTAAGGAAATTATAGTTACAAAACAAATATCATTATCTGAAGTAATTTAGGTAGCACTGCTTTGCTTAAATATCTTTCCTTGTTTGAAAATGACAGTGCTAGGAAATCTTAAAGCTGGCAAATGTGTGATGTCATAAGCTTTTGTGATCTAAAGCTTATTTTGCAAGATTCTGGATTCATCCATCAAACAATATGATTTGTTTTACTTTGGCTTAGCATGTTGTGTGAACCTAGCAATTGTGGTTTATTCAACAAATTGTGGTTAAAACAAACATTGCTTAGTCCGGTGTACGATCCCAGCCTAAACTACAGACAACTTGACAAAAACACTAGTCCTTAAAGCTCAGAGCTTTACATGTCTGGAAATATGTCCACTGAACCCAGAAGGACCGTTTACAGAATAGACATACTGTATAGAGCAGTGTTTCTCAACCTTAGGAACATTAAGATGTGTGTGGACTTCAGCTCCCAGAATTCCCCAGCATGGCTGGCTGGGGAATTCTGGGAGTTGAAGTCCACACATCTTAAATTTCCCAAGGTTGAGAAACAATGGTATAGAGAGTTGAAGGGTAAGATAGGTACTCTTCTTTGATGCCAAGAAATTAATATTGCTTTGGCCAGCTAGGTGGCAGCATCTGAACATCCTCGGCTGATCTTTAAAAAGCTGAAGTGTTTTAGCATGTTAGCATGTGGGAGACCAGCAGAAAATACCAGGGTTGTAATTTAGCCTGGGAAGATGAAAATGCTCCTGGAACAACACAGCAGTAAACCACTTCTGCACTGTTGCTATAAAAAAAAAATGGACATATTGAAGGAGGGTTGTCTTGAATCTTGCTACCTTCTATAATGAAGAATAGCAATTTGATGATCTCAGTTGCTGTGTTTAATAACGATGTGTCATAGTTTTTTAAACCACGTTTGTTGAACACATTGGCTGGGTTCCCACAGTTGTCATAAATTGTAAGGGCTGGGTTCGCACAACACATTTTTTTTAAAAAAGCTAAACATACAGCATTAAAGCTTATCACAGACTTTCCCCAACTCCACATGCATAGACCAACTCCTAAAATCCCCCTCCCCCCCAATATGACTACTGTTAAGAAGGCTGACCAGGTTAGGAAGCCTGGTTTAGCCTGATACCTGAACCCCACCTCTCTGTATTTATGCGAAAAGATTTCCATGCATTTCCAGATATGTCCTGCTAGGAGTGCTCCAGTAAAGAGCAAATATCACTTCAAATGCTGCAGCAAATAATTAAAATGTGTGTGTGTGTTTAAAAAAACAACAACTTGTGTGTGGGTGTCTACCAGCGTAACCCTGAAGTTATCAGTTTAAATACGACAATCAGAAAGCCACGTTAGTGAAACATAAATGTCAGCACAGTTAGGCCAATCATTGCTACTTGCAGCAACAAGGTCAACGAATGGGGCAGCAAGGGATGAATTCTCAAGGCCCGCAAGAAACAAAAACAGGCTCTTTCTCATGTACTGTAAAGCTAGTGCAACTTGAATTGCTGAAGATCAAGGCAATCAGTGCTGGAGACACTAAAATGCAGAAATGAGTGTCTGCATTTAAATATTTAAACATAAAATGGGAGCCTCGTAGATAGGGAGATTGCAAATACGTACCTAGCTTGGCCATTCCTCTCATTCTTAGTCGTAGTTATGGAGCAAGTAGGCAGAGAGAGATAAATTTTCCTCCCTCTTTTGTAATATGAAAGGATCATCAAATAAAGCTGATTGGTGGAAGAACCCACATAGAACGAAGATCGCACACAATGCATGGCTAGCATATTCAATCCATTGGAAGACGAAGTCTTGCCTGGCCATATACAGCTAACATGATGGCTTACCACCATCTAATGCATGTTAGAACTCTTGTTCTTAAGAAATACAGAATGCAGAAGTCCCACTGGTGAAGACATCATGTTATAGATTAAAGAAAAAGACTATGACATCTTAGAAACCTTAGTTCACACACTACACACATTTCCATGTTTTTGAAACTCTGGTTTACTGAATAATTGGCTGGATTCTCATCACTAGTGGCTTCTAAGCCAGATGTGGCCACAAGACCCTTTTCTGCTGCCTCCTGAATCCTCTTTGACCACAACTGCCAAATACTGTATTGTGATTGGCTACCATTTTAAAGCAAGGAACACAGAAAACTGTAGTTAAGTTCAGACATAGGCTCAACTTAGCCTAAAAAACAAAGACCTTAAAACTGTTCACCCAGACCAAGAAAACAAAATTAAGAAACCGCGACCCTGATCATTTGCATCCTCATCTTCAGCTACTAAAAGATCACCTACCTTTTTACTTCCATCTGAGCCTGAAAAAGGAGGCTTCTGCTTTAATGAATCAGTTCATTAAAGCAGTGCCTCCTTAATGTTACACTTTAAGTCAGTGTTTCTCAACCTCAGCCATTTTAAGCTGTGTGGACTTCAACTCCACACAGGGGTCATCAATATCTCACTGGGGAGGGATAGTATCACCTGCCTTGAAAAAGGTGATGATGCACCCCTTCCTGAAGAGTTCCTGCTAGATAAATGTTGTCCAGTTTCTAATCTCCCCTTTCTGGGGAAGACTGTGGAGAAAATGATGGACTTTAATTGCAAAAGCACCCTAAGATGGAGCAGATTATTTGGATCCTTTTCAGGCAGGATTCAGACCGGAGCGTGGGACAGAAGTTGCACCAGTCACACTGTTGGATGACTGACACTGGGACAGGGGGTGTGTGCCCCTTTTTATCCTTGATGGCATTTGGTACCATAGACCACGATACCCATCTGCAAGGGTAGGAATCAGGGCACTGTACTACAGTGGTTTGACTCCTTCCTGAGTGAGCAGATCTAATTGGCAGTGGTAGGGGAGGAGAGCCTAACTGGTGAGCTACTGCAGTGTGGGATGTCACGGGGTTTTCTGTTTCATATGAAGTTATTGGGAGAGGTTATCCAGTGGTCTGAGGTGAGGTTTCATCACTATAGTGGTGATACCCAGATATACATCTGTACCCTGGGCAGGAACAGTGATGAGGTGGAAGTCCTGATTCAGGGTCTGGAGGCAGTAAGGAAGGGAAAGAACAGGTTGAAATTGAATCCCAGAAAGGATGAGGTTTATCTAGAAACCATTGGGCCCTCTATTTACTCCAGTATTGACTGTGGATAGAGCAGCATTACCCCTGAAAGAGCAGGTCCACAACTTGAAGTCTTCCTAGACTCATAATTACTACTGAATAGAAGGTGGAAGCTGTGGATTTGGGGGCTTTTGCCCAGCTTTAGCTAGTGATCCAGTTGCCACCCTTTCTGGTGAAGATGATATTATGCATAACTCGCTCCATCCATACAACAAGCTGTGTACTGTTCAACCTATAAAACTCTGTGTGGCTCAGCACCAAGCTACTTGCAAAAACATCTGCCTCAAGTAGATCCTATCCAGTGTGCATACCCTGAATAAGTATACTGAAGATTCCTCCCTTATGGAAGATCCGGTGGAGAGCGGGCTTAGATCAGAACAGGCCATTACTTTCTCCTTCTCTCCTTCTCTCTCTCTCCCCCTTCATTGCTTATTCATACTCATATCACATCTTGCCCAATTTTGCCCTTTCATCTAAGACCCCATCACTTTCTATTTTTCCTACTGTGAGCTCTAGAAAGGTACTCTGATTACGTGACTTGTTTGGAATATTTGTCTGTTAATCCATGAGGTTGATGTATTGATTAATCATATGCTTGGTTTTAATTCTAAAGCAGTGATCATTACAGAGATATGGTTTAGGAATAAAGAAAATGTTGCTTCAGCAGCACTAGGTGCTGCCAGTTTTAAATGCCATCATATGGCTAGAGGGTCTGAAAGAATTATGATCTATAATTCTTCTCTGAAGGGAAAAGCCATTCAGGTCTTCTTAACATTTGTGGAGTTGAATTTAGTAATCCAAAATGGAAGTTCAGATAGGTTTACAGACAGCGTGGGGCTAACAGTAAATTTGTCTAGCACTTTCTGAATTGGTCAGATAGGATATCTGATTGTGTATGCTCTACAATTGTTTCAGCTGATTTTAATAACTATCACAGCATTATGGGAAGATTTTCAATAATTTTTTTAGAGTGGCCAGCTTTTCTTGTCTTGAAACAGCCTCCATTCATATGGCAAGCCAGGTATTGGTCCTGGTGCTGACTAAAGGCACTCAATCAACATTAATTTCTGTAACTGTCAGGTTACTGTCAGTTTTTTTGATACTGTACAGTATTTTGTATCATTTTTAATTTCCCTCAGCCTTTTTCTGGCTCCCCCTCAGAGGAGAATTATGATCCAAGACTTTTCACAACTTTCTCTTCCTGGGACCTTGGCTGAGGCCTTGCCTGAAAATTCCCCACCACTTGCTCCTACAGAAAGACCTGGAAGCAAATGTGGATAATTACTCAGTGGGCGATATGGTAGAGTTCTTTGAAATCATCCATGCAGAGGATTGTGAGTGTCACTGCTCCACCAGTATGAAAGATTATTCATTCTTCTCCTCCCTACCCCTGGTTTTCCAGGGGGTTTCAGGGAACAAGGTCAAATGCCCATTGAGTTGAATATAAATGGAAAAAGCATCTTGGAGAAGCAAGGACTTTCTTCCCCACTTTCTAATCATTATCATCTTCTGAGTGAGTGAAGGCAATTTTTTTTTCCAATCTGCTATTTTTTTTCCTCAGGCCTGTTTCTCAAATAAACTCTCTACAACCATCACTCGTTTGCTTTTACTCAATGATTCAACTCTTTCTCAGGAAGGCAGTGGCATAACACCTGAGGATGCTGACTTTTGTTTCCATGTCAAAATTGCCAACATCCCAGAGGGTTTTTCAGCCACTGTTTTTCCTTTGTTCTTGTTTTGCAACTTTTACCTTTTGTTTTTTTTCCCTAGGTTTCTAAAAACTTAGTTGCCAAGGTCATCCTATTCCCTTCCTTTATTATTTGCCCAATTGATATTTTTCTTACTTACTTTTGCTCTTCCCTACTTCCTCTTTACTTACCTTGTGTGACTTGCCTTGTGGACTGTTCTTTAACACTGGGCAGTTGTCCAGAAATGTTGAAATGTTCAGGCATTGCTGAATGAATCGTCCCTGGATCCTCGTGCTCATTTTCATTCAGTATTACTCCTTCTTTTCTTATCCAAAATCCTTGAAGAGTTCCCTTCTCACAATTTGCTGTTCATATAACCATTTCAGTCAGGATTTCAAGAAGGTCATTCAACTGAGATGGCACCTGCAACATTTGACACTCTTGACCAGCAGATACTGTTGAGGTGGCCACAGTGCCTGGACATCAGTGGAAATCCTTTACCCTGGTTTCAATCATCTCTCTGGCATAACTCTTTTTCAATTATTTTAGATTCAGATTTTTCTGTGGTATATCCTCTTTCAACGGGCGTCTCTCAAGGCTTTGTTGTAGGCCCTATTCTTCTTTTTTTTTTCCTTTGTAAATCTTTCCTCTTGATTATCTGATTTCACTATTTGGTTTTAAATACCATATTTATGCCAGTGAGACCCAGGTTGATAACTTTTTCCTGATATAAATGAGAATGTATGGTCCTCTCTATCAATATGTCTTTTAGTTTGTGATAGATGACTGCACATCAGTTAAAACTGAATATGGATAAGATCAAGATCTTGGTATTTCAATCAAATTGTTCCTTCCCTTAAGCTTTCCTCCCCTTCTCCTTCTGGACTGTGAGCTGGCTGTGGTGTCAGTGGCCAGGAACCTCAGGGGTCTTGGATGTCATACTCTCTCTTCAGCTTTTTATAATAGCAACTATGAAGACATGTTATCTTCATTTATTGAATATCCCTTGAATTGGGTGGTTCCTGTCCACTGTCACTATGGATTTATTAGTTCAAGCCCCACAGACTACTGCAACATTCTATGAGTAGGTCTTTCCTTGTCTTCCCTTTATCCATTGACCCTGGTCCAGAAATTTTCAGTTCATGTTCTTCTGGACCTCCCTTATTTTTTCCCCATTTGTCTTTCCCTTGTTATACAGTACCTTATAGCAGCTCCTTACTAGGTCTAGAGACCAATTTAAGCTTTTGATGCTAGTGTTTAAGGCCCTGCATTCCATTTTCCATTAGTCTCTCCCAGCTCCTGTTTTGGTACAATCCTGTTTATGGAACACAATGGGGTTCTTTCCATGCTGCTCCATCCTGTTTACATCTTTTTCAGTAACTGGATCCACAATTGTGGAATTCTCTTCATTTCCTACTCTAGTCCCCCACATCTTTGGATGCATTTAGGAGAAATTTGATATTTAATAATGTATTTAATAGCTGAGACTAAGTAGTTGTGAGTGGATATTGAGAATAGCAGTCAATAAAATTAGATAGTAAGGCTATTCTGTTGTAAATCTTATTAATAAAGTCAGATAGCGGGGTGTCAGTTTATATATGTAGGATTTTATACTTGTATAAATATTTCTTTTCTGGTGATTGTAAGTATAACATGAAATATGTATACTGAGTTTATAGTATTTGTGTAACTTTTAGTTTTGTTTTACCCTAAACGACCAATTTAATTGTGGCTGGACCATGCCCCCATTTGTCTGTTTATTTGTTTGTTGTATTTTTCAGTAGTGGCATTTGAACAGCCTCCCACCAGAGATCTGGATGGTGCCATTGCTCCTCAGCTTCAGGAAGGAAGCCCCCCCCTTCTTCCTATTCCCCCCTTTTTTATTTGTTTATTTTGCCTGCTTTGCTTTTTGAATTTTTTCCCTCAAATTCTTAAAGTCTGTGTGTGTATCTTTTTTTTTTTTTGCTTGAACATTTTTTTGGGAGGGTGCCTTCAAGTCAGTGTTGACTCCTGGTACTGCCTGGACAACTCCCTTCAGTTTCCTTGGTGAGATTTCAGAAGTGGCATGTCATTGCCTTCTTCCTGGGGCTGAGAGAGAATGACTGACTCAAGGTCACCCAGCTGGTTTTGTGCCCAAGGTGGGATTAGAGCTCCTGGTCTCCTAGTTTCCAGCCTGGTGTCTTAACCACCAGATCAAATTGGCTCTCATTTTTTATGTAACCAATATAAAAAGAAGGGAGGTTAAAAAAAAAAAGTCAATAGATGTTTAGATCACATCCATTTTAACAAGAAGCACTATTTCAGAAATGAACATGTTGCATTTATATTGTTGGAGATGCAGTGGGACTAACCCTTTATTTAAATATATTGTTCTATTTTGGCAAGTAATTACATGTATTAACTAAGTAAACCTGAGATTTATTTCAATCACATGGGAATTGACTTTTAGACAGTTAACATGAACACATGATCAAAAGACTTATTGTTCAGCACTGGAAACACAAAGGTCTGGCTCCACCTGTTCAGCGGTTTGCAGAATTAATACAGAACAACCATGGATGACTATAACGAATCATGGCTTCAATTTATCAAGATATGTAGGTCTGGAAATACACATTTTGTATGTTTTTGTTTCCCTTTTTTTTCAGTTTTTTTCTTCCTTTTTTTGGTATTCTTTTCCTTTTTTTTTTTTTTGATATTTAGTTAATTTAATTTTTTTAAAAGTATATCAAAAAAGGAAGGAAGCACATTTGAGGATTAAGATCTAACTATTCAATGCCTAGCAATATTAGCTATAACCAAAACATTACTAGCAACATGTTAAAACTGAGTCATTATTGTTGAATGGATAATTTAATGAAATGCATTATATTTGTATTTTGTTGCTGATTTCTTGTTTTGTTGATTATTGTTTGATTATACACTGCCGTGAGTAGCTACTGTATATAAACAGAGAGCAAATCCCACTCCCTTCTAGCACTGAAGATGTTACCTAATCAGGTAATGAAACTTCTGCAAGAAAACAACCAAGCTGAGAGAACACCAAGGATTCCATAAATTGTTTCCTTTGTAGTACAATCTGTACTGTGATTTATTTTATGCATTTAAATATATTTTTCTGAGATGGGGTCCATAGGTTTCACCAGACTCTCAAAAGGGTCCATGGCATAAAATGGTTGAGAACCCTTGATATAAACAAAGAAACTGGAGCCCTCAGACTCCAAGAATTGCACGTTCCTGGTCTACTCCAAGTTCTCGTATGCAGCTACAGAATTCCAAGGAGAGCACTGAAATTTCTCATCCAGAATTTAGATTTGCAAATCTGTGATGAGAACTACACTCATCTGTGATGAGAACTACATACTCACTTTCTATAGTGAAAACATAGAGTAGATGGTGTTTCTATTTCAATGATTATTATTTCCAAATGTACATTTAACTAACATCATTTACATCTTGTAATGATCTGTACATACCTATACATCTTTTAATGATCTGTACAGCTATTTGTCCCTTTCACACACGTCTCAGTGTGTACTTTTTTAAAGTTGCAGGGATTTTTGGCACTGCTGAAAGGATGACATGTCTGCCTGGGCACCGATGTCATCATAACCTTGAATAAACAAACACTCCTGTTTATTCAATCTCTTGATTAGCCTAACAGGTTGGATGCTCCCCAACCCATTTGGATGAGTGGGGGTGTAATCTTGGTGAATCTCTGATGCTTCAGCTGGGTTACATCTTAGCTGCAATTTTGGTTTGCTGAATTAAAAATAAAAAATGGAAACAAGACAGTGGAAATGGTTTCTTAATGCGGCACTATTTTTTCTATATTTGTGGCAATAAAATAAGCTTTGCAGAACACTTTTATGAAGGACCCATCAACTTCAGTTTTCAGTCCTGACCGTTTGCTTCACTCCAAGTTTCATTTCAGAATCCAAAGCTATATTGGTTGTTGTGTACAGAGCTAAGTCCTTTTTATTTAGACCTTGAAGAAAAACAGAAGAATAGCAGGGACTAATCTGAAGATAGCATTTCTTTTAACTACAAGAGCTTTTAATAAAAATCCTAATAATGAAGCACTATGGTAAGAGGAGAAAATCAGATGTATTTCATGTCTGGTAATAGTGCCACTAAATATAGCCAGGGAGATGGATATACAATAATACTTGCCTAAAATTCATTCTTGATGTTTTGCTTCCATTTAGATCTAAACCTTTTTACTACTAGGCACAATGGTAGCTAAGCATGAATATAGAGGTTGGATCAATTAGTGCATTGTCTGAGCTTGTTTGAAATCATTGTATACCCAAGAACACTTTCCAAAATTATCTACCATGCAGAGTTATGGATATGGAGGAGGGGAAGGGGGAGAGGTTCCCACAAGGGAATAAAGTGTGAATGGAGCCCAGCAGTTATGGGATGTAGCTGTCTAGTGGAAGCATTGTTACTGGGAGCGCCATGAGACATGGTGCGGTGTTGAGGTTGTGTAATGTTGTTTTATCTTTTTCTGTTTGATTGATCATGCTGTGAACCACTCAGAGTTGCAAACAAGATGGGCAGGGATATAAGTCTTGATTGATAAATAAATAAATAAATAAATAAATAAATAAATAAATAAAACAAATATGCATATACATTAAAATAGGAGTAGGATAACAACTGCAGACCACCAACATCTGTTTTGTGGCCCCCTGTTTCTACTTTTTATGTGTTCTAACCTTTGAGGGAGTTTACAGAGCAAAACTTGTTTTACCCCTAAAAGCCCCTGATGTCCTCATTATTATTATTTCTATGGATTCCCATATCATAGATCAGAAGTTTCCACAGAGTATGGTCAACGAAGTCAACATGGCAGCCACTACAATGTGATTGAAGCTCTGCCTATTTATTATGCACTTTGCACTTTTTTGACCACATCCTGCAGGTACCCCTGGCAGTGATCTTTCCAACATCTGAACAAAGGAGAAACCCATTGTTCTTAATTTTTTAACTAATATTTTGATTCCACTAGTTCTTTCACTGAACTCCAAGGCAGATCTCCAAAGTGGACATACAGAAGAAATAATGCCTGCAGTAAAGGGGCAATGTGACATATTAGAGGCAAATGATGGCAGAGCAAACAAATATTGGATAAACACAGACAACATATCGAGATGGGCAGGTATGAAAATACACAAGTTTGTACTGACCGTCTTTTAATTAGATAGTCTTCCTGGAAATTTTGATCCATGGAAAAAATTCTGAGAAGGGGACAATTTAGAGGTAGCTGGAAGTAAGTGAATAGAAAATGCAACGTGGAGCTGATCATTCATATACAGTATTATATAATAAAATGGGGAGAGCTTACAATGGCAATGCAAGATAGAAACAGCACTAAGGCAAAGGCAGACAAAGGAGAATGCAAGAATGGTCTTGGCAAAGACTTTCTAGGACAATTGGATCATGGCGACAGGCAACCAGATACATTGGGAAAGCTCACCAGAAGGCCATGGCCAATATAATTTTTCTAATATTATTTTGCTGCATCTGGAATTCAGAATTAGACAGACTCTGAACATGGGGCTTAATGCAGTCTTGGATTAAAACACCCAGCTGTGAAGCTGGCTAAAAATGATGGGAACAGGAATCTAATGGGGGCATTAGCCTAGAGAAAACTGCTATTATTATGTTAGGTAGCAGGGAGAAAATGAAAAGAAAGGTGCCATTTCACGCACACCTTCCATCTTGCCTGCTTATGTGAGCAAGAAACAGAATTCCAGACACTTAAAGCCATGCCCAGAATTTTAGGACAAGCCACCATTCTCATACTGCTGTTTTCGTTTCTTTTCTCTTCAGAAACCTATCTCAGGGATAGACAAATTTTATGGGTTTTCCTAAACACAAAATAGTTGCCATGGTTGATGCAGACAGTCACATAACACTCATTTTCCAGAAAGCATTTTTTTGTTCAGTCCCCAGGGTGGTCTCTGCTAGAGTCTGAGCACATTTTCAAGCAAAGTTGAGTGTATTTTCAAACACCACACGGGCCAATTGCCACTGCTATTTTTCTTTATTTTTTTATTTTTAAAAACTCTGTCTCTCTCTTAGGTGGGGCCGAGATGCATTCTTAATCCCTAGCAGAAACAAAAGCAGCTGTTATAAGGACCAAAGCAGAATATTGTCTTATTGGCTGAGGGCTAAAAAAAAACTGCAAGAAGTATAACATTGTCCCTATCTTGGCTTCATAAAGTTTAATTCCTGTGACTTTTATTTCGAATTGTTCTCCCTAAACTCTGAGATAATCCAGGCTTTAAGAAAAGATTGCATAGAGCAATGTTTCCCCACTCTGACAGCTTTGTGGCCTTCAACTCCCACAATTCTCATCAATGGCCATGCGGAATTCTGGGAATTCCTACATACCTAGAAATTGCCATGGTTGGAAAACTGTGGGATAAGATATGAGTGAACAGCCTCTCTTATGATGTAGGTTTCCTCTAGCTCCTATTTTGCAGACCGCACAGCACCCAATTCTGCTACCAAATTCCAGTGGGAAAAATGCTAATATGTGCTCAGGCAGTTGTTTTCCCAAAGAGGTCCAAATGGTGCATTAAGCTTCTGCACAGCTCAACACACCAAGTGTGTAGCTTCAAGCTCCTCCCCAAACCTTTCCTGAAAATAAAAATTTAAAAACGGGCCTCACGCCAAATGATATTACCTCATCGCCAGACCTACCTCATGAATGAGAGGTAAAATATGGAGATTGAACAAGTCATATCAGATTGATGAAATGACTTCCAGGGCAATGAAGACACCTGGAAGTTTTGCTAGTTGGGCTGCTAACTTCTTCAGAGCAAAGCTGAAACTGAACTAGGCAACAGATGCCTTGTCAACTAATTGCTCATCACCACCTATCTGACAGTTGATTTTACCAATTTTGTGTTTGTGCACTGCTGGTCTTTCACCTCAACAATAAAGGAATTCAAAACTCTATCTAATATGCGGGTGGAGAAATTAAGCCACAGGCAATTTCTTGGCCATTTGCCTATATACTCCTCAGCACAATGGAGACGGCGCCCTTCCTTCTTTATATTATGATCTTGGCAGGACTAGTTTTTGAAATGTAGATACTGCAGCTGTCCTGAAAAGCTTACAGTGATGCAGCGAGTGACTTTTCCAATCCACTGTTTTTTTGGAATGGAAACCCTGTAAATCTTATATCTCAGGAATGTCCGTTAGAGACCCAGTACAAATTCCACTTTTGGGAACAGGAAATTGAGGTCAGAGGAAGCTGAGAATTTTTATGACAAGGTTTCTCTTCTTTTGCCTTAATACAAGCAATACTTAAATAATAAATTTAAGGAACATTTCTGAGGAACAGAATGGCGGCTGCATCTTCCTGCAAAATTATCATTTGCTCCTGACTAAATGGGCTGAATATTAAGGCTTAGCAGCTGACATTAATAAAAAAATAATAACAAAATGCACCATATTTAACAAGTTAGCAGATGACTGAATTGTTTGAAATGTGGTTTTATCAGTGCTGAAAGACATTGGGCATTAAAATGCAAAGAGATTGAGTTGCTACATCAAGTAATTTGGCCAGAGTGGTAAACTGAGTCATGCGTATTAAGCTATGCCAAAAGCTATTCCATAAAGACTACAATCAGCTACAGTTTTTCGTCAGCTGTGACAACAACAAGCTACAGCAGCAGGGAAAGTTTTGCAAAACACCACCTTCCCGTTAACTCTGTGAGGAGATAAATACATAGACAAGATATGCAGAAAAGCACAGGGTTGCATTTGCTGAGCGCTGCTGCTGATCTATCAGCAATGTTTTCCCATAAAGCCTCATGGTCATTAATTACACATTACACATGTTAACTTGGGCTCTGAGACCACTATGGAACACACCAGTGCCAACTGAATAGCATTCAAATTATTCCAGAAGTCCCTGGAGCCTCTAGAACAGGGTTTTTTCCCCCCAAAGCCAGGGAAGGAAAGAATCAATGAAGAATATTCTTGCTGGCAAATCCATTCCTTAATGTAAAAGAAAGCTGCATCAGATCCATTGACTAGCAAATTCCAAACCTCTCATGTCCTTTCCCAGTTCTCCAACCAGCAGAACTATTTCCTATCCTTGTGGCTTGCCCTCCTTTTTCCATTTCTTATTCTCTTCCAGGTCTCCCCCATCTCTTTCCTGCCCCTTCAACACTATGCTCAAATTACTTCCTAGGGTCTAAGGATCAAGGGCTAAACAAGTGCAAAGAAGGTGGCATTAGAAGCAGCCGGCTCACTTTGCTTCACTGGGCAGCTCCCCGTATTTTATTTAAATAGATAAACATCTTCATTCTTCCCATTTTATATTCAGCTCCAACAATTAGAGTGAACCAATAACAAGCAATAACAAGCAATAACAAGCAATAACAATAAAGATTGAAGGCAAAAGGAGAAGGGGACAGCAGAGGATGAGATGGTTAGATAGCATCACTGGAGCAATAAGCATGAAACTGAGCAAACTCAGGGAGGCAGTGAAGGACAGGAAGGCCTGGCGCGATATGGTTCATGGGGTCATGAAGTACACGACTTAACGACTGAACAACAACAACAACAAAATAAAAAGCTTTTCAAGTCACAATTCATTTTGCTACAATATCTCATCCAAGAGTCTATGTGTGGCTGACTTGTGGTTCTTCCTTCCTTGGCAAAGACCATGGTGACAGCCGGGTCATATATGGGAGAGTCTATATTGAGCAGAGGATTGAAGTAGATAGAGCCCCCATCCCATCTAAACCTATAATGTTATAATTCTAATAATTACTTTCTTTTGTATTTCTTTGCTAAAAGATGGATTTGGATGTGCATCTGGGGATGGCACTTTCTGCCCATATCTGGAACACAGCTTTATCCCTATAAGAAGCACTCCAAACATAGAAGAGAAAGAACTGGAGAAATATAAAGACCTGCAACTAGAAGTAGAATGACTGTGGCAAAAGAAAGCAAAGATAGTACCAATAGTTATAAGTGCCTTAGGCCAAGACATCGGAAGCACCACTTGAACACTCTCAGCATTGACAAAATCACCATCAGTCAATTCCAAAAGGCAGTTTTACTTGGAACAGCTTATGTCCTGCAACAATACCTTTAACACCATCAAACAACAACATCTGCTTATCCCAGGTCCTTGGGAAGGACTCGATAGGTGGATAAAAATGCCAGATCCAGACTAAACATCTGGCTGACTATGAGACTAATAATAATAATAATAATAATAATAATAATAATAATAATAATAATTCATTGCCCTTCCTGCATATTATCCTTTCCCCCCCCCTAATTCCCCATTACTAGGTTTGAATGTATGCTGGAGGACAGGATAGACTTAGATCCTTCAGATCTACAGTCTCTTCCTACACACTCTGCCCAAACTTAACCCTATTCCTCCTTGGGCCATTCTGATATTGCGGTTTCTGGAGTAGCCCTGGAGGAAGGTGGAAAATCTGAGATTAGGTGTCTTACTGGGTGACCAGTAATCTTATACACTGTACTTTGGAGTGAGAAAACATTGTGACACTGTGCCAGGATTATGGGATTGGTGTTCTTCTTTTATTTTTTATTTCTCCATGGAAGTTGTGTGTATGTGTGTGTGTGTGTAGTCCAGCATGTTTTAAAAATAGCCGTCTTGCAGGTTTTTCCCAGATTACCCAATAGCTTAAATAAGTGTTGTCACTTGCTCTTTTTACGGTATTCTCGTCAATCATGTATTTTGCACAATTGCCCCCAGCATTGTCTGGAATCAGCTTTAGAATGCCAAGATAATGCCAGAGATTGTGATCTTGACACCTGGTCAATTGGTCACCACGCTCCATCGTGACCATCTATAGAACATTTTGTTGCATGTTCATATGACAATTTAGCACACATCATGAAGCAATAAATAAATAAATCAGCTCCTTGTTCAAGGAGTAACGCTCATAAATATGCTACAGAGCTATATTGCCATGCCTACAGCTATCATTTCACAAAGCGGTAATGGCCAATTGTGGGCCATGTGACTGAACGTAAGTGTTGGAAAACTATTTTACACTGGACCTTTGAAGAACAGCATAAGCCATTATGAAAACACCAAAAGGAACCATTTTTAAAAGATATTCCTAAAACACAAAACCCAAACCAAATCAGAAGTTCATCAGAAAAAATAGATTAGATCTTACATAGGAATTAACGTAGTTAATATAATCCATAATAAAGTCAAACACTGAGAGAAGGAAATGATCAGTAATGTGCAAGATATTTCACCATTCCTCCTATAATGACATTTTTTTTTTCCTTTTGCAAGATATCCTTGTCCAGAACCCAAGATCTCCATATTTACCTCGGAGCATCATGTTGAGCAAAAAACTGGCAATTCCTATCCCATAATGTCCCCAATTCAACAGAGTCACCCCCACCTCCATTCTTGATTTTTTGCACAAAAGTTGTTGCCTGACTTTGTGTGCTGAATTGTTTTCTAGTCCTCTTTCCTGGGACACACTGCACTTCGGGTGTCAGCATAACTACTTTGCTACGGCCAATATGAACGTTGCTAGGTAGCACAATGCTTGAGGCTAAATTTGTTTCTTCGTTTTCTTGATGTTAGTGGTTAGCAAGACCCATCTGATAGAAAAATCATTTGTCTTTTAAAAATGTAAAACCAAAAGAACTCTTCCAGTGAGTTCAAAGAGAGATGGTTGGCATATGAAGCTTGAAAGACATCCATTAAAAGAAAATACTCAAGATGCTGACCTGACTGACAGTTGTAGCTGATGTCAAGAGACTGGAGGCACAGTGACATTAACCCACTTAAAAAAAATGTGATGATATTAGAGACATTAATCACAGGATGCTTTTTTCCCAAGCACCTATGAGCAACCAGGTAAAAACACAAATTTGTGAGCTTTAGAAGAAATTAGATATACCAAATGAAAATGACTTTGTGTACATTTGAACGGTTTCATCCTTTGAGAAAAGCAAGAATGGTGTATGGCCTGGCTGTTGTAGGCCTTAGTAAATATCAGCTTACCAAACTCTGGGAGTAGCTCTGGGTTTCTATTACAAGCTCTTTGTTCTCAGCAGATGCTTAAAATTCAGACATTCTCCATGAGAATGTAAGCACAAGAAGATGTGCTATCTGGAAACCTATTGATGGTCTAGAGCAGCACTTTCTTCAATTTACCAGGTGATCAAAGCCCTGTCCTTTTTTATACGCATTGCATATATGACACATGTAAAAAAAGGGATGAAGCTTCAATTGCATGGTTGCAGCTACAGTCTTAACTTTCTGACCCTCTTCTACAGATAGCCCTGAATTCATTTCTCACCTGTCATGTTTAAGGAGCTGGGCACTATACTGGTACAGTAGTCATAGATCTGTTTTTGAAAATAGTTCACTTGATCCCTTGTACGGGCTTCCATTGTGAGAATCTGCTCAGTTGTTGATCAGTTAAGTATTCAGGCACATGCTTAGTCATTTGGTCTTGGATTGTGGGGCTCAATTCACTGAGTGACATTGAATCTGAAATGGATATTCTTTCCACTGATTCTAGAACTGACATGGACACTCTTCTTCCACCCCACTGAGCTCTGTGTGGAGGGGCCCAGACTTGGAAGAACCATCTTGCTAGGACATTCTGAGTTACTGTCAGAAACTCCCCAGTATGACAGATTGTGGAAAGCAGGAGACAAGGGAGGAAGAGTTCAGTTGGTGTGAGAAGTGGCCTCCCAGCCCAGAGATGGGGGTCCTGAGAAGGAAGTGTTTCAAAGAGACTTGTTTTAATTGATGTGCTATAAGTGTGCCTAGGAATTTATTCTTACAGTTTTCAATATTATATTTTACCTGTGATTTTCTGAAATCTGCATGGCTCTCACAACTTGAGATTGTCAGCTATGTCAAGGTTGATACCTTCCTGAAAGAGAAATCTCTCTCTCTCCTCCTTCAATACCATTGAAAAAGAACATCTGGCGGCCTTTACAAGGAGAAGGTGAAATGGGAGGCAGGGGGAGAGGGAATGGGACTTGAAGGGGGAGATAAATATCAGACCTGGTTCTCACATTGACAGAAAGTAGCATCAACAGGTAGAGATTGCCCACCCTACAAAAGAGACAAGCCCCCTCCCCTTTACACTGAAAAAGCATGGGAAAATAAAGCAGAAACTTGTTGCCTTAAATTGTACATATATAATTTTCTCCTTTGGATCCTCTCCCCTGCCCCCATGGCACTAACTGAAACATGGAAGCCTGTTTACCTATCTAATAGAAAAATACAACTACCTAGAGATATATAACTGGCATGGTGTATAAACATTGACAAATAGATAAATAAAGAAATAAAATCCTGGACATGCTTCCTGCAAAGAGGGTGGGGGGAGAAGGGGGAAAAAAAACCCTCATAATCAACTGAAGTTAAGCAATAAATCTGAAGGATGTTTACTAGATTGGGATCTAAAATGTTGGAGCTGGGCATTCTGGGCTATTAATCAATTCTAGGAAGAAAGGCGATGGCTGAGTGCCTGGCTGTCTGCTTATTACGCAGTTATCTGCTTATTTATTTATGTATTTATTTTTTGCTTTTCTTTGTCCAGCCATAAGCTATGGCTAGACAGATGGTTTTACATCTGGTGGTTAGAGGTAGGAAGAACCTGGCTAAAAATTCTAGGTAAGCTCAAGAGTTTGCTCATTTTTCCAGAAAATGCTAGGCCACCCTTTTGGCTTCTTTTGAGGGGCTCCGTGGGGCTGAAGTTGGTAATTGCCAGCCAGTGAAAGAAAGGATTGGGGGAATCAGCACCACCATGAAATTCTTGCTGACTTACCTCTTGTTGTATGGCAACCACAATTTAAATTTCCATTCCCCGAACCAAACAATATTATGATTATCTCACTTATTCTGAGGAATTCCTAAGGGGAAAAAAGGCAGCTATTGCCTCTAGTTCCTTGAAAACTCCCAAATCACGGAGATGGGAATTAATGAAGAGAAATAAGTGTATTTTAGCTCACAAAATATATGATGATAGCTTTACAAAATATATGATGGATTTCTGAATTTCTTTTTTCTTCATTTGGAAATTTAAAAACCAAACAAACAAACCTTGGTGACCATAGTCACCAAGGTATGGGTAATTACCAAGGGTCCTAGATGAATGAATTATCTGGATCCATGCTAGTCAGAATTCAGATCCCTAAACAGCATTGTTCATTATGGTTGATGATTTCCACCAGGACCTTAATGTGGAGAGTGTATCTTTCTTGGTCCTAATGGATCTGTCGGCAGTGTTACATACAGTGCTGATCACGGTATCCTGTCAGACCATCTTCAAGGATTGGGAATTGGTGTTTATGTGATTCTCCTTTTACCTGAGTGGGCAGTAATCATAATGGAAGAGAGGCTCAGTGCTTTCCCCTATGCTATTCATCATTTATATGAAACCACTGGGTGAGGTCATCTGTCAGTTTGGGATGAGATATCATAAATACAGTATGCTGATGATATCTAGAACCCATTACCACTCTGTGCTGAGCCAAACATGGTGTTGACAGCCTGAACTGGTGTCTGGAGGTCTGAGCTCAAATTCAATCCTTCTGAGATAAAATTGTTTGCCATCAGTAAATACTGGGTGAATCCACTAACATCACTCCTGACAATTACTTCCTGACAGAATTGCCCTCTCTCTGAAGGAATTGGACTGTTACTTGAAGGGATCAAGTTTATCTGGATTTGGATCAGGGAGATCCAGGCTGAAATCCATCTTCAGCCACAGAACCTCACTGGGTGACTTTGGGCCAATCATCCCTCTTGGCCCAAATTGTGTGGAAAAACTATGGAGAGACCCATGTTTGTATCTGGATTTAACCATGGAGCTCACTGTTGGTCAATTCCTCTCATTTTGGTCAAGCCTACTTTGAAGGGTTGATTTGAAGGTGATTGATTGGTTGATTGATTGATTGATTGATTGATATACCCCTTTTTATTTGTTCTAACATTCATGGTGGCTTACAACAATAGGAAGACTAGCGTGACAGGATAGATCCCAGCATTAATGAATAAATAAATGCAACTGCAGAATACAAAAAAGGTTAATATTTACAGAATTTGACATAACCATGATGCTTCAGACCTAGCTATCATCCTTTAATACATTTCACTGTCTTCCACTGAACACTTGTGTAGTGTTCAGCAAAATAACTATTACTAACAAATTTCCACTGCTGTCTTCCTGAGTGACTGACAGAAAGATGTCTTACCTGTTCCAACTCATCTGAGAAAGAGATTGCAATGTTTAATCTCTCAAGAGGTTACTTCAGTGTTTCAACAGAACTTTGAGTCCTGTTTCTTTGGCCAAAGTGAGCAAAAGCACTGCAGCATGGCTGGCTGGGGAATTCTGGGAGTTGAAGTCCACACATCTTAAATTTGCTGAGGTTGAGAAACACTGCTTTGGTGACCTAAAATTGATTCATAGTATTCACAGTTCTTTGTGTGTTAATTAATTAATTAGAAACAGATGGTCCAGATTCTGTCTGCCCTTCATAAGGCTTTGAAAATCTATTTTCCTTCCCCAGATCTTAGGTCAGGTGGATCTATGAACCCATCTGTCTGTGGAAGAAACAGTATTTATGTTTTATTATATTTTATTACTGCTTACTTTTTAGTGTCTCATCATTTTAATTGTGCACTGTCCTGGGAGGGCAGCTATATAAATTGACCAAATAAATAAGATGGATTAATATTATAACATAGTGTTCCTAATAAGAAGTTGGAGCACTCCAATGATGAAATGCTTCAAAAACAAAAGCAAAAACAACCCAAAGCCTTACCAGCACTTGATTACCAAAGACTCACTTTTTCGTTCATTTCCTTTTTTTTCAGCACACAATATTCCTGCTCCTAAACCTCACAGTTGAAGAAAGTTTCCTCAGAATGGCCAGTCTGCCCAGAATAATTTCCTTTTTCTTCAGTGGCCAGTATCCTAAGGCTCTTTTCACCTTGTCCTTTGTTCAGCCCTGTAATGCCTCCTTTTGGAGGTTCCAAAGTTAGGGATGACCAGCATTGGAGAAAGTAAGTAGTGGAGGCTGGACACCCATGGTAAGTTTTCCTTTCATGTTTGGGGTGATGTTCACAACCTTAGAAGAAGGAATATGGTCAATCCCAGGCACATACTCAAGGGCCACAGGGTTGAGGTCATAGCATTGCTTTGAGCATTCAAAAGCATACTGCTTTCAACATAGTGATATAGTATGATAGACTGAAATATCATTATTTCTATTTGTAAAAAATAGCTACGCAGTGAATATGAGAACTGGCACGAAGACTGAACATTCTCTGAGGCCCATAAATAATTTTTGAGCACCTGTTTCCTTGTAAAGTCTAGTCTCCCTTGAGACAATTTTATGGATGCATCCATGTTGTTTTCCTGGTGATGACAGGGAAATAAACTGCTGTCTTTTTCCAGAACTTTTGTTTTTTAAATTCCATTCTAGGCTACAGCCATGCAATTTCACTAGCCCGACACTGCCTAGTGTTCTGAGATCAGGCAAGCTTAGTGTTACATTAGTACCTAAAAACCATGGAATGCCTGAAATTTCAAAATACTATCTTTATGACAATTGTAGAACAGGGATGGACAATGTATGAACTCCATATGTTGCCAAACCCCAACTGCCAACAGGCCTGGCAAGGATGACCAACAGCAAGTGGTGATCAGAATTCTAGTCCAGCAACATCTGGAGATCATGCATTATCCATTCCAGTTATGGAGCATTTGACATGCCAAAGTGTTACTTCAACTTTGGTGGCCTCTTTAGTGTCATTTGCCAATGCTTTTATGATTCTGTAACCCAAAACAATGTTCCCAGTGTTTCTAGACAATATCCATATTCTTGCAACATTTTATTTAAAGCCCTTTCATGTCCATTTTTCACATCTGACATTCCCATGGTGACAGCTATAGAGTAGTACCTACCCCCCACCAAAAAGACTCAACTGAATGAAGTGAAACACTCAATTATAAAACCAAATCTTTTTTTAATGATTTCTAAGGGGCCAAATAATCACACTGATTAAGACTGAACATGACCATAATTCTTCTTATTCAGAAGTAAGGTAAAAATGTAGCTATATAGCCAAATATGAACATAAAATCAAGGAGCCTTCATGAAATTATTCAGAGAGAGGACAGGGAACATTGTGTTCACACAGAATTGTCTTCAGGGTGTTATTACCCAATGACATTCTATTTTATATATATATTAGTGCTGTGCAAAGCATTCAAAAGAGGTGTTTCACAATGTGTAGTAGCACAAATAAGCACCAAATTGTCAAGAAAGCGATGCCTTTGCAAGGCTTATACAACGGCTTTGAAAGCTCTCCTTGGCTGCTCTTGTCTGTGCAGTTGCACAGCCATTTCCCTGCACTATTGTGTGAAGTGTTGTCTCCCAGTGCACGTATGTACATCAACAATCAAATAAGGCTCTTACACCCTCTTGTGAGCCTTGCAAAAGACAGCTGCTTGAATTAATCTAAGCAAAACATTTGAATAAAGTGCTTTGCATACCATGTTCCTGAAAAGGAAGCACCTCTTTTGAGTGCTTTACACAACCTGATGGCAGTGTATAATAATGCTACCGTGTTTACTCTATGGTCTCTGACTGCCTGGAGTCCTTCTATTAAACAAAATATGGGCCCAAAAAGGGTGCCAAAGGAACAATGACTATTATATATGGTAAAAAACCCTGCATTTATTCCAGCATATTTCAAGGGTATAGCATGTTCCTGGCAGCCTTTAAGCTGCATATCGCCTCTTATCTAATGTCATGCAGTCTTTCCTTTCCCTGGCAATCTGTTGGTCACAGAAGAATGGAGAAATGAAACCTAGCCCAAATTGCTTGTTTATGATTCAGTACAAACCCAGAAAATGGGATTGAGTAAATCATGATTAAGTTAAGTGTGTGAACAGCACCAGCATGCTTAAGATTCTGCTCCAATCGTGTTCCAGGGCAGCCAATAAGATTTTTTTTATTTTATGAATGTGTATGATGTTATTGGAAACCTTAGCTAGAAGCTTCCATGTTCTTATGTAATATTGCCATATTTGTTTAAGAAAACAGGAGAAGGAAGAGGCTGATATTCCTAGGATGCTGTATTTTTATACAAAGCCATGTGTTTTTTCTTTCTGGGTTAATGCTTTAATCCAGCTTTATTGCTGGATTGCTTGAAATGCTCAAACAGTTGTTGGAGGAAATCTAACTGGGCAACTGTTAAGGAATCCAAGGTGCTGGGTGGGGGGCAGTAAAGGGTGGTATTCAGCCATAGTCATGCATCATATAGGCTGTGGTTTGGATGCTGACTCTGTCATATTTTGGGTAAATTCACCAAGATTAATGAAACTTAATGTGAATTGTGATTAACCTAATCGCATAGATCTCAGCGGATCTAACTAAATATAATTAGTTTATTGTAACTAAGACTGCTTCCAGTCCATTTTGGATAATACAATACTGTCCTGCTGTTTTAGGCTGATGAACAAACAGTGTAGCAAAGGAAATAATTATAAAGTTCAGAGTGGGGTTGAGTTGGAAGTAGAGACACCTTGTAATAAACGAGTAAGTACGTAAATGTTCAGTAAATTAGTATTAAATATTCCACAACAGTTTGAATTTTATGAGCTCAAGTTGCTATCAAGTTGTACTACAATTATTTTAATTCTAGGGGTTGTTTAGTTTATAGAGGTTTCATTATATTGTTTGCTTGTAGATTGCTGTTCATCGCCCAGGGTTATGTACGTAAGATGGGCAGCCATATAAATTTTCAAAAATAAATAAAAAACAAATAAACCTTTTTAGACTCTTCCCACTAATTCCATCTTTTTAAATTGTATTTAAATTGATTTCATCTTCTCTGTAAATGAGAGTTGCTTTTTAACAAGATGGGCAATGACAAATTTGATAAATAAATAAATGAAATCTGATATCATTCAGCTATGTTGGCTTATAGTTGCTACAATCCTCAACCAGATTAATCTGAACAGCTATAAACTGAGGATGGCTACCTTAAACCCCAATAATCTTATTATCTAATAGCTTTCTTTTTCCTGGAAGAAGCTAGACATCACAATAATAAGTAGTTTCAGCCATTTAAAACCTGTAACGGATTTTTCTCAGGTATCCGTTTGAAGGATGGTTAGTTTCATTAGAGCTGTCACATCTGGGCTACAAAAATCCAGGTGACCATTAGATGGGACCAAAGAGATATATAAAACTCTCTTTGCTCTCATTTAGCGGTTATATAGATTTTTGCAGCTCAGGCATGGCAACTCTCTCTTTTTATATATAGGGAAATTTTGATGGCTGATTTTGCCTTTGGCACTTTATATCTTTTTCATATCTGCTTGTTTGGGCATGTAGACCTGAAAAGAATATGTTTTAAAGTATCTAAGCAACATGACAAAAGACTTTTAGAGACGTTTTAAGTAGTGCTTCATAAAATGCCAGTGTGACCTCTGCGATGTGACAAGACAGCTTATAAGGGAGCTACATAACCAATCTCTATTTCATCTGTCCATGTGTATGTTGTAATGATCCAAATAAGTGAGGAGTAAGCTACTTAATACCGCACTGAGCAATTTCTAACAGTTGTGTATTTAGCTTATACATAAGGCTTGCACTAGTCTTTGTTTCTTTAAAACACAAATTGATATTTTACTAAGTTGCTGAAACTAGGTATCTTCCTGCCATGTTTTTTTAATTATGTTTATTAAAAAGTTTCATATAACAACAACAAACCAAAAGGAAAAAGCAGAACCCCCCCCAAAAGAAATAGAAAAGAAAACCAAAGTTAAGAAACATAGATGACTTTCGACCTTCTTTTCAACAGATAATTACATTCTTATTGTCCCTCCTCCCTCTTAAGTATTTTAGAAGTCCCTTCACCCCTTCATTTAGTCCTCATCTTTCTTAGTCTTCAAATCCACAAATCATCAATTCATTCTTCTTTCAGCAAAAAGTCCATATGAGGCTTCCTTTTCAAACTTTTCAAAAAAGTTTTTATTGTTTGTTCGTCAGTTTTGCCATTTTTGCACATTCTGACATTTTCACAATCCATTCCTCCACTGTAGGAATTTCATTATTCTTCCATCGGTGTGCATATGATGATCTTGCTGCAGTTTTAATTATTTTTGAACTTACCAAATTGAGAAAATGGCTATATTCTTGGACCACTTTATCTACCTAGAACAGGAGGAGAGCTACAAGGAGTCGCTGCCAAGGAATGGTGGCAGGGGTTTGAATCACCTCCACCCTCAAAAGATTCAAATAGCCCCAACCATTTTGGAATTTAGGAAAACCACAAAAATCTGGCTGCTATGACAGATCTTGGGATATAATGGTGTTTTTCTCATAGTGGGGTGTTTGCTTGGTGTCTACAATAATGAAACCATACATACCAGCCTGGTGTGGAAGTTCAGAAAAAAAGTGACCCCCACCACTAAAAGGGCCCTGATCCTGATGCCCACTTCTCTAAACATCTCTTAGTTGTCAGCTTGAGAGTCCTGATGCCATCTTGATTTTTATTCATCAGCTCTCTTTTCCTCTCTTTCAATTCATTGGAGATCTGTTAATTTCTCTCCTGCAACAAGATTAGTTTAGCACATGGACAAACCTGTGGACAGGTTAAGATCAATTATCAGGGTAAACAGCGTTTTCTTGGGAGTACTGCATGGTGGAAATGTTTCTCTGCCAATAGGATTTGGTCACAGTCTGGTTCAAGTGGTTTATGTTAGTTTTTTCCTTTGTGGTTTACAGCAGAAGATGCATCTGTGCAACAGCTCACCTAGTTTACTCTAAATGTACTGTAGCTATGTCTCTATATACTGATGGGATGTTGAAATGTACCTAAATTATGTTGAAGGTAATATAACTGCAATATCCTGAGTGAGAGTCAGTATGCTGCATACAGTACACTCATAGGATGCTGGCAACAGTACATTGGCTTGCAAGGTAGCCTCTAGATTAGAGCTGATGGCTTGCATGAAACAGCATGAGGATGCTTGTGATAAAACTGGGCTTTAATTATGGTTATGGCATCCTGCCCAAAACTGATTGGTACTGTCCTTACCATTTGCAGGGAATGCTGCATGTGGCAAAGGTGTAAGTAAGACTGGTCACTCAATTTACATTTTCTCCATAGTTCAAGGAATTTGATGTAAAACCTTTAATTGGCCAAAGCCATGATGGGTGGCACAGGTCAATATTTATGGCCCATCTGGTGATACTATGGCATATGGTAGACTACAACTTGGAATGTAAGAAGAATAAATGGCAAAGAGTATAGACTAGCAAGTAAAGGAGAAGAATAGATAGGCTTTCGATCTGTGCAACTAAAAGGAGAAAGATGTCATAGTTGTGAGCGAAGGGGATTTCAACTTGTAGAGTAGAATCAATGAATACATACAGGAAGTTGGAGGTTTAAGTTGTAGCTAGATTGAAGGTCTTATCCTGGAGAAGGTGAACCCCTACCTGATGGCAAATAATCAATAAAAATATATGTCAGAAAATATGAATTATTGTCTTCCTAGCTGTTGGTGAGTATATATGAAAGTAGGTATCCACAGGTGGTAAGAACTGTATGTTAGATAATAGAAGATTCAATAATGGAATTAGTTGTGAGCAACATTCTGAATGAATGCTATCCAGAAGCCAAAAAAAATCCCACCATTCTGTAGATAATATGAATACATGTGTAGGAAAAAGATGAGAGTACAAAAAAAAAAAAAAATAGTTGGCCATTTAGAGACCCCAGAATGAATGAAAATGAGGACTGTCTGATGGACATCTATTTAGAATGAGGCTTGTTTGTTTCAGACACATCGTTTAAGCATAAGTCTATTCATGCATAGACACTGAAAAGAAATGGATTGGAAAACATTTCTGATTTGACTGTTTACAATGAAAGATTGAGAGAATTAGTGAATGATGTAAGGGAAATTACAGGTTCTGAATGTGAGGCAGACCATTATTTGATAGTGTTAGGAGTGGATTTTGAGAAAAGGATGACATGAAAGAAAAGGAAAGAGATAAAAGAAACTAGAGTGAAAATGCAACAACTGCCAGAAAAGAAAATTTGAGTCTTGTATGAAAAGGTATTTGTTTCCCAATGGAATGGAAAGTAGACATAATTAAAAAAGATGTGGAAGATGCTTGGAAGAGAATGAAAATAATTTTGGTACAAAGTGCTGCAGAAATATATGGAGTTACACTAATGGGAAATATGAAAAAGGATGTTTTAAGAAATGAACAACTGAGCATGAGAACAAGAAAAAATGTGCATAAGGGCTGCAAAACATGAAGATGAGAGAAAAATCTGGACTCATATTGAATATTAATATTCAGTGTTAATTATTGAATACTATGTACAGACAGAAGAATGCAGTTCTACAGGAAAGAATGTAGGCAGAGAAAATGCAGAAAGAAAAATTATGGAACTTTTTTTAAAAAAATGTTTTTTGAAGTGGGTATAAAGGGCCAAGGAAGGAGCCTCCAGCAGAGTCAATGGAATTAAAAATGAAAGGGATGAAATATTTAGGATGAAACTGAAGGGAGAGAATGAGTGAATTATATGGAAATTATAGAAGATGTTAATGCTATAAATGTTAGTGTCCAAGGAAAAATGATAAAAAGAAGTTATAAAAGCTGTGAGAGTATGGAAAAATAATAAGGATGCTGATGTTGATCAGATAACTGGAAAAATGCTAAACTGTGGTTGTGGTGTACTTATGGATTGGCTGTATGACCTGTGTGTGATCTTTGCCTGATGGATGGGAGAATGTGGTTATTATTTCCCTGTGCAAGGGGAAAGTAGCAAGACTGAATGCAAAACCCCCCAAAACATTTGTTTATGTGTCCCTGAGAAGGTCTTTGGTGGAATTCCATGATGAGAGACAAGAAGCAAAATTTGGGAAGTGCACTATGGCTTTCTGAAGGGGGAGGGGGGGAGGTACAGCACAAATTTTACTGAGAAATGTATGAATATGAGAATGAAAGTTTACTGTACCCTTGTTGATTTAAATAAACCATGTGATAAATTGAAGAAGATTGAATTATGGAATATTAATGGAATATAGAGTTAAAGATTGGTTGCTGAATGTAATATGTTAAAAATAAAGTACATCTAAAACCCTTGAATTACAGTACTACTGACACTGAACTTTGTTTTGGATTATTCTAAATGTACAGTATTTTTGTAGACAGTTAAAGAGGTAGATACCAGTTCTTTACAAGAATTTTGGAATAAATAGTTGGAATATCTCATATTAGCAAATTGATGGCAAAAGCTGTTAAAGAATATTAAAGCATATTTTTTACAATCTAACATTCTCACAGAAGTTAATGTTTATTGGACACCTGAAAGAATGTTTTTAAAAAAGGGTTGCTGCCAACTTTATTATGCTGAAAAGTCAAAATGATGGAGACACACATATACTGTATATGCTTGCCCTGTTATAATTTACATTTTTGGTTAATATCCATAAATTTCTTAATATCTTAATTCTGAGCACCACATGTTTGAATGGATGCATAGAGAATTGATGCCTTTGAACTGTGGTGCTGGAGAAGACTCTTAAGAGTCCCCTGGACTGCTAGGAGGTCAAACCAGTCAATCTTAAAGGAAATCAACCCTGATTGCTCATTGGAAGGATTGATAATGAAGATCAAGCTCAGATACTTTGGTCACCTAATGCGAAGAGAGGACTCTTTGGAAAAGAACCTGATGCTGGGAAAGATTGAAGGCAAAAGGAGAAGAGGACGGCAGAGGATGAGATGGTTAGATAGCATCACTGAAGCAATGAGCATGAAACTGAGCAAACTCAGGGAGGCAGTGAAGGACAGGAAGGCCTGGCGCGAGATGGTTCATGGGGTCACGAAGAGTCGGACACGACTTAACGACTGAACAACAACAACAAAATAGGCAAATTGAGACAAGTTCAGAGGATAATTGTAAAAACGTTCAGAGAACAGAAATCTCACAGGAAAGATTGAGGAAAAATGGCAATGTAGAGGGGCTATGTGAACAATAGATTTGAAGGTTGGTACATAGAAAGGGCAAATCTAGTGACCCCAAAATGCAAATCTAGATCTAATGACCTAAGGACAGTATAGTATAGGACGATAGATTTCACTTGATAGGGAGGAACAATTTGTTAGCAGTAATGATAGTTTGTCAATGGAACCATCTACTTAGAAATGTGCTGGAGATCTTCATCACTGGAAGCCTTCAGGCTGAGCATGGATGACTGCTGATTGGGTTGTGTAGCTCTAGATTTCCTGTGTTGAGTTGGGGATTGGACAAAGAGGCACATTTCAGCCCTATGATTCTACTCTCACAATTAACTGTATCATTTTAGGTTAACAACATGTTCATTTGGTACTATTGCTTCAGTTTTATTACTACCTGCCATTACAGTTTCCAGTATCCTGCAATCACTATGCTTCTCTGTCCCATAAACCTCTTCAAGACTTTCACTGCATAATGTTCAGTGTCCAACATACAAATAACATTTCCCCTATACTAATGGAATGGGATTGCATACACATTTGTAACTGGTTCCTAGTATCACAAGCATGCTAATTTGGAAACCAATTCCACAGAAATCAGTGGTAACCGCTCTGTATAGGTTGTGCACAATTCCCTTGAGTTGGAGTTTGGGATTTGAAGTATCTGAGGGGTCAGTTCATGTTTTCATTCAGTACGTAGATATGTAGTATTAAATCAGGGGAAAACATAAGAAATCTGCCTTTAGACAACAACGCTGCACTTTCAGAGCTTTGTCATTAATGGCAAGGTCACAAGTGGTTCTTTTTGCTCCACTGATTCAGACATTGCGTGACCCAAGTGAGGCCACTGCTTATGTACAGAGCACAATTAAATCAAGGTTAGACAAGCAGGCTTCCTTAATACAAGACGAGGTGCCAAAAATCTTACTCTGGTTCCCTAAACTGTCAAAGGCTTGGAAGGTTTTCCAAGACCCCAGGCTGGCTGGCACTTTGGAAGCTGAAGATCAATGTGTCACTAGGCAGCCTCATAAGCAATGTAGCTGATTGTACAACATGCTAAGCATATTGACCTTGAATTTTTGGGGTGTGTGTGTGTGTGTGTGTGTGTGTGTGAGAGAGAGAGAGAGAGAGAGAGAGAGAGAGAGAGAGAGAGAGAGAGAGAGAGCAGGAAATACCTGGCGTTGGCTAGTCATCAGCCCATTAGTATATTCAAAATATTTTTCCCACACCAGTGATGACAATGCATGTTGGGCATCAGCCAGGCATTCAACAAGAGTTAGGACTGTCTATTGCTGTCAGCAAGACATTGTAATGATACAGCAAGGACAGAGTTGCACTAAAGATCTCTAATGAGGGACGCCTCCTACTCAAGCAAAGATGTGCAAATTATCAACTGATTGACAGATTAGATTTATATCATCTCACTTTTGGTACAAGTTGGGGGTGGCGTAGTTTGTGCTCCATTTTCCCCACAACAACGGCCTTGTGAGGTAGGGAAACAATGGGTTGAGAAACAATGAATGGCCCTTAGTCCCTTTTGTGAGATGCTGGACTCCTGGATGTGTCCGTGGTTGCTGCAGCTGGAATAGATAAATGTCACGAGATTTGGATCCTCTTTCAGACAAGAAAGAAAGGCCAAACTGCATGATTTTTTTATTTGCATGCAGATACTTACACCAGAGACAAAATGACATCTCTTTCCCAAACATTTTACTACTACTAGAGAATAATGATAACGTGAAGATAACATTAGCAAATGGCCAGCAGTATGCCATGCTAATTTTTGGCCTCACTGTTGATGATATAGGCAGGGGGCAATACTAAGTGGAATTCATATTTCTGGTGACATATGAACATGCAAATGGTCAGATTTTTTACACCTGCCAGAGAAAGATGAAAACTCTGCCTCTCAAGCATCTACAATGTTTTCTATCTCTGGCAGCACAAGTTAAATAATGTACACTGTTCCTAAAGTCATGCTGACATTATCCATGTTTTCGTATGCAAAACAAACTCATAAATGAAACAGGAGCCAGATGGAAAAATCTACTGCTAGCTGGGACGTAAATGTGAAATATCCTTCTTTTAAAGAGGAAAATAGGTTACTCCAGATCATGGGAACACATGTTTTTATTTTTGTTACTTTTGCTCCCCATAATTGATGACACATTTCATAATATACAACCCATTTTTACATACTATGAACTTCCCTGAAAGATTCCCCCCTCCCAGAATTAGAAGTTTCCACCAATAAAGATTCTTCAGTTTCCAAGACAGTAAAAGATACTCCCTAAAATGTAGAATGGCTAGAATAATAACAAGATGTAAGCAAAGGTAAGCAAATTTACTTTCCCTTCTGTAAGAATTCATAGTATCAGCAGTTTTTAAGGATAAGCATAAAGGAACAGAGCTGGAGGGGAACATGAAGAAAGAATTTTCAAATAATGAAGTAAATATTGTTGCTGGAGTATAATGCAGGAGTAGCAACCTTTCTTTTTCTTTTATTACAATCTTATAAAACTTAATACATTGCATTATTTCACAATGGACATGTCCAGGTAGTAGCCATGTAGCTGAGCTAGACTCAAGGTTGGCATTACTTTTTATATTATAAATTAGCACAAATCCATTTATGTACATGTGTATCTCAACCTCTCTCTTTTGTTGAATGCAGTGGGTTTGTGTGTGGCCAATCAAGAAGAGATAGGGTCAAGGATGAAGAGGTGCTGAATTAATGTGTATTGAATACAAAAGTGAGTGACCGGTTTGAAAGGAATATGTGGAGGTGGATTTATTATATAAAGATACTGAATGAAGTTTGAGTTGCAGAGCCAACACATGAAGGAAGAGTGATTGAGTGGAGAAGTGAAGGCCAAGAAAATCATGGTAAGTTAGTTGGGGAGATCTTCAAAAAGAGAGAGGTAGCTAATTTAACCCCTTCATGGATCACTGCCTTGTCGTGGCGAAGGGGCTTGCGTAACTCAGTGAAGCCATGAGCTATACCGTGCAGGGCCACCCAAGACGGACAGGTCATGACAGAGAGTTCTGACAAAATGTGGTCCACTGGAGAAGGAAATGGCAACCCTCTCCAGTATCCTTGCCAAGAAAACCCCATGGACAATGTTAAAAGGCTAAAAGATATGACGCCGGAAGATGAGCCCCTCAGGTCGGAAGGTGTCCAATATGCTACTGGGGAAGAGCGGAGGGCAATTCCAAGTAGCTCCAGAAAGAGTGAAGCAGCTGGGCCAAAGCCGAAAGGACGTTCAGCTGTGGATGTATCTGGAAGCGAAAAGAAGGTCCGATGCTGTAAAGAACAATATTGTATAGGTACCTGGAATGTAAGATCTATGAGCCAAGGCAAGCTGGATGTGGTCAAACATGAGATGACGAGATTGAACATCGACATCTTGGGAATCAGCGAACTGAAATGGACGGGAATGGGTGAATTTAATTCGGGTGACCATTATATCTACTACTGTGGGCAAGAAACTCTTAGAAGAAATGGAGTTGCACTCATAGTCAATAAGAGAGTGGGAAAGGCAGTAATGGGGTACAACCTCAAAAATGACAGAATGATCTCAGTGCGTATCCAAGGCAAACCATTCAATATCACAGTCATCCAAGTCTATGCCCCAACCACTGATGCCGAAGAAGCTGAAGTTGACCGGTTCTATGAAGACCTACAACACCTTCTAGAACTAGCACCAAAAAAAGATGTCCTTTTCATCATAGGGGATTGGAATGCTAAAGTAGGAAGTCAAGGAGTAATCGGAATAACAGGCAAGTTTGGCCTTGGAGCACAAAATGAAGCAGCGCAAAGGCTAATAGAGTTCTGTCAAGAGAACAAGCTAGTCATAGCAAACACTCTTTTCCAACAACACAAGAGACGACTCTACACATGGACATCACCAGATGGTCAATACCAAAACCAGATTGATTATATACTTTGCAGCCAAAGATGGAGAAGCTCTATACAGACAGCAAAAACAAGACCAGGAGCTGACTGTGGCTCAGATCATGAGCTGCTTACTGCAAAATTTAGGCTTAAATTGAAGAATGTAGGGAAAACCACTAGACCACTCAGGTATGACTTAGATCATATTCCTTGTGAGTACACAGTGAAGGTGATGAATAGATTTAGAGGATTAGATTTGGTAGACAGAGTGCCTAAAGAACTATGGACGGAGGTCCGTAACATTGTACAGGAGGCAGCAACTAAAACCATCCCAAAGAAAAAGAAATGCAAGAAAGCAAAATGGCTGTCTGATGAGGCTTTACAAATAGCTGTGGAAAGAAGGAATGCGAAAAGCAAGGGTGAAAGGGAAAAATATAAGCAACTGAATGTAGATTTCCAGAGAATAGCAAGGAGAGATAAGAAGGCCTTCTTAAATGAACAGTGCAAAGAAATCGAGGAAAACAATAGAATGGGGAAGACTAGAGATCTCTTCAAGAAAATTGGAGATATGAAAGGAACGTTTAGTGCAAAGATGGGCATGATAAAGGGCAAAAAAGGCAGGGACCTAACAGAAGCAGAAGAGATTAAGAAGAGGTGGCAAGAATACACAGAAGAACTATACAAGAAAGATCTTAATGTCCCTGATGTCCACGCTGGTGTGGTCACTGACCTTGAGCCAGACATCCTAGAGAGTGAAGTCAAGTGGGCCTTAGGAAGCATTGCTAACAACAAAGCTAGTGGAGATGACAGTATTCCAGCTGAGTTATTTAAAATACTAAAAGATGATGCTGTTAAAGTGCTGCAATCAATATGCCAGCAAGTTTGGAAAACGCAACAGTGCCCACGGGATTGGAAAAGGTCAGTTTATGTTCCAATTCCAAAGAAGGGCAATGCCAAAGAATGCTCAAACTATCGCACAATTGCACTCATTTCACAAGGTTATGCTCAAAATCCTACAAGCTAGGCTTCAGCAATACATGAACCGAGAACTACCGGATGTACAAGCTGGGTTTTGAAGAGGCAGAGGAACTAGAGATCAAATCGCCAACATTCGCTGGATCATGGAGAAAGCACGAGAGTTCCAGAAAAATATCTACTTCTGCTTCATTGACTATGCAAAAGCCTTTGATTGTGTGGATCACAACAAACTGTGGCAAGTTCTTAAAGAGATGGGGGTACCAGACCACCTTACCTGTCTCCTGAGAAATCTGTATGTGGGCCAAGAAGCAACAGTTAGAACCTGTCATGGAACAACCGATTGGTTCAAAATAGGGAAAGGTGTACGACAAGGCTGTATACTGTCACCCTGCTTATTTAACCTATATGCAGAGTACATCATGAGAAATGCCAGGCTGGAAGAATCACAAGCCGGAATTAAGATTGCAGGGAGAATCATCAACAACCTCAGATATGCGGACGATACCACCCTCATGGCAGAAAGTGAAGAAGTACTAAAGAGCCTCTTGATGAGGGTGAAGGAGGAGAGTGCAAAAGCTGGCTTGAAACTCAACATTAAAAAAACTAAGATCATGGCATCTGGACCCATCAATTCCTGGCAAATAGAAGGGGTAGAAATGGAAGCAGTAACAGACTTCATTTATTTGGGCTCCAAGATCACCGCAGACGGAGACTGCAGCCATGAAATTAAAAGACGCTTGCTCCTTGGGAGGAAAGCTATGGCAAGTCTAGATAGCATATTAAAAAGCAGAGACGTCACCTTGCCGACAAAGATCCGCATAGTCAAAGCTATGGTTTTTCCAGTAGTAATGTATGGCTGTGAGAGCTGGACCATAAAGAAGGCTGAGCGCCGAAGAATTGATGCCTTTGAACTGTGGTGCTGGAGAATACTCTTGAGAGTCCCCTGGACTGCTAGGAGGTCCAACCAGTCAATCTTAAAGGAAATCAACCCTGATTGCTCATTGGAAGGATCGATAATGAAGCTCAAGCTCAGATACTTTGGTCACCTAATGCGAAGAGAGATCTCTTTGGAGAAGACCCTGATGCTGGGAAAGATTGAAGGCAAATGGAGAAGAGGACGGCAGAGGATGAGATGGTTAGATAGCATCACTGAAGCAATGAGCATGAAACTGAGCAAACTCAGGGAGGCAGTGAAGGACAGGAAGGCCTGGCGCGAGATGGTTCATGGGGTCACGAAGAGTCGGACACGACTTAACGACTAAACAACAACAAAAGCTAATTTAAAGGACAAAAGACAATGTATGAAGCTGTGAATGGACACCATGGAAGCAAAGTACAGCTAAGGGAAAGTATATGAATGGTGCTGATATAAAGTAGTTGTAGCTATAGTTCCTGTTTTTTTTCACAAGTCATGTCTTAATTTCTCTTTATTTATTTATCTATATCAAATTTATATATGTTGCCCATCTCACTCTACAAGTGACTCTAGGCAGCTTATGATTTCTTACTTCCTTTTGCATGATATGGCTACTTACCTCAAAAGGGTATAGCATACTATAGATATAGGGTTTAAGGAGGTGCACAGAGACTCAGTGACTTTTAGAACTGAGTGGCATATGATCTGCCGTAAATGAATACTTGTGCATTGCACCGAAACCCCTTTTTGCTTTCAAGCCCAAAGTGCTGCAAAGTCCTAATAAATTACTGTAATTGAGCACAGCATTGTAGCTTTAATGTGTAACACGCTTTAAAGGAGGCTCTGGGAACTCCACTTAACATTTGGGGTTTGTTGAGGACTGCTCTGGAAAGCTGATTCCCCCCCCCTCCAATATTTGGAGGAGTAAATTTATGCTTGTTTCAAAAACCATATTTTAGAACTTGCATTAGAATTTGTATACCTTTCTAACCTCAACATCACAAATAACCTAGGGCTACCAGAGCTAAGCTGGAAAAAAAAAAGGAAGGCAGGCAGGCAGGCAGGCAAGCAGGATAGTAACTGTAACTGTAACTGTAACTCTTTGCTGCCATCAGGTGGTCCTCTGGAGTTTGGCAACCCAGACCTTGCAGCCATATTGTAACGACTGTTAATTTTCAGGAAGTGTGGGATGAATTGGCAGGCTGTGGCCTTATTAGAATGCAAGCAATAAGGTGCTTTGTTAGAAGGAAGGCATGGTTGGAAAATCTGATGAGAGAAAGGTGGGAAGAGAACAGACAGGAGAAAAAGGCAGCCGACAAGATAAAAAGTAGGAAAGGAAAGGATGAGATGAGATGATGAGAAAAGATGAAACGAGACAAGTGCTAACCAGCTCTGAACTTACTTATCCTTTTAAATTTTTTTATCTAATGTTTCATTACATTTTTACATAGATACTAGGATTGTAGTATGTTGCCATCTGCAATGGGAACAGGACAGCAACCTCCAGCTGCATCCAAAGGCAGCCTCAGTGCCATATATCCATTTTCTTCCTGGATCTTTTCTCGAGGTAAGCAATTCTGAAAGGGAAAAGGGCCATTCAAGCCCATCTTCACACTTTTCTGCTCCTGATGGCATTCTCCATCGATGGCCCCTAAGGCAGCAGGAAAGCAAAACTCTGAGCGGAAGAAATACACGGAATCGTATTTTATGTTAGGTGGAAGCATTCGGTTGCCAGAGTCTATGGTTCAAGGAACCCATGAGAATCAGCAGCTATGTTAATGGAGAGGATGCTCTGTGTATGTGTTCCAAAATAAGTTGACTTTGATAACATTGTAGTTACCCCTAGAATTTATTTCTAGCTCTTGGCCAAGAAACATCACTGTCTCACTCTTGCTGTTGCCATGGTTAATCAATCCATATGTTTTTCCTCTTTTCCCTTCCTCTCTTGTTTTGCAGAACTCATTTTTGCAAGGATAAGCAATGGTGTATTTTCTGAGCAAACTGGAGAGGTGAAGACCATGGAATCAACTAATTAGATCTGCAAATGAAGTTTGGCATCCAGAATTAAATCTCCCTTGATCTCAGCACTGATTAGTCGGGAGACTTTTGTTTTCATGGGGGGGGGGGGCATACAAAACAAAATAAAGGCAGTTTCTTTTAACCGGGTCATCTTTTCTGAGTTTTTGCTGTAAAACTGAATCTTCTGTTCGATCATTTTTATCACTGTAATAAAAAAGGAGCAAAAGCTTTAAAGAAAAAGAGCCTTACAGTATTAATATACAGCCAGTTCAGTCCTTTAACATATGATTGAAACTAGACCATATAGAAACATTTGTCATCTGTATTTATATTTATAGCTATAGCTATCTCCAAGATTGCATGATCATTACTGTATCATTTCAAACTATGAAATTTCACTAATAAAATAAAAAAAATCAATAACATCAGTGTCCTTTTGTATAATGACCACTTTGCCACAAAGAAGTTGCAACTGGTATTATGAAAGACCTGCTTTATCGTGCACATTTAACCCAAGTAGTCCCTTCCTGGAGGGCTTGAGATGTTCCAGTAATAAATTAAAAATTAAATTCAAAGGTGATCTCAACTGGAATATAAAAATAATAATAATAATGCTGCACTTAAATTCCAGTTTTCATCTCTGTTGCAAGGCAAGGGCATTTTCAGAGATTCTGGGTTTATTTCCCCAAGGGGTGATTTATCACATACCATATATACTCATAGATAAGCCAAGAATTTTAGGTTCCAAAATTCACCTAAGAAATCAGGTTCAGCGTGATCCATGAGTATATAAGATAATAATTTTTAAAAGTACCCATATTTCCTGTATATATTTGCAGATAAGCCCATCTGTGGATAAGCCAACCCTCAAATTTTTAACCAAAATAGCATGAAAAATGTTGGGTGGTGCATCTTTCATGATATTTTGGTTAAAAATTCAAGGGTCAGCTTATCCACAGATGGGCTTATGTGTGAGTATATATGGTAATCATACAGTTTGAAGGGGACATTTTGCCCATTGATTTCAACCCTTTCCCTCATGCAGGAATTCCAAATAACACATCACTCAAAGTGACTATCCAGCCTCCACGTGAACATGTCCAAGTTAAATGATTGG
Source organism: Python bivittatus (assembly GCF_059951505.1). Taxonomy (NCBI): domain Eukaryota; kingdom Metazoa; phylum Chordata; class Lepidosauria; order Squamata; family Pythonidae; genus Python; species Python bivittatus. The sequence continues at coordinate 15,010,782 of NW_028277056.1, read as the reverse complement.
TTCCATTATCAAACTGCTTTTACTGTTAGGAAGTTGTTGAATAGCTCTTATTAGAAAAAATGCTTTGGAGAGAGCCTGGGTTCACATGCTGTGTCTGTCAGCAGCTCTTTTAAGAAGCAACATATCTGTGCATGGTTCCTCCAAATTGCCTTTTCAGCTTCAGATCTAAAGCACATTCTATTATGAAATCTCTTTCCTTGTAATTCAAACCAATTATTTCTTGTCGTTTCTTCTGGGTGACACTGAACCCATCTCCTACATGATAGTCCTTCAGATACTTGAATATGATATGATGCCATATCCCCGTGCAGTCTTCTCTTCTTCAGGTTTAACATCCACATTGTTTCCAACTGTTCCTCTTCTTTATTCTTCCAAGCTTCTTATCATTATGGCTGATCTACTTTGGACATGCTCCAATTTGTCAATGTCCTTCTTAAAATTGGACCTGAACACAATATTTTAGGTATAGATTGACCAATGCAGAATAGAGAAGAATGATGATGTCTCCTGATCTTAACACTACTGTATACTTCAGATGATGCAGCCTAGGATTGAATTTGCTTCCTTTACAGCTACATCACAGTGTTGGCTCATGTGTTCCATCAGAACACCCAAATTCTTTTTGCATGTATAGCTGCTTAGTACAGTCTCTGCCATCTAATTCTCTCTCTCTCTCTAATCCTTCCACCTAAATGAAAGACTTTGCATTTGTCCCTGTTGAAAATAATCTTGTTAGTTTCTGTTCATTTCCACTTGTGAAGATCCTCCCAAATCCTGATAATGTCCTCTAAAGTGTTTGCTATCATCCATAAATTTGTTGTTGTTGTTGTTGTTCAGTCGTTAAGTCGTGTCCGACTCTTCGTGACCCCATGAACCATATTGCGCCAGGCCTTCCTGTCCTTCACTGCCTCCCTGAGTTTGCTCAGTTTCATGCTCATTGCTTCAGTGATGCTATCTAACCATCTCATCCTCTGCCGTCCTCTTCTCCTTTTGCCTTCAATCTTTCCCAGCATCAGGGTCTTCTCCAAAGACTCCTCTCTTCGCAATAGGTGACCAAAGTATCTGAGCTTGAGCTTCATTATCAGTCCTTCCAATGAGCAATCAGGGTTGATTTCCTTTAAGATTGACTGGTTTGACCTCCTAGCAGTCCAGGGGACTCTTAAGAGTCTTCTCCAGCACCACAGTTCAAAGGCATCAATTCTTCGGCGCTCAGCCTTCTTTATGGTCCAGCTCTCACAGCCATACATTACTACTGGAAAAACCATAGCTTGACTATGCGGATCTTTGTCGGCAAGGTGACATCTCTGCTTTTTAATATGCTATCTAGGTTTGCCATAGCTTTCCTCCCAAGGAGCAAGCGTCTTTTAATTTCATGGCTGCAGTCTCCGTCTGCGGTGATCTTGGAGCCCAAATAAATGAAGTCTGTTACTGCTTCCATTTCTACCCCTTCTATTTTCCAGGAATTGATGGGTCCAGATGCCATGATCTTAGTTTTTTTAATGTTGAGTTTCAAGCCAGCTTTTGCACTCTCCTCCTTCACCCTCATCAAGAGGCCCTTTAGTTCTTCTTCACTTTCTGCCATTAGGGTGGTATCGTCTGCATAGCTGAGGTTATTGATGATCCTCCCTGCAATCTTAATTCTGGCTTGTGATTCTTCCAACCTGGCATTTCTCATGATGTACTCTGCATATAGGTTAAATAAGCAGGGTGACAGTATACAGCCTTGTCGTACTCCTTTCCCTATTTTGAACCAATCGGTTGTTCCGTGAGTGGTTCTAACTGTTGCTTCTTGGCCCGCATACAGATTTCTCAGGAGACAGGTAAGATGGTCTGGTACCCCCATCTCTTTAAGAATTTGCCACAGCTTGTTGTGATCCACACAATCGAAGGCTTTTGCATAGTCAATGAAGCAGAAGTAGATGTTTTTCTGGAACTCTCGTGCTTTCTCCATGATTCAGCGAATGTTGGCAATTTGATCTCTAGTTCCTCTGCCTCTTCGAAACCCAGCTTGTACATCTGGTAGTTCTCGGTTCACGTACTGCTGAAGCCTAGCTTGTAGGATTTTGAGCATAACCTTGCTAGCATGTGAAATGAGTGCAATTGTGCGATAGTTTGAGCATTCTTTGGCATTGCCCTTCTTTGGAATTGGAACATAAACTGACCTTTTCCAATCCCGTGGGCACTGTTGCGTTTTCCAAACTTGCTGGCATATTGAGTGCAGCACTTTAACAGCATCATCTTTTAGTATTTTAAATAACTCAGCTGGAATACTGTCATCTCCACTAGCTTTGTTGTTAGCAATGCTTCCTAAGGCCCACTTGACTTCACTCTCTAGGATGTCTGGCTCAAGGTCAGTGACCACACCAGCGTGGACATCAGGGACATTAAGATCTTTCTTGTATAGTTCTTCTGTGTATTCTTGCCACCTCTTCTTAATCTCTTCTGCTTCTGTTAGGCCCCTGCCTTTTTTGCCCTTTATCATGCCCATCTTTGCACTAAACGTTCCTTTCATATCTCCAATTTTCTTGAAGAGATCTCTAGTCTTCCCCATTCTATTGTTTTCCTCGATTTCTTTGCACTGTTCATTTAAGAAGGCCTTCTTATCTCTCCTTGCTATTCTCTGGAAATCTACATTCAGTTGCTTATATTTTCCCTTTCACCCTTGCTTTTCGCATTCCTTCTTTCCACAGCTATTTGTAAAGCCTCATCAGACAGCCATTTTGCTTTCTTGCATTTCTTTTTCTTTGGGATGGTTTTAGTTGCTGCCTCCTGTACAATGTTACGGACCTCCGTCCATAGTTCTTTAGGCACTCTGTCTACCAAATCTAATCCTCTAAATCTATTCATCACCTTCACTGTGTACTCACAAGGAATATGATCTAAGTCATACCTGAGTGGTCTAGTGGTTTTCCCTACATTCTTCAATTTAAGCCTAAATTTTGCAGTAAGCAGCTCATGATCTGAGCCACAGTCAGCTCCTGGTCTTGTTTTTGCTGTCTGTATAGAGCTTCTCCATCTTTGGCTGCAAAGTATATAATCAATCTGGTTTTGGTATTGACCATCTGGTGATGTCCATGTGTAGAGTCGTCTCTTGTGTTGTTGGAAAAGAGTGTTTGCTATGACTAGCTTGTTCTCTTGACAGAACTCTATTAGCCTTTGCGCTGCTTCATTTTGTGCTCCAAGGCCAAACTTGCCTGTTATTCCGATTACTCCTTGACTTCCTACTTTAGCATTCCAATCCCCTATGATGAAAAGGACATCTTTTTTGGTGCTAGTTCTAGAAGGTGTTGTAGGTCTTCATAGAACCGGTCAACTTCAGCTTCTTCGGCATCAGTGGTTGGGGCATAGACTTGGATGACTGTGATATTGAATGGTTTGCCTTGGATACGCACTGAGATCATTCTGTCATTTTTGAGGTTGTACCCCATTACTGCCTTTCCCACTCTCTTATTGACTATGAGTGCAACTCCATTTCTTCTAAGGGTTTCTTGCCCACAGTAGTAGATATAATGGTCACCTGAATTAAATTCACCCATTCCCGTCCATTTCAGTTCGCTGATTCCCAAGATGTTGATGTTCAATCTTGTCATCTCATGTTTGACCACATCCAGCTTGCCTTGGCTCATAGATCTTACATTCCAGGTACCTATACAATATTGTTCTTTACAGCATCGGACCTTCTTTTCGCTTCCAGATACATCCACAGCTGAACATCCTTTCGGCTTTGGCCCAGCCGCTTCACTCTTTCTGGAGCTACTTGGAATTGCCCTCCGCTCTTCCCCAGTAGCATATTGGACACCTTCCGACCTGAGGGGCTCATCTTCCGGCGTCATATCTTTTAGCCTTTTAACATTGTCCATGGGGTTTTCTTGGCAAGGATACTGGAGAGGGTTGCCATTTCCTTCTCCAGTGGACCACATTTTGTCAGAACTCTCTGTCATGACCTGTCCGTCTTGGGTGGCCCTGCATGGTATAGCTCATGGCTTCACTGAGTTACGCAAGCCCCTTTGCCACGACAAGGCAGTGATCCATGAAGGGGCCCATAAATTTAATACTCATATTTTCTAATCCCCCCATCAAAGTCATTTATAATTATGCTGAACAGTACACAATCTAGAATGAGCCTTAGGATATGCAATTCATTACCTCCTTGCAGACTGACATGGAGCCAATGATGTACACTGAATGTGTACAATTGCCCACTGTCTTATAGTCATTCATGCCTTAGTTACCTCCTGTTTCAATTATTGCAACCTGCTCTACATTGGGCTGCCCTTGAACAACATCTGGGAGGTACAGCTGGTCCAGAATGCAGTGGCACACACAGTCTTGGGTGCTCTGTGGTTCACCCACATAACACCACTGCTGCATGGACTGCGCTGGCTCCTAGTTGCTTTCCAGGTGCAATTCAAGGTGCTGGTTATCACCTTTAAAGCCCTACATGGCACAGGGCCAGGTTCTTTGTGGGACTGCCTCTCCTTGAGGGTATCTGCTGGTCCTACTAGGTTAGATAGGAACAGCTCTTTGGAATAGCCTCCCATTTGAGACCTAAGGGATCCCTTCTGTTTTAGCCTTCCAGAGGGCTATGTAGACCTGGCTGTTCCCCCAAACATTGGGCTAGGATGGGGGTTGAGCTGGGAGGTTGTTTGGTGTGGGGTGGAAGGGTACTTCTGTTTATATCTTTGTTTTTATTGACTGTTGTGAGCTGCCTAGAATCATCATATGAGATAGGCGGCCATGTAAGTCCTGTAAATAAATATATAAGTGTTCAAGCACTATTGATGTGCACTTATTGGGTATGATAGTTCCACTAATTGGCTGAAAGCACAATTAATAATTGCTCTGAATTTATTTTATTACTCTGGAATCCAAGATACACATCTGATACTCAGGTTTAATTTCCCTTAATATCAAGAACTCCAGGAAAGCATGGAGTTTCCCCCAATATTTGTCTTAATATTTTTTCTCAGCTAAGTCTTCATTAGGATCGAGGGTATAGTTGATCATCTTGTGCTTCCCTCCACACTCTGAAGAATATTATCAGCAGTGCAAGTAGAAATTTCCCAAAAATATCATGCTTGGCAAAGTGTGACATAGTAGATGGTGAGGTAATTAAAGCCTCTTATTACATCATGCCTCTTATGTATCATTCACATCTTTTTCTTGATTGAGAGGAGACAGTAGATACCCATAGTACATGGGTGTCCTTGGGGGAGGGACAAAAGATAAAATAAGACATCATGATGCAAACTCTGTTCTGTTTATATGTGCATTGTGACATTGCCACACTTGTTTTATCATTCTGAAGAAACTGTTGGATTCTGTAGACAACTCTGCAGCAACAATATTGCTTTTATTTGTTCTTTCCCTTATTCTAACCCAGATACTCTCTACAATACCATCAAATGCATCCCCTTGGTTTGCTGACAAGGATACTTATAACTTACTGTGTGTTTCTCCTCCCTTGCTACTGCTTCTGTTTCTTTTGAACAAACTGCATCCTTAAAATTGCTATATTCCAATGAGGGGACTCATCTCACTAGATTTTTGCATATCTGTTATATTTGCTTTCTTCTACTAAAAGTTCAAGCTCATCTTGTTTATTTCCCATATGCTGAACATTAGTGTATAAAAACAAATACCATGAACATCATGAGCCAGTGTTTTTCTGATACTTTATTGAGTTGCTTCAACTGAAGCAGCTTTCCCACCTCCTTCTACATTGCACAAGCCTTTATCTGAGGTGGTTACTTCAAGGTTTTGTTCTCCGCCCTCAGTTGTTTTAATTGAAAGCCCTTCTGACCAAGGTCACCATGCTTTGGGCAAACACATGGTTACTAGTCCATGTGAGGTGCAACAACAGTCCATAATCTAGATAACTAAGACCACAGACCCAGAAACCAAATGTCTCTGTTCCACACCACTCACTTACTACATTCTTCTTTCCAGTGATGCATACAAGAAGTCCTTACTTAACAACTGCCCTGTTTAGTGACTGTTCAAAGTTATGACAGTGCTGAAAAAGTAATTTTATGACCAATCCACACACTTTATGTTGCAGCATCCCCACAGTCATGACTGAAATTCGGGCTCTTTGCAACTGGTGGGCATTTATGACCATTGCAGCGTTCCATGGTCACGTGATTGCCATTTATGCACTTCAAGGAGAGTCAATGAAAAAGCGAGCAGTAAAATCACAAGTTGCAGTTACGAGGTGTCTCACTTAACAACTGCAGGTGATTCGCTTTTTTTTTATTGCTTGTAAAATAATGACAGAAAAAGAAAAAAAGAAAAAAACACAAAGATAATCATGACACATACATTGTCAAAGAAAAAAACACATAACAAATGCTTTAAAAAAGCAAGAAAAAGATCAAAACAAAGTATAACATTACAACAGCAAACACTTTCAATTCTATATATACTTATCTAATGCAAATGTTATGCAAGTAGAAATATATTTATTTCTAATACACTTATAAAACTATCATACTTTTTTTTAACCTACTGTATTTTGTAAAAATGAGTCCCATATTTCACTATACTTGTCCATATAAAATCTACATCTACTGTATAGGCAATCCGCTCATAGGTGGCAAGTGTAATCAGGTCTTCAATCCATGGAGTGAATGGGGCCATACATTTATCTTTCGAATGCTGCAGTATCAGTCTTTTGGCCATAGTAAGAATCCATTTACGTTGTCCAGTTGTCAAATTCCATGTACTAGGTATGTAATTCAAGAGAATATTATCCTCTGAAAGTTTTAGCTTTTGTCACACAATCACATTTATATAATCCACTACTTTCTTTCCAAACTTGGTAAGCATAGGACATTGTAAAAACATGTATTTTAAAGAAGCATTATCCTTAGTATAGTACATCTCCAACAAAATGCTGTCTTAGACAGTACTTTTCTATACAAACATAGTGAAGTCCAATAAATTCTAAATAATATTTTTTGTTGTATAAGTCATAATTTAAGATCCAGTGATACTCTTGCTATAGAAGTTAAGACACTCTCCCATTGTCTAGGCAATATACAAACTAATTCTTTATTCTACTCATTTCTTAGCATCTGCATATCAAATTGATTTATTGATAACAAATATCTATACAAACTAATAGTAGTTTTTTTAGTTTTAAAGTATTTAACAAGTTGTTCTAGTACCTTAGGTGTCTCAGAAGCTGAAAATGCTGCTGGTCCAAATAATGTTGTTAACAAATGTTGTAGGTATAAATATTGCCATTGAGTTACATCTGATAGATGTTATTTATCTCTTAACACAGCATATGTTAAAAATTCATCTTCATCATCTCTCAATTGGTCCTAAGTCAATATCCACACTTCCATCCAGTTTTTCCATATCACCATCTCCTTCCCAATTTTTAATGTTGGGTTTCCCAATAAAGTCAATTTAGCATGGAAAAAAGGGTCAAATCCTTTTGTATTAGACATGACATTCCATAGCATTCTGACTGATATAACTGTTTCCAGAGATACTAGAGTTCTAGTATATTTAGATCCTAATACTGTCCATCCAATCAAAGGTGCTGTATATGTATATTCCAAAGTTGCCCAAATCAGAAAATTAACACCAATTGTTGGCTTCCAGTATTTAATACTTGACAATGGGTAAGCTTGATGATATAGCTCCAGATTCGGAAAACCGAATCCTCGCTCATTCATTGGTAATTGCTTTACCAATGGTGATTCACTTAACAACTGTGGTGGAAGTGAGGTTGTAACTCCATCATGGTCATGTGATGTCTCGCTTAAAAACTGCATCACTTAGCAACAGAGTTGCTGATCCTAATTGTGGTTATTAAGCGAGGATTACCTGTATTATCTTGCTTGCTATCATGCACTCTTGATAGACTTGCTCCTTTGTTCGACTGTTTTCCTTATAGATGCTTCTTCTATCATCTTCTGTCTCTTTTGTTTGACTTGGAAATCTATTATCCTCTTAAAGGAGCTGAAGTATACCTCTTGCTGTTCTGATACTCTTACTTTTTCTTCAAGGACCACTATAAGTTTGTACTTGCTACAGTTGCCATGTTGTTTTTTGGCAGGAACGCAAACACGCTGTAAGCATTGCAAGTCACAGCTAAAGAATCCTGTCCATTCACTTTTAGTTTTGTTACTTAAGGCACTGCCAGTAGAACTCTTACTGTTCCCTGCTCAGGTTCTCAGGTTAGCCAAGTACAAACTCAGAACTTACAGTGAATATTTATTGGAGACCACCATCTTTCCCTTACAGAAAAACTGGCTGCAATAGAGATGAATTAAATTGCAATTTTCTCATTGCAAGTTGAGAATGACATCACAAATGGCCAAATTCTGCTCATCGGCCAACATCGTTAGCATTGCAGTCACTGGGACGAATGCTGCTAGGCCAGCTTTTCAGCTCTAGTCACTTGAGGTGATGGGGCAGTAGCAGAATGGGTACAGGAATTATTTGCAAGGTGATTAAGTCCTTTGAGATAGGGCAGGACAGGAAACTGACACCGCAGAGATTCCAGGAATGTTACATTGTTGATGTAGTATGGTAGCAGAATTTCTAAAGGCCTGTCCAGGTTGCTCTCTATCCCATCTTATACTAAATAAAATCAAGGCAGAGTTATTTTGAATATCTTTCTCATGCTTGCTTCAATATGTATGCTGTGTAATGTTTTCTGCAAGTCACTCCTTAACAGTTCTTTCATACCTTCCCCAAAGTAATCTCTAAATTTCTTTACAGATCATTTGATGGAATGATGGACAAAGACAGAATGAGCAACAAGTGGACAGAATAAGTTGAGAAAAGTCATTTGGAAGGGGGAATTTGTCAGCCCTTTGAGGTAGTCCAGCCAGGAAACCAAAACCATGAGTTCTAATACTATCTTTATTGTAAGGTTACAGTAACAGAGACTTGCAAATCTGAAAGTACTTCCTCCCTCACCTTTACTATCCAGAGAATTAGGAAGGGTCCCTTCTGAGATGCTTTCTCCACCTCCATCCCTCCTTTGGACTCAGATTTTGTTTATCAAACCACCATCTACTGTGGCTTTTCCTCCTGTCTCCCAAGGTTATTCTCAAAGCCCATTACAGAATTCAAGAGGCAGTTAGAATAAGCAATAGAGAATTGGAGGAACTAATGAAAGCCCATGTACTCTGATAAAACAGAATAGAAAGAGTATTGATGCTTTTGAACTTTGATTTTGGAGAAGAGTCATGAAAATACCATGTATATCCAAGAAAACAAATAGTTCATTGAACAAATAAACCCAGAGTTTTCACTTAAGGCACAAATGAGCAATTTCAGATTATTTTGGATACCTTATGTGAACATCCAACTGTCTTGACAATTCTACAGTGCTTGAAAAAGTAGAAGGAAAGAGAAGAGGACAACCGGCAAGAAGATGGATGGACCTGATTTCAGCAGCAGTTGGTGCACTGTTGGAAGAACTAAAGGACCAAGTTGGGATAGATCATCCTGGAGAAGGTCTATGTATGTGTTTACTAAAAGCCAGCACTAATTTGATGGCACAAAATCAGTCAATCAATCAGTGAAATTTCCAAGACAATACAGAGAAGACAGAAGACTAACAATAAGGATGGTGGCCAAGATACCTGTTAAAGAAGGTATCTTAAACTATTGGTTTAAACTTTATCCAATACAGTATATACTTCTTCAGGCTATTATTTTACTGATTTAAATTTCTGAATATATATTCATCTGAGGAATTCATCACACATGCCTGAAAAGAGTTAGCAGCTTCACACAATGATCTGAGTGCTCCTACCCTAAAGTTTTATTTTAATGAAATATTTACCCCAAATCTTGTGAAAATTTGGGCCCATTTTTCCAGTCATTGGGGGGGGAGGGGGTCATTATGAAGTACATTTGGGGCCTTAAGCCTTGCAAAGATTTCAGAAACCCATTTTGCCCTTTAAGCCTCACTGCCCCAATAAGCCACCAAAGATATATTGTTCTTGCCCATTATTGCCATGCAGGCCAAAATAGAGTGGTGTGGGGGGTATGCAGGTTATGGCCTCTAAGTTGGCCCCCTTCCCCACTTGGTTACAGAGAAGAAGCTCAGTTCTTTGTCCAACTCACATCTCTGGGGCTTGTGTCTCCACAACTGTATGATGCCAACTTCCCAACATTCTGCTATGATTACCTAAATGAAGTAATGTTTTCCTTGTTTGTTCTGCTGCTCTGAGTTGTTTTATTTGATTGTTTGTGTTAACTACTTCAGGGCATAGTTTAAAAACACTGCAATGTTCTTTTTCTGTGCCAGCAAAATGCATCATTTGGGAGATTTCTGGATTTTGCCAGAATGAGAAGATGTCATGTTCACCTCTTTGTTTCAGATGAACATAATTAGATGAATTCTGGAAGAAAATAGAAGGAGCACAACCACTGATTCACATACAGGGCATTGCTAATTTCATTAAGTGTAAAAATCTATATAGAACTGGGGGGGGGGGTGTCTCTTTAGTTCACTTGTCCTCAGGGCCAACCCTACCATTAAGCCAGCTCTACTAGACTCAAAGAGTATGTTTATATTATGGATCTGTTCTGTGTGCATACTGGGGAGAAAGAATATTTAATGATATCTTAATGATAATTAACCTGCTCAGTAAACTACAAAACTAGAGTTTGTTGGGGAAATAGCCATAGGCATTATAGTAATTGATACCTTTGTGAGGAAAATATACCTTTGGGTGAAAGAAGCAAGTTTGTAGAGGCCTCAGATGAATGGGATCGCCCTAATAAAACTGAAACATAAAAGAGTGTGCAGCACCCTTGGAGCTGGTGTGAACTACGAAGGCATCTGCCTTGAAGGAGAATGAGCTCTTCCTGGCATTTGGCACCTTGAACTAATTTGTTTCTTCTTCTCTGTGACACTATTGTTTTCCTTGAAGAGAGTAGATAAGAAGAGGGGCAAAAGTAACTTGAGAAGTATTGCTTGTTTAGGTATGCCTGCATCATCATATGAATAAGTATGTGTATGCATTCTTTTCCCCTTCCCTTTCTTGTAGAACTGTATAAATATCAGGGTATCGATTTTGCCTGCAGGGGAGTGTCTCCCACTAACCCTTGGTGGATCCCCTCCAGTGTGCACTGTCTAATAAACACTGTAGTGAAGCCTTGATTCTTTTGCATTTGAGTCCTGCGTTTTGATTCCACAGAAACTGGTGTCAGGAGTGGGATTCACAAACTTTGAGCTGTGACTGGAGATGACAGCAGGACGCCCTTCAAGGTGAGTGTTGTGGTGAGCTTGATCCCATGTCCCTTCCCGCTGCCACCTAAGGGCACCATTTAGGTCTGTGTGTAAGGCAACAGTCTGTGTCTAAAAGTCTATTTTGGCCAGGGAGATCTGCTGAGTGCGTGGCCATGCCAAACTCTCAGCCACACCTGGCCTTCCTGCAGACTTAATTGAGGTGACCAGGAGTGTCCAGAAAGCAGGGGGGAATTTGGTCTTGACAGAGTAATTGTGTTCCTTTTGTGTCGAGCAGAGGCTGACCCTAAGAATCTGCTCAAACTCCCTTTTCCTGTTGTTTTCCTTGAATGAAGTTGTCTTAAGCTGCTAATAGGTTTTTTAGGGCATTTTTAATATGTTTTTTAATTATTTATAGTTTTTAGCCATCTTGGAGAGAATTGTGTTTTTTCTTTTTTATTGTGAGCCGGCCAGAGTCACCCGTGGGGGAGATGGGCAGCATACAAGCCAGATAGATAGATAGATAGATAGATAGATAGATAGATAGATAGATAGATAGACAGACAGACAGACAGACAGACAGACAGACAGACAGATAGATAGATAGATAGATAGGCAAGGAGGGAAATGTTAATGGTGTCTGGGCAGACTGTGAGAGTGCATCCATTTAAAATTCTGCCATGTACCTGGGCTGGGCCTCGGTCTTAGGACCACACTTGTGCCCCAAAGGGCTGTGAAAGAAAAAGAGTGAGTAAAAGTATGTGGGATCACATAAAAGCTGATCCTCCCTGGTCGGGAGAAGCCTGTCACGTGAATCTAAAGGACCAAAATAATCAATGCAGGAAGACAGAAGCCGGCAAGAGAGGAACCTCCAGACCCAGATGCGGGCAGAGATCACATTAGACAAGTAAATCTGAAAGGGTTAAGAATCTCTGGGAGGAAAGGGAAGAAAAAGAGAAAAGTGAGTAATTTGTAAACAAAGCAGGCTTTGAAGGAAGCTCCATAGGGAGCTCCTGCTATATTTATGCAGCAAAAGTTTGGCTTAGAAGTAATTAAATATATGGAACATTGGCATAATGGTACAAAGGGTTACAGCAATACTCAGTGGCCGCTCTGGGTAAGGTGGGAGAAAACCAGATTAGACAGAGTTAACAAATTCATTTTGAGTCTCCCACCCAAAGAGAAAGAGAGACACCTGAAGCAGTTTGCTATCTGGACCACAGAAAGCGATAAACAAAGGCAGAAAGCAAAGCTGGCAGCTGGAACCATAATGATCAAAAGCTGCAGTCAGAAACAAAAGCAGAAAACAGGAATGAGTTAACAGTGAAAGTGGAGAGACTGTTGGCAAAACGTCAATAACAGAAATGAAAAAAGCCTCAGTCTCCAGCATGACTTTATCCCCAAGTGTCAGCTAACAAATTAACTGAGAAGAGAGAGTTAATGTTAACACAATGGGAAGACCGTCTCCTGGAAATTATATGCTGACCACCCCTCCTCGTAATCAACAAGGGAAACCTTGCAAGAGAGGCCACTTGCTCAGCCAGCTATTGATGCAAGGGTGGGGGAAGAAGCTGCTGCAGACCCCCAGTCCCCAACTGGACCAGCAACCATTAGCAGCCCCATGGCGAGTCATATTAGATTGCAGACTCAATTATATCCTATGAGGCAAGTACCTAATGGCCTAGGGGAAATCACAGCGGTACATGTTCCCTGGAATCCCCTAGAATTAGAAACCTTCCGAAGACAATTTCCACCCATTCATGAGAACTCAGCCAAGTTCAGGGAAAAATTGAAGCTATGCATTGACACATACCGTCCAACACATGCTGACTTTAAAATGTTCATTTCTCATATTGTGCCTGTTACTGCAGCAGCCAGAAGTTGCAGGCAATCTGGCTGGCCAGCAGAAGTCCCAAAAGTTGAGAGTGGAGTAGAAAATCTTGAACAATCACTTGGTAATGCACAGACCTTTGCTGATGTTATTGCAATTATTTATCCAGCTGTAATGTATTGGGCTAAAATTACTGACGTAAAACAAAGCACAGATGAAAATCCTGGTGATTTTTATGAGAGACTGATTACTGCCTTTAAGAAACATGGGGGAGCTCAGGACCCTGAAACAGATATGTTGAATGCTGTTGCTCAGCACTTTGTAAACCAACTAGAACCGTGGCTAGGGAACAGAGTAAGGACCCATCTTTGGGAATGGGAGAGTAAGTTGCTCACTGAACTCAGGGAGGAAGTCAGTCATCATTAGCGTCAGCGAATACATCATGAGAAAAAGGAAAAGCATAAAGTCAGAATAGCTGCCTTGCAAATAAATATGGCTCAAGGGCCCACCAGAAATCCTCAGGATAAAGGTGTCTATGACAGGAGAAGAGGATGTGGATGGAGAAGAGGAAGTTTTCAGAATCATGGATGGAGGGGAAGAGGAGGCTTTCAGAATCACAGAAGGAATTCAGGATGTTTTCTTTGTGGAAAGCAAGGCCACTGGGAAAGGACTGCCCCCAGAATCAAGCCCCTGCAGGACTCACCACCATTGCTCCCACTGAAGATTTATTCAATTAGGGATGCCCCAGGAGGGCAACTGTGGCTCCTGTGAGAGTCACAACCACTGGTCAGGGTTTAATATTAAATTATTAAGGCATTAGTGGATACTGGAACAGACTTGTCAGTGATGAGTCCAGGATGCTAAGGGAATACTCCAGCCCACACAGAGAGGAGTATTAGCAACAGAAATTTCTGGCATGTCTATTAAACATGTCTGGTCAGAGCCAGCTCTATTTTCATTGGGCCCATTGACTGCTGAACATGCTTTTCTAATTGACACTGATGGATTCCCAAACCTATTGGGCAGGGATCTCTTGTGTAAGTGGAAGTGCCAGATCGCTTGTCATCCTGATGGTAAACTGGATTTATTAATTCCAAAAGAGGACGATGTTGATGTACAAGAAGTTTACAAAGGAGTGTTTCAGCTTTTATCTGCCAAAGTTGTCACACTGCCCCTGCCTTTGTTTCTGCTAGCAGCGCCAAGCGGGGTGTGGCAACTGAAGAAGGGAATTGTGGTTTCATAAAAAGGGCCAGTCTGGAGCTCCTTCCAGGGAAATCGGGGCCATGCCTGCCACAGTATCAACTAAAGCCAGAAGCAGAGCAGGGCATTGCATCTGTGATTGATTCGTTGCTCAGGCAACAGGTACTTAAAGAGACCTCCAGTTCGTGTAAATCACCAATATTTTCTGTAAAGAAACCAGGAAGTGATCCCCCCAAGTATCGCTTGGTGCACTATTTGAGACAGGTTAATCAGGTCATTCAGCTAATAATACCAGTGGTAGCCAATCCTTACACCATTCTATCAGCCCTCCCAGGGACAGCAAAATTTTTCATTGTTGGATTTGGCAAATGCTTTTTCTCACTCCCACTGCATGAAGATTCTCAGTACCTATTAGCTCTCACCTTTTGGGGCCTTCAGTATACCTACTTGCATGCCCCTCAAGGCTTAGCTTTAAGCCCAACATGGTTTTCAATGACTCTTACAAAAAGTCTGCTAGCTTTTTCAAACCCTTTGCCACAATTTTACAATATGCTGATGATGTGCTAATTGTAGCTGCAGAAGAAGATGCATGCAAAGAAGTCATGTTAGCCTTATTATGGTTTCATTTTGAGGAAGACTACAGAGTAAATCAAAACAAATTACAGTTTGCTCAGACTCAAGTCAAGTTTATAGGCCATATAATATCACATAGCCAGAAAGCTATTGATGCAGAATGGGTTCAAGCCATCTGTGCGATGCCACCCAACAGCTCAGTCAGGCAGCTGAGGTCCTTTGTTGGAAAAGTGGGCTACGCAGGCAAAGGATTCCACAAGTGGCTGCAAAACTACAACCACTTGATGAAGTTACCACCACTGACTTCTTTACTTGGGGTCCTGCCCAACAACCAGGCATCTGAGCAATTAAAAGCAGACCTTGTACAATCACCAGCTCCAGGAGTCCCTGACTATACTAAGGACTTTAATTTCTTTGTAGCTGAGAAAGAGGGCTATGCTCATGGTGTTTTAACTCTGCAACATGGGGACTCAAAAAGACCAGTAGCCTATTTGACTTATAAGTTGGATCCAGTTGCCCAAGCTTACCCACCTTGTCTACGGGCAGTGTCAGCAACAAGTTATTTATTGACCCATGCAAAGGACATTTCGCTCCAATGCAATGTAACTGTACATGTGCCTCACGAGGTTCAGGCCCTTTTAAACCATGGGCATCTCTTACCTTTTTCAGCATCCCACCTCACATCATATGACATGCAACTCTTGCAGAATTCAAGTGTGACACTTTCTAAAGCTCCTCTTAAAAATCCAGCTGAATTCTTTCTACCTTCCATACAGGAGCACAAGACTATCTGTCTTTCACAATAGCAGCAACAAAGCCAAGGGAAGATCTAAAAGATGAACCCAGTTTTAATGCAGACTTTGAAATTTACTGTGATGGTACTAGTTTCATCACAGAGGGGAGAGAGCACAAGGCAGGCTACGCACTCACCACAAAACATTCTGTTATAGAAGCCGACAGCATTCCCCCCCCCCCCCCATTTCAGCCCAAGTAGCAGAACTAGTAGCCTTACATCAAGCCCTGTCCTATGTAGGGACACAATCAGCTAACACCTATACTGCTTCAAGATATGCCTGGGGAGTAGCTCAAGATTATAGCCAGCTGTGGAAGAACAGGAGATTCCTGACAAGCAGTGGAACTGAGATAAAACATGGCCCATTAATGTGTGCTATTTTAAATCTCATCCAGAACCAGAAAGCTTTGGCGATAGTCACGGTCAAAGCACATTCAGGAGTTAAAGGCAACGAGTTGGCTGATGGTGCAGCAAACCAGGTTGCTTTCAAACCACAGCCAGAACAGAACTTTTTTACAATTGCTACCCTGCACTGTACTTACAGATGCAGCCTGGGTGCAGGAACATGCCACTAACCAAGAAAAAGAGAAATGAAAAAAGAACCAAGCAACAAATTATGAAGAAGGAGTCTGGAAACTGAAAGAGAAAGTAATTGTTCCCAGGATGGAAGTTAGGCACATTTTGAAGTTGCTACATGATTAAGGTCATGAAGGAGCAGAAGCATTAGCTGAGAGGTGTAGGCAACATTGGGCAGGGTTTATATCATTGTGCCTACAGGCCACAGGCATGCTTGCTGGTACAGTGGATGGTGGGAACATTGAAACATCGCTTGGCTAATTTAGTAGAAGCAATTGGTTGGGGATGGTAGATGTACTCCCCGTGGCACTTTTGGCCATCAGAAGCTCACCTCTAAAGGAACTGAAGCTGTCTCCCTATGAAATTGTATATGGGCCACCAATGCCTCTGGGCCTTGGCTCGATCCCCATTCCAGAATCTGTCCATCCTAACCCATGGTCAAATTACTTGCGTGCTATACAATCTTTTCAACAGGAGAAAACCCAAGAGCGAGTCAGGCAACATTGTGACCAGAATGGGCTAACTGAAACTGAACCATTTGACTAGTTGCAAGCTGGAGATTGGGTGTATTGAAAAGTGCATCAGAAGAAGGACTGTCTCTTGCCAAGGTGGAAAGGCCCGTACCAAGTGCTGTTAGTAGCTCACAGCAGTGTAAAGCTTGAAGGTCTGACCTCGTGGGTTCACTTAAGTCATCTCAGGCACACTCCAGCACCAACACCAGAAGCAAGCACTACCAAGGACTTTGTTCCAGGCTCCAAGGAAACAAACAGATGAAAGAAGAAAGAAGAAGGGTGAAGTTTTGAAACCCCGAAGAGCTCTGAAAATAAATTTTAATGGACTTTTGTTGTTAGTTTAACATTAACACTCAGTCTCCTGCAATTCAGATTGCTTACTATTTACTCTGTTTCTTTTTCTTTACATTCTGCCTTGCAGCAAAACTATGGCTCTGTTTAGATTTGTGTTTTTAATAGTCAGTGTGGTTTATCTGCAACTGCCAGGATGTAAGATGCAACACCCAATAGACTGGTTGCCTACAAACAGCTAACACCTTATTTGACTTTAGGCCACTCCATAATCCCTCCTGTTGAAACTTTCTGTGCTCTTGAGGAAACAAATTGTGATTCTGTGCTTAAAACATGTTTTGCAGGAGTACCTGAACTGTTTTTCAATGTGCTCTGTACCATTACTACACCACTTCCTACACATAACCCACTTAGCTTTGATTACCTAGGGAAAACCCTCCTGTACTATGAGTCCATACCCACCAAACACCAGTGGACCAATCAAGCATTATACAGGGTAGAAACCAAGAGCAATTTGCCTTCATAGCCAACGAGTGGTTGGCTATGAAGGCAAAAAGACATGCCTTTCCCTACCAGCTCTTGAAAAATGCTCAGAGGTAATACAGCTTAACTCTGCAAGAGTTCCCCACTATTTACCAAAGGGCTGGTATCTATTGTGTGGAAACTATGCCTTTTCATACTTTCCAGCACATGCCTCATGAGGCCCCTGCACAGTTGGGCATTTAACTTCATTTCATGCAGTACCACTTGTCCAAAATTACAGTCATCGCAAACCCAAGTGAGTGCACAGATACCTTATAGAACCCCCACCCCATGCTTAATTTCCAGGTATGTATTGCTTTAACCTGACTGACAATACTTTACGTATAAAAGCCACGATGCTAGATTTGAGGGATCTGGCAAAAGCAATCACTGAACAAGCCCCCAGTAATCTATGGAATTGACTCACCTCTTGGTTGCCTGGAACTGGATGGTTGAGAAATTTAGCTTTAGGATACCTAGCTCTTCTAGCTGTTATAATCCTATTACTGTGTACTGGACAATGTTTAATTGGTCTTTTGAACAACCGCCTCCAGAAGAGCATAACGCTCAATCCAGTTCTCTGGTCTGACCTGGAATTTGGCCTTCTGAAGGAAAATATACCTTTGGGTGAAAGAAGCAGGTTTGTAGAGGCCTCAGATGAATGGGATCGCCCTAATGAAATTAAAACATAAAAGAATGTGCAGCATCCTTGGAGCTGTTGTGAACTACCAAGGCATCTGCCTTGAAAGAGGGTGCCTTGATTCTTTTGCATTTGAGTCCTGCATTTTGATTCCATACCTTTTAAGCAGCACCACAAAACATCTATTGCGTGAATATTCTCTTTGGAAGCTATCAAGATCAGTTCAAGAGGACCCAAAACTTTAGGTGGAGCGAGGACCCACTTGCTAAAGTGGGAGAAGTATTAACTACTCCACCATGTCTCCTCTTCCATTCACCTCTCTCTGGCAGCAGCACTACCATTCAACCCACAAAGAGTTGTCCAATAATTACCATTTTGAGAAGGGGATCGAGTTGAAACATAATGAGATACCCACAGTGGAGGTGACGTTGAGAAGCAGGGATAGCAAGTAGGAGCTTGGCCCTGCTTCAGTGCTCACACAGTTTGGCACCTGAAATAGGTACTCCTTTCCACCCACTGATAGCCCTCCTGTCTCTGTTGCTCTCAGGAGGGATGTCTAAAAGTCATCAGATGACATCAAGGCAAAAGATGCAGTGTGTAGATGAAGACCATACATGGTTTTATTAAACAGCAATTGAAAAGGCTTGAGGTAGCTGAAAAGATTCTGAGCCTTAATAATTCAACATAGCCAGCTATTTTATACATAAAAAGCCAACCTTTGCCTGTGCCTTTTTTTTTTTCTTTAAGAGATGGAACCAAGTTGAGGTTAGCTTAAAGGAGTAATATCAGCCATTCTTGACTTATAGTATAAATGCAACTACTGGGTCTTAATTGGTTTGTCATGATAAGTATGAAATGAAGCTCAGGTGGCAGTATTCAGCCACTTTGCTTGATATTGAAAAAAGTGACGCAAGGGGTTAAGTTAAGGGATCCACTTGGTTAGTATTTATATGGAGGGCCACCATAACATCAAAAGAACTGTAGGGCTGAAGAAAAACAATATTGATATAAACAGTGGCAAAGTCAGAACACATTGAGGGATATGTCAGTGGGATGATTTCTAGAAAAGAAATCTTCTACGTGCTCAGACATATACATTTATTTAGAAATGTGTTTGGGCTAGATGGCAGCAACTTTTCAAACTTGGCTGATCTCAAAAAGCCAACCAAGTTGGACTTGGATGAGAGACAGTTAGGATGTCCCACAGTGGCAGACTAGATTGAGAATTCTAACAAATTTGCAGGTACACCTTCCTTTTTTTCTATATACTCCCACATTAGAGATTTCTGTGCTTTTTAATGGTCTGTGTCTCATGCTAGATCAGTGTTTCTCAACCTCAGCAACTTGAAGATGTGTGGACTTCAACTCCCAGAATTCCCCAGCTGCCAGGTGGGGTATTCTGGGAGTTGAAGTCCACATATTTTCAAGTTGCTGAGGTTGAGGAACACTGTGCTAGATGACTGAACACAGAACATACAGTATGGAGGAAACCTACACCTGAAGAGTCCCAATAAGAATGAAACTGGTCATGTAGTGCCTCCTACAGATCAGTAGTTAATATAACATTTAACAAATTTTTTAGAAGAAGGCAATGACAAACCACTCCCATCTCACTGCCAAGAAAACTACATGACTTGTCCATGAGGGAACCTGGAGTTGAGGTTAGTTTAAAGGAGTCTTTACTCTTTATTTTGACCTTGTAGCAAGAAGCAGATACATTGGTCTTGGAGGAGTAATTCTCAAGTACATACTTTTATAGCAAAACCTAAGTCTTGGGTTTGGGTTTTCACAATGTATTGAACCATATATCCAAATTAGCTGGATTCAGAGAACATTTCGAGCCACCAAACCACAACCCAACCCCCAAAACAAAGAAAACCAAGTTAATATTAGCCGTACTTGACTTATAGTGTAAATGCAACTACTGGGTCTTAATTGATTTGTTTAAGCATGTTGTGCAAACTCAAACTTTATATACAAGGATCTCCAACCATTTCTAGAGTGAGGATTTTAGCAGGGACTTCACTATAATTGGCTTTCCTTCATTAGCTCACATCAGTCAATTCAAGTTAAATCCAGGTTAGAGCTAGAATGAAAATATGTTTGAATTTGGAAAAATTCAGGAGCAGCTCTACTGTTGGACAGAGTGGTGTAGCCACCTCAGGGAAACACCATGTTGGTGTATGCCTTCCAATTTCCTCAAAGATTTCTTCCTGTGTGAAAGAAACTTCTGTGTTTATCCATATTGTTTCATATTGGAAATGCTTTGGAAGGTTGTTGGTGTCACTTTAGTTTACTTGATTGTCTGAAGAAGCCCAGTGGAACAAAGGAAGTTCCCTCCTGATATCTTCTTGTGGGATTTAATTGAAGCATGAGAAGCCAGAGAAGTTGCAGATGATTGTGAAAGGTTGTCATGAAAGAGGAAGACATGCATATGTATCTTGGAGTCAATTCTTAACCAAGAAAAGAGTAAAAAAGGCTTGCCATCTATGCATGAGAATGACATCAAATATTTATTTTCCAGGCATATAGAAATTGTATTTGAGTTCTCAGACCTCCAGCTGCTGGTTGAGCTCTAGCAACAGAAATGATATGCATTATTTATCAACTTACTTGTGATTTATTTGTAAAGGCTCCTGCTTATACAGTACACATGTTTCCCCACAGCTGGATTAGGACATCAATGCTTAAGGCAATTCCACATTGGCAATTGTCTCTACAAACTCTGCTGCTTGTGCTTCTGTAAAGATGGTGCCCTGGATAGAAGCTGAAATGCATGTGCAAATATACATCATATACTCCTCCTTGCGTTATTTTTTTCATACCTGTTGATGTTTAATTTGCCAGCTTTCCTGCACAGATATATGGTGATTGAACCAATTTTATTTCTTTTAACCGTCTATATTAAGTTGTTCTTCTGAGTAGGTACACAGATTACGCACCACCGAGCTTGGGTTCCTTCTGATAACTTGTGTGATCTTTCATTGTTACTTTTAATCAATTCTCAGAATGCGAGATTGAAAAAAAAATCAATTTCCATTTGCTTCTCCCAATTTTGCTTGCTTTCTATTGTTATTTCTGAAGCAAGAAATACTATGCCACAAGAAGACAAATTCTGAGACTTAATCATTACTGTGGGTACTGTTTATAGCTATTTTGCACGTTTTAAATACCAAACTCAATTCTTCACATGTGTTAAGCCCTGGAACCGAAATAAGGGATTCTGGTTTAAGTTTTGTTTACTAGCTTTAAATATTTTGGAGCACAGATATGAATCTCATTGTACTAAGCATCCACGAGGTGGACTCAACAACTCACTTAAAGAAAAAAAAAATAGAGCTAGTTTACTTAAATTCTGGGGATTATATAAATTCTGATCTTTGAAAGCAAAAGCAGCACCGTTTTTCATCTGATTCTCCTAAAAATATCCCAGCTGCCGAAAATGCAGTTATTATTACAAATATGTTCTGAAATCTTTGATGGGCTTGTTATGCATTGATTTAATACTTCACCCTGTGCATGATTCAATATTCTGAGTTCTATTGGAAGGGATCATCAGACCTTGCCCATTTCTACAATTTCCCCTATTCAAATATTTCTTCTATTTACCTGGACATGCCCAGACTTGTGCAAGATAACAAAGCAAAGTTTAACAGAGTAAAAGCTGTACCAAAATTATGTTTGGAAGAACGTTGTGAAAAGTCATCCTTCTTCCAGAACAGACCTTTTCTAACCTGATGCTTTCCCAATCAGTATGGATTACAACCTCCTTATCTCCAGTTATCTTGGGAACCAGATTAAGAACATAAGAACAAAAGCTGTGTCCTGCTGGATTGGACCCTTGTCCCATCTAGTCTAGCAGTCTGTTTTCACAGTGGCCACCCAAATGCACAAGGAAGCCCACGAGTCTCCCAGCAGATGGCCTTCAGAGGCAGTCCTACCACTATCAAGGTGAATAGCCATTGATCCCCATGACATCCATGAATTGGTCCAACTCTTTTTTGAAGCCAGCCAAGTTGGTAGCAAATTCCACATCTCATGGTAGCAAATTGTTGTTCCTTGCTATCCATTGTCCTTAGTTCCAGAGAACTTCCTATATTCCTTCAGCACATTCCTTTTTTGGACCACGTGTTTTCTGAAAGCGAATCCTATGAACTGGAATCAGTTTAACATATTTTGACACGGTATTCCAGAAGAAATAGACCTGCTTTGGGGCCAGATCATGCCCAGTACACTTTAAACTGCTTCTGGTTCAGAGAATCAACTTCTAGAAACTGATGGACTGACCCTGGAATAGCACAATTTGGAAGAAAACAGAGCAATCTGGAACGTTTCTCATCCATCCATTAATTATACTTCTGATTCACCCAATCCCACAATTTCTCTTGGTGGATTACAGAACGATTGAAAACATTAAAACTGTTAGGAACATTTTTAAAAGCATCATAAAAACAGGAGTAAAACAGGACAAAAATGTCCCATTAGAATCACAGAATGTATGAATTGGAAGGAATCTTTTAAATCATGTAATCCAGTCTCCTGCTCAGTGCAGGAATCCACTAAACTATTGCCAACTGGTGGCCCTCCAACCTTGGGAGCCCACCACTGTTTTGGTGTGTATTTAATGTTATTTAATTAATATACAGAATATGAGAAAAATGATACTGACATATCTTTTCTGAAAATATATCTTTGTTTTAAATAAATACATATTTTTTTTAAAATGTAAGTCTGTATCAGTTCACATAATGGGCACTTCAAATCAGGCTGACTGCAAGAGGATCAAAATGCCTGGGGAAGTATATTAATTTCAACCTGGGCACCAGCTATGCCCACCTGGGATTGGCATTCTGAAAGTCTTTTGGTGGGTTGCCACTTTTATTTTTATGTTCTCTTTGGTTTTATTGTGCTTTGTCTTGTATTGCTTATTGTTACGGGTTTTTAGGTCGTACCATGGATGTTTCTGGTGCATTATTTATTCTATGTAAGACACAGAGAGTATGGCTGGTGTGGGTCTTCCGGGCTGTGTGGCCGTGTTCTGGAAGTTTTGTTTCCTAACGTTTCACCAGCATCTGTGACCGGCATCTTCAGAGAGCAGGAGCACAGACAGGAGTGGTTCTCTCTGTGCCCAGGATGATGTGACCCTTTTGTGGGTATTTATAGAGATCTGATTGGGGGGTGGTGGTGGGGGGGTTAGGTGTGTGTGGGGGGTGGGGGGTTTGGGTTAACGAGTGGCTGCTTGTTTTGGTGTCGGAATCTGTGTGTATCTTCCTGGGGATTAGGCAGGGTTTTTTCTTCTATTGAGTTGTTAACGAGTGGCTGCTGGGGGTGATTAGTATGTTCATTGTGTGAATTGTTCACGCGTCCTGGTGGTTGAACTGAGTTCGTTGACCTTTTGCAGGCTGTATTTTTCAGGATTGGTAGCCAGGTTTTGTTGATTTCTAGACTCTCCTCTTTTTTATTGAAGCTGGGCTGGTGTTTGTGAATCTCAATGGCTTCCCGGTATAGCCTGGTATAGTGGCTGTTGGTGTTGCTGTTGGTCTTCCAGAACACAGCCACACAGCCCGGAAGACCGACACCAGCCATCATATTCTGGCCGTGAAAGCCTTCGACAATACACAGAGTATTTTTTTGAATTGTGGCAGGATAGAAATATGGGAAATAAACAGGCACCCACAAGTGAGGTGACTCTTCTTCTGCAGCCACTTGCCTCCCCCTTTTGCTTGCCCCCCAAAGATGGGGAAAAAATGCCATGGACCATTGCACACACTGCATTTATGCCAGTAGAAACTGCAACACAATGTTGCAGTGTGAAGTAGCTTTAATATTTCAGCCATCCGGCCATGCCTTATTTCAGAATAAACTATTTCATTTCTTCCTCTCTGGCTTTCTGCCCCTCCCCACTCTAACACACAAGTGATAGTTCATGCTCAAAGAGCATGCTCAGTCTTCTTCAGGATATAATTGCATTCCCTTGTTTGCGTACTCTGTTTATCTATTTTCTTTAGTTCTGCAAACACTGAAAAAGAGGAGGAAGAGTTACCTTTTCCTGCTTCATCTTGATGGCAAACCCCCTCTAGTCCTCAGCACAAATAGCTAGAATTTAAGAAATCTTTAATGCAGCATTAGGCCCAAAAATACCAGGGATACACAACCTTTTTGCCTCGGGGGGGGGGGTAGGGGTGACTTGGGGGCCTTTGTGTTTTCACCTTTCATTAATACACCTCTGGGAGTAATAGCACAGCTGCTCTTTCCTGAATATGGGTGGAAAATTGATACTGGATGGTTTGCTGTTGAATTTCAGGGACAGGGAGACACCAGGGCCACATGTGAACTGCAAGCAGGGACATCCGGGGTTTCAAAAAAGTCTAGGTGGTGGCTACAAGCACATGATAATAGACATGCCCCTTTTAATGTGCCTTGATGTGATGGAATGGACTTATGAAGGCCAGGCTCAGGGAGATAAGCGTGTTCTTAGCCCCCAACAGGAGCGTGGGAAGTTCAAGAAGATGAGGCTGGCACCTCCCTAGGGAATTCAGAGTGTTGTGGCTGGCTGGCTTGGGAACATGGGTTCAGTCTGGTGAGATTCTGTCTTGAGGTGGAAGCTAATAAATGCAACAGAACTGTATTTGCATTGTCTCGTGGAGTTCTCTGGGCTGAACCTGACACTTGATGCATGTAAAAAGGAATGGGGCTTCTATCATGTAGTTCTGATTGCCATCTTTACTTTTTGGACCCCTTTCCATAGATGCCGCTGTCTGCAAGTTTCCCTTCCTATGTTTAAAGGCATGGGACGTGTGTATTTTATAAGACAAATCTACACTGCACTGCTTTATGTTGACTGTAATGGCCACTGTGGCGGACCAATTGCATGGAAATATATTTTTAAAGTGCAGTAAGTCTGGGTAAGAGTCAGACGGTTTTGCTACCGTGCCAAATGAAACATGATAGCATGCCAACCTCTTCTATCTTACTAGATGGTGGCCATAAAACCTACATGCCATGAGGAAAGATATTTGCAGAGAAATAATGCTTGATGGAATGCTTCTAAAATTAGATTTTTGATTAAGAAAAGAAGGATGCAGTTATGTGGTTTGGTGGGTACAAACTGTATTACGATCAATATAAATGTCTTTTAGAAGAATTGTAGTGAATCTGGACTTGGTTGGTTTTGCAGATCTCTCCAAACAATATGATTAAAAATATTCCTACATAGCATAGATTATCAATGGCTGGGCTCCCAGGGTTGTGTGAACACAGCCTGTGTGATACTTATGATTCAGTGTGTGCGTATGTAGAAAATTGGGTTGAGTAGGCCATGGCATATCTAAGCATGCATCATGGAACACGACCAAGGACCTTTTTTTTTCCTGGGTTCAAATACATATAATGATACAAAGAATTTTAAAAATCAACATTCAACTGAAACCAGAACTTTTCTTGCTGGGATTAATGGGCAGTCAATTAGAAAACAGCCATGGAAGATTATTTTTATATATGATTACTGCTGCAGGACTATTATATCCACAAAAATGGAAAGATTCTGAAATACCCACAATGGAGGAATGGTTGGTGAAGATGACAGAACTAGCAGAGATGGCAAAATTAACCTGTTTGATTAAAGAAAGATCAACAACTACATTTATCAGTGACTGGAAACTCTTACGGATCTTTTGCTGAAAAAAGAGAAAAATGAACTTATGATTTATGGGTTTGAAGATTAGAAAGGGTGGCTTATGGAAAGAAGGAAATTATGATGTAATCTTAGAGAGACAGGGTAAACTATAAATGCATTTATAACCACTGTCAAAAGATTGGAAGCTGCTTCGTTATAAACTTTTTTCTTTTTCTTTCTTTTTCTATTCTTTCTTACTTATTCACTATTCTTCCTTATTTTCTTTGTTTCTTTTCTAATATTTGTATTGTTTTTATCTTGTTAAAAATTTCTTCAGTAAAAATAATATTTTGGATTTCCTGGTCATAAGAATTCCAAAAAGTTTCCATAGTTGCTACCTGTTTGGGACTGTGAAAATAGACTAAGGTCCCTGGGCTCCTGGAAGGCTGGTTGTTGTTGTTCAGTCGTTAAGTCGTGTCCGACTCTTCGTGACCCCATGAACCATATTGCGCCAGGCCTTCCTGTCCTTCACTGCCTCCCTGAGTTTGCTCAGTTTCATGCTCAGGAAGGCTGGTAGAAGGGTAGAAAATCTTGTGTTGCATTGTAGAGCACTGGATAATACTTACTGGATGACACTGTATTTATATTTCACCTTTCCTATAGGCGCTCATGATAATGCACATGGATTCTCCCCTTATTTTATCCTCCCCAAACCACTGGGCCTTTCTCTATGTGCAACTAACTGCAGCTCAAACAGGCTTTGGTAACATCTTTCTACCATGTCTCCATGATGCTGTTTTCATTGTGCCCCCAATTCCATAGGAGAAATGGCCTTAAGTCATCCTGGCTGCGCTGGTGTTACCTGTTTTTCTCCCTTCTTTCGACAATGTCCAAGGGGATATAAAGGCATATAAAATCCGTTAGATGTTCTTATCCATTGCCTTGCAGGGAAGTTCAGGTGACTGGCCATGACGGGAAACAGAGGCAAGAGAAGCAGGCTAGGGATCAGCAGGGAGGACATCAAATTTCATGCTGGTATATTTTTCAGCTGATTCAAGGATGAGTGAAGAGCACTTGAGCCCAGGAGTGAGGAAAAGCTGTAGCTGACTGGCTGAAAGTCATCCAGTGAGTTCCGTTATGAAATGGTGTATTAAAATAATTCATCATTTGTACTGTGTGCTATTAAACACAAATACATTCTAAAAAGTCAGTGTTTAAAACAAAGAATAAAAGCATACTTCAGGCTGTTCTGCATCCCCGGTGGGTCACAAACTGTGCAATAACAACATTCATTAAAGCCTAGGGGCGTGTGGAAATAAAAGCTGGGCCCATGGTTCTTTTTTGGTTGACTTCTCAGTCAACCACATTGAGTCCATCCACACTACCAGTCCATTTAGGGTGGCCAGTTCAAGCCATGATGGTGCCCATTAGTCTACCCAGCTGTGAGGTACAGGTTTTCTTAGGAGGTACAATTCATTATCCACCTTTGGGGTTTATAATTGAAGGCAAGCCACAAAAGCCGTTCTGTTGAATTTTCTCTTTCTGTGGCTTCTAATGTTTCCACTTTAGGCACTCCTATGTTATTACATTTTCACAAACTGCAGAATTTAGGGGTGAAACCTTTCTTAAAATTGCCCTTCCATGGTAGGAATAGCTTGAATTGCTAGAGGGATATGGGACCTTCTGTCCATAAAGAAAAAGATGGTAACGCTATAGTGTTTGTTATGGAGGGGGCAATTCCACACAGAACATGGGGCAACTTTCTGAAAACTGTCATCTTCCCTCACAAAGGAGCACAAAATGTCATCATTGCTTGGACTAACTTTAAGGTACATCAATATAATACAGGGTTATAATGCAGAAATAGAGATGATTGTGTAATATAAGCAGGTGGCAGCCTTGGCCAGGAGGGCCTTTGCACGACTTCGGGTTGTGCATCAGTTACACCCTTTCCTGGATCGGGATGCTCTTCGAACAGTCACTCATGCCCTTGTTATCTCCCAGATAGACTACTGTAATGCACTCTACATGGGGCTACCCTTAAAGAGTATCTGGAAGCTACAGCTGGTCCAGAATGCGGCCGACGGGCTATTCTTGGAGCTCCAAGAAGGACTCATATAACACTTGCTCCGCGAGTTGCACTGGGTACCAGTTTACTTCTGGGTCCAATTCAAGGTGTTGGTTATCACCTTCAAAGCCCTACTTGGCATGGGACCAGGTTACCTAAGAGACCGCTTCTTCCCCATGATTTCAACCCGTCCCACCTGATCACACAGAGTGGGCATGCTCCGGACCCCCTCGGTAAAAGACCTCCAACTAGCGGGGTCCAGAAGGTGGGCCTTCTCTGCTGTAGTCCCTGCTCTTTGGAATATCTTGCCCCCAGAGGTAAGATTGGCCCTCTCACTTCTGGCCTTCTGGAGGGATTTGAAGACCTGGCTGTGCCATCTGGGCTGGAGTGGGGAGGAAAGACATCAGGTGTGGGGTTGGCTAGCCCCTTAGAGCCCTGGCATTTGCTGCTCTGAACCATCAGCCTCCTGGACTCTTTCTGTTTTAGTAATTGTTTTAAATAGCTTTTAGGTTTTATGTAATTGTATTTTTATTTATTGTTTTAATCAGTTGTAAGTCACCCAGAGTCCCCCATTAGGGGGAGAAGGGCAGGAATAAATTTAATAAATAAAATAAAATAAAAATAAATAAAAATAAGGGACATTTGGCAACATGAATGTAAATGTCCAGCCAACTCCAGGAGCACTAATCACAGACGATTGCAAACATTATGAGTAAGGTCTTGAAAATATGATGTTATCTAAAATCTCCAGACTTCAAAGGCAAAATTATCAACTTCTTTTTATGGTACTTGCTTTCAGGTAGCTCCAGAATTAATAGGAGACAGAATCATATTTTCAAAATGACATCCTTCCTCTCTTTAAGCATGAAAGCTAGTCATTAAACTTAGGACTCTAATTTCCTAAGAAATTCTCTGTTCAAGCCCCATTGAAATAAACAGTAATTGTGCAACATTTAGCAAAAACACAAAACATAAAATGCAGATGGAGTGTGCCCTTGCTCTTCTACAATAAGAACAGCTTGATTCTAATAATTTTATCCACTAATTTGGGTCCCCTCCAACTTAATTTTTTTATCTCTCTTCTTCCTACATTTTCTCCAGGGTTGCATATCCAAGATACTTTCTGATGATTCCTTTTACATCTTGAAAGAAAACTTATTTAATTCTAAATGCTGAAATAATTTTTGGATACATTCAGACTTAATGGACAGAGATGAGTCCAGGTAAGTTAAAAAGAAATATACCAGCTAAGAGATCCTCCTACCTTTATTTCTTTCTTTACTTGAGCATAAGAGATGTGTGCCCCAAAATCCAAAAATGGAAATGAAGGGTTGTACGGGGGGTGAGGTAATCTTGCTGGCTTTAAAAATTTAAAAAGATAAGAACTAACCCAAACTGAAAAAAAAACAGTGAAAGAATAAAAAGAATAAAATAGAAAGTGCAGAAAAGAAAAATAAAAAAAGAAAGAAAAAAAGAATATAGAAATGACTTTTCCCTTTATAACAAGTATAAACAATTTTAGCAACTTATAACTTTTTCTGAAAATACAACAAATGATCTCTTCTTTCCGTATCCCATCTCTTATCTATAAACAAATCCTTAAAGCCTTGTTGTTCAGTCCTGTCAGCAAAAGTCCATTAAGACATTATAAGAGAGAACAACATATCTATTTTAGCCTTGATCAAATAAACCAACTTTATATGCCTTCCTTTTACTTTTAACAATCTTAATCGTTTTATATTCCTTCCTTTTATTTTTACCAATTTTGATCCTTAATCCCCTCAAAGTGCTGGAACTCAATTTCTTCTCATTTTTTCTTTGTCTCTTCTCACAAAATTCTTCACAACTTTAACAGGACTCTTTTGTAAATCCAATATAAGAAAGTTATCCAAGTCATTCTTTTGATTTGATAAAACATTAACTGGTTTCATTTATATATCCAGTGTAGCATCTCCTTCTACAACATTCCCATAACCTGTCATTTTTAGATCCACTTTCAAATCAGACTCAGTCCTATCTGGTAAAGCTTGTTCCTTTTCCACATTATTCTCCAAACACAGTCTGTCTATAATGGCAGACATTTTTAAAATTAACTTCTGGGTCCATTGTTCACAAGTATCCTTTAATACATCTACTGTTAAAGTATTTTGCTCCATTCTGTATTAGTAAGTTTAAGTGTTCTTCTCTTTTAACTGTAATCTTTCATTCTTCCTGGTTCCTTCAATTGTCTGACCTTCAAAATCCCATCTTATCATTCATATAATGGGAATGTTGTAGAAGGAGATGCTACACTGGATATATAAATGAAACCTGTTAATGTTTTACCAAATCAAAAGAATTTGTTATAAAATATAAGAACTTTATATATATATATATATATATATATATATATATTTGTTTGTTTTGAAGGTCATATATATATATATATATATATATATATAAAATATGACCTTCAAAATTTTATATATATATAATTAAATATATATATATATATTATATAAAAAATTCAAAAGAGCAGCATTTTCCCATGGGAAGGATTCTTCTAATTAGTTTCAAAATCTTATTTCAAATCCATCTGGACCCTTAGTCCATTTATAGCTTTCCAAAATCAATGCTTTAATCACCTTTTGCTGTTTATTCAAAAAAAAAAAAAAGTTTTAAGCCCTTAAACTTGTATAAAATTTCTTTCGCTAGGGACTGAAGGAAACTCATCCAGTGTAGTAAAACTTGCTGTTACGAAGGTCCCTAATATCCAAAAATCAGTTAACAAGCAATTTCCAAAGGTGATTAAGAAAGGAAGTATGTGAACCCTGGGTCCTTTTTAAAGGCGCTGAACCACACTTTGGGCTATGATGGCATTCCCTTATCTCCCAGAGTTCTAAACCCACCAAAGATTGCTATTTTGCAGCCTCCTTTGAGGAGCAGCTGTTTGGAACGCTTGTGGGCAAGCCCAGTCCTCTCCTTGTCCAGAGAGGAATCGCAGAGCCAGCTTTTCACTCCGGTTCTTCATTCTGCTGTGGTTGTTGGCTCTACTCGCAGCAGAGCAGTCTTCAGTTCGCCATTTCTTCCCTGAAAGCCATGGACTTCCAAGCACAGATCCAATGCTTAACCATTTAGGTTGAACAGCTAAGAAGTAGGATAAGTACTTCTCCTTCCCACTTTTACATCTACTCTTGGGTCTACTCACAGCCACCACATATGAACTTCTATTGAAAATGCTACTCATCTATTGCCTAGCTTGGCGGAAACATCTAGCTGACTTGGAATGATCTCAAGGACCTGGTCAAAGTCGAACCTAGTTAGTACTTAGATGGGCATTCACTAGGAAATCCCAGAATTGTAGGCTGGACTAAAAAGTTCAAAACCATTCCGGAAGAAGGCTGTGGCATCTAGCAGTGAATCAGCAGAAGTCAAGCTTGAAGCTTGATCTTCAACCCATGTAAAGATTGGCCTGTGTAATATTTTATATTATCAGAAACCCCACAGATGGAAGCTGCTGGATCTTTGAATGTATGTGTGCATGAGTCGGGTTTGGAGATCTTTGTGATCGATGCACAAGCAAAGCAGGAAGTGGGAGAAGTAGGCCGTAAATCAATATAAAGGGCTAATGTCTCCAACGGGAAGGAGAAAAATATCAGCCTTGCAACAAAAAACTTTCTATTCGGTAGTGAACAGGAAGATACATTCTGTGCATTCTCCAAATCATCTGTCAATTGTCTTTCCTACTCTGAAACCCAGCTGTTATTGAATACCTTGCCTTTGAAAACATAACTCAACAATCCCCATCAGGATTGCTTTAGAAGAGAAAGGGTGCCTTGGCAAAATGTTTGTTTCATTATAACTATCTGTCAGTGGGTTAATCATTTCATGGGGGGAATTTGGGGTACGGGGGCTTCCACATTCACGTATTCTAATGAGTGCATTTCCACAACATTTAATCATACCAATGTAAGCTTAATTAGAAACAGAGCAGAACCACCACCTTAACAAATCCTGTCTAAAGAAATAAATATGCTGGTAAATGTTTAAAAAGCATTAGTTCTGCCCCCATTAAAAGCTTAATGTAGGGGACAACAAACAGAGATTTCCTCTGAAATTGAAAATATGGAAACAATATTTTAAAAGTCATTAATAATGCCATTAGTATGAAACCAGAAAGCCAAATTTGGATGGAATTTGAAGTTTTGTTAATAGGGCCACTCGCTTTTAGAGATTTATAGCAGTCTTCCCTGATTACGTCTTTCAGATGTATTCTAATTCTTAGAATTTATGCATGACAGCCAGATTGGGAAAGGTTGATTTACAGTCTCTACATCCCTGAAAGCCCTAAACCCTGGGGACAATATGCCTTCCAAACAAGCCATTTAGGATTGATGGCTTTAAAAGCACACATACACACACACACAAAACACCAAAACCCCCACCCCTACCCCTACCCCTACCAAATAGAAATGATGCTTTCTCTGGAAAATGCTATTTCCTATAATTGGTCTAAAGATGAAGTTCTTTATTTTTTTTTAATTCAAATATGCAGCACTTACCTTGAGCCAATAGGAAGGGTCTTTAGCCTGGCGGGGCTGAGAGCGTCAGAAGAGAAACGTCCTACTGGGAGCCATTTCCACCTATCCTAGGCTAGTTTGCTAGGTTTAGGGGGTATCTCTATATGACATTTCACAATTTTGATTCAGAATCCAGGGATTTTCATTTATATAGATTGATGCTACACTTTTTGAAGTGGAATGGAAGCAGGTTCTATTGTAACACAACCATGAAACTAAACAGGATTTAAAATTTACTTTACATTCAACAAATGTCATAGGGTAAAGTGACTTAAGGTAGAGGGGACCTGGGATAGCCTTTCTGCAATTTGAAACTGCAGCCATCCTCACTCAGATCTGGTAAATGGGCTACACCAGATTTCAAGGAGCTTCTAGTCTTTGAAGCTCAAACTTCACAATTTCATTTAAAAGAGCACAGAGCCACAACCAGTCGCTATGCGAGAGACTGACTCTCTGCTGTCAGCTTTCTGAATTTTAGCATGCACATTGCTACATGATAATATCATTTCATATTTCAATTGACCAGTTTCCAGCCACCTGTCCATTCTCATGTACCAGCTGACTGTCTAGGAACACAATGCTCTCACCAGCTGTTAGTGCATGCATGGAAGCAAGGCAAAGTCATTGAGCAGGATAACGGTGAGCACTTGTGGGACGGTGAGTCTAAAGCAGCACCCATGTATGCAGAAGGCTGTGATGGACACCTGGTGAATCACCCATGCCTTAAGAAGAACCATTCTACTCTCCTCAATAATACCCTCCCAAAGGAGGAAAGGACATGTGTCACTTGGAAAGCGATACCTGATAATTACATATAAGCATACACCATTCTATGTGTATCAGATAACGGTGGTGAATACGTAGAGAGATCTGTGTTAAATAGACACTACTTTACCAGTTACTAACAGCCACATCAAAATGTATTTAATTGCATTGTGGATTCAGGGCTCCTTTTTTGCAAAACCTCAGGAAGCCAGAGATCACAGTGGAACAGAAAATGCTATGCCATTGGTTAAAGCCAGCTCTGCACTCCTCCTCCAAATACGTTACTGAAAAAAACAGAGGATGCTGGAAAGGAAGAGAAGGACTCAGAAAAGCAGAGAAGGCAGGTGGGGGTTTAGAGCAGTTTTTTTTTAAAAAAAACTTTTAGCTGCTGAGGGCCAATACAGCAACTTTCAGAAAATGTAGGGACACCCAATTAAACAAACACCCTCCTTTTTCTTCATGGCCACATTAACATGCTTTGCTCCAGTCCTTAGGCTGGCAGAAAAGTAATAGAGGACAAGTTACAAAAGTAAGTGCTAGATTCTCCCAGTTTTGTTTTTCTTTCCTCCCTTCAACTGCACCTGCTGGCAAAGGGTGAAAAAAAAATTGGCCCAGCAATTGGTTCCTTATCATGAAGTTGGGTGGGCCTGGCAAGTGTCGCTTGGTGTCTGGAACGGTGGGTCACCTGAGTGACAGGTCACAACTGCTCCCTCCCTGTGAACTGTCAAGTGGGCTGTCTCTGAACATGACTCCAGCAATATTATGTGTCCAAAAATAGCCTGGCTGACAGGACACAGAGATGGAAGAGGTGCACCGTGAGACAGCATGAGACCTGATGGCCAACATGGAAGAGG
This sequence comes from Python bivittatus, assembly GCF_059951505.1. Classification (NCBI taxonomy): domain Eukaryota; kingdom Metazoa; phylum Chordata; class Lepidosauria; order Squamata; family Pythonidae; genus Python; species Python bivittatus. Next base: position 14,976,777 of record NW_028277056.1, on the reverse strand, counting down.
GACTGAGAAGAACCCCCTTCCACTTCATTCCACGCCCCTCTCCTGCACCTGAAACCTGGGCAGCTGGGCTATTTGTAGACACAAGTTCAGTGCTCTTTTGAAGGAGTGCCAGAGCCATGTTCAGAAACGGCTCGACTGACTGGGAACAGACTCAGTCCTCGGGGAAGGACTGCAAGGATCGTTGGAGGTTCTCCCTTCAGCTTCACACCACGCCCCTCTTCCTTGCTCTGAGCTGTCAGTTGGACTAGCTGTGCAGAGGAAGAGAGGGGTGTGAAGCGGGAGGGAACAATAATGCTTGCACTTAGCACTGCAAAAGCATGGCAAGGGTGGCAGTGAGGGCAGTGCCTGGCAGCACCAACAGAGCCCATGGAGTAGGCAAAGTGGAGCTTTAGATTAATATTTGGTAGTTCAGCCTTAACAGTGCCCCAGTAACTAAAGACATCTTCCTTGTCTGAGTTGAGATACTCTTCACACATGCTCGTGTTTGCAGAAAGCTACGCCAGCATGAGATTTGCTGGTCTGTGCCAGTTACCGTCCTGCCTCTGTTGCCAGTCACAGCCTAACAGATTTTGCACACCTAGGAGAACACCAGAATCAGGGAGAAAGGGTCACATTAGCACCAGGACAGCTAGGAATGACTTCAGGCTGGAGATGAGATGAAGGCTGTATCTACCATGGGGACACAACTGAAAAAAAAGTGGGGGCACGTCAGGTGTGAGTGAGAAAGGCAGATGAGCCATTGCAGATTCTCTTGACCTTTCTGAGCAGTGTGCTCAGGGGAGGGAGAGGTACAGTGGGGCTGCCCCCAAGGTGGTAAAACCCCTCCCTCTGTGCCTGCTTGCTTAATCTTTCTGCTGCAAGCAATGGGTCCATCCTCCCTGTCTTACAGCAAGAGGGAGCAGCAGCTACTCCCACACGGTGAGCAATCCCAAAAGAGTAGCCAAGGGGGGAGACTACTCCACCTCGCCCTCCTCCCCCCCGTCTCTGTCTTACTCCAGCTTTGGTCCTATTTATTTAAGACATCCAACAAAAGCCTTGCTACAGGTTTGCACCCCTGAATTGTCCACCCCCTCGCATTTTCTGACTACTTCGCTAAAGTTGCAGCCTACGTCCCTCTCCCTTCCTCCTCCCAAACCGGGAAAAAAAGGAGACGCAGGGAAGGGGAGACGTGGCTGGTGACCAGAGGCGGTGGAGGCATCAGAGGAAAGAGGAGGAGCCGGAGGGCGCCCGGGCAGTGGGCTCGCTCCATCGCCGCGTCTTCCCGGTTCTGCCGGGCGCAGGCGTTGGCCGCCAGGGGGCAGCACAGAGCGCGGCAGGCAGGATCGACTTCCCCGCTTCGTCTTCTCGCCCGGTCAGTCGGTCCGGCGCTTCACCCTCATCCTGGGCAGGGAGCCGAGCTGGGGGGCGACTCCTGCAGCCGCCCGGGGCTGAGGGTGGCCGAGCTGGGCTGGGGCAAGCGTCTCCGCGTTTCTCCGCCAAAGCCAGCAAGAAGCTTAGCAGGTGGGGAAAACTGTGACCGGGCGACCGCGGCAGGAGGGACGGGCGGAGCCCAACCGCGCTGGGAGCGAGTTTGGGGGGAGGCCAACGCCGTTGGACCTCGGCGCTTGGTTGCACGCCGTCCAGCACCCCCGCGCAGGTGCATTTTCTCCTGGGAAGCAAAGCAGGTGCGGCTCCGCGGCCACCTTCCGACTCCTCCGAGTTGTCTGCGCGACTCTGCACCCGGAACGGGGTGGCTCTGCGAGCGGGCAGTGCCAAACCAGCGTGCCGTTCTAAGTCCAGCGAGGCGGCGGCGGCGGCGGCGGCTGGCCAAGCATGCTTGAAGCCTTTCCGCGCCCGACGTCAGCAACTTTCTTCCACGTGAACGGCCCAAGTTGAAGCGCCGAGCCGCCCGGCTTTCCGCCTGCCCAAGCCGCAGCTCCCAGGAGTAAGCAGCCCCCGCTGGGTCTTGGGATGTGAGAACCGAAGGGAGTCCGATGTCGGGGACGAAGCGGCTGCGCCGCGCCCGTCCCGCTGAGCTCTAGATCCGTGGCGCGCTGGTGGGGTGTGTGGCCCGCCGCCCTCGCGAAACTTTCGGGGTGTGCCAGGGAAGATGAAAGCCAAGGGGGTCGCGAGGGAGCCCTCTGCTGCCTCCACCTCTTCTGCCCAGGAGGGCTCCGTCCTTCTGGGAGCTCCTCACCCATCGGATCGGGACCCCTTCGCTGGAAGGGAGACGGTCGAGGCGATCGACCTGACTCTGGACGGGCTTCTGTATGCTAGAAGCAGCGAGGAGGAAGGGGACGACGACGACGACGACGACGAGCAGGAAGAGGAAGAGGAGCAAAAGTCGTGTCTCAAGGAGCGAGAACGGCTATCTGGGTCCTCCTTGGTCCAGGAAAGCTCCGGGCTACCGTCGGGCAAAGATGCCCTGGACAGGGTCCTGGACACCTTTCTGACCCCGTCCTCCAGCCAAGCCCACTCGGACAGCCCCTCGGCGGCATGGTCGTCTTTCTTCGGATCGGAGATCCCCGAGTTGGCCGGCGGGCTACCGAACCGGCGCCCCCTCGACGGCAAAGAAGGCGGCGCGCCCCCAGACGCCGCTTCCCTGCCGCCTCCGCCGCCTTCTCCTGCGGCCACCGCCTCGCCTTCCCTTTGGAAGGCGGCTAGGGATGCGGAGGGAGTCGCTTTTAAGAGCCCGAGGGGCAGGGCCCTAGTCCCCGCCGCCTCGACGCTGCCGAAGGGAGTGCAGCAACCCGGCTCGGCGGAGGAAGACCTGGCCACCGGCACTAGCGCCGCGGCGGCCTCCTCCTCCTCCTCCCCCGCCTGCAGGCTCCCGCTGGCGCCGGCTGCGGGGCGCACCCCGCTGGCCGCCCCCTCCGGCTGCCACGAGTTTCTCAACGTGCCCATCCTGCCTCTCAACCCGGCGTACTTAGCAGCCCGGACGCGGCAGCTGCTGGACGTGGACGAGCCCCAGGACTGGAGTCCCTTCTGCGGGCACTCAAGCGCGGCCTCCTCGCCCGCCCCCTGCGGCCTCCAGGAGTTCGCCAGCTTTGTGTACCCTCCCAAAGACGGGCACCCGCCGCCGGCCCCGCCGCCGCCGTCGGCCCCGCCGCCTTACCTCTTCGGCCCGGGCGGAGACTTTCAGCCCAGCTTCAGGATCAAAGAGGAGAGCCTCGCGGCGGCCGTGGCCAGAAGCGGCACCGACGGCGGGGCGCACTCGGGTGCCAGAACTTTGCCGGCCGCCGCGGCCCCCTGCCCAGACTACGCTGCGCCGAGCGCCGCCACTTCGCAGCAGAAGAGCGGCATGAGCAGCCAGGGGCCCGACGCCGCCGCCGTCGCCGCCGCCCCCTCGTCGTCCCTGGAGTGCGTCCTGTACAAGGCGGAGGTGGCGGCGGCGGCTGCAGGCGCCGTCCCGGGCCCCTACGGGCCAGCGCCCTGCAAAGCCTCCTCCAGCTGCATAGCGCAGAGGGACGCGCTCTCTTTGCCCTCCACCTCGGGCGCCACGCCTCAAGCCGTGTACCAGCCGCTCGCCTTCCACGGGCAGCAGCCCTTCTCGGGCCTGAAAGACGGATTGCCCCAGTTCTACTCGCCTTACCTGGGCTACATAAGGTAAGAGCGGTTCCTTGCCCACCCCGGCGAAAAGCAGCTGCAGGAATTCTCATACAGTCCTCCTTCCGAAGATGCCCTGCCAGTGTGGCTGAACCTGGCAAATTATGGCGAGCCATAACCATTCCAGTCATGTTTCCAGGGGCTGCTCTGCTGTCCTGAAGCTGCCTGCCCTGGGGAGGCAGATAGTGAACCCCGGTGGAAGTTCGTATGTGTTGCCAATATGGGAAAAAGGTGATAATGGGGCTGCCTGAAATCCTAATCTTGGGTCTGCCTTCATTCACCCCTCCGCCCTTTGTAGCCTTAAAAGTCTAGTGGCCAAGACAGCTGTGCACTGCACATCAGTTAAAATACAGAATATCGATGTGGTTGCTAGGAGTTGAAAATTAGGGCACATCACCATTGTTAATCAGGAAGGCTATACTGAAAAATCACGCTGTTAGTATGCCTTGGGAAGGGAGAAGAGACGGTTGAGAAATCGGGCAAGTCTGTAAACAAAGCCTAGAGAAAGAGTTCAGTACTTTAACCACAGCACATGCGCAGACACACTTGCGTTGACTGCAACACTCCAGTATCAGAAGAGTTTTAAAAATAACTTTAAAAAAATCAGTGGCTAGCTTTGCATCATGTTCTGCTTCACTCTTGGTGGGTACATCCACATGGTTGCCTTGGCAAAAATACAGGGGCAGTTTCCACTGCCTTGTTCAAGGAGATTTTCCAACTTTCCAGTCCAGCCTTCATCCCTTGGGCTTCCTAGTGGTCTCCCATCCATAGACTAACAAGGGCTGACCATGCTTACTTTCCTGGAAGTCAAACAAGATCTGCTAAAATGCTGCCATCTGCTGTGGCTATATGGCCCTGTAAGGCAACCACCACAAACAAACAAACAAAAAAAATTGCATCCTTCTCCTTCTCCTACTTCCCAGAATGGGCAAGTTGCCTGGGGAAGATGGGAACTGTAGTCCAACATTAATGGAGAGCCATGAAAGGAACATTAATTGGAAGATAATATATTCTAGTAAATTAGAAAATTTACTAGAATGTATTAATTCCAATTAATGTTCCTTTCATGGCTCTCCATTAATGTTGGACTACAGTTCCCATCTTCCCCAGGCAACTTGCCCATTCTGGGAAGTAGGAGAAGTTGTCAGCTGGCACCCCTTGAAAGGTACCAGGCTGAGGAAGGTTGCTAAAATCGTAATGCCTGTTCAGTGGAGCAGAACTAGTTAACACTTATGAACCATTATTACGGTATGGATCGTAATATGCACTTTGATTTTCCACCTGAGCATATTCCAAGTGACCTTTTCCCAGTTCTCAGAATTCCCAAACGTTCAGTCCCAGTTCATCTGGAGAGCTTCAGGTTGAAGAAGTGTAGAATAGGACTTCAAGAGGTCTCTTATGAATAATAATTATTATCTTATTGTTCATTTTGGTTGCTTAAGGCTGTGGTCCTGAACTTGAGGCTGTTGCTCCATTGTAGGACTTGTTTTTGAATCAACAGAGCTAGGCTGTGGTTGTTAATGATTAAATGCGCTTTCGCTAATGGCTGTAATTCATGAGCATGACAACTCATTCTGCACAGCCATTTCCATTTTCAGCATGGGAATGTCAGTTACAGCTGTTTATTATCTGATTTCCCCATTTTTTTAAAAAAATAAAACATTTGGTCTTGCAGGTTAATATTTATTGAAAGTTTTGTTCAGTTGCAGATTTTAAAATGTTGAATTGATATCCAGTATAATTTGACTTTTGGACTAAGATTGGGATAAGTTAAATTCACATGGTTGGATAGCTATGGACTTTTTCTGTGTGACTGGAAATCAAAACATAAACTACCTAACAAGGTTGTTGTGAGGATAAAATAGATCGGAGAAGAACATATATATATCACCCTGGAGAAGGACAGTTTGGAAATATTCCAAAGGATAAATGTACAAGCACGTTTTCCTATTCCATTCATCCTTACAGTGTGCTCCTAAGCAAATCTCATTATATTCACTAGAGTTAAGGGTCATAATTTGTTTTTACTTATTATGAGTCATCTTTCTACAATACAAACTATGCCGAAAAATTAGAACAGCTGTCATACAGATAAGTGTGTCCTACAAGAGAAATCCAAGCTGTTTCTCCTGAACCGTACATAAAAATAAATTTAGTTCCATGACAGTTTGCAGGGTTTCTACACTTACTGTTTATGGTGATCATTCTTATATATGCAGCCGTAACCTCCGTTAAAGACTAATAACAATACACCAGATCCTTAAGTAGGTCTTATCTTTAAACCTGGAAGATACACACACCTAGCCATAGTGGTGGCAAACCAAGACTTTTGCTTTGTAAACAAGTGTCATAGATAGCAGACTTATCTGAAGTGTCTGTAACTCAGAGATGACACTTATTCCAGCTACTGGATGTGTTGAAGGAGTCATTTGGAGCAGATGTGAAACCATGTGGCAGTTTTGTTTCATATCCTGGGAGCCATCAAGGTGGGGGGAATTGGTTCATGCAACAGTTTTGGAGAGGTATGTTGCTGAAAGCATTATCAAAGATCCCTTCGAATCTTTTCCCAGCCATAATGAATAAATCTCTGATACACAATCATTCAAAACCTTCACTTTAAATCATACATTTATGTAGTATTGAGGAAACACTAGTTTCACATCTCTGTGTTAGGAGACCAGAATACAATACAGTTTCAGATGTGAGCTTAAGATTGTTCAGAACTAAGTATGAATTAGGTACTTCCAAAGTAATTTCTTCCAGTCAAAAAAAGTGAACTTAGTATCTTTTATCCATTAAGAGAGAACTTTTGCACCAGTAGCTAGTCTAATGAAAAAGGGACGGAACTACTACTCGCTAGAGTAGTACTTGTACTATTTACAGGGGGAAGAAAACAGTTGTTAAGATGATATAAGATCTGTGTCTAACCTTCTTTAAATTTTATACTTCTGTTGTAATACTTATAATGCAGAATCATCGTGCTGTTCCAGCGTACAGTGGAGGATTAGAAAATAGGGCTCAGGGTTGTGTGCATTTAATCAGTCTTTTGAGCCACATTTCTAAGGGTTGCCACAACATTTTGTGCATTTCTAGATTGTAAAGAGCGTCAACAGTATGATAAACTATGGTTTGGCTGATGAAGCAAGCTTCACACTTCATCCTTCCAGCTCTGCTCTATTTCTGTGCAGCTCCAGGAAGGCAACTAGAACGTTTTGTAGCCATTTCTGATGAAGCACAATTTGTCTTTTTGCCTAAACCTGTTGTGACGTAACTTGATTATGGAAAATTTGAACCAAGGCAACCTTGGTGCATGGTGTTTCAGTTAGGGCCATATGTTCATCCTGCATTCCCCCCCCCCTCTTCTTGTTATAGTTGATGCATCTGAATTTGCTTTTGTAAAATCTTTCAAAGGAGAAGGGAATGCTGGGGAAAGCCTTGTGAAAGGAGTAGAGTGCTCTCGAGCTTCCTTAGTTACATGGTGGCCAAGCGGTGTGTGCGAAACTTCTGGTTTTCCTTATACAATTGTCTCTCAAATGGTTGTAGCTTCTCTGGGTTTCTCTGCATCCTTTACATCTCAGGGGAGGACATCAGGAGAGAGTTTCTACCATTGGACTTTTTAAGATTTGATGTCTGGGTAAAATGATGGAAGGATGCAGAACAGAAAACAACCCCCAGCAGTAGCACTTTCTGAAATAAAGTTGGGGGGGGGGAGGAGCTCCAGAAACCACAGTGAATTAAAATAAATCCTGAAAATAAAAAGTTAAACAATAGAAGTCTTTTTCATAGAAGAAATGTTTTTTTTAAAAAAAATTTCAAATATTTCATCCCAGCTTTACTTTCAGTAAAACAGTGTTTCTCGACCTTGGCACCTTTAAGCTGGGCGGACTTCAACTCCCTTGAGCTGTGTTGGAGACCTGGGGCCTTCATGGGTATGTCCATACAACTCTTGGCAACAACATGGAAGCGGTTGGCACTTCTGCTGAGATGGTTTTCAACTTCTCAAACTGGTCTACATCCTGATGGTCTCCGATCCAAGAACTAACCAGCGCTGGCCTTGCCTAGCTTTCCTTAAATAGTTTTTGAATTGCCTCTGAATGACCCTATTCAACTTCCTGCTGCTAAAGACCAGAGAGGAAGCCTCCTTGCTTCCCTGTCCTCTTCTAGATAGGTTCCTGCCTCTCTCCCAACAGTTCACTCTTCCTCTGCTGTGGGTGCTAGCAATGGGAAGGAGTGATTTTTCTCCCAGTGCTTAAGAGGCGACCAATCAGCTGAGTGCTGGGAAATGGATAGGGCTCCAGGAGTTGCTGCAGATTAGCCAGACATGATATACTGGGAGCTCAGTGATGTTTCACTGCCATGTTAGTTGCCTAGCTGGACCTTAGTTTAGGTTTTAAGATATATTTTGCACAATACCACTTTTTTTTTTTTTTAAGGAGTATTGCTCTGAGCGATACTAGCAGGGTAGAATCACTGAATGAGATTTTTTTTTAAAAAAAAAAATTGCATACTAGAGTTGTATATTGGAATTGGTTTCCTCAATTGTTTGTTGACCTAGTTTGTAGAGGGATATTCTGAAGGAGGCTCTGAAGCCTAAGCTGCTTTTTCAGGCATGTTTACTAACAATGAGCTCAAGACTGGGAGAGAAGACTGAGTAAATCTGGAATATCCTGTTGTTGCTTCTCATCTGAGTGATGGAGCTCTTGGCTTTCTCGTTGGAAACCCTGAGCTGGGGGCCTCTTTCCAGGAGATGAGGATATGCTTCTAGGTTTTGTTGTAGGTCCCACTTCTTAATAAAAACTTCTTGTTTTCATCCTTTTTTTTTTTAAAAAAATGCAGAAATGTAAGGGGAAAACTTGAACTGAACTCTTGGATGCTCAAGCATGCGCTTTCAAAAATGTTCAGACAGCTCTAAAATATGCTGAAAGTGTTTACTCTGGCATTTATTTGTTTGTTTATTAGAAGATTTATATCCCCCTGGCCAAGGCTTTAATTTTTATTCCTAGAACTAGATCTCCCCCCCCCCTTCTGTGTCACAGATGGAGGCAGATGTGCATTTACAAGAGACAGGAAACCCTGCTGGCTTGTGGATATGAGCTATTAAACCTGTCCTGCATCCTAAGGGATTTGGCTTGTATTCATAACCGTTTTGAAAATCTCTCTTATTTATCAAGTACATGTCCTCTGTGTGTGTGTGTGCGTGTGTGTGTGTTTGGATTTTTATTTCCTCAGGGTTTGATTGTCCTTTGAGAAATAAGGTTTGCTTCTCTCTTAATTTTCAGTTTCTCATCTTTGTCGATTTGGTTTAGGTCTGATGCCGAAGCTGGTCAGAGCCCCCAGTATGGATTTGATCCTTTGCCCCAGAAGATCTGCCTTATCTGTGGCGATGAAGCTTCTGGGTGCCACTATGGTGTCCTCACCTGTGGAAGCTGCAAAGTCTTCTTCAAAAGAGCAATGGAAGGTATTCTTACATTGGCTTTTCTTCTCCTGTTTGCATGCTACTAGTAAATAGAAAGTTTTAAATTTTTATTATGTTAATTTTAAATTGATATTTATTGGCACACTTGTTGGGGTAATGCATGCCAACAGCATTTCAGCAACCACGTGTTTGTGTGTACGTATGTATATGTGTGTGTGTGTGTGTGTGGGTGTGGGTGTGTATTGCTAAAAGGACGTGAAGGAACTCAGTTACAGCATCACAGACTCAGCCAGATGCTGACACATGAACTGCTCATGTGCAGTTTCCAAGTTAAGCTAAAGAAGAAGAAGAAAGCCAACCAGTTTCCACAATATGACCTGGAGAACATCAGGAGTCTCTCATTGCTAGAGAACCAGAGGAACTGTGAAATAACTCAAAGAAGTAATTAAGAATTAAAACAGACTGCCAAAAATGAAGAAATATAAGAAATGGATGTCAGAACAAACCATGGAAATTGCCAAGAAGAGAAGCCAAAGCCAAGAAAGATAAAAATCTCAGAAAGGAACTTAACAAAATATTTCAGAGAGTTGTTAGAAGACACAAGAAGTATTACAACAACATTTGTGAAGACATTGAAGATGGAAACAGACATGGAAAAACAAGGAAAGTCATCCAAAAGATCTCTGAAGTTAGAAGAAAGTTTCAACTTCAAATTGGTATCCTAAAGGATGCCAATGGACAAATAGTAACTGATTCAAAGAATATCAAAGAAAGATGGAAGGAGTATACAGAAATACTGTACAGTAGAGATGTCAGCATCCAAGATACTTTAGAAGATACAGTGGTACCTCGGTTCACGAACTTAATTCGTTCCATGACTCTGGTCGCGACCTGAATTGGTCGCGACCCGAATCAAATTTCCCCATAAGGTTCAATGTAAATACGGTTAATCCGTTCTGACCCCTCCGAATTTGGTCGCCAACCGATTTTGGTCGCGTCCCGAATCAAATTTCCCCATAAGGTTCAATGTAATTATCGTTAATCCGTTCTGAACCATATGCATTTTTTTTTTAAAACCACAAAAATATGACACAAAATACAGTATGAAGAGAGAGAACACTAACCTTGCTCGACGCGGCTTCTGGCGTAGAGGACAGGAAGGCGGGTGGGGAGGCATTTATTGCTTGGAGGGAGAGTCCCCCTCCCTACAGGAAGCCACGACCATGTGTCACGGGAGGGAAAATGGCCGTGGATCCTGTTCGTCACCCGATCTGGCGTTCGCGAATGGAGGCAAAATTTTGCGAACGGAGCTGTTCGTGACCCGAATTGGTTGTGAACAGAAGCGTTCGTGACCCGAGGTACCACTGTATTCCCTACTTAACAGCAACCTCTGGTACTAGAAGATGAAGTTAGATCTGCAGTCCAATCCTTACCAAGTCGGAAGACTACAGGAACTGATGGAATACCCACAGAAATATGGCAAGCAATATGTCAGCTTCCCAAGTAGACCTGATGGGAAACACGACAAGATGAACTAATTCTACTTTATTGCAAGGCTACATTAACAGAATCTTGCAAGTCTGAAAGTACAGATCTCCCACCTGTTTTTACTGCTTGATCAGTTAGGGCAGATCCCTTCTAAGTTTCTTTCTCTACCCATTACTCAGTTGAGGGTTCCGCTCCCTTTTATCTAATTCCCTAGGTAGCATCTCTCCCCCGACCCTATCTTCCAAGGTCATTCTCACATTCTCACACAACAGAAGAAGAATTAGTAAAGATTCTAACTAAGCTATGTCAGCAAATTTGGAGAACGACACAGTGGCCAACAGATTGGAAGTCAATCTACATTCCAGTACTAAAACAAGGAGACTTACCAGAGTGTGCCAGCTATCATACAATATCCTTTATTTCACATGCTAGCAAAATAATGCTTATGATCATCCAACACAGATTAGAGCCCTACATGGAAAAGGAGATAACAGATATTCAGACTGGCTTTAGAGAAGGCCAAAGAACAAGAGACATAATTCTCAACTGGATAATAGAGAAAGACAGAGAATAATAGAACGAAGTCTATGTGCTTCATTGATTATAGAAATGTCTTTGATTGTGTTATGATCATGCCAAACTATGGAATGTGCTTAGAAAAATGGAAATCCCAGGACATCTCTTTGTCTTCACATGAAACCTACAGTATACACAAGTCAGGAAGGCAGAATACAAACAGAACATGGTGAAACAGACTGGCTCCAAGTTGGCGAAGGAGTGAGACAAGGTTGTATACTCTCCCCTTATTTATACAACCTATATAAAAGATGAACATGGTTTTAAAATTGGAGGAAGAAATATCAATAATCTGTGTTATGCTAAAGAAACTACTCTGATACCTGAACATGCTTTCTTGCATGCTTTCATAATGAAATGCATCCTGCATGCTTTCATAATAAAAGTCAAGGAGCACAGTGAACAAATGGGATTAAAATTAAATATAAAGAAGACCAAACTAATGGCAACAGGTACAACAACCAGCTTTGGAACTGACAATAAAACATCAAAGTGGTAGATACCTTCTGCCTTTCAGGATTAGCCATCAACAGAAAAGGAACAACCAGTCAAGAAATACGCTGTAGACTAGCACTTGGTACAGCAGTCAAGAAGGCTTTGGAAAAGATACTCAAATGCTATGATATAACGTATATCTGTACCTAGCAAAGTAGTGTAAGCAGTGGTGTTCCCTGACACTCAATGGAAGCAAAGAGTATTGACACTTTTGAACTTTAGTAGTGGAGAGGACTCCTGAGAATAGCATGGATAGCCAAGAAAACACATAAATGGATCATCGAACAAATCAGTCCAGAATTCTCACTTGAGGCACAAATAACCAAGCTCAAATTATCCTACTTACATGAAGACTTAGTTCTCTGAAGAAGGCTCTAATGTGGGAAAGGCAGAAGAAAAGAGAAGAATTGGAAGATCAGCAGCAAGATGGATGGACTCAGTTACAGTGTACAGTGACAATGGGTGGACTGTCGGAAGACCTGAAGGACCAAGTCAGTAACAGATCATCACAAAGAAAAACTATGTGGTCACTAAGAGTTGACACCAATTCGATGGTGCATAATCAATCAAATCAATGCCAACAGCATATCAGCTATTATATGTAATAAGTTTAAGAACAGGCTTACTTTCTTGCTTACACTCAAACTTCAAAGAATCTAATTAGGCTCCGTTCAAGAGCACTTTCTTTTAGGAGCCCTTGATTGAAGAGAATGTGTGCAATTAACACATACTATATTGGAGATGCAATGCTTAATTATTTGCTTAGATCAAGTGATTTATTGCCAAGCATCACTTTAAAAGAGACTTTCTCTTTTTGCAATACACAGAAGGAACGCTTCTTTTAAGATGGTGTCTGCCTTAATGCGTGAATATATTATCTGAAAATGTAGAAAAATATTTCTTGTTTCGGAAACACTGGCTTTACCCAGCTGTAAGTTGTGCAGGTTTTATTTGACGTCCATTTGGTTGAGTACAGTTTTCCAAAATATACACATAACCATTAGGTAATTGGCTGGCATACCATCCTTCCTGTGAAGGAATCGGTCTGGACTGCAGGAACCGCACATGTTTAGCATACAGAACATCAAGGCTCAGTCACTGACAAGAACTGAGTAGCAAATGATATGAAAGATCTTGCTGTAAGGCAGTGCTTTTCAACCTTACCAACTTTAAGGCTGGCTGGCTGGAGAATTCTGGGAATTGAAGTCCACTCATCTTAAAGTTGTCAAGGTTAAGAAATACTGCTGTAAGGAAAAACTGAGTAGACCAATTAGTTTCATTTTCTATAACTGAATAGACCAATTAGTTTCTATGACTGAGTAGACCAATTAGTTTCCGTTTCATGTGTTTTAGACAGACTGAAAGATTTTGCTCAAGGCTCTATGAACTCCTTTTAAAAAGTATATCCCCTCCCCGGCTATCTGTCTGACCTTTGCAAGAAGTGTACTCTGCAAACTAAGATTTGGATTATTTATTGGCAGGAGCAAGCATTTTTCCTCTGTGGCTTATTCTGGATACCTAGAACTTGTACCTAAACAGATCTGTGTGCCCAGGGTTACATTTTTACATTCCAGTCATTTCAGTGGGAATCAACATAGCTTTTACTATAGGAGTGTTGTGAAAAAACTTTCTTGCTTCAGAAGGTTTGTGATGTGATGTTTGTGATAAAGTTTGTGGACTTGATTTGCAAATGAAAATGTCATTTGTTCGTGAGAGCTTCCTAAAAATGTATGTGTCTGTGTCTGGTGCTAACAGGAAGCAATTTGAAGGAAAAGTTGAAATTGCAATGCTGAGGACTTAATTGCCTGGAGAATGCTTTGCTGAATACTATGGGTCTTTTTGAGTAAATACTCATAGCATTGTCCTTTTAAATTACAGGATGCAAAAATATTTTCAGATTTTAGCCCATAAAAGTACATGTTATAGTTCTTTTTTTAAAGGTGCCACAAAGCTTTCTGTTGTCCTACTGGAAGTAGTCTTAACATGATTTTACTGAATACTTCTCTTACTTGATATGGTTGAGTAGGAATCAGTTGAAATGAGCCTCAGACTTCTTTTTCCTTGTCCCCATCAATGTGTGATCAAAAGATGGAGTTGAGAGGATTCCCCTTCTGCTTTAATTGGCTGCACAAGTTACTGTGCTTTTTAAATCAGAAACTATGCTTACCAGTTTTGAAAGCCACAAAGTTGATTGTTTTTAGCAAAACTTCATTAAGGTAAACCATGGTTGATTGTGCCCGCTGATTTGACAAACTACAGTTAATTAAAAGTGGAGGTGAAAAGTTCTAGTCGCCTCCTTACCTAGATGAGAGATCAGAGATGTTTCAGGTTGCTCTGACTTACTTATTGTGCAAGGCATGGTTTAGCACACTCTTGGCCAAACTGGGGGCCTTTAGCAACTCCCACTATTGGTCAAGCTGATTGTGAATTTTTGAAGATGAATTTTTTTCAACACATCTAGAAGATACCAGCTGGGCAAAAGCTGTTTTTAGCATGTCCTGTGATTACTCACATTATTTTGATATTGATAGTATACACATGCTTTATTCTTTGCATCTTTTGACTGTACCAGATTAAAAATGAAGGTGGAGCTTGCTGACTTTGCTTCTCAAGGCCACCTGTTGATTTGTGCCACAATGTAACTGTGAGCTACAGCAGTTTAGGTTTTACATTATGTTAAACAGCTTTCCCTTAGTGCCATTTTTGTGACATATAAATACAATGCAGCTAGGATCAGGTAGTCCTCAACTTACGACCATTCTTTTAGTGACCGTTGAAGTTACAAAGATGCTGAAGAAGCAACTTACAACCAGTCCTTGCATTTTCTGTCACAGCATCCGCATGGTCACATGATCAAAATTTGTGCGCTTGGCAACCAGCATGTATTTTTGACGGTTGCAGCATCCTAGGGTCATGTGATCGCCATTTGTGACCTTCCCAGCTGGCTTCTGACAAGCAAAATCAGTGGGGAAACTGCATGATTCACTTAATGACTGTGTGATTTGCTTAACGACCATCGCAAAAATGTTGTAAAATTGGGTGTGGTCATGCGATGCCTTGCTTAATGACCATAATGCTGAATGACAAATTTTCCATCCTTATTGTGGTCATAAGTCGAGGACTACTTATAATAGTAAATGTCCAATTTACTTAAGCTCAGTATTTTTTTTTTAAATAAATATCTTGCAATAATGGATAAATTGTGCATTTCCCAAAGAACTGTGCTACATCAATCCTGCTGTTAATTCTTGAGTCAAAAAAAATGTTGGGGTGGGAGAGAGAGTAGCAGTACTCTGAATGAATGAACAAATGAATGAAAAGGTGCTGGTGATAGGGAGATTATTTGTCTTCTCAAATTGAAAGATGGCTAAGCTAAATAATAACAGTAGACCATACAATAATCTAACTTTGGTTTAACTGCTCTAATAGTAAGACACTCCTTGGACTAGCACCTTGTCCTTTTAATGGATCTGACAGACCCAGGGAGATAAATGCGGCATTTTTAGAGCAGAAAACTTCCTTATCATCAGTATCTCACTGATTTCTATACCAAACACTACTTAATGTGTCTTCTGTTTTAATGTTATTATGGTGTGTAAGGTTTCTTGGTAACCAAGAATGAAAGTTTTAAAATGTCCCTGCATACAAAGTGAAGTCCAGCTTAATAAATTGGTGAAATTATGAACAGCGTCTATATGGCAACGTTGTGGAAGTAGCTTCCTGTTAAGTATTTTTTTACTTACTGGTTGAGTTTCTAGCCGTAAGGCAGTGTTGTCCAAACTTGGCCACTTTAAGATGAGTGGACTTCAACTCCCAGAATTCCCTAGCCAGCATGGCTGGCTGGGGAATTCTGGGAGTTGAAGTCCACTCATCTTAAAGTGGCCAAGTTTGGACAACACTGCCATAAGGTTTCCTGGTGAAGTTCCACCTAAGTACTAACCAGGTCTGATCCTGTTTAGCTTTTTGAAGCTCAGCCATTGAAGAGGCCTTCCACCTGGCTGTATTGTTTTCATAAGATATACTTGAACATTGGAGACTGATAGCTCTCATGCCAAGTGCTTGAAACTGCTATTCAAATACAGACAAGCTTTATATTTTATTTTTATTTTTTTGTGGAATAAGTGACTTCTACTGAAATAACAAAAATAATATTTTTGCAGCTGTTTGCACAAAGTCTGTAATCTTGTTACTCAGTTGAAGATTGGTATAGACTAAATTCTCATTCCATTTCCAGCATGCTATTGGCTGGGAACTTTGGGAACTGTAGTTGTAATGCATCTGACAAATATTAGATAGATAATGGCTATTTAAGCAAGCAAATAGAATTAGGCATCCTAAATATGTTTGTAGGCCTTTGGCTTTGACAAATATTTATGCCACAGTTAATTGGAAAATTAATTAATAACTGAGTGAGTTACATGACCAGGATAGAGCAAACACATTGCTATATATCCAGAGTTATATATTAGCACTTGAAGAAATGTACTGGGTGGTAGCTCTCAAAACACCTCAAACTAGTACAGGTCAGTCAGTCAAAAAGTATTGTTTCATCAATACTAGGTGTGTTGAAGACAGATTATTAAACCAGAAAATTTAAAAGATTATCACAGAGCCCTTGAAGACAACTGTATCAATGAAGGTCACAGTCTGGATTTGAAGTTGTAGCACGTTACTATGAAAATTGTTGCTGCAAAAATAGAAGCTACTGAGTTCCACATCTTTATCAGCAATAGTTTTTTTGTTAATCTGTTGTTGCTTTCTGTGTTTTGAATATTCTGTTGTGGATATTTGTTTTTGATTTCATGCTTAAGTAGAATTATTTCAATCTTTGTTTTGGAGTTCCCTCTTAGTCTGTTATCTGTGGTGATAGATTCAGGTTGGGGACCATTTGAAATTTAAGAAAGATTCTTCTTGATGGTCAGATCTGGAAGACTCAGAATCCTTAAGATCTTCCATACATGGCTGGATTAAAACTCTCCCCTAAACATTAGTTATGCTGGCTGGAGCTTCTGGGAGCTGAAGTTCATCACCATCTGGAGCCCATAGATTTTCCATCCTTGCAGGAGGCTAAACTGGATGGATTTACAGTATAATCTTTTTTTCTTACTTAATAGTAGCTCTGAAGGA
Organism: Python bivittatus; assembly: GCF_059951505.1. Classification (NCBI taxonomy): domain Eukaryota; kingdom Metazoa; phylum Chordata; class Lepidosauria; order Squamata; family Pythonidae; genus Python; species Python bivittatus. The sequence continues at coordinate 14,960,090 of NW_028277056.1, read as the reverse complement.
AAAAGACATTCTTAACATGCTAGCTATTTTGAAAGTGGGCTATATGCTTAAGTATTTTTGCTCATATATTTTGAGACATACCCCTGTTACTCTGCATATACTTGGCATCAGGTCAACATGTATAGGATTCTGAAATGGTTCCACAAGGATTTTTTTCCTTCACTTCCCAGTCTAGCCTGTAGTTCTGCAGTTTCCTGGAGTTCTCCCATCCAAGTACTCCTCAGGCTTGACACTGCTTAGCTTCTGAACCTAAAGAGGTTCAACCAAAGGCTGGCACAGAATTCAAAATAATGCTTTTAACCCTGAACTCTACCCAGCATTTTCTGCTGTTTAGAATGTCAGAGTTTAGAACTTTTAAAGAGTCAGTTGCGCTAAATTGCCATTACAGGAAAAATAAGTGATTAAGACGCGAACTGAGAATTAATAGTTCTGGGTAAGAATTAGTGTGATAAAAATCCAGCTTCTAGTAAAATGCAGGCTTCCTGGCTCCCTCTGAAATTTGGATGTATTATAAAGGAAGTATATTGTTGTGTTTTTGAAGAGAAAATACTGCCTGTCCTGTTTATTCCCTATTTATTATTCAACATTATTTTTTAACCAACTTTAATCAAGATGAATGTGCTCCAAGAATGCATTGATATCTCCATACAGCATCCTTCTCCAACTTGGCACCCTCCAGATGTGCACATGCAAATTTGCAAATGGAAATTCTAGCCATGTGGGAATTCAGGAGTTGTGGTATCTCTGGAAGATAGAAGGCTGCAGTATAGTTTTAAAATGTTGCTGCAAGATTAGAGATGAAATTAGTGGGAATAAACCCTTTTGCATTATTTCTGCTATACTGATGTGCCAAAGGCACAACCAGACAGGTGTGTTAAGGTGCTATGTTTTGGTTCCCAAGTCAGCAGAAAAGTCCTGCTGATATAAATTGTGCTGCCAAATTGCTGAGCCCTTTTCTGGCCCAGGAATTAGGCTGGCAAGGGACACTGTCTTTACTGTTTTAATGTGGGACAAGTTAAATGATTGGTAGATCTCCTCTAGTTCCATTTCTCCTCTCACTGAGGATCATCTGCTGGCAGGAACAACAATTACCACTCTCCTTATCATGTGGTGGGGCTGGGTTGAATGAGTGCAAGGGTCCCTGGGATAGGCAGAGCAAGAGAAAGGTCACAGATATGGAGGTGCTTTGCTTCTGTGACCCATCATTTGGGCTATTTGGGAACATGGAACTAGTGTTCTTTTGGGAAAGCACTAGCCCCCTGTTCAGAAGCAGCCTGATTTAAATTGTAGGCATAGAGGAGAGGTTGTAAGAACTATTGGGGTCTTTCCTCCTCTTTCACCATGCCCCCTTCTTCTGCACCTGTGACTTGTCACTCAGGCTAACAGGTAAAGAGGAAGGTGAAGGGAGAAACATGAGGGAGTGATCAGTAACAAGTGAACTCCACCTTTGAAGAGTAGGGCAAAGGAATGGCAGTGTTGGTAGCAAGATGTCACATTGTGGAGAATTAGCCTGTGGAGTAGACAGATGATATAGGAGGAGGCAAAATGCTATCCTTCCTCTTAATAAAAAAAGAAAGCACAATCATTGGAAGAAGCAGTGAAAAACCTATAATGCACCCATTGGTGTTAGAATCAGCAACACAGACCTAGTAGAACTTGCCTCTCTTTCCCTGCTTAAAGTGATCTTCAGTACAGCATAAGACTAGCCCTTGCTCTACAGAGGGTTTTTAACAGAGCAGTAAACTCATGTAGATGTAAGATTTCACAAGCAGTTCAGAAAGCACCACTCAAGCATTATGCAGGCAGATGTCTTTGTGGAAGCCAGGTCTCCACTTTTTCCTCTCAATGACCAGAGGGGACAGGGCATGTCTTCAGCAGCCTGCAGTGGCCAGTAGGGGCTGTGCTAATCCCAGTGCCTTTGCTAATCCCAGTGCCTGACCACATCATCTTCACATCATTAATGAAATATCAAGATTGTATCCATGGCTAAAATTGGTACAGGAGAAGAAGGAAAATACTGGAACAGTTAAAGAAAAATTTAAATTGCCTACATTGTGGGTCAAGGTGAGACATCATAAGGACATGCCATTGATTGATTGATTATATGCCATCAAGTTGTTGTTGGTTCTTAGCAACCACATACAGTGGTACCTCGGGTGACGAACACTTCTGTTCATGACCAATTTGGGTCACAAACAGCACCGTTCGCAAAATTTTGCTTCTGTTCGCAAACTCCGCATCGGATGACGAACAGGATCCGCGGCCATTTTCCCTGCTGACACACGTGGTCGTGGCTTCCTGTAGGGAGGGGGACTCTCCCTCCAAACAGTAACCGCCTCCCCACCCGCCTTCCTGTCCTCCACGCCTCAAGCAAGGTTAGTGTTCTCTCTCTTCATACTGTACTGTACTTTGTTTCATATTTTTGTGGTTTAAAAAAAAAATACATATGGTTCAGAACGGATTAACTGTATTTACATTGAACCTCATGGGAAAATTTGATTCGGTTGGTGACCAAAATCAGTTGGCGACCAAATTCGTAGGGGTCAGAACGGATTAACCATATTTACATTGAACCTTATGGGAAAATTTTATTTGGGTCGCGACCAATTCGGGTCACGACCAGAGTCACGGAACGAATTAAGTTCGTGACCCGAGGTACCACTGTATATAGATTTTCTCCATGATCCCTAAGCTGGTCCTTCAGCTCTTCCAATGGTGCTCTCATCACTATTGTAACTGAGTCCATCCACCTTGCTTTTGGTCATCCTCTTCTCTTTCCTTCCAGTTTTCCCAGCATTACAGCCTTCTTCAGAGAAAGGACATGCCATATAAACCCTGTTATAAGGGTTGTTCCTGCTACAGTTAGGAAGACATGAGAGTGAACCTTGTTGCTTTAAGACCATGCAGATGCTATCGTTTTTCCATGCTGTGGAACTCATAGGGATAAAGTTTCATAGGAACTCATAGGGATAAAAGGAAGTTGTCTACTAACACTTGCAGAGATTTGCATTCTCTGACTTTGTAAATCTTTCACTTTAAACATGTGTTCTGTTCTTTTAACATATTTTTGTCTTGAATGTTTTTGCATGTATTTCCTTAAGTTCTTTTAGAACTCATAATTTTATACACACAAGCTATGTGTTGGCATACTTGTTACCCCAGAGCCTGAATTAATTTCCATTTTTCACTAGCCAAAAGTAAATGTTCAGTCACAGGGCCAGATCAAGACATTTTGTTGTTCATGGTAGTCAGTAAACAGTACTCTTGTCCCCCTCATCCCCAGGTCAAGGTGTATAATATCCCAAATCAGCTAAGTGATATTTTTGGACATGATGAAAAAAATCCTTGGTAATAAACCCAAAACATTAACAGATTAACTTGCTGTCCTTTCATGCCATCTAAAAACCTGTAACCTGAGGCAGCTGGTTCATTTTGACTAATGGTAGAGTTGGTCCTGATCACAGACAATCAGATGAAAACCCAGATAAATCTGATTCTAGTTCCTTTGCTTAACCCAAGGTGGAAATTTGCAACACAATCCTTTTTTACAGATCCTTATATTTTTGCCTTTTTTTTTTTGGAGGTGAATGAGTCTTAATGGGCAAGCATGTGTTGCAAATTGCCTAAAGCAGCATTTCTCCACCTCAGCAACTTTAAGACATGTGGATTTCAACTCCCAAAATTCTCCTGGCCAGCATTCTGGGAGTTGAAGTCCACATATCTTAAAGTTGCTGACGTTGAGAAACACTGGTCTAAAGCACTTCAATCTGAGTTGATGAGGTTTCAAAGATGAAATTATGCCTTTAAATTCATCTTAACCCCCCTCCCAATGGGGCCAGAGTTTCAGTTTATAAGATTTTAAGTTATTTGTTGTAAATCATATTAATCCATACTATTATAAGCATGCACTCTATCACCTGAGGCAGCTGGTTCATTCTGACTGATGGTAAAGCTGGCCCTGATCTTAACCAAATGAAATCCCAAATAAGTCTGATTCTAGATGCCACTGATTCAGTGGCATCTGCAGGGGGTTAAAACAGACAAGATGATGATCATGGAATTGCAGTCTAAGCCCCGCTACTTTGTATGTTCATCCACATACAAAGGCATTGGGTTTGATTGCACCACCATGACCACTATTTTGCTTGTCTTCACATACACACACATCCCACAGATGCAACTGGCATTAAAAGATTGTGTAGCAATTTGCTGAATAAAAACATTTTTATACTCATTGGCTTGGCTGCCTGCCTGTTGTAGGTGCTTAACAACTTCCTTCTAATAGCTCACTGCTCTCTTACTGCTGTATATCACCATTGGCTGTATTATCCAGATCCTGGTGACTGCTTGGCCCTTAAAGATCCTGAGGAAGGATCTAGTAAAAGGAGAACTGGCTTGGTCCAAGAGAACGAAAGGTCAGTGGAAAAGCAAAGGGAGAAATCTAAAGAAAAGAAAATGGGGAGAGAGAATAGGGAGGAGATCATATACTTCGCTAAAATCCTCTCAGATCCTTTGAAAAATAGCTCTATCTTCAGAAACAATATAACTTGCACAAAGGGAAGAGCTGATTTGTCTTTGTTATTTGGCATGGACTTGAATGTTTGGATTTCCTTCTTGGGGACTTGCCATTTTTTGAACATAGGAGGTTGTCTTGGCAGCCTCTCCACATGCCAATGAATTGCAGTTTATCCTTTAGAAGAAGATGCAGAAATGAAAAAAGTTTGACACATCCAGAGGAATGATGATACCACGATTGATATATTTCTCAGGCTGTGCTTTTTAAAAATGGAAATCTTTTGCTTTGCTTCAGTCTTAGTGCTTGACCAAAGTTTCTCACTTCTATCTACCAATAGGACAGGTCCCTGCTCTTTTAGAGAGGGTTTTTTTTGGAGGTGACAACATCTGGAGGACTTTAAGCTTGGAAGTTCAGCAGAGTTAGGCAGGAGAACAGTAGGGAATGCCATTAGGATGATGAAAAACCACCCTGGAAGAAGGGAATGACAAGCCCATCAGGTACTGTTACCAAGAAAACAACATGGAGAAATCCATGAAGCCATCAAGAGTTGAGCATGATTCAAAGGAGACTTTACCTTTTTTGGTTTTATGCCCTTGGGTTCTTTTTACCTTCTGAAGTTGTTTGTCTTCCCTAATCAGTAGGAATTGGGATTAAAGTGGTGATTTCATTATAGCATTTATGTTGTCCATAAAATTCTGCCAGATTTATCTCTTTGGCAAAACAATAATTATTGGTTCCAAAGTAGGCCGTACTCCATTCAAGTGTTTTTAAGACTGCAATAAGATTTATGCTTCTGAGAATGAGCATGATTGATCCTTCTGTCATTTTCTGAATTATTTTTCTTCCACATCGAAAACCAGCCTTAAATCAACAGTTTGTAGATTAAGATTGCTGCATTTTGGCTGCAAAAGAAAAGAAAAGAAAAGAAAAACAGGTAACTCTTAGAGTATTATCTTTCTTTGCTGCCATCTATTGGTTGTCCAAAGGTTTGCACCCGGATATGGACACCTTACTCAGGTTTTTACACTTGAATCTTGTAAGCTTTCGCCAGCATACCCAATGGTTTAAGGATGGAGGAATATATGGAAGCTTACACATTATCCATTTTTGCCTTAAACTAATTATGTTCTACCAATAGAGGTGAACACGTGTAGCTCAGGGTTGAACTGTGGAGCCCTTGGGGTTCTCTGAGCTTGGTTCTTTTCTTGCAAATGTTTCATTACCAAGGTTCAGAGAATCCCAAGGACTCCATAATGATGTTGTTTGCATCTAGAGCAATTCTGGGATTTGCTTACTCGGTTTGTGAATAAGTTTGTGATTTATATATATGTATATATTTTAACTCATATTTTTATAATACAGTTTTGTTTTTGTTTTTTTAATCTGGGCTCAGTCATTACTGACTCTGCAGTGACTGCTTGGATGAGTCCTTGCAGTTTTCAAGGCAAGTGTTTTGGAAGTGGTTTGCCAGAGCCTCCTTCCTAGAGCAGAGCCCAGCTGGCACGTGCAGGAGGCGGGGTTTCCGTTGCTTCGCGCCCTTTTTGGGCGAGTGCGGTTTTCGCGTTTTACCGGCAACTGCTCCTGACTCCTTTCCAAGGCACCGCCAGCATTTTTCCTCCCACTGGAGTGAGAGTCCCCATTTATCTGCTCACGTGAGTTTTCGACCTGTTGGGTTGACAGGAACTGGGGAGGAAACAGGAGCTTACCCTGTTTAACGCGAAGGCTGGACTCGAACCGCTGAAGCGTCGACCATTTCTGGCCGGCAACTTTCAGCGTCATTAAGCCACTGCGCCACCATGTCCCCCTATAATACAGTACCCATCTCAAAATAAGTGCCAGCAATTTACAGAGGTTAAAATCAAAATAACAAAATTTGAATCCAAGATTCACGTGGACACCCAATTATCAAACCATTCCAGAACATCAACGCATGAATGCCCATTCAAACATAATTGCCTTATGGACTCTATAAGGGAAAGTGAGGACTTTGATTGGAATTTGAAAGTCTATTGGCCACCAGGACAGTAACTAAATGGGTATTACACTACCATAATAACTCAGGCCTGTTAGCTCTGTGGCTGCTGTATTCTGCCCCAACTATAGCTTCCAAGTCATTTTCAGAGACAGCCCCATGTAGAGCAGAGCAGGATTTTTTAAAATCATTTCAAGGCTTTGTATGATTGCCTTTCTGCCAAAAAAAAAAAAAATGCATTACTACTTCATATTAGACTAAATGACCTGAAATTGGAATTGAAATATATTCTAAGATTGCTTGATGGAAGCTCACATTTGTACTTTTACTCTGAGATATTGAGAGGGAGAAAAAAAGGAAAGCATTTCGTTTTTTTTCCTTGATCACTGCAATTTGTCTGATTCTGGTTAGTTTATTTATTTCACAAATTAATATGCCACCCCAATTGTAAAACCTGTGGGGTCTTACAGTCGCAGAAATAAATAATCATAAAAAACCCAAATCATATAAACATAAAAAACAGATTATAATATATAAAAGTACAAAATCCAGATAGAAAGAAAAAAAAATCATGCAGCCATAGAACTAACATCTTACTTTTAGTTACTGAATCAATTGTAGCAGATTGAGTTTGTTCAACAAAGTAAATTATAAGCTATTGCCTCAAACCATAGTGGCTAGTTTCATAGAACATAGTAAACCAGAACCCAAACAAACATATTACAGTTTATCGTGATTTATGAATCATGGAATTTGGCGCCTCTTTCAGTTTAGGACTAGCTTTACCCCAAAAAGTTGGTCAGGGGGTGAATTACCTTCTGACTTTGATAATTTCAGGAAACGAAGATGATAGCATCAAATTAGAAGTTCTGTTGTCAGCTGCAGATCTGGAGTCTCCTAGTCCTTGAAAATGATTTGAGAACATTGTTAAAATAAATGTACACGGCGGTGGACATTTTAATTATTTAATGACGTTTTGATTCTCTGGTTTGCAAACTATTGTCCCTGTTGTGTGCAGGCTTGAAAGTTGGTGAACCCTTTTGAATGTTCAATATTTCTGCATAAATATGACCTAAAACGTCTGTTCTCCACACAAGTCCTAAAACTAGATAAAGAGAACCAGTAAACAAGTGAGTCAAAAACATACTTGTTCATTGATTTATTGAGGAAAATCATCCAAAATTTGTGTGTGGCAAAAGAATGTGAATCTTTGCTTTCAGTAACTGGTGTGCCAGTAATGGCCAGTAATGGCCAGTAATAGCTGCAACTAAATGTTTCCAATAACTGTTGATCGGTCCTGCACATTGATTTGGAGAAATGTTCGCGCATTTCTCCTTAAAGAACAGCTTCATCTCAGGGTTGTTTGAGGGTTTCCTTGCATGAACTACCCACTTCAGCTCCTTCCACAACATTTCTGTAGGATTAAGGTCAATGGTTGATTTGGCCATTCAAAAACATTAACTTTCTTCTGCTTTAACCATTCTTTAGTCATACAACTTGTGTGTCTGTACCTGCAAAGATCACTGTGCAGGCAGTGGTTTTTTTTTTTCTGATTTCTGTGACTCTATGGATATGAAAATTGAAGATTGAAGAAACAGGAATCCTTGGGGTCTCTGAGCTTGGTTGTTTTCTTGCAAACGTTTCATTACCTGGCTAGGTAACATCTTCAGTGCTAGAATGGAATGGAGTTTGCTCTCTGTTTATATACTGTGGCATGCCCTGCCAGTGTTGGTGGGGGTGGGGGTTTTGTTTTGTTTTATGTTATTTTCCCTCTGGTAGTTCCTTGATTAGGGTATTGTTTACTGCTTGATTGTATGTCTGGTGGTAATCTTGGTGTTAATCTCTATTTATCTGGGTGATGATTGCTGGTGAAGTGATCTTCTGGTCTTTTGTCTCTTTTGAATAGTATGTAGATGCTGTTTATCTCTATGTGTCTGTTAATGGCTGCCTTGTCTGAATACCAAGCTTCCAAGAATTCCCTCACATTTTTGGATTTAGCTTGGTCTAAGATGCTGAGAGTTTCCCAGTTGAAACTATGGTTAAGTCTGTCTGTGTGTTGTGAGATTAAGGAATTTAATCATGTCTTCTGACTGCTAGTTGGTGCTCATGGATGCGCTCCGCAACCCTTCTGCCTGTCTGTCCTACATAGTGTTTGTTACAGTCCTTAACACTGTATGTTGTAGATGACTCCTGTTTTTTCTTCTTGGGCTACTGGGTCTTTTGGTTTGCTTAAGATGTTTTGCAGGGCTTTAGTTGGTTTGTGTGCTGCAGAGATGCCATATGGTTGTCTGTTGGTGGTTTCTAAGATGTTTCTGATGTATGGCAGTGTGATCCTTTTCATAGCTTGTGTTGGTTGTAGGCTGAGTGGTCAGGCACTTTTTGATAAAGTTGTGTGGATATCCATTTTGTTGGAAGATATTATATAGGTGGACTGCTTCCTTTTTCTGCTGTTCTGGGTTGCTGCAATGCCTTTGTGCTCGCTTGAATAACATTCTTACACAACACTTAATCAAAAATCAAATTCAACTTTCCATTTCTGTTGCAATAAACACTACAGTGTGGCAGCAATACTTATTTTGGCTCTGAAGCTCCAGATTGCTAATTTTTTTTCTGAAGAGAAGTATGCTCTTTTATACTGCCCTTCACTTTTCCTATGGCTGAATTTATGTGGTTGCTAAGAAGACCACAAGGTAAATGAACTTCTCTTTGTTTTTATCACAATTTGCTAACTCAGAGGCATCTAAACCAAAAGGTTTCAAGAACCTTCCTTCCTTCCTTCCTTCCTTCCTTCCTTCCTTCCTTCCTTCCTTCCTTCCTTCCTTCCTTCCCTCCCTCCCTCCCTCCCTCCCTCCCTCCAAAATGAATTGCTTGCTTTTGTTTCTGTTTCTTTCTAAATGCTATAGACAATAAAGGCACTACAAGATATTTTTTTTAACTATTTTTATGTTCCTTGGATGCATGTTGCTTAGTCCAGGGTTCCAGACTAGCATATTCATTCCAAGCTACCACATTTGCTATTAGGTTTTCCTACCAAGGAAGATCAGTATCCTAAGACAGCAATTGTGTCTTAACCATGCAAAAATGTAATGAGACCATGATTATTCATCTATGTTCTTTTCAAAGTGCATACAATTAAGGGAGATGGAACACTAGATACACACGTACTGGACTGGGAGTAAGCCATTAGGAGGCAGAGGGTGATGTTGGAAATGGTTGGGGATCTACATGCTCAGCACAGAAATATTTACGTATTAGACTTCTAGACAAATAGTGAAATATTCAGAATGAGTGCAGTAAATCAATAAATCAATGATGGGAAGGGATCGCAGACAAAATGAATGTGTTAAAATAACAATGCTTTCATCCTGTGTTTCTTTGCCAGCTCTTTATAGATCTGTTTTTCATGACTTCGTTTCTCCGTTTTCTTTGAAATGAATGAATGGGTATGCCTTGGGAATCCAGTGTGTCCTGAGTCAGAGCACTGGCCCATTTAGCCATAGTCATGTCTCTTTTCTGGCTTGCAGCAACTCCCCTGGGTGTTACCTAAACAACTTTTCCAGATCTGCTACTCATAAAGCTGCTGGGATTTTAATTCTGTTTCTGCATGTAAACCATATGTTGAACCATTTGCCCTATATTGCACTGGAGACTGTCATATCAAAGTTGGCACAGATTATCTCCTCCAGATCAGTGTGAGAAGCTCCTAATGTTTGATGGCTCATTATGTTATTGACTAAATCAGTGTTTCTCAACCTTGGCAACTTCAAGATGTGTGGACTTCAACTCCTAGAATTTCCCAGCCAGCATTGAAGTTGCCGAGGTTGAGAAACACTGGACTAGATCATGATGAGAAATAATTTGTAAATGCTATTGCTGGGCTTGGAGATGTGCTACACAATTATTTTTTTTTTATTTGGTATTGGTACTTGAGCCTCAAGCTCATGCTGTCAATTGACATTGAAGGTCATTATGTGTGCCACTTAAAATGAAACAGATGAGTGTGACATCAGATATGACTATGCACTCTAGCAGATGAAAGATTGGGTTGCATCCAATCCATTTGTCTTTTAAAAGCTACAAGATGCCTTGCTAGTGTATATCATGTTGTATCTTGCTTTAGAATGGATACAATTCTAACCCGCCCTTGCTGTGACTTGTGAAAGATGCCATCAGGTAGGGCCAACTGAGTATGTGAAAGGATGTCTTTCCGGTATTTGTATGCATGCTTGTAAGGTGGTTTGCTCACTCTAAGACAATTTTATAAAATTTATCAAAATAGGCATACTCAACAAGTCCATTCAGAAACTGACAAAGACTTTTCCATACTAATTAAAAGCATTTGAAAATAAATATTCAAATAAAAAATAGTTCAAAACCAACCAGAACATGAAACAAGTTACGCAAGGCTTGTTTGAAACACCATCCAACTATGAGGATCTTCCTAGGAAGGAATTCTGTAAACATGGGACCAGCAAGAGTCCCTGTCTTTATTGTCTATTAACATATATAGTCACAAGCACTGTCTCTAAAGCTGGTTCTTGGCCAATCCCTGAAAGGCAAGGGTTAAGTTCTACCTGTTTAGGGCTTTTGTAAAATAAATTGTGGCAAACCACTTCCGAAACACCTTGCCTTGAAAACTGCAAGGACTCGTCCAGGCAGTCACCGTAGAATCGGTAACAATTGAGTGCGGATAAAAATAAATAAATAAATTGATATCATCATTATCATCATCATCATCATCATCATCATCATCATCAAATAATTTATGAGAGTATGATGAAGTATTGGGCAAGGCTGGATCCATGGCATTTCTCCTGTTGGAAATGAATTTCTTGTTCCAAGAACCATCTACATCTGAAATAAATCTGCCATGTGCACAGTGATTAATGATCTCTTATTCTGCTTTGCTTCAGTGGTTAATCTGGTGCTCTGCTTGCTCATGTTATATAACTATTATTTCATTTTGTTCAGCTGCTTTTACTTACACTTCTGTACGTTAAGGGTTGTAGTTCACCTTTTTCAGATGAATGTTTTATATTTATTCATTAATTTATGTTTTCAGAGAGCGAAACAATCTTTATTTTGGAACTTTGCATTTTACTGCTATTGGAAACAAATACTGCCATCCTAAAGTTGGGTTTCCCAACTTTATTTATTTATTAATCAATCTAATATTAAGAGAAGCTGGATTGGAAGCAGATGAGCATGGTTTTCAACTGGAGGAAGAAGCATCAATAACCTCGGCTATGCTGATGCCACTACTCTGATAGCTGAAAATGCAAAGGATCTGCACACTCTAGTAATAAAAGTCAAAGAGCAAAGTGAAAAAGGGGACTAAAATTAAATATAAAGAAGACCAAACTATTGACAATAGGTACAACAACTAGCCTTGGAATTGGCAATGAAGATATTGAAGTGGTGGATAGCTTCCGCCTTTTAAGATCAACCATCAACAGAAAAAGAACAAACAATCAGGAAATATGCCAGAGATGAGCACTTGGTAGGGCAGCCATGAAGGCCTTGGAAAAGATACTCGAATGCTGTGATGTGTCTATACCTACAAAGATCAGAATTGTGCAAGCCATGGTATTTCCTGTGACACTCTATGGAAGCGAAAGTTGGACTTTGAAGAAGCAGGATAGGAGGATTATTGACACTTTTGAACTTTGGTGTTTGAGAAGACTCCTGAGAATATCGTGGACAGCCAAAAAAGTAAACCAGTGGTTCTTCAAACAAATCAACCTAGAGCTCTCACTCATGACACAAATGACGAATTATCCCACAGTACTTCAGACACATTATGCGAAGACCCAGCTCTCTGGGGAATGCTCTAATGCTGAGAAAGGTGGAAGGAAAGAGAAGAAGAAGGACTAGCAGCAAGGTGGATTGATTTAGTCATAGTGGCAATGGGTGCAGTGTTGAAAGACTTGAAAGAATAGGTTAGGATAGATTGTCATGGAGATCTTTCTGTGTGATGCTAGGAGTTGAAAACAACTTGATGGTACATAATCAGTCATCTGCCCTTCCTAAATATACACACTGAATAAAATACCTAGTTCTAGTGCAGAACATATTGTGGGATGATCTTGTCTTCCTCTTGATATCTTTTACTAGAGCTCAGACTATTTTCTCCCTGTACAGGAAAAGGATTGAAAAGATACTAGTAACTCAGAAAAAATACTGTGCATAGACATTTAGTATTAGGCCAGAGAATATGTTAAATATATGGCCACATATTAAGTTATTTAAATGGCATTGTGCCAGTTCAGTATTCTCTAAGTTTGGAGTTAGGCAAACATCTCACATATTTTCCTCTCTAACAGTCATATGTTTTGTCCTTCAGAGACACACAGGAATTTTCATGCAAAGTCAAACAAATGGCAACATTTCCTAGCTTCAGCATTCAGTAAACACAAATATTTAGCCTGAGATGATGACTGTGAGTCTGACCAAAATCCATTCAAGTTGTTCCATAAGACATCTGTTGGGACTAAAGAAAACAGTAACAAACGACCACATGTTTAGAATTAAAATATGAGTGAAAGAAACATAGAGTCCTAGTCAAGTGGATCAATTTAATTTTAAGTGAAATAAACAGAGTCCTACTTAAATGTTTGTCAGTGGACATAGAAATGTGCTGGATCCAATTACTCCCACAATGGTGGACCAGATACCAAAGCAAAGATTATAAACAGAGCATTAGTATTGTAGTTCAATATTGATTGATTATATCAATATTGTATTCAATATTGATATGATGATGGCTCAACATCTGAAGTGCTCCAGTTTTGGGTACAAGAACTGGAGCAACTAGTGCATGCTCCATGAAGCTGGATGCTATATTCCTGTGAATGGTTCTCCACCTGAGACTGTCGTATGTTTACCCAAGACACTTAAATGATGGAGGCTGTGAACCATGATATGGTAGGTGGGCTACAGTTGGTTTGGAGGGATTAGATTAGGCTGTCTTCTATTCACTTGATGCTAAATTGAAATGGGATTACCACATGAATGTCTCATTTCCAAAAAATAAGCTCCAGGGCAGCTGTGAAATACAGGTTGTTCAGTGCTTAGATGTCAAGTGTTGAATGAAACCTCATTACTACAGGTATCATGCTGATAAAGTATCCAATAATTGCATTTCCTTAATGGCAACTTGTTTAGTAAATTTTATGTGAAACATGGGTTTTTAATTATTATGAAGATCATTATGGCAATGAAGACTTTGTTTGGGAACCTTAACTGTAATATCTACTGCTGTAAAAACAACAAACTGGTTTTCCTTCCCCAAAACAGCAGTAGGTTTTGAAGATGATAAAAAGAAAAGTTCTACATTATTTGTATGGAAAGGATTTCTTCACAGAGAAAAAACCGATTTTTATATAAGATTGCTGTTTTGTAGGTTGTGAATTGTTACTCTTACCTTGCAGGATCCTTCCTTCCTTCCTTCCTTCCTTCCTTCCTTCCTTCCTTCCTTCCTTCCTTCCTTCCTTCCTTCCTTCCTTCCTTCCTTCCTTCCTTCCTTCCTTCCTTCCTTCCTTCCTTCTCATGCAGTTTTCATAAACGATCAAGTAAAAGATATTCCTTCCTTCGCAGAACTGATGATGGAGAAAAATATAATGCATAAGGAGATTCTTGACTGAACTGAAGATAAGATTGTAGTTACTGCTTCATATATGGAAAGTGATGCCCACACTTTGGGGGAAAATGCCTGCTATCAGGACCTAATATGATAGGAGATAATAGGAGATCAAATCATTTGAAATTCCTTCAGATACGTTTATTCCCCGCACATTCCAAATTACTTTGTCTGAGAAAGGTGAATTAGAACCTTGCCATTGCAGATTACTGCTGTACATATGAAAGTGACTATCTGTCCATCCATCCATCCATCCATCCATCCATCCATCCTGTCTCTCATTACACAATGCAGGGAAACCAGTGGCATCCATGGGGGGTGTCAAAACCTACATGATGGCAGGTATAGTGTCATAGTCCAAACCTTTCCCTTTTTGTTTTCTGTATGTGTCAACATTGTATGTACATATAGAAGGGGCAAAGGTACTGCCATATTGCAGATTTTGATTTCCCTCCACGTACATTTCTCTGAGGGGAATATTTGATACCCCATTTCAGTCCTAAGATCCAGTGTGGTGTAGTACTTAAAGCACCAGGCTAGAAATTGGGAGACTGTGAGTTCTAGTCCTGCCTTTGTCACAAAGTCAGCTGGGTGACCTTGGACCAGTCATTCAATCTCAGCCTTAGGAAGAAGAAGGCAAGGGCAAACAACTTCTGAAAATCTTGCCTAGAAAACTGCAGGGGCTAGTCCAAGCAGTCACCAGGACTCAACACTGACTCAAAGGCGCGCTCTCTCTCTCACACACACAGTAACGTATTATAGAATATAGTATTGGTTGATTTGGCTGGGGGGAGAAAGTGAGATGCAGAATGCATGTTTGTTTCTCACTTCCTTTCAGTTTGGATTAGGAAAGCTTCAAATGCACATAGATGTAAATAAATGCTTAATCCTCTGGAGAGGGATTATTTATAAACAAGCCTAGCTGAATTGTAGTACTAACCAATTCATTCCTTTGTGTATCATAGGCTGTTGAAACTGGTTGAGTTTAATTCATGGGCTTAAAAAGGTCAAAGTTATATGAGATTCAGATGTTGACTATAAACATCCCTTCGAGAGTTGAATGTTGGTGCTTTTGAAATACTATAATGACTAGGGAACTCAGGCTTCTTTGAGAATGAACCTCATTAATCTCAGGATTTGTTATTTTTGCTTTTTCCTAAACTGGTGGTCTACACCTCCCATCAGTTGCATTCTGCAAATGCTATACTGTCTGGGGATGATAGAGGTTACTATTGTTGTATATGGAAGGTAGGCTTTATTTCTGCCTGTCTTTCAAGAAGCTTGATGCCTTTCAACCCATTGCTGAGCTATATTAAGGACTATCAAATGACCTTCACTGTGAGTGGAAATTCGAACCTAGGTTCCTAATTCCAGAATAAGGGTTCAAAACATTCACAACCCAAAGGTAAAAAACTGTCTTTTTCTGCATTTAATAAGGTACAGATACCTTTCATTTGTATTGAAGGGTACAAAACGTGTGCTTGTGCATATTTTTGAGCAAAGGATCTGATATAAAATATACATTTGAAGTTCATGTCCAAAACCAAACAGTTCACCAGTAACAACGGACGGATCGTAATAACTCACTGCTAATGTCATGGTGACCCTTACATTGTTCATGTCCATAAGATGCTGGGTCTTCCATCTGTTGAGTCATGTTAAACAGGAACAGATTGGTTTGTTCCCATTTAATGTGACCCAAAGCAAGAATAAAACAGCAGAATGTGGCTGCTTAGAGACTATGCACTTAGCCTTCAAGTATTCCGATTTCTTTTATTAAACTTCCCACCAAAATGCAAATGTAGATAATGAAGTTATTTCCAAGATACATTTAGTTGACTGTTAAGAAGAAAGGAATAATCAAAGAGAAATTCAGTAACAAATGATCTGATGGCAATACTTGTTATCTTGCCAGATTAAATATGCCCTGCCGTTCTTGAGGTGATTACAGCCGCTCATTCTGTCTGAAGGCCATTTTATAAGCTGTTCATCTTTTACACCTGCAAAAGGTTTTAAAAAGGTGAAAATTGATTTCAGACTGTATTTTAGAATGGGGATTATTTTTTTTTCTCTTATTAACAATCGAAGGTGCAGAATAATATTCCAGTAAACAGGTAAAATATCTCTGCATCCATCCTGATTAGGTCTGGTGTCCTTTTATTCTGTTTGGAGGCTTGGCTGAGTTAGGGGAGAGTAGTTTATTGGAACGTCATAGTGTACAAGAAGTAGAAGTAGTGAACTTTTGAGTAGGCTGCCAAGTGGTTTGGAACAGGCAAGAGTTGCTTATCATCTCTCTTTTCTACTTTCATTTCATGCTGGCTGTTTTTGATGGCATAGCGTGAAAACAAGATTGTTGCCATTGCCTTTTCTTTGCCCAACTTGATCAATTGTGACTTGGGGCAGCATAAAGTCAGTCCACAAGTAAACAGTCGCATTAAAAACAACCACCAAAAAACAGCCAGGGATCCAAATTTAATATTACATCCCTCCAGATGGGACTCCAGTCAACTTGGCTTCAACACCCAAGGAAAGAACCATATTTTTAATGGCTTTCTAAAGGCCAGCAGAGATGGGGCCAACAGGATTTACTTCTCTGTATATGTTACAGCCATTATGGCAACTTTTCTATGGTACAAGCTGTGTCCTGAATAAGTTTGCATTAGCTTTGATTGCATCTCACTGATTTGGTGGAGAGTAAAGTATGTATGCATATAGCTTATTTCCTCTTCAAAATGATTGGATTTGGAAGTTCTTCCAGTTGGATGGAGATACCTCAATTCTGAGTTATCTGTTAAAGCTGTGCTTCAGACCACTTCACTGCATTGTATTTTTTTTTCTTTCTTTTTCTTGCAGGTCAACATAACTATCTATGTGCAGGGCGGAATGACTGCATAGTGGATAAGATTCGTCGGAAAAACTGCCCTGCGTGTCGCTTGAGAAAGTGCTGTCAAGCTGGCATGATACTTGGAGGTAGGCACTTTGAAATCTTTGATTCATGGAGAGTGATCGTTACAAGTATCTTCTGCACTGAAGGCGCCACTAAACTGGATCAGGGTACTTAGGATCTGACAGCCTTTAAGTCTTGCTTGGTGATCCATTCCATTGTCTGTCTTAGATTTTGTGATTCATGTCTTGAAGTATATGTGCCGCAATGCCAGTTGCTTTGCATAACATTCCCACCCTGTGGCATGCATAACAGACTGGGATGATGTCATGAAGAAGCTGTAATTATATACTTGCATGATGGCATTGAATGCAAGTATATAAGTCATAGCATTTGTGTTATGACATCATCATCCATATGTTGTCTTTTCCTCCCCCTTGCCCTGCTTCATGATCCCAAACCTAACATGTAATAACACCATTATATCATTCAAACTGTGAAAACTACCATGCACAAGTGAAAGGGGGCATATTGATCAACCTATTCTGGTGGGACATAATTAATTCCTTGTATTAGCATGGAAAACTCAGGCCTCAAAGAAATATTCAGTCTAAAAAGTGGACCCTGCACATGTGGGAAAAATGCTAGGAAGAAAAAAAGCATTATAAACCCAAGGACTATTTGGGTGGGTAGGCCTGGATGAAGAAGATGTTCAACCAATTTTGTAAATCAAATTTAACAACAATTAGATTAGAAGTCATTGCATTTCCAATTTAATTGAAATTGAAATAGTAGATTCATTGTGTTGTTTTCAATTTTATTCCATTAGATTTTAAGATTGGGAACTATGTTATGATTTAGTCACTAGAATATGAGCTCATATTGTGTTCTCAAATATCCAGAGATATGAAAATTTGGCAGCCCAACTTAATGGAGTTTAACAATGTGAGGTTTCTTTTATTAGTAATTTAAAAGAAAAAGCTTTATACATCAGAATGATAGTCATTATAAACAAATTGAATCTACAATAAATGCAATTGTTTGTTTGTTTGATTCATACTCTATTTTCCTGCTCTGTTAGAGGACATCAGTTCAAAGTGGTTGCCAGCCATTCTTGCAAAAAAATTCGTTCCACTCCATTGGTTCTCATCCCCTCTCCCAAGAGGTCTGAGCCATATAGTCACTAATAAGGCTCAGTTCTCACTGGACTTTGGAATAATTTTCCTTGGAAGATCTTTATATGTATTTAAATATGTATTGACATAAATACTGCAGTTCTTCTGGGCATGCGGATACCTCCCTGTTTATGGGTGGTCTTGTTTTGGCAGCAGGAGAATGAGCTCTCAGAAAAAAAATTCTAGTGTGCCGTTTCCACATCAGAGCCATCATTCTTGGCATGCTATTTGTGTATCGCAGGGCCTGCTCAATTTGTGGGCACGAAGTTGCCTCTGAACTCCTTTTTTGTGGGTTCCATAGAAGCTGTTGAAGCTTATCAACAAAGGCATTATGTAATTCCCATTGAACAAGTTTAACAACTGAAATTAAAATTAAAAAATCTTGCCAAATTCCCACAGTTCACTCTCCCCGAAAAGTTGGGCTCTGCCAATTCATGCCTTTACTTACCCCAGAAACAAAGTTCAGAGGAAAACATCTATTTCAAGGCAGTAGCAGTTATGAAGTGGACTTTCTCATTCATTCTTTTCTTTCTCCCCTTGTGATCTTGGATGTATAATGCCTATAATGCTGTAAGAAGCTATCTGGTCCTCCAGGAGAAACTAGAATCATGAATGAAACCTTCCCGGAAGCTCCTGAGCAGGGCTGTATGCATCTTTAAGTTAAAAGTGGTTGTACAGGTTGTAGTAGTAAGAATGCCTTTAACTACCTTGGTCACATTCAGGATCATAATTTTGTCTAATAAGATGAACTGTTGCCTTGGCAGCGCATAGATTGATCTCCTACAGAGGGAAAAACAAGAACAACCTGTAATGTAGAGCTTTTTTTGCAGATGGTTTGTGAACTTCAGTTGGTGCTGAACATGGCAGCTTGGCTGCTGGTTGGAAAAGCAAGTTAGATACAGACTCTAATTCTGTAGCAAAGGCACTGGTTCCAGGCCCAATTCAAAGCTCTGAATAATTTCAGTATGCATTATTTGATCTCATCACAGCTACCTGAACATTAAGATCTAATGTAGAGATGGTTATTCTCTTCTGCAGAATACTGTGGATGTTGTGTCTAGTTTTGGGGACCAAACTTTAAGAAGGATTCAGATTTATTTGGAACAGGTCCAAATAAAAGTGATAGGGATAATCAGGTAACTGAAAATTGAATCCCACAAGGAGGGTTTGTAGTACTACATATGTTTTGTTTTGAGAAGATCAAGCAGGTGATCATGATAGCAGTCTTCATCTGAATAGCTGTCATAGAGAAGAATGCCATAGTTTGTTCTCTATCATTCCAGACTTTAGGAGCCGGAATAAAATAGAGATGGCAGATTCTGGATGACTGCTAGGAAAATGTCCTAACTGTAAAAGTTGTTTGAATGGGACCAGTTATTGAGGAAATATTGAAGAGATGTCTTTAAGTAGAAATTGTATTTTGTGGGGGTGTTCTAATTTCAATTCTGGCACTGAACAGAAGATTGGAATTGAACGCCTCGGTGGCTCCTTTCCAGACTGTTGTCCTGTGCTTGCAAGGTTAATTTGGTTATTAGACACAAGACATTGCATTTCCTTTCTAGTGGCTTCCAAGTTATAGATGGTCCTTTCCAGTAAAACATGCATGGCGAAGGTATTATAAGATCCGGAGCATATTTCAAACATTGTAATTATGGATAGCCCTTTTAATATGAAGTTGTGGACAGAGTATCTCTTAAAATGTTTTATTATGTATTTATTGAAATCCTGGCTTCTTTTTTATTACTGTTTGGATTGTTGGCCTTTGTTTAAAATAACAGCAATGCTGCTCTCTTACAGTGTCTGGATTAGCTTGTTTCTAAGGTACAGTGGTACCTCAGGATACGAACGGCTCTATTATCGAACTTTTCGGGTTTTGTGGCTCTGGCCACAAAAATTTACCTTGATGTGCGAACTCCGCCTTGGGGTACAGTCATTTTTCCGCCCTGACACGTGGTCTGCGGCCATTTTTCCGCCCTGACACGTGGACCGCAGCCATTTTTCTGCCCCTGACACGTGGTCCGCGGCCGTTCTCCTGCCGCGCCGCGCCCGGCCGTTCTCCCGCCCCTGATGTGTGGTCCGCAGACGCCAGAACGGATTAACGGTAATTACATTGAACCTTATGGGAAAATTTGCTTCGGGGTGCGACCAAATTCAGAGGGCGGAACGGATTAACCGGATTTACATTGAACCCTATGGGGAAATTTGCGTCAGGTTACGACCAACTCTGGATATGCCCAGAGTCACGGAACGCATTAAGTTCGTATCCCGAGGTACCACTGTATTATATGTTTTATGATACCATAAACTGTCTTCTAAGCCATATGCCTCAGTCTCCAAGTAAGTAAATAAATAACTTTGATCTGTCAGCTTGAGAGTTGAGCAGTCCATTCTGTGTATTAATTCTTACTAGCACCTTAAGGAAAGCATGATTTCTTTTAATGATTTTAAAAGCTAAAAACAGCAACATTTTCTCTGTCCGATGTATAATCTGGCTGAGATTTTTCCTGAACTAAAAGTGATTGGGAGCAGTCATTCAATTTCTGCATATTGAAATGAACAATGTCTTGGATTTTCTTCTCCTATTTTGGGATAGCAAATTAAACAAGAACAGGAAGGGCAAGATTTTCGAGATAAATTTAAAGCTGGGAGGTAAACATTTACTTTATTAAATGCACAAAGAGCCCAAGATCTCTCTCTCTCTCTCTCTTTTTCTCTCTCTCTCATTTTAAAAAAAATGTGCTTGCAGAAATGTAGAAATGTGAAGCTCTGTTCTTACATTTTGTAGTCCGCAGTTTCTGGATTGATCAAGTGACCCGTGTAACATTGCCCAGTCACAATATCTTTCCATTGAATTCTTCAAGAATGGAAATATGTGTGGGAAGACCTAATCATGACATACCTACATCTTTCTGTGGAAGTGTTGGAGATTGACCACCAGGGGCCAGTGGTGGGAGATGGAGAAGAAGAAAGGACTTCACACTGTATCTGTTTCTGTTCCTCAACTAGCATATGTGTGTGCACACACGCATGCACACACACCAACATACATACATTGCATATGGCAATGAAATAAAAATTCAGAGTATGGAAGGAAGGAGGCTTGTTAGAGCCACTTGTTAGAGCCACTTAGAGCCACTCTTCCAAACAACAAAGCCAAAACAACCCAACTATCCTAACCCTTTCTTGGCTTTTTTCCCGTGATTTTTTTTTTAAAAAAAATAAAAAGCCAGAGATGACAGTCACAAGGTAACTCTAGGCGGCTTACGTGTTTGAATGAAAAAATGGAGAACAAAACATAAAAGCCTCAATATAACACTTATCACCAACATCATCATCACCAGTAATAGCCAACAGCGCTTCATGAAAGAACAAAACCCAAAATGCAATAACAGGCAAGACAAAACTCTAATCAGGGAGCAGATCATAACACACCCTGTCCCAGGTCTAAAGATTTGTGAATGAACAGCAGAATCATGGTTGTATGGACCTCTGGAATGCCAGAATATTCTGATGGTATTTCTGAAACATTCTGTGTACTCAAGATCAATGTTCCTCAAAATAGGTTTGTGTAAGGTATTCCATATACTGTTAATTTCAGTAACTAAGCTAAGCACACCCAAATGAAATGATTGCAAATTCTTCCTTGGTTTATGTGATTTCCGATCCTTTTATTCTTTGTTTAGCTGTGGGCTGAATTTTAAATTGCAAGAACTTGGGGTAGGTTCTTACATCTTCTGTTCGATGCCATGAATAGCGATGACACTTTTTTATGAACAACTAACATAACTAACTTGTGCTGCAAAGAGACCGGGCTTAAGTCGTTCAACATTGGCCTGTGAACGGTAAAGGCAGGTTTTAATGAATATGACTCAACGACAACACCTGATTTTACTGATTTTATTTTATCTGGTTCAGACATTTGCTGATCAGTTTTAGCTCAGATTCTTGTTCTTGCCCTACTTTTGGTCTTATACATTTGCTATTATTACTTTAATCTCAGTTATGAATAACAGTTCTATCTCCATAATAGTATATGAAGGAGAATCCTGCTTTTTCCCCATATCAGTAGTCTCTAGAAGAATTTTGGGTTGAGTAATAATTTAGAAGGACAAAGTGGTTTAGAAAAGATATGATTAAATCAGTGAATCATTTCCTACAGAGAAGAGGTAGACTACAGAGGAAAAAAACATGGATGGCCTATACAAGTCATAGAGACAATGCTGTTTACCCCAAAGCTATCAGTTGACCTGCTGTTGGCAGAATTCACCTGGAGCATAACAACATTTTAATGTTGAACAGTCTGATTTTTAAAGAACTATGAAGGAAAATTGGTAAAAAAAAGTGAGAAAAGACTATCTTGCTCACAAAGGTGCCATGTATCAAAGGTGTTTCATAAAAGAGGAGAAGCAGTTCCACCAACATGCCCATGGAAACCTAACATGGAAGAGATATAGGAAAAAGGTGAAAATGGGCCACATTTCTCATTCTTGGCCTGCTAAACTTTAGTTTATTGGATTGGGAACATTATGTCTGCATACAGCCAATAAGTTCTTTATTTATTTACATTAAATATTTATTTACATTGGTCTGTTTTGGTTGTAATATTAAGGTAAAGTTCATTTCAACTGTAGTTTATTAAAGAAATCAGGATATCTATTTCATGCATGTCCAAACCAATTCTGTTTTGCATAATGTTGGAATGTTACCTCTCTGCCTCTTTTGTAATTATTAAGCTGCTATATGGTATAGCATGGTGTAATGCTATATGGTATAGCTAGTTTGGTGTATTGGTTAAGGCACCAGGCTAGAAACTGGGAGACCAAGAGTTTTAGTCCCACCTTAGGCAAAAAGGCAGCTGGGTGGTGACCTTGAGCCAGTCACTCTCTCTTAGCCCCAGGAAGAAGGCAATGGAAACCACTTCTGAAATCTTGCCAAGAAAACTGCAGGGACTTGTCCAGGCACTCACCAGGAGTCAACATTGACTTGAAGGCATACACATACACATGTGCGTGCGCATGCACACACATACACACACACACATATCAATGCTGTTTTAGCACTTTTCTTCAGCCTTGGGATCCTACTAGGACTTCCAGTCTGAGGACTTCAAGGGACATAGCCAGTGAGGCTGTGATATCATTGGAATAGGTGGGTTGAAGTTTTTGGGTCCTTTTTTGTATTTCTGGGATTTTGGAGCGGGTTTAAAGGGCAAAACTGGCATTTTAATTGGACTGTTTTTTATGTCTGCAGGGTTTAAGTTACCCAATTTTCTCTTTACTTTCTCCAAAACATTAAAAAAATTCAAGGCTGCAAACTTTGCTTAGTGGTTCCATGCAATTTATGGATTTTGATGTGAAAGCCAAGTCTCACACAGACACAAGCAAACAGCGTGATACCTGACAAGTCCATTACTAAAAAAAGAGAGAGGTGGAAACTGTCCTCCCACCCAGAAGAAAGTTTTAGCTTGTTAACACAGCACAGATAGAAGAGGGGTAAGAAGTTGAACCTTGATTTCACTATAAATAAAGCTTGCATTTTATACATAGCAGTTGCTGGAATATTTTCATAATAGCTTCATTAGCTTTTCTCTGTTTAGCAGAAGCTTTTGTATTCTTGGAAATCTATTCTTGTAGTCTCTTGCCTAGTTGGTTGAGAGAAGTCTGACATTTGGGAAGCCGACTGCTGAACTAAGGATTAGCTGAACTAAGGATTAGCAAATTCTCTCACCAACTGCTGAAATGGAGAAGAAATGTGAAGGACATTATTGGAAACATGGGGTGCTTTTGGCAGATTCCTGAACAAAAAAAGAAATCCATTATTATTACTTCCTTTTCCTATTCATAAGGATTTACTGTTCTTTGTAGGAAGTTGAAAAACCTGGGATTTGCCAGATGTTGCTATCCTGCAGCATTCTATATTCTAGCCAACATAGTCAACAGCAAAGGATGGTGAGAATGTAATTTAGCAACATCTGTTGAGTCACAGGTTCTCTTATCTTCCTGCAAATAAAAGTGAATGAGTGAGCAATTAAATAAAGGTAATTAAATGAATTAAATGAAGTCAGTTCACGAAATTTATTGATGTAAGGTTAATCTTGATTTTGCTTCTTAAGGAAGAAAAATGTGCAGTTAATTATTGCACAGAATTTAGTGCAAATAATGGAACTTGAGGCTCAGGCCCATGTATAGTTGCCAAAGACCATAGGTGCCACCCAGTGTCCTAAGAATACTTCAGGAATAACCTTATTAACTATATTTAATTAATGTAATTTAATCACATGTAAATGAAGTCAAATTTAGATTTTCTCCTGGATTGATGCACTTTATCCTGGCTTTGCCTCCGTTTAGGGTGTGACCCCAAGCAGTCTCTTTTATAACCACCACCACCAAATTTGAACAGCTAAATTTAAGGGGAAAAAGTGGATGGACAATACTGATGATTTCAGAAGGCTTTTAGGTCAACCTGTTCAAATATCTCTATTAATCATTGCTTTTTATGATCAGATATATGCTTTGAATATATCTCCATCATAAAGTATGGATAAAATCAGTCTTAAATCCTATTTAAGGGGGGATTGATTGACTGATTTAGTAATGCTTCTGCAAAGCTAGGTAGCCAATTTGTAGAAAGGGGAGCTTGTCATCAAAGTCTTCCTAATGAGGGGTAAGGGTTGTCTCACTAGGCACATGGAGGAGGAGGTCTGCAGAACCACCAGTAGATCTTCCGGTTGTTTGAGCAATTTCATTCAGACACAGAACAGGGACAGAGCTAAGATGAAGCCACTATCCTACATATAGAGGTAACAGCAAATACAATTAATTCAAGGTAAGATTCAAAGTGTGATTTGTAGTCTTTTTTAAAACCAGCATACAAGCTGGTACTAGTAAGGCATGGTCAAAACAGAATATACAAACAGCCCAGCATTAATTAAAAATTATTTTTTTATGCAATTATGACTGTTGCATCTGAATGTCTTTAAATGTGCATGATTCAGATGATGCCGTTAGGTACTGCTTAAACACTTCAGTGGAGAAAGAAGGCAACCAAACGCTAGCAGCAAATTGCTTTTAAAAAAAAAAAAAAAAATTGTTCATACTTTGTTCTAAATATTTGTTAAATGCAACTCAGGATTTGTAATAAATCTGAATCAGTAGGAAAGCTATGCTTTCACAAGGATTCTGTGCTTTGCTTCCTGAATCAGTGCATATTTGTGTCCTATTCCCAGGGTGTCCATTTTTGAGTCAGGGGGCATTCTTGGAATTTATACTCTCACAAAATGATTTTCAGACTGGGTGTGGCCAGGCACAAATCACCCGTTTACCAGAAGCCGAGTAAAAAGCTGGGTTATAGTCACCCAGTGTTTTATTTTCTAAGATGTCTTTGGGGGTCAGTAGGCACTGTCACTGCAGATTGTGCTTTGGTCTTCAATATTCTGGCTTCCACTACTTTTAATTAAAAGGCGAACATACTACCTCTGGTTGGAGATACTGATTTCTGTGACATTAGCTACCCCAGGTATGTTTAGACTTACTGCCTCCATGGATTTCACTGTAGCTATTATACCATAACATCATTGCACCGTTTGAGAATGTCATCCTTAGAATTATGCCTTTCTTCACTATGGAAGAAAAATCTAGCAATATGTCTTTGCAATTCAACCCAAATTAGATTCCATTCCACCAACTTCTGATCTGGAAATTGTGCCACAAATCAGGAAGTGCAGTATCCATGATGGAATGTGGCCAAGTGGATTTTGAATCTATTTCTATAGATCATTAATGTAAATATATATACAGAGGCAAACTAGTATTGTTTTTTTTCCTGTTGGATTATAATTCTGGTAGCATCATTTGCAAACTACAGTAAATCTCAAATGGTTGATTTTAAAATCAGTCTTCTGTCTATACTTTGGTCTGAAGATGTCTTGATAAAAAATATATAACTTCTACAAGAGATAAATATTTTCCAGCTAGCACATGCCATTAATATTTAATTTCAAAAGTTAATTAAGTGTGAATGTAATTACTGAGCTATGTGATATATAACATTAGAAAAACAATTTCACTAACCTGATTTAAAACTCTGATTAAAGTATTTTCACACATATGTATATTTAAACTGCAGTTCAGTTACAACATTCACAAATCATAGTGTGTGCAATAAGATGAAGCATGTTTTATAGATGAATTGTTAAAAGTCTCTGTTCAATAGGTTTAAAATATGAGTTAATAATGCAAGCAACACCCTGCAATCTTACATCGTTATTAACGGAAGCTACAGCAATTGTGAACAAAAACTAGGGAAAAATGTTTATATGTTTCAAACCTCAATAGTTCAAATAAGTTATTTTAATACATTTCTCAGCAAGTGGGATTTGAAAGAAATTTATTACTTTTCCATACTCCAGATTTTAGAAACCAGAAACAGGAAATGCTACATGCAAATGATACATGATATGAGAAATAAAATTGATTTCTAATTCTAAGAATATAACTTATAGTCTATGGATATGTTTAGGCTGCTAACATGGATCAAGTATCCGTTAACACCCCTTGATTGATTACCTGCCATCAAGTCATTTTCGACTCCTAGCAACCACATAGGTAGATTTTCTCCATGACAATCTGTCCCTAACCTGGTCTTTCAACACTCATCGCCACTGTCATTGAGTTCATCCACCTTTTAGGTTGTCCTAAAACATGCTGCCAAAATGACACATCTTCATTCAGAGTATGAGTAAGACATCCCAGCTCTGTTACTGCTGTTATTATTTTATAATATTATTTATTTTATCAATATCAATGTCATTAATCATTAGTATTAATGATTCACTATAATATGTATTACTTATTTTATAAACAACATGTTATGCAATTAGGAGTCTGCAAGGTTTTCATTCCTATGTACATGTGAGCTTTTGTGTGTACAGTACAGTTTGTGTGCGTGAAGCCTTTCTCCTTAAGTCCTTGGCATTGTGTACATCAGTGTTGTCCAAACTTGACCACTTTAAGATGAGTGGACCAACTCCCAGAATTCCCCAACTTCTGGGAGTTGAAGTCCACTCATCTTAAAGTGGCCAAGTTTGGACAACACTGGTGTACATGGAGTTGGGGATGGAGGCAGTGTGTGAAGCCTTGCTCTCAGGTTGACTAAACAAGTGAACCTCCTGTCTGAAAAAGACTATTGTCCAATGACAAATTTTTGTTTCTCTAGTGTCCCTGTTTTGCCGGGTAACACTAGTATCCTTTTTCAGCATTTGAGAATTTGCCTAGTTGAGAGCATTTGGGGTGAAAGGGGTGGTGCAAAGCAGAGGAAAGGAGCTTGCAACCTTCTTTCGTTCTCTGATTATTCCTTCTTTGCTCAGAGAAGGTTTGGTATCATGGCAGCAGCAACAGAGTTCTGATCTCCATTCCTATTTTATTTCTAAAGTGCTTCTGCTGAAGCTTGGTGTCCCTTTCCCCAGCCTGACACTTTCCAAATGCAATTATGTTGTAACTCTCAGAATGTCTAGCTAGTATGGACCTAAGCTTTAGCATGATTTCTGGGAAAACAGAGAGTTGTAGTCCCAACACGTCCTTGAGACAGAAAAAGAGAGCAAGAAGGAAGAGAAGTTGCCAGTGCAAATCCTTTTCCATGAAATCATAGGTAGGATCAAATTTCAGCTGCCAAAATAGCTGCCTCCAGTTTTTGATCTGCAGCATTTCAATCATCTGTATTCTAGCAATCCTTCTTCTAAAATATGTTTGAATTACATGCAAGAAAAGATAAAGGGGAAGATCCTCCAAGTCATATATTCCTTATGTACTAAAATGTGGGTATATAATTTATATAATGTTTGTGTGTATGTTTAGATGAACAGCCTTTCAGTCCTTCTCAAACCACTTTCACACATACAGGATTGATTAGGCTTTTTTTAAAAACTACCTTGACATTTATTTGGCCATCAAAACAGTACAAGATTGGTTGGTTCTATGGATTTGGGAGTCTAAAATTCAGAGAAAACCTTCAGTCAGTTCAATCCAACCTTTCTGCCCGTAGTTGAGCAGAGAACTGCCAGCTGCTATCATTCGTGATGGCCAGTGAGGGCAATCTTGTCCCGCTCTGCAGTTTCTATTGAACCTCAGCAGGCGGGTGTTCCCTCTCTTCTGCCCCCCATATATCTCTGCACACATTTGCCCGTTGTTTCTCTAATAATTGTTAGAGTTGATTTGAGGGGAAACTGGGGACAAAGAGATTGATTGTTGAAACATATTTTAAGAAGGCCTTAAATGCCAGTCATTCTCACAACAATCCCCCATTCCTGGTTAACCCCTGTGACTTACTATCCTAATGCAGTGTTTCTCAACCTTCACAACTGTGTGGACTTCAACTTCCAGAATTCCCCAGCCAGCCATGCTGGCTGGGGAATTCTGGGAGCTGAAGTCCACACATCTTAAAGTTGCTAGGCTTGAGAAACATTGTCCTAACACTGTGTGACCAATGATATTTTTATGACTGTGTGTGAGGGTGTGACTGAGCAGAACAACTGCTTCACAGAGATGGAGACCCTGGAGGCTTTTTTGTCTCTTTTACTACATACAGGTATATTTATGGGTGTTAGGAGGAAAAAAATCCAGAACTATATACAGTGTGCCCAAACTTCCCTGTAGAAAGTCTCTTCCTTCCTCCTGTTTCTTGAAAGGCTCCAACTTTTTCTACCTCTTGTGCAAAGCTATTTGCTAGCAACTCCCCATTGTGTTGCTTAGCTACCAACTCCCTCCTCTTTTCACTAAGAGAGGTAGGAAGGAAATTGGCTAATTTTCTCGGAGGTGTGCGCCCCTGCTTTGGGACTTCCCCAAGAGCTCCAGGCATCTCTCTGCAGACAGCTTTCTCTCTCTGCCCCCATCTGAATTGGGTTTGGGGTGAAGGACGTCCCTCTGTCCGGGTCTTCCCTTATTTTCTCCCAGAGGAGCTTCCAGCCAATGTCTTTGCCCCTCCTCTCTCGTTCAGGCAGCGGCCTCTGCCCACTCCAACAGTCTAGCACACTCACAGCAATGTCTCTCTCCAGCAACTTCTCACATAATCACTCCACAAGCACATTCTGCCTGGATGTCTTAGAGCAGAAACCCTCAAAGTGGCCACGTGTCTCTACATCTTTCTTCTCTCTCCCTCTCTCCAGCTCAGACTGGCAGCATCTCCCAGGACTTTAGCACCCCAATACCTGTATACTAGGTTTGGCCAAGCAGAAGGCTGCTTCCTCTGCCCCACAGCGGTCCAATTAACAGCCAGGGCAGTTCATCAGCCCTTGTGACAGCTGCACGTCAAAGCCATTCCTCAGCTTATTCTCCCCATTTTTCCCCCCTTTTTTCTTCTGCTGACTCATGCCAGCTCAGCAGTAGCCAGAAAACCCACATGCCACACCTATCATGTAAGGAATTGCACATTTTAGCACCTTTCCATGACTAGGAGTTATTGCAGGAATCGGAAAGTGGGGAGTGAAATGGGGCAAAGCAAAAATCCCCACCAGTGGAAATATAGGCCCCTCTGCAGAAGACATGCATTTCCATTTCTGAAGATTTTTTACAGGTCACAACTGCATTGCCCCATTTGTGTCATTAGTGGCAGTGCGGGGAAATATTTTTCCAGTGTCAGGACTGCACCACTGTCTGTAAGAGTCCTTATAATATTCCCAATAGATGAGTTTTTTTAAGTCAGTGTTTCTCAACTTTGACAACTTGATGTATGGACTTCAACTCCCAGAATTCCCCAGCCAGCATGATTTAGATCACTGTAGGGATGATGTAGAATGAATATTGTATTTAGAATGGATTGGAAATTCTGCTTTTGCAATATTGCAGTGGGTTGAAAATGATCCAGAAACTCAGTGAGTACAAAATCAATCAATCAATCAGTTTATTACAGTCATAGACCAGTACAACTAAAAATGCACATAACATGTCTACTTAAAAATCTTAGATATAATAATATCAAGTAAAATCTATATCATAATTATAATTTGGCCGCCTAAATGTTATTTATACATGAAGTCAAACGGCCTATCCTATAGTGTAATTATTACTCCTTAAATTATGATATCCTACAATTATTGATCGGTGATGATAAATGATAATATCTAAAATTGAAATGTGTTGGTGATATTTCTGTCTGTTTTTTCATGGTCACCTACTTAGTCCACCCCTACCAAAATCAATTCCACTCAGCAAGGCCCCCTGACTCTTGAAGTAGTATTTTCAGGTCTCTTTGGGAACTGTTAATACAAACTAAAATACTAGTTGGCTATAGTCCATTACTGCAAAACCTTTCAGCAGCTTCCTGTCCGATGTTGACAGATCTTTATTGCCACCGCGCAGAACCTGGCTACCTGCGCTGTGAGTACAAAATTGATTTGTTGATTTGTTGTTGCCATGCCTTTTCTGGGTTTCTGAGCCCTACTCAGTGATGGTTTTAATATTTTATTATGCTGTGCAGCATCTGAATTCAAAGAGCAGGATATGATTCAGAACATGCATAGGTGGGCACATAAAATTTGACAGAAACATCCTAAAACAGCTGTATCTCTTCTTCCACTTACACAGCTGCTCTTTGTCAGGTGATCCTAGAAAATATGTATTTAGTTTAGATCAATACTTTTCAGACTTGGCAACCTAAAGATGTGTGGACTTTACCTCCCAGAATTTCTCAGCCAGCATGCTGAGAATCTTAAAGTTGCCAAGTTTGAAAAACACTGGTTTAGATGTTCCCTGAAAGTACTACTTATGTACCAACATGCTCTTCAGATCACAGTTTGCCCTTTGAATCCAGATCAGTGTACAGTCCTACTTTTTACTTAATGGCTCCCTTCTTTCTACACATATAGACCCTGCCATGATCCTTACAGAACTTTTGCTGAGCATCCTCATCAAATGAGTTGTATTATGTGGTTCTTGATTTTTTAAAAAAAAATTTTGTGCATGGCGCCTCATTTGTAAAATTTTCTTCTTGGAAAACTTTGGCTATTTTGGAGCTTTTGCCATCCCAGATGAGCAGTTTTGTCTTTCCAGGGTTTTTAAACAATGATTAAATTGAAAAAGATCTTTAGAATAGTTGATGTTGCTTTAGAGTTTGAGAATATTATTCTTATTCTATTGCAATTACTTTATGTTGAATTAAATATTTTTATATAATATTTTTATTAAAGTTTATAAATGCAAAAATAAAAAACTACAAACTAAGAAAAATATAAAAAGTAAAAATAAAATATAAAAAAGTGCAAAGAAAAATATTAAGAAAGCGAAGGAAAAAAAAAAAGAAAAAATATAGTAAAGGAAAAAGAAGAGATATATAAAGAAATGACTTCCCCCTTCATCACAAGTACAAACTATTTCAGTAACTTATTACCTTCTCTAATACTTCAACAAAAGATCTCCACTTCCCATATCTCATCTCTTATCTATTAACAAATTCTTAAAGCCTCATCATTCAGTCCTTTTAAATCCATTTTGATAATAGCAAATAGTCTTAAGAGTAACTTCTGAGTGCATTGTTCCTAAATATCTTTGAATTCTTCCAAAGTTAGAGTATTTGGTCCATTCTGTATTAGTGGGTCTCTTCTCCTTTAATTGTAACCTTTAGTTTTTCCTGGCTCTCTCTAGTGTCTGACTTTCAAAGTCCCATCTTATCATGTTTTTTCCTAATCAACAGCATTTTCCCATGGGAAGGTTTCTTATGTTTAATTTCAAAATCTTCATATTTTCATATATTTTTTATAGAATTCTAAACAACTCACAGGAAGGATTTTTGTAATGAATTTCAGAATCTTATATTAAGTCCATCTGGCCCCTGAGTTTGTTTATAACTTTCAAAAATCAATGTTCTAATCACCCTTTTGCTGTTTATTCCAATTTTTTAACAAACTTGCACAAAACGTCTTTCACCAAAGATTGAAGGAAACTCATCTGCTGTAATGAAACTTGCCATTTTGAAGGTTCTTAATATAAAAAAAAAAATGTTAACAAGCAATTTCCAGAAGTGATTAAGAAAGGATCCATAAAGGTGCCGACTGCATCTTGGGCAAAGATGGCAGTGCTTTGGCTCCCAGAGCTCTAAACCCACTGGAGACCACAGTCTTGTAGTCTTCTCAAGGACAGCTATTGTCTGGAGCATTATGGGCTATCTTAAGTCCTCTCCTTACTGGAGAGGAATTCTGAGCTGATCCATTCACTGGCTCCTTGTTCTACCATGGTCAATGAGAGAACTGAGAGTGGAGCCACCATTGCTTCCCCAGAAGTCAAATCAAATATTCATTGAATTTTTTATTGTTGTAAGCCACAATGTTGGGAAATGTAAATATATAGCTGAATAAATCAATAATGATGTTAATAAATGGATTTGTTTTCCTTAATGTCTTGTTAAGGGACTTAATTGCAGAACATTTCTCTACAACATTCTGAATGAAGGTGGACATTTCTTCAGAGAAAGTGACAAAGTGGGCAAGTTAATAGGTGGGAAGAAATGAGTTGCAGGAAAGGATGGAATGAAAGACAATCTACACAAGTATTTGGTTCCATCATGACCAAGTCCGCCTATCATCTGATGCTATGTTCCTCATTATTCTATTTTTTTTTCTCTACCTGATTGCTGATTGGATGCCTCTTTTTGGTTCTAGTGATTTCTGGCTGATACAGCTGCTCCTTCCAAAATGCATCCTGTCCTTGCAGGACCTTTCATGGAAAAATGTGTGTTTGTTTAAAAGTATTCTAAGTGGGAATAGGAAGGGGAAGGAAAATGAAGTGGGAGAGTACAGACATGAAGATAATAGCTTGGATGAAGGCTGATAGGGACCAGTCCACCATAGGGAAGCCAAAGGTCCATGTTCCTGTCTCTCTATATAGAGAAAGACGACTATGGCCATTACGTTTTCACCTGCTCTCCTCCAGCAAAAATCTTACATTGCAGAAGATGGTATTTATCCAGAAATAGAGTCTGTTCTATTCCTGATGCCAAAGCTAACAAATTGGAGGATTACTTCGTGGCTGTACTCAGCACATTATCAAAGATGAGCAAATGTGCTAGTACTCCCATTCTCCCATTTGTTTTCTTCTGCCAGCAGAATATTTAATCAGACCTATCTGTGGCTTACTTAGAGTTATCCAAAATTGGGATCCCTGTTTTATTTGTCTCTTAACGAGCTAGAGTCACCACCCAAGAACCCAGGGTTATGTTTCTGACATATTTGGAGAGGAACAAGCCAAAGATAATGGTGCTCTTAAAACTATACAAACCATGAACATTTTTCCCAGTTTGTTTAATTGCTGTAGCAGTCAGAAGGAGCCAAATGATCAAGCAGTGTATATTACCATGTTTGCTATTTTTTGTTAAGATAAGGTTATAAAGAATTGAAGATAATCATTGTGTAGGAATGCAGCAAATAGATCACATTTCCCTTATCAAATGTAGAACAATGATTTCTTCCCACAGCATTGATAGACATGTCTCCAAGGTTGGATGAATAATTGGTTTTCGTACACCATTGTTTTGTGAATATATTATATGAGCACTCTTGGAATTAAAAAGAATGATTAAAAAACAAGAGTAATTTTACTGTCTTTCCCCCTTTTTATCTCCATAATTAACCATGTAGTATGTTGGGCTGAAAGATGGTAATCTATGGGTCAGGAATTTGGGCCTCCATAAACCTAGTGTGCTGCCACTACTAAAACCGATTTCCTAATATTTATCAAGAACATAAAGTCATTTAAAAACATAATGTCTGCCTTTAGCTTTACAGTCTAAATGACATGGGACACAAAATAGACAAAAGTAGGGAATAGGTAAACCAGCAAATTCAGTGACCAATTCCTAAGATGACTGCATTTTAGAAAATGCCAAGTTGGGGAAGAGTCTAATGCCAGCTTACCTCTCAACTACCCAGCAGACACTTTGCTGTCTTCCTTCTCCTGCAGCCACATAGATGGTTCTTCCCCACTATTCTCTGTAATGGTGGTTAGGCTAGCTTTTCCAAACAATTCTGAAATTCCTCCAGTCTGTTGTAATGGTGTTGGGCTCGGAACAGGGAGACCCAGGCTTTGATCTACCCACAACCGTAGAAACTCCCTGGCCAGTCATTCTACCTAATCCAGCCTACCTCCCAAGTTTGCTGTTATTGAGAAAAATAGATGAAGAGGCACCATGTATGCCTCCTTAAGCTCTGTACAAAAGCAAGATATCACTCAAATAAACAAATTTCTCTTTAGTTGAATGTTCTAGGGTTAGCCACTATAGCAGCATATCTTAAATCATATCTTGGGAAAAATGTGTCCTGTTAGCTGATTCTAAGATAAAATGTTTGGGGTGAATTTTGAATCCACTCAGTGGCAGTATCCAGACAAACATCTGTTATGATTTGTAATGTTTTAGTTGAGGGTAGAGTGCAAAGAGTAGATAAAAGGAGCCAGTTATGGGGGTAGCACTTTACTCCTGATGTAAGCTACCAGTAAAAGTATGCATTGGGTCTGCCTTTCTTTATTAATTTCTATCTCTGTTATGCCTACAAACATAACATGGTGTCAGAACATAACTGAGAACCTTGGACAGTGCCCAGAGTGAGCTCTATTGTGTGGCAGGTGGAGCCAATAAAAAATATGAAAAATTACAGGCATCCTTGTTTCTTCATGTTGCTGGGCAGAAGGCAACAGAAGCATTTATTACATTCCACTTTGAAGAGGAATCTGACGAACAGAAGCTGCTGAAGAGTAGCTGGATTGGACGATGATCAGCATGGTTTTAAAACTGGAGGAAGAAACACCAATAAGCTGTGCTCTGCTGATGACATTACTCTGACAGCTGAAAATGCAAAGGATCTGCAAGCTCTAGTAATACAAGTCAAGGAGCACCATGAAAAAATGGGACTAAAATTAAATATAAGGAAGACCAAAATATTGACAACAGGTACAACAAGCAGACTTGGAACTGGCAATGAAAATATTGAAGTGGTGGATAGTTTCTGCCTTTTAGTATCAGCAATCCACAGTAAACAAACAAACAACCGAGAAATATGCCGCAGATGAGCACTTGGTAGGGCAGCCATGAAGGCCTTGGAAAAGATACTCAAATGCTGTGATGTGTCTATACCTAAGAGATCAGGATAGTGCAAGCCATGGTATTTCCTGTAACACTCTAAGGAAGTGAAAATTGAACTTTAAAGAAGCAGGATAGGAGGAGTATTGATGCTTTTGAACTTTGATGTTGGAGAAGACTCCTGAGAATATCGTGGACAGCCAAGAAAACAAGCAAATGGATCATTGAACAAATCAACCCAGAGCTCTCACTAAAGACACACATGACTAGGTTCAGATTATACTACTTTGGACACATTATGGATCCCTCCTCAGATGCCACATTGAGACAAAAGGAGAGAGTGAGAGAGAGAGAGAGATCACCAGAAGACTACTTTTGGATGAATTTCAGAAGCAATATGATCTGCTAAGTGAAGAGGCAATGAAGATCTTGCTACCTTTTCCATCTAAGACCAAGTATCAAAATGGGCTCTGTATCTTACACTCACTCGTCTGGAGTGAGATTTCCTTTAACAAATCTCATTCCATACACTGATGAAAAAAATGTAATTGTAAGCAAGCTCGTGCATCCTGTTAAAATATAAAAGGGATGTGTGTCGTGGAAGGGGACATAGGTTTTATTTCAATATCCCTTTTATTTCTCCTCTATCACTTTGAAGAAGGTGATAGGTATTCTTCATTAAAAATACATTCTTTTGATATGCGGTCATCTTGAAAAGAAACATTGCATGATAGGGCTGGTTCCTCTGGAAAGGAAAAGTCCTGGAGATTTAAGTGTCCACATGGAT
The DNA here is from genome assembly GCF_059951505.1 of Python bivittatus. NCBI lineage: Eukaryota > Metazoa > Chordata > Lepidosauria > Squamata > Pythonidae > Python > Python bivittatus. The sequence goes on along the minus strand of NW_028277056.1, from coordinate 14,924,062 downwards.
ATATAATAGAGAGAGATACAGTGAACAGACAGATCCAGTCTTTCTTCAGAAGCAAACTGCATGTGTTGAGAACCCAGGTCCTTCATGGCTCTTTTTTCCCTCTCTCTCCTGTTTCAGCTACAGAAAAAAAATTGCTCTCTTCTCTCTGTATTCCGGAAGCAAAGACTCTCTGGTAAATCTGTTTAGTACCAACTAGCCTCCAGTCATCAAACGCCAATAAGCAAAATCTTCTAGTCTTTAAAGGTTACAGGGAAACAACTTTGATTATTAACTGAATGAAAGATGGTGCAAGAGATTATCCCTTCCCTCGATGCCTATAAATGGTTACCGTCATTTGGAATGGTGAGGCTTGTTCACGTTAGTTGATAGATTGATTATATGCCATCAAGTCGGTGTCGGCTCTTACTGACCGCGTAGATAGATTTTCTCCAGGATGATCTTTCATGTGGGTACCTACTCTTTATTTCAAGCAAGAGAAATAAATGATTTCTGTTATGAGCCCAAAGGAAACTCTCATCAGATGCACCATTTTGTCATTCAAATAGTAAAAACTAAGCACAACTTTAGTTCAATAAATTATATGTTTCAGGTAGGCTTAGATCAATGTTCTATAGTAAAGTAGCAAATACTTTTGGGGGGTTTATTTGTGGTGGTGTCTGTTAGGTTCCCCTGTGTCCCGCTCAAGGCACCTAACTCTTGCCATCATTTTAAAAACAGATAATCTCTTTAAAACAAGAACAAAAAAGGGGAGTGGGATCTTTTGATGAATTTCATTTAATTAAACAACAGGGAGAATCCAAGAACAACAGTGACCTTGCCCATTTAAGAAAGGCTTCAGACCTGCTTTGACATTCATAGTTCTGTGTTCTGTCTTGTTGAACATAACAGATGCCCGAGGTCTTGCCTTTAAAATGAAGCAAGTAGCTTTTACGACTTTCCTTCAGTCTTTCGCAATGAAAGCAATCTAGTGAAATTATTCTTTTCACTCTGATGAATTTTGCATTTGGGCGGATTTTGCATTTGGGCAGGGTTTGCTTTCTTTTAGCACTAGTCATTTCAAAAATAATTAATGAAAACATGTATAATCATCTACTAGCCTTGCTGAGACATGATAGCACAGCTGTAAAATTAATATCCCATCATGTAAATGTATTAACATATTAATTCTTCATAGTAATATTCCTTTATTGCTGATCTCAGCTGCGTAGTTGCGTTCTGTTATCTTGATATACAGGGAGTCAGGAAAAATTGGCAGGCACCTACTTTGTCTGGGCACTTTTAACCTATAAAAGTTTTAATCTATAAAAAAAATCATGGAAATTTGTCTTCTTATAAGTCCTCTCTCGTATCATCAGAGTCTCTTAGATAACTGTTAAGCTTTCAGTATATTACATGACAGTTCTATAACTGCAGAATTGTCATAGCTGAAACCTCACCAAACTTCGAGCAGCAACATTTTGGAGGAGAACAATATCATCCTTTGTGCAGAAGGATTAATCATGTAAAATGAAGATGGGTGCTGCGGTAACTTTATTTGCCTTGTATCTCTTTTAAATTTTAAATTTAATCGTTCTGCAAAATGTTCCTGCCTGAGGTTTGGTGAGGTTTCAGCCAAAACAGTTCTGCAATTACGAAACTGTCATGTAATAAATTGAAACAACACTGGAAGCTTAAACAATGCATATTATAGTAGCGTTTAGCAGAAACCAACATGGCTAGCTGCTTAAGGGGTGGGAAGTGGTTACAAAAAGAAGGGAAGTTGAAATGCAGTCTGATGTTGTATTTAGGCCTTGGTTGTATTTAGCCAGTAAGACACTGATTCAAATCCCTCTTCAGCCTTGGAAGCTCACTGGATGACTTTGGTCAACTGTTTTCTTTTAACCCAACCAAGCTCCCAGCGTTCTTATTGGTATAACATAACAATAGCCTTGGTAGATCAGCCAAGGCCATCTTAGTGCAGCATTTTTCTCAAAATGTCCAACCATATGCCTTTGGGGGGGTTGCGGGCAGGAGATAGACGTACCCTTTTCCTCCCATTGCTCCCATGCAACTAGCATTTGGAAGAATGTATACCCCCAGCCTGGAAATAGCATTGGGTTTTTAAGATAGATAGCCCTTGATAGACCTCTCCTGCATGAATTTATCCAATCCCCTTTTAAAGCCATCCAAATTCTGGGCAGCAACAGGCAAAATATATTGACTGTCAGAACCAGTTAGTCTCACATAGCTCAGATTTAGCAATTAGGCTGTTGTTTTTAACCCCCAGTTACTGAGTTTTACAGCTTTTGTTACCCTACCTTATACTGCTAGCTTTTTAGATATCTTTTCAGGTAGTATATATATTTAACACGTGAATTTTAATTAAGTTTTAACTTCTAGTTAACCCTATGGCTTTTTACAGATTTTTACAGCCTTATATTTTTACCTCTACAGTCACTGCTGTTGCAGTTTTAGACATAGGATATTTTTATATTATAGTTACTAATTTCATAGATTTTGTGTTTTTATTTGAGGCAGGTCAAAGACTGAAATAAAAACACTGTCTTGTATTGTACATTTACTTAAACTGAAACACTTTTGCTGCTTGGTTGATCATTTACCCAAATTAAAGTTTTCCTTCTGGAGCTCTTCACAAGCATGTTGGTGTTTACCACCCTGAATACATGAACATCATCTTCAGGCTTGGCCAGCTCTCTTCTTACTCTTACATCAAGATCATTTATGACCAAGTTAAAAAGCTCTGATCCTAGACAGACCCCACTAGGAGTCAATAGATGAGAAAATTGCCCATCTATTCCTGTTTTTCATATTCTGCTTCTTTACATTTTTAGTAATTACGAAAAATGTGTGTGCCATCTTGAGCTCCAGGAAGGAAATAGAATATTAATTAATATTTATTTATTTATCAAATTTATATGAACAGAGGTGAATATGTGTAGCTCAAAGTTGAACTGTGGAGTCCTTGGGGTTCTCTGAGCTTGGTCCTTTTCTTGCAAACGTTTCATTACCCTGCTAGGTAACATCTTCAGTGCTGAAATGGGATGGGGTTTGCTTTCTATTTATATACTGTGGCCTGGCTTGCCAGTGCTGGTGGGGGTGGGGGTTTGGTTTAGCTCCTCTGGTAGTTCCTTGATTAGCATCTCTTTACCACTTGATTGTGTGCCTGGTGGTAACCTTTGCTTATCTGGGTGATCAGACAAGGCAGCAATTAACAGACACATAGAGATAAACAGCATTTGTTGGTTATTCAAACGAGCACAAACACATTGCAGCAAGCCAGAACAGCAGAAAAAGGGAAAAGACCACCTATACAACATCTTCCAACAAAATGGATAGCCACACAACTTTATCAAAAAGTGTCTGACCACCCAACCTAATACAACACAACCAACAAAAGCTATGAAAAGGATCACACTGCCATACATCAGAAACGTCTCAGAAACCACCAACACATGGCATCTCTGTATCACACAAACCAACAAAATCACTCCAAAATATCCTAAGTAAACCAGAAGACCCAGTAGCCCAAGAAGAAAAAACAGGAGTCATCTACAACATACAGTGTAAGGACTGTAACAAACACTATGTAGGACAGACAGGCAGAAGGGTTGCAGAGCGCATCCACGAGCACCAACTAGCAGTCAGAAGACATGATGAAAACTCCTTAATCTCACAACACAGGGACAGATTTAACCATAGTTTTAATTGGGAAACTGTCAGCATTTTAGACCAAGCTAAATCCAAACATGCAAGAGAATTCTTGGAAGCTTGGTATTCAGACAAGGCAGCAATTAACAGACACATAGAGATAAACAGCATCTACATACTATTCAAAAGAGACAAAAGACTAGAAGATCGCCTCACCAGCAGTCATCACCCAGATAGCAAAGGTTACCACCAGGCACACAATCAAGCAGTAAACAGATGCTAATCAAGGAACTACCAGAGGAGCTAAACCAAACCCCCACCCCCACCAGCACTGGCAAGCCAGGCCACAGTATATAAATAGCGAGCAAACCCCATCCCATTTCAGCACTGAAGATGTTACCTAGCTGGGTAATGAAACATTTGCAAGAAAAGGCAGGCCTTTTGAACACTCTTCCCCCAGAAGTGAGATTGGCCCCCCTCCCTTTTAGACTTCAGAAAAAAACTGAAGACCTGGTTTTGTCATCACGCATGGGGTGGGGATGGGAATAGTCAGTTTTGGGGTTGGCTGGTTCCCTAGTCTTACCTTTGACTGATATTATCTGGTCATAGACTGAAATAATATCACCATCTCTTGGATTTTGTTGTATTTAATAATTGTATTTTATATTTGTATTATTTATGTTTTTACTGATTTTAAATTGTTTTGTTGCGAACCACCCAGAGTCCCTCCTTCTGGGGGAGTTGGGCGGTGATATAAATTTGACATATAAATAAATAAAATAAATAAAAGAACCAAGCTCAGAGAACCCCAAGGACCCCACAAATTTATATGGCTGCTCATCTCACAAAAAGTGACTCTGGGTGGCATACAACAATTAATTGAAACAATAAATATATAAAACCATTATTAAAATGTAAACAACCATAAGGCACAAGAGATTCACATTCACGAGAGAGTGACTGTTAACCACAGCACTGGAGCCATTTCAACATTTCACCGGTCCCTTGGGACCCTCAGGCCTGATGGCATAGCCAGGTCTTGAGGGACTTCTGGAACATTAACAAGGATGGAGTTAACCTCGTTTCGGGATAACCTATTCTAAAATGAAGAGCAACACTGGAGTTATGCTGCAGTCATGAGACTCATCATTTGAATAGAGCACCAGGATTGGGTGATTTTACTCAGTCTGAATTGGGGTTTATTTATACATTAAAACTCCTCATTGCAGCTTAAAAGGAAAAGATTGTGAGCCTAGGTGGTCAGAGAGTGAAATGTGAGCGAAATAAAACATTTGAGTTCAGTTGTTTTTTTACACTAATATTATCAAGAGTGTATGAATCTGTGTATGAAACAGAACATAGTAAATGTGAGGATTTTTTTTAATGTCCCTATTTCAGTCATGGAGATATACCTTAACTTCTTGATGAAATGTAAGTCCCCTGCTACATACAGTAGTTATGCATTTGAAATCAAGAATGGCCACTTTAAGGTCAATGGTAATATCAGGAGAGGGCAATTTTTTAATATTGCCACTTTTGAAATTAGTTTTGTTTCCATGTGTTCATTTCTGTAGAAACCTCTGAGTACCTGTGACAAATTGTCCTGGAGGATGAATCAGCCAGACATTAAGTGTCATTATCAGGCTCTGCAGGTGTGTTGCTGGAGCAGATATGGGAGCAGGGCTGGCTTCTGAATCCATGGCATAGCTGGGTTCCCTTTTCTCTCTGGTGTAAGGCTAGCGAATAGATCTTTTTAGTTTGGGTTGTAGTTTGCAAACAGATATAAGCAATCATAATCTCCTGAGCATCCACAGCAACTGGCAGTTTCATCACAACGATGAACCATGTTGTGATGCAAGCTCCACCTTTTTTTTTTTTTTTTTACTTCTCTGCCATGTCACAATACAAGTACCGAAAGGGTAGAGTTTGTGTTGTAATATCATGACACAGCTTGCGTTGTTTGCCTATCCCCATGGACATCCATGAAGAAGCTCATCATCCTAAAAATGAGGATGACCCCTTCTAGCTTACTCTGGAACCAAGTACGTGAACTTACAACTCAACATCTGATGAAGTGATCTGTAGCAACCGAGATGTTTGCCATAGGTAGGCAACCTTTTGGGGCTGGTGGACTCATCTGGGCTGTTGGGAACATGTTGTAGGTGCTGTCACAAAATAGCTCCCATGAGTATGGCCAGTCACACTTATTCACAAGAGGCAAAGTGGTGAGATCCCTACCACATTCTTAACCTCCCAGCAGGCTTTGTTTCATAGCTACCCTTTTGATTTTTTTCTGAAAACACAAATACACTTTAGTACTTGATTGATCTATTAACTTCGCCTCTTGCTTTACTTATCTATAAAATTTATCCATAAGCATAAATGCACTTTATTTAGCATTGTATTTTTCTATAAAATTTGTATCAAGTTTATTTATCTATAAAATCTTTATCTTGGTTTGTAATAGTTCAGAACAATCCCAAACTTTTAAATAACCCCCCCTTTATTTTTTTATTTTACAAAAATGACTACAGAGTCAATGTGAGGTCAACAGGCATTTTGTCCTGTAGGCAGTTAGCTCCTCATTTGTTTATTTTAATTAAACAATTGAGACACAAACCCTGGGGACCAAGGGTGCTTGTGTGCCTGTTGGTGCCAGCAAGCACCATACTGTGTTCTCCTGGCTTGTGCCATAATAAATTTGTTGGCCAGCCCTTTGGAAGTTATAACCAAACCTGTGCCAGTTAATTGCATTCATCCAATTAATGTCATATCTAGTTTTGTTCAGAGTACATTCATGGTTTCTAAGTTTTGCAGGCTACATAAAATTGGATTAGCCGAGCTAAATTTACTGCTGGCAGAGGTGGATTGTTGAGCTACGTGAGTTGTTATCCAATGAATTCTATCCATTGTGTTGGCCATATTATCATACTGGTAAGTTGCTACGTGATTGCTTTCCACAACTTCAACATGATTAAATTTAACATTGTGTTTTGCTTTTATCCTGTAACATCCCCATGTTTTGGAAAGATACATACCATTTTTTTTTCAATGAATAACAATTACATCTGCTTAACAGTATACAATAAATGCTAATTGTTAACTGGTACAGACAAAGCTAGCCAGATTTCAGGATTCGAAGCAAACAGTAGAATAAAATCTGCGATCTCCTCCTTTTTTTCAATGTTTCAGAGGAGATTTGCTGTTTGGCTATTACTGCTGGGCATACCTTTATTCAAAACACAGGAATAGGAGAGGCAAAGAATGGGTCAGAAATAAATGCAGATTGCTCTAGAAACCGATCCAAATGAGAAAACTACCCTTTATTCAAAGCAGAAGAAAAAAAAATCCTCCTGGTTTATAACAGTTAATGTATTTTGCACACCTGTGCATATGCACAGACATGCGTTCACTGAGCAAGCGAACAAGGAAAGCAAACAATTTGGCAAGGAAGGTCAAGGGGGCAACACTTCTTTTTTTGCCTCCATTTTCTATTCATTTCTCTTTTTTCCATCATCATCTTTCAATCCAAGCTGGTCTTCACTCAGACAAACGACTTTTGTGAGCGTACTGCCAGAGCAACAGGAAAGATTTGCATGGAAATTTGATTAGAGGAGAAAGGAGGGAAGTCTGTCCAAGCAACATGGACAATGAAAGAACCATCACTGTGAGCTGTAAAGTATGTACAATGTTAGTCTTCCTGCCTACAGAGGACTAAAACTACACCTGCTGCAAGTGCAAAATTGTTTCTGTACTAGAGAAGAAGGTGAAAGGACTTGAGGAAAGAGGGAAGATGAGTGGTTCCTGAACAGGACAGCTGAGCTCTCCAGGAAGGGCAGAGAGGTGAAAGGAATACCTAAGAACAGAGAAAAAAAACCCTTTGGCAGAGGCAAACACGTGGATGAATGTGATCCAAAAAAGCAAGAAGATCAGGGGATACTTGGTGCCATGGAATATTAATAAACATTCATGGCAAGCTCTCCTTCTGGAGGTTGATTGAAAGCCACCTAAGTAAACTTTGCCACTGAATATTGTAGAAGACATTTGGACCTCATGGACCAAAACAAACAAGCAAGGAGCCACCCTGAGAAAAAGGTGTATTGTGGTGGTGGATGATTCCCTACTAAGGAGAGGGAGCTATGTGTAGAACTGATATAACATTGTGGGAGGGGTGTTGGCTTCCAAGGTATGACAGAGAGGTTACCAAGAAAAATTAACCTCACCAAAAACTGTCTTCTGTAACTTTTTTGTCTTCTCCTATAAGCAAGCTTTGGAAGCTAGCACACCTCCCCCAATGTCCTATCAGCTCCCCTTGATCTATGAAGGGATGAGTGACATAATCGGAAGAGACCTTGAAAGAATTTCTGGAGATTACAAAGGCCTTGGGAAGGAAAGTATTTTTTCCGCTGGTCCTTCTAGTGGAAGGTCATGGTGCAAGAAGAGAAAACAGGGTTCTGTAAGTGACCTGGCTATGCAAGTAATGTCACCATAGAAGGACTGGAATTCTACATCAGGAGCCTATTCAGCCTTCTTAGAGGACTCCTGGGAAGAGTTGGGATACATCTTACAAAATCTGAGAAGGAAGTATTTGACAGGTGCTTCCCTCACTCTCATCAGGAGGATGTGAATCCAAGGACAGTAGCCAAGAAAGCAGAACACAGTGGGAGAAGAAAGAGTGGGAATTCAGGATGGGGACTTGGTTTCACAGGAAATTATAGTAAGTGGCAGGTGGTACTGAGAACCTCAGATGTTTCTACACCAATACACAGAGTATGGGGAATAAACAGGAAAAGCTAGAGATCCTAACTCAGAAAGGCAAATATGATGCGGTAGCTACTGTATCACTGAAATTTGGTAGGATGATACTTACGGTTCGCACACAATAATGGAAGGCTACAATTTATTTTAAAGGAACAGACCCAATAGAAAGAGGTGTTGTACTGTATGTAAAGAAAAAAATGTAATTGCACAGAAATTCCACATTCCTGTGGAAACTATTTATGTAAGAATAAAAAGAAAAAGAAACAAAAGTGAAACCATTGTAGGAGCTTGTTATAGACCACATGGGCAGACAAAACTTATAAATAAAGCCTTTCTGCCTCAGATGAGGAATCTTTCAAAGACGTATGCAAGAATGATAATGGAAGATTTGAATTATCCTGATGTATGCTGGGAATCTAATTCTGCAAAAAAGTCAGAGATCCTGCCAATTCTTGCTTTCTCTTGCTGACAATTTCATTTGACAGAAAGTGGGACAAAAGAACAAGGTAATCTGCTATGCTGCTCCTAAGCCTCACCAACAGGGGAGAATTGGTTGAAGAAGTTAATGACTAGCTAATCATTACTGTGCCACTGGGGAAATGAGGGAATTGCAGTGTAGGACAGACAAGAAGAAAGTAACAGAGATCTGGATTGATTATATGCCATCAAGTTGTTGTTGACTCTTTGTGACCACATAGATCATGATGATCTGTCCACATCATCTCCATGATGATCTGTACCTAATCTCATCTTTCAGGTCTTACAACAGTGCATCCATTGTCACAGTAACTGACTCCATCCAACTTGCTGCTGGGCATCCACTTCTTCTCTTTCCTTCCACCTTTCCCAGCATCAGAGCCTTCTCCAGAGAGTTAGGTCTCCACATAATCTGTCCGAGGTAGGATAATCTGAGCCTGTCATTTGTACCTTGAGGGCTTTGGGTTGATTTGTTCAGTGATCCATTTGGTTGTTTTCTTGGATGTCCATGGTATTCTCAGGAGTCTTCTCCAACACCAGAGTTCAAAAGTGTCAATACTCTTAGCTAATTTATATGAATTCCAGTTCTAAGGCCAGATGAATTACATTCTAGACTACTGAAGGAACTAGCAGAGATGATCACAGAACGACTGTCAGTAAACTTTTTGAGAACTCCTGGAGGACTGGTGAGGTCCCAGAAGACTGGAGGAAAGCAAATGTAATCCCCATATTCCAGAAGAGGAAGGAGGAGGACCTGGGAAACTACAACTACCTGTAAACCTGATGCCCATACTAGGCAAGGTTTTCAAACTGGTTATCAAACAGCATCTTTGTGAGCACTTGGATAGGCATGCTACAATTAACAGGACCCAGCATGGGCTTGTCACAAATAGATTGTGACAGAATACACGTAGTCCTCACTTAACAACCACAATTGGGACTGGAATTTAGGTCGCTAAGTGATGTGGTCATTAAGTGAATTATCACGTGACTGAACCCAATTTTGTGATCTTTTTTGCAGTGGTCATTAAGTGAATCACTGTGGCTGTTAAGTGAATCATGCCATTCATTGATTTTGCTTGCCAGAAGCTGACTGGGAAGGTCTCAAATGACTCTGCAACCATTGTAAGTGCAAGCTGGTTACCAAGTGCCCAGATTGTGATCACATGTCCATGGGGGTGCTGCAATGGTCATAACTTCAGTCACTGGTTGTAAGTCACTTTTTAGTGCCATTGTAACTTTGAACGGTTGCTAAACGAATGGTTGTTAAATGAAGACTACCTGTAACCTTCTTTCCTTCTTTGCTAGAGTGATTAGCTTAATTGATCAGGGGAATGTTATAGATATAGTGTACCTCATTGTATTCTTAATAAAATAGTAACATAGGCTGGATGATACACTGTTAAATTGCCTCCCAGTTGTCTGAATGACTGTAGCCACAGAGTGCTCATTAATGGCTTCTCTTAAATTTGGAAGGAACCATGGAGCAGAGTGCCAGAGGGTTCTGTCCTGGGACCTGTGTTGTTCAACATTTAAATCAGTGACTTGAATGAGGAGTTGAGCTGATACACACAAAGATTGCAAATGAGACAAAACTGGGGAAGATTAAAAAAATCTAGACAAACTTCGGCAGTATTATAATAACCAGACTGACACCATGTTAAGAGAGGCAGAAGTGAGAATTTTCTGAGAATAACCCCAAGGAGAGAAATGTGTGCAGAAGAGCAAGCAAGCTATTATCAGTTGAACCCAGACAATACCACATGACAGTCAACAAGGAATGAAAGTGACCACCAAGCTCCAAGTCCTGCTTAGCCCGGTCATAGCAGCAGGCATCAAGGAAATCATAGCTGAAGTGATGTGTAATGGAAGACTGAGATAAAATGAGGGGCTGTGCAAGAACTATCTGTGCATCCAACCATCATACCAAGCTTTCTGTTTTCTTCAACATCCTTGCATTACTTGGCCAGTACTGTAGTGGAGCTTGGTAAGCATGAACGTGAGTGTGTGGAGCTTATGTAATTGCAGTCAATAAAGCTAAGAGGTTAACAGATACTTTCTTTGCATGCTTCCTTGTATCTTCTATTAAGTTTAAATCTGTAACAGCACATTTACAGCTGTAAAGAGCTGAAATGAATAAGAAGGACAATAAATCACAGTGGACCACAAGGATCACTGTGATTCTGTTCCTGGTAGGAAAAATGGAAGGCCGTGAGTTTAGCATGGGGAAGGCCTCTAGTACATATGAAAGGAACTGGGTGTCCTCATGTTGATTATAAGTTAAATGTGAGCCAACAGCAGCTGCTAAAGAAGGCAAATGCTGAATTGGAGTGCATTAAAAGGAATGTAGAGTCCAGATCACATGAAGGAATTGTTCCATGCTATTCTGCCCTGGCCAGACTTGATTTGGAGCACTGTATCCAGTTCTGGAAGTCATAGTTCAAAAAGGAGAATGACAAATTGGAGCAGGTTTAGAAGAGGGCCACCAAGACTGTGAAGTATCTAGAAACAAAAGCCCCATGAAGAATGAATGAAGATTTAGGTATGTTTAGCCTACAGAAAAGGTGACTAATGGTGTTATGACAACAGCCTACAACAGCCTAAAAGGTTTTAACACAGAAGATGGGATGGACTAATTTTCTTTTGCTCCAAAGTGCAGGACCAGAGCCAGTGGGTTAAAATTACAAGGAAGGAAGAATAGGTTAGACATCAGAAACTCTATGAATTGTCAGCCACATGAGATGGTGAGTTCTCCTTCACTGGAGGCCTTCAGACAGAGGCTGGATGGTCATCTGTCAGAGATGATACGGTGCATCCTGCACTGAGCAGTAAATTGGAGTGACAAATTGGAGCAGGTTTAGAAGAGGGCCACCAAGACTGTGAAGTATCTAGAAACAAAAGCCCCATGAAGAATGATTGAAGATTTAGGTATGTTTAGCCTACAGAAAAGGTGACCAATGGTGTTATGACAACAGCCATAACACCATTGGACCAGCTAGATGAGGTCCAGCACAAGTTCTGCGATACACAGAGCTCTTCAGTTTAGAATTATATAAGTAGTACTTTGCTTCCTGCTTGTGTGGAAATATATTTTGCAAAAAAATTGTCTACTTTAAAACTGGAAAATGTTTTTAGATGCATTAAGTAGGTGTACGGCTGTTAAATTTCAAACTGTGGGGTAAATGCCACATAGGCTGTATAACTAGGTGGAACTTTGCCCCGTTTAATGAAGAAAAAATTAGCAGCAATAGCAGTGAATAGTAGATATGTTCAACTGGTTTTCTCTGCAGAATAAACAAAACATGGCCCGCTATCGTCTTTCCTGTGAAAAGAAAGCAGTTGGGGTTGTTTAAAACATAGCTAGGGAAGCTTGATCATTATTGTAACAGATACATAGTTTGATCCTTACAGTCTCCTATGAACTGGGTCATTCATTTTTCCCTGTCTGTAATATTTGTGTTTCCATTCTTACAGTGTAACATAATTGGAACTATCTCAATTCCAGCTGGTAAAAGTTTTCCATTCCAGATTTGAGATTCAGAGGCAGAGTAAAGTTTATTTTAAGTAATACCCAAGGAGGGAAGATCAAGGATGAGCATGCTAACTCTGGCCTTAACCATCCTTGTTCTTCTTTGCAAGTCGTGAGGAACCGTTTCTTCTCTTTCTGTGATGTAATAACCTGGAAGGTTCAGCATTGAGTAAGAAGACTCTCCAGTTTCTGAAATATAATGAGAACAGGTAGCACATCCTTTTCCCTTCTTCCCTCTCACTTGTTGAGTAAACACACAAGCAAAGTAAGAAGAAGCAGAAAGCAAGAGAGAATTGCTGGGTCCTTGCATGTGGTTCCATTCCACCATTCCACTTAGCAACATACTGAGCAAGGACATAGAAGGGATGTGTGTACAGGTGGACATATGAACATTTTCTTTCTTTCTTTAGTCTGTCTACATTTCAGATCCTGCATTGAGAACATAGGCACCAGAAATATAATGGTGTTTCTTCTGCAGCCTGTCCAGTGTTTCATCCACCTCAGTGTAAGACCAGATATACTAGTCAGGTTAGCCTAGAGTTTCTCTCAGTCACTTGTTTTCTCTTTGCTGGCAATTAAACCAAAACTAAAAATACTTAACAAGGGGTTCATTAAAAACTGGGACCATCACTTTAGCTTGCAAAATTATAGTGGATTCTATCATTCTTGCATAAACAGATGTGAGCTGCGCAATATGAGTTCTCCTTTCATTGGAGCAAAAGGATTGCTAAGAATTGTTTGGATTCTGCTGGTGCAAACAAAATTTAGGATTGTCCAAAAAGGAAACCAACACACTTTCTAAAGTGGAGAACTCACCCACAAGCTTCCATCCACATACCTGGCTTTGAGGTGGATTGGCTCTACATTTAAAGTTGAATGTCCAGCAGTCAAATGTGGCCTCTGCTTTCTTGGCCCAGCAGTCTCAGTTGAAGTGGAGACACATAGGCTTGACTATTCTTGCCAGGGATTCTGAATACCGAAAGCCTGGTAGATATGAAGGGAAATCAAGCTGGGATGCTTCAGACCTGATCAGTCTGAAAAAAAGGAGGCTGTGGTTGGGTTTTCCGAGCATGTAGAAACATAAAACAAGCTTCTGATTATTTTCCAGTTTGGAACAGAGACTTACTTGGTGTTCAGTGGAATCCCTCCATACCTGGGAGCTGGAAGGGAACAGAGTATTATTGTCCCTGGCTTCCTGCTGCATGTCAAGGGTGCAGTGCAAGTTCAGGAACAAAACTCTACCTCATCGGAAAAAAACCCCCCAGCTCTGACAAGTGTAAAGTTTTGGTTGGCCTACAAGACCATACCCTACATTTGTACATCTCACTGCAGGGGCGAAAGTTTGAAAAAAACATTCAGCTGTGTTTCAGCAACTAAAATTAACAATCAAAAATAATTCCGAACTGCCTCTGGAGTTTCTTGCAGTAACACTCCTCAGAATAATGGCATAAAGTATTTGTGGAACTACTTTGTCCAACGGTGCATTTGTGTTCCAATTGACATTTGTAGTGCCAGCATTAAGCATTTTTCCTTGTTAACTTGTAAATATTGCATTCATGTACTCCTCCAAGAGTTGGCACTCAGTCAACTCTGTCACTATTTTCCTTACAGTATGGGCCTCTATTGTTCCGCTACTGCTGAGAGACAATAGCTTTGCCCATGAGGTCACTGTAATTTCATTAGCGATCAAAGGGACAAATGAAGTGAGCTCTCTTCTCCCTCGCAAAGCTGATCAGATCGTAATTACACATTATTTTTAGTTTACTTAGTTATATTTATTAAGCTACTGCTGTGACGCCTTAGGCAGAGTCAAGAATTAGCAAAACATAAGGAGAACCATCAACCCTTAAAGTCTCTCATATGGTCAGTTGCTGCTATGAAGTATGGAAATACCAGTGCATGTACACTCAACTTTCCTGCTGCAAGAATATGTTTAGTCCTTTCAGTGAAGAACCAATTCTGTGTACACTCTGAAATTTAGGTAAAGGGTGACCCTCTTACTTACAAATAAAAGGAAAGAATCCAACTATAGAATCTGTGTGTGATTAATGCAGCAAGTATTAGACTCCAGAGTATTATTTTTGAAGATATTTCCTGTGGAATGAACTGTAACTCAGCTGTAGCACATAGTATCTGACAGATAATATGAAATTCTGAAAGTTCCCTAAACATCTAATGAATTTAGGTTTGCTCAGGGAGATGATTGGAAGTCTCCAAGGCTGAGAACAGGACTCCTTGAGAGCCAAGATTAATGGTGCAAGAATAGCTTGTCAGACACAATACAACCTTGGTTCTTTTCTACTCTTTTTGAACTCTGCCTCCACAGGGTTCCAGAATTGCTTACATCAGTGAATAATGTAGTTAGCTAATTGTGTAGTTTTCCATGATGGTTCTAGTTATCAATCTGTACTCCAATTGTAATCCTGTTTAAATCTATTTTTGCACCCATTTCTTCTCCCTTCCATAGCTTGGGGCTGCATACATGCCAAAAAAAAAAAAAAAATTGTAATGCGGCAGTTGAGCACATGTTCTTCATGCAAAAGGTGTCCAGTTCAATACTGAGCTAGACTAACTTTGGTAGAAGGTAGTTTTCCAACTGGAGATTGGGACCTCATATTGATAATGAGCAAAAACAACTTCCTGCAAATGAAGACATAGGGAGGAGCTCTTTCAATAGGACATCCATATAAAGCATTCATCTTTCTAGTGGATTAATATGTGTAAAGGAAAAATATAAATGTAAGAGGAATCTCCAGCTTAGAGTTGACTTGATTTCCAAAGTCAGATTTTTCACAAGATGTTACTTCAGATTCCACATTGAAATCTTAATATATAACCTCTGCTTTGTTTTCTTAGCCTGGGTACACACCTTCTGGAGTGCACACAGAGCACTCTGCTTTAGAAAACTACAGGGGCAGAGTGACCTTGGAGGCAGAATCATGGTATTCTGTCAGGAAATAACAAATCGCTAAACATTTTTCACCTGCTGGAAAGATTATGCACGTTTAGTAGAAACTTGTCTGTTAAGGATGAAAGAATGTGTAATGTGGTTTGGTATTTTCACTTCCACTTCTTCCTGATGGGAACGGGCCGAGGGCTGAAGTTGGGGGGGAGGGGAATAAATCCAGAATGAATCATTTTGGAAGAGTCCTATAAATCACCTTACTCTCTTTTTTCCATCGCTGTTAGCAAAACCAACGTATCCCCAAAAGTGTCTTACGTAGAAAAGAGAGGTTATATATCTCCTCTCAGATTTTTGAGGATATTTCTACTTTGCATCTTTCAGATAAAAGTTTGAGAGAGTAACTCTGAAATGTGAAAGGGCTACTACTTCTTTTTATCATTCTTGTTGTGGGTGTTAATTTGATTTCTGCCCTGCCATTTTATCCAAATGGCAGCTGAGTTTGCCGTCTGTCCTCCCAGCTTAGCTGCAGAATGCTCTCATCGGCTTGGGAAAGGAAGCCTTTTTCCTCCAACAATAAAAACAGCTTTGGGAGCCATTCCCCCCCCCCCAGCAGAACCTACTGGGACATTATTGTGCACCTTAAAGCTTGACATTAAGGTGTGTTAAGTTATACTTGGCAGAATGCCATCTTGCTTAGCCAGGGAGTGAGAAGTGCTGAAAGAAGTTCAGGGTTGGCTGGCTGAAATCAATTAAGACTACCTCAGTGTTGCTACTGGTTGCCTGGGCCTGAATATAAGCATTAGTGATTAAAAGGGTTGTTTGGTGGGCCGGTGTAATGGGAAGAAGGAATAACTTTGAGGAACAGGAGGAAGAGCCACAACCAGGACAACGGTCAGATATCTGAGTCGGGGGCAGAAATGCAGTTTGAGAAAACGTCTCAGACTTGACTCTCCCTAGATCTCACGAAGATAAAGGAAGGGAGGGGGGAAGCATATTAGACTTGTAACTTTTTATAAGTAGTATTGGAATTCATAACTTTGGTTTCCTAGTCTGGTCTATTTTGAAGGGCTGACAGCCAGCCAGAATCCAAGATGTCTTACTGGTGACAGAATGAAACCCAAAAGAGCATCGGGGTTACCTGATTTGCACCCTCTCTTCTGATAAGGTTAAAGATATTTATGGGTAAATATCAATAGGCCATTATCCAGTTTCTTCCTTTACACATGATTTCATGTGCCGCTTGAATCTAACGTCACTGTGCTTTGTTTTCTACTTGTAGCCTAATCCAGCACAATTTTCCCAGAAATAAATGCCACTCTTTGCTTTGGAGTTTATACCTTGGAAGATGTGTTGAGATTGCAGTCTTTAAAGGTTCAGAGTCCTAGCTTAACTGCACATTGTTGCTAACCAAGAGGCGTGGAGACCGACCAGCCATCTAATCTAAGTCTCATCACAACTATCCAGTTATTTGTTCAATTCCATTCCATTCCGTTCCATTCCATTCCATTCCATTCAGTTCATTTCCTATGGCCACCCATCTCACCATGGTGATTCTGGCTAACAGCCATTAAAAAGCACAACCAACATAAAAAATAAAGTACACAAGTGGCAGCCAAGGTAAATTTAAATTTAATAGCTATTTTGCATCCACCCGTTTAGCTAGTGTTCATTAAGTTCCCTATTCAAAGAGAAGTTTAGATACTGACTGCAGGGTCATCTATTCCAACTGCTTAATATTTTTCCCTAGTTGCTCTCATCCATTTCATAGAACATCTTTCTTTCTTCCCTCGTTGCTTCAGAGTTGTGAGACCTGTTCCCAAACATAAAACTCTTGCTATATTTGGGAAGTTATATGCAATTTTTGTTTCCAGAAAAGAAAATTATGGAT
Organism: Python bivittatus; assembly: GCF_059951505.1. Lineage (NCBI taxonomy): Eukaryota > Metazoa > Chordata > Lepidosauria > Squamata > Pythonidae > Python > Python bivittatus. The sequence goes on along the minus strand of NW_028277056.1, from coordinate 14,906,854 downwards.
ATTCACTACATTTATGATGAGGATGTGCACACTTTCTCCAAGGATGGAGACTCCATGGTCATTAGATGTTGCTGAGCTACAGTTCCCAGCATGTTATTCATGCTGACTATGGTTCCTGATATTGTTCCCCATCTTGTTCTGAACCATAGCAAGATCATCAGTTGCCGTTCCATTTTGAGTCTGTGAACAGAGTATGTCTAGATCAGCTTCTGCAATCTGGGTACTTGCAGATATCTGGGCTTTAATTTCCAAAAATCTTAGCAAGACCCAGGTTGGTGAACTCCTGAAGTGGAAGGGGGGGCATTGAAAAAGTCTGGCCTAGATAAAGAAAAAATGTTTTTGGGAGTGGCCAATGATAGATGTAGCCCCTTCAACTTCCCCAGTTCCATTGACAATAATAAAACATTAAATGCTCTAGGAATAAGCAACCATTATTAGTCAAGTTCGCCCACAATGCTGTTCCTTCAGAGTCTCATGAAGATTGCAGCACCATCCTTTCTCATCATTGGTATTTTCACTGGGCAAGTTTCAACACAGAGAGGAGATGGCTGTGGTTTCACAGATAGGTTGAGACAAGGGCCAAACTATTTATGAGCAAAACACAAGAGATATCCTGGCATGGTTTATTAGTAACCCAGACCTTCAAAACTGAGGACACTTGTTCCACTTTTAAGATGCTTTGTGATGATGTAAATACCTCAAATACCTTGCTTATTGAGCTAAGTGGTATACACTATAGATCACAGCATTTATTTGCTTTGTGCTTATGTTTCTGCTAATACCTATATCCCTGGATTACAGGTCGAAAGTTTAAGAAGTTTAATAAGGTCAAAATGCTACGAGCCTTAGACGTTGTCTCACTCCAACAACCAGCAGCCCTTCCAAATGAAAGCCCAACTTTGGTGCAGAGGCTTTCTTTTTCACCAAGTCAAGACGTTCAATTTATCCCTCCACTGATCACTGTCTTACAAAGCATTGAGCCAGAAGTTGTCTACGCAGGTTATGATAACACAAAACCAGAAACTCCAAGTGCTTTGATGACCAGCCTCAATTACCTGTGTGAGAGGCAGCTCCTCTGTGTGGTCAAGTGGTCCAAGTCATTGCCAGGTAAGAAGGATCTTTTGATGTTGGAAATTGTGTCACCCTATTCCATTGTTTTCAGATCTCACCAAGGGCACTGTGTGCAATTATGGGCATCATTGTGTATGAAGAATGCTGACAAGCCATTGGGTGCCATATTTTTTTTACAAAAATTAAAATTTGATTTCTACCATTTTAATCTGTTAAAATATATATTTTTATTAAATTTGGGGTTCAATATGAGGGTGACAAGCCAAGAGATCAAGAAAGGAGGAAAGAGTTAGGTATGTTTAGCTTCAAAAAATGATCAAGAAGTCATTTAATATCCATATTCAACTATCTGAAGGGCTCTCACATAAACTGATGGTAGAGTACATTCATTTTCTTTTGCTTTGGAAAGATATTTTCTAACCTGATACTAACCATACAGTTAGGGTGCAAAAGATACCAGTCCCAGAAAGCATGGCTGTTGTTCTAGTGGTTAAGGTGTTGGTTTAGGAATAGGGAAACTCAGGTTGTAGTCCACGTACAGCCACAGAGATTCACTGAGTGCTTTTGGACCATTTGCTCTTTCACAGCTCAATCTACCCCACAGCATTACTGTGCAGAAAAATAGGAAAAAGGAACACTCTGTATGCCTTCTTGAGCTCCTGAATGAAGCGGGGAATATGAATCTGATACACAATGTTAAATAGTAGTACAACCCAGCTGAAGAATACTAGGCTGCTCCAGAGGGTAGGTACCTAGACAATAGGGTTTAGGTTATAAGAAAAGGTCTTCAGAATATTTTAGTGGCATATGCTATCCAGCAATAGAACATTATAAGGGGATGGATGTCCCTTTGTTCAAGATTCTGAACAGGAGTAGGGATGTTGCAGCTGGTGGTTGGAGTTGCTGATTCTGGGGCTCCATTTAATTGCTCTTCTTCTGATATTGAATATGTCTATACCTTGTATGGTCTTTTATCTCTGTGCTATTCATCATTTTTCAGTATTAAGACTGAAGCAGAAACACTGACAATTTCCACGGGTTATTAAATGTTATCTTTTGATAATAACACTTTTTAAAGTAGCATTTAATAGAATCCCACAGAACAGGGCCGATGATTGTAAACCTCTTCTCTGGATAACATCAGTCAGTATCTTGATGAAGACCAGCTTTTTCCAAACTGCTTCTTCCAAATAAGTTGGACAAGAATTCCCATCACTGTCATCCACTGTGGCTAACTGACATGATGGATAAGGATGATAGGAGTTATAGCCAGGCTGATGTAAATGTTAAAAGGCAGGACCAATAAAAGAGAATCTGGATGGATTGAATTCAACCATTCTAGTCCATATTTTGGCTTACACAAGACTCTCAATAGTGGAGCCAAAACAATGTTGTTTTTAAAAACCTAAATGATTTAGAATCTCAGCCAGCAAGAGATATCCTTATAAAGTATTGTTATGTTTCAGATGTTTTGTTAACATACAGTAGGCATATATAGAGTGCTGTTCAGTAGGGTGGGTTAGATATCTGGAAATCTATGTAAATGACTATTTGGCTTTGATTATATAGTTTACCTTAGAGCAATGATGGAAAAATATAACCTTGTTTAGTTCACTTTGGTTTCTTTTCTGACTGCTGCTGTGAATCAGTAAAGAATTGAAGGATTGAGTTTTGTCTTGAAGAATGATTGTGCTATTTGTTTAAAACTTTCGCAAAATATTTAAACCATGTATTAGATGTTTGAAGATGGCTTTGAAGAGACTTCATTGCTGACTGAGGTAGAAACTTGGTTGTCCTTTAATCTTTGTACATACCGAATATGAATCTGAATAATTAGAGGAGACATCTTATGTATTGTATAAATAAAAGCCACAGTTTTTAGTTATACAAAATGATGACCTGATGGTTTCCAGATGATTTCTGGAATTAGTGTCATTCTCAGCTATACCATAATTTCTGTGTGAATTCTGGGTCAGGAGAAAGAGGAGAGTATAGTGTGGTCCTCTTATTTCCTAAATAAGTGTAAGTTCATTTTGTCTGTGGTAACAGTATGTTGGCTTAGCCTAAGCTAAGTGAAGGGGAGCCTGCTCGTCATATCTGATAGTAGACCAAACATGTGACAAAATCTCATTACATATTTAGCATCCCTCTTCCTTTTTTCCTTTCCAGGATTCCGGAACTTACATATTGATGACCAGATAACTCTTATCCAGTATTCATGGATGAGCCTAATGGTCTTTGCAATGGGATGGAGGTCATACAAACATGTCAGTGGTCAAATGCTATACTTTGCTCCTGATCTAATATTAAATGAGTAAGTGTGATTTATAGTTTTTTATATATTCATTATTTCAATTAATAGCCTGCTTTTCTTTGTGTAAAGCATTCAGTGTGGCCAACAGTCCAAAATAAAGGATTCAGTCCAAAATAAAGGATAAACAATGATATTCCAAAAAAAATTATTATTATTAGTCTTAGAAGTTTTTCTTGCTTTCCTTATTTATATGTTATCTGTCACAATTCTAAAATGGTTTAACAGCACAGTACTGTCATTAAAGTAATTCAGTCTCTAGTATAATAGTAAGAGTGCATTATGAATGAAGGAACTATTATCCAGACAGGGCATTATTAAGAAGTGAAGCAGAAAATTTCATTTGTTGAGTTGGTAATTTGATCAAACTTTTAGTTGATTCCAGTTTTAAATTAATGGGCTGGAAACTAAACACATAGCTATATAGCTTTTGGAGGTAACTTTGATTTTGATGCATTATCATATTAATTATGTGATGTTCTCATGGATAATCCCATAATTATGATGTTCCCATAATTATCTAATGTTCCCATCCCATTAATTATGGGATGTTCCCATGGGAAACTTGGGAATGCTTTGACCAATGATAGGGAGGATTTTTAAAAAAGTATTAAAAGATCTTAAGAAATCTTCAACTATCTTTTCATTGAAGTTTTCCTGCCCCCTGCCCCCAAAACAGTCCAAAATCCTGTTCACTTTTTTTGTAGGAGGGCCTGATAACTTGAAATGGGAAATGAGGGGAAGATAGCTTCAGTCCCATTTTAATTCTAATGCTCCTCTCCCCACCTTCTTTTTTAAATGTTCAGTACATCTTCCATTTCCTTAAATACTGTATCTCAAATACACTTATTTGTTAAGGTTTGGGCTATAAGCAAATTTGTATAACCAATTCCTGAGTCAGTCCATGAAGGCCGTAGTCCTGTACATACTCACCTTGAGGTAAAGTCCCGTTGAACTGAGTGGAGTTAACCTTTAACTAGGCATGAATGGATTGCATTATAATACTCAGATAATTAAACAACTAAAACATATTTTTAATTATCTCACAGCCCACAAAACACTTCATGGAGTTATGGCCTGCATGTTCCTTTAGTGGCTGGTGAATGATTTTTTTCTACATCAGCCTTATAGAAAGTGGTGATAACCTGCTCCTGGATCCTTGGCTTTATATTAGACTTTCTTCAGAGACCAGAGTCTTAGAAATCCAGATTTACTACAGCTAAGTCGAGATTTAGAGACTCAATTTAGAATCCTCGCTCAACTCTACCTAAGCCTAGAAATTGGTGCCATCTTGGATGAAAGAATTCCATTTTCACTGACCAATCCTTCTGTGTTTACTAAAGTTTTGTACAAGATTGTACAGGATTGTACAGGATTGTACAAGAGCATTGTACACAACTCAGGATTGTATAAGAGCGCTGTACAAAATGATAACACAATAATGATAACACAATGCTGGGGGAGGTGGGCGGCATACAAATTTAATAAATAAATGAATAAATAGAAGCGAATATGTGCAGCTCAGGGTTGAACTGTGGAGTCCTTGGGGTTCTCTGAGCTTGGTCCTTTTCTTGCAAACATTTCATTACCCGGCTAGGTAACATCTTCAGTGCTAGAATGGGATGGGGTTTGCTCTCTGTTTATATACTGTGGCCTGCCTTGCCAGTGCTGGTAAGGGTGGGTTTTGTTTTTTATTTTGCTCCTCTGGTAGTTCTTTGATTGGCATCTGTTTACTGCTTGATTGTGTGCCTGGTGGTAACCTTTGCTTATCTGGGTGACGATTGCTGGTGAGGTGATCTTCTGGTCTTTTGTCTCTTTTGAATAGTATGTAGATGCTGTTTATCTCTATGTCTCTGTTAATTGCTGCCTTGTCTGAATACCAGGCTTCCAAGAATTCCCTTGCATTCTCAAGCTAAATCCAAAAATGTTACCTAGCCGGGTAATGAAACGTTTGCAAGAAAAGAACCAAGCTCAGAGAACTCCAAGGACTCCACAAATAAATAAATAATAACAACCATAACTGCCATGTTAGCCTTTCAGGAAGCAGTGAAGACTTGGTTCTTCCCCCAGGCCCTGGGCTAGGATGGATGTGAGCCCTGCACATGTGGAAGTGATGAGATGTCATGGCATCAAGGGGTGGGAGTGGGGAAAGTATGATTTTTGTTTGTAAATCTTTTGTGCTTATTTTTTGTTTTTATGGCCTGTTGCTGTGGGCCCCCTAAGATGATTGAGTGTAAGATAGGGGACCATATAAACTCTATAAATAAACAAAACTAGCCAGGAATTTTGTTTTGTTGTTTTGTTTCTAATTTTTATCTCTTATTCCCAAAGGAAAAGCAGTGACATTTTTTGCTTCCTTCGACATAATTTGGAAAACATCCTTTTCCCTATTAAATTGAAGGAAAACTGGTAGAAAAATTGCAGAGGAGTTCTTTTGCACGGCCCTACTTCTGTTGATATACAGTGGAACCTTGGGTTACGAACGGTTCTGTTAACAAACTTTTCGGGTTACGACCAGCTCCGGCTGCAAAATTTTGCTTCGGTTTGCGAACTCCGCCTCGGGGTACAAACAGGATACGCGGCCATTTTCCTTCCCGTGACACGGTCCACGGCCATTTTTCCGCCCCTGACACGTGGTCTGCGGCCATTTTTCCGCCCCTGACACGTGGTCGTAGGGAGGGGGACTCTCCCTCCAAGCAATAGCTGCCTCCCTGTCCTCCACACCAGAACGGATTAACGGTAATTACATTGAACCTTATGGGGAAATTTGCTTCGGGGTGTGACCAATTCGGGTTGCGACCAGAGTCACGGAACGAATTAAGTTCGTAAACCGAGGTTCCACTGTAATGGGTTCGGAACAAGGCAACCGAACCTCGTCCAGGGCCTTTTTAGGCACTCTGGAACTAATGCTAAGATTTCAGATTAGCAGGGGGTTTTAAAAACACATGCCTCAGATAAAGCCATTTGAGATCCATGGGCTGCATGATAAACTTTTGCAACCTTCTCCTTATTAGTTGCGATGAAATTTAACATCACACCTTTCGGATCTCTTTCCCCAGTGTTTAACATATTAAATATCGGTTAATACTGAAGAAATCTAACACTCTCATTAACATGAAACAAAGCACTTTTTTTTTTTAGTTCTGGTCCTACCATTTTTCAGAACAGCCTGTCAAAGGTGGATCATGTGGATCTTAGCCTTAAAAAAAAAGCCAGCCTCAGTTAACCCCTTATGCATTAAAAATACACATTTAAAACTGAAAACAGAATGGAAATCAATTACTTGTTCCCAAACTGGCATGAGAGCATATCCTATTCATAAATGGACTGTTTTAATTTGGACTAATTGGTTTTCAAAAGTTTTCAAAGGCAGCCTATATGCAGTGCATTGATCATGGTGTTCTGACTATCTCAGACCAGGAGAGATTCTGGTGAGTGAACCTGCTTGGCTAATAAAAGGGTCTTCAAGCCATAGAAACCTCTTGGGTCTTCAGAATAAAGACTAGTTCTGAAATCATCTCAGACTCTTTTAGTTAGAAGGCAGAATCATTCAGAATTAGCCTTTTGCATAGCCCAGTTCAGATGAACCACCTTCAGCATCGCAGTTTTTTCTTTGTTGGTCTCTTTTGATGCAGTCCGTTATTATTCCTGGACGAGAATGACAGAATATTATTTACATGAAGATATACTATATATACGTTAGGTATGCAGAGCTTGTATAAACAAACGACCCCTCATATGTTGGGACTACAACTCCTAGGATCCCCCAGCATGTCTACATTATCCACTAGGCACAATAGGCACAATGTCAAGGGGCTACAAAATGTTTCCAGTTTTAAGAAAATCCAAAAATACGAAAAATAACCATAAAATTAAATTTTGACTATCCTAAAATTGAATATATTTAAGTTATTATTATTACTTTATTAGACATGTAGTTCTTGTGACTTCTTTCCTCCAACTTATTGAAGAATATACAGTAGGTTCAGGGAATACTTTTATAACACTAAGCATCTGTATTATTGCTGGAATGAGGACCTGCAAAGATAAACATGCTTGAAGCCTACAAAAATAGTTAATTCAGCCTGTTCTCCAGGATGGAGGCCTGATTCTCCAGATTAGAGAAGGCTGGTTTAATAGTCTTCACAGCTCAGCCTCCTTGTCCTTGTATCTTGATTCTGTCTTGCTCTAAGAATTATAGTGAGCTTCTGTTCTAAGTACAGTGGTACCTCGGGTCATGAAATTAATTTGTTCCGTGACTCTGGTCGCTACCCGAATTGGTCGTGACCCGAATCAAATTTTCCCATAAGGTTCAATGTAAATATGGTTAATCCGTTCTGACCCCTACGAATTTGGTCGCCAACTGATTTTGGTCACCAACCGAATCAAATTTTCCCATGAGGTTCAATGTAAATACAGTTAATCCGTTCTGAACCATATGTATTTTTTTTTAAAACCACAAAAATATGAAACAGTACAGTACAGTATGAAGAGAGAGAACGCTAACCTTGCTTGAGGCGACTTCTGGCGTGGAGGACAGGAAGGCGGGTGGGGAGGCGGTTATTGTTTGGAGAGAGAGTCCCCCTCCCTACAGGAAGCCACGACCACGTGTCACAGCAGGGAAAATGGCTGCAGATCCTGTTCGTCACCCGATGCGGAGTTTGTGAACGGAAGCAAAATTTTGCAAACGGTGCTGTTCGTGAACCGAATTGTTCGTGAACAGAAACGTTTGTGAACCGAGGTACCACTGTGGTACCATATTGTAAAGTAAAGATCTTAAAGAACCGCAGGCTTGATACTTATTTATTTAGCTTTTGCTTTTCTTTTCTGGGGGGTGCGTAAGACAGAGGATGAAAGAATCATCGTTCTATTCCCTGTGCCTGTCCATGTGGCAAATTCCACAGGAGTTTGTCAAGCTACAAGTAAGCAGTGAGGAATTCCTTTGCATGAAAGCCCTGCTCCTCCTGAATACAAGTAAGATACACTCCTGCTTCTTTATTTCTTCTTTTTGCAAATAGATGTCAGGTTCTGTATCACTGATCCAGGGGCCTGGGTGAAAAAGAGTTTTCAGTAGCATTACAGAAGCTTGTAGTGGGGCTGGCCTGTTGTGTGCAGGTCCTGTGTAAAGCATGAAAAGAGTCAGTTCATCTCTCTGTAAGACTGTCTTGTCCTATTAGGGCTTGAGCTCATGTGAAGAAAGGAAAGTAGTCTGCCATAGTTAACACAATAAAATCCAGTCAGGGCAAGCTTCCCAGGACAGAGAAATATGGACCTTGACCCAGCTGTCTGTCTGAAAAATTTCTCAGCCAAAAGCAGAGGATAGATGGGTTGATTGATTGATTCATTCATTGATCTGCAATTTTTATAGTCCACCCAAAGCAGAAGGCTTCAGGCAGGTTACAACAGAGTAAAACTATAAAAAATATAAAAAAGTGCTGTCTGGTCTATTTCCCTGTAACCCTCTGATGCTGGTGGGGTGGAGTGGACTTCTTGAGATGTTCTGACCGGATGGATTAAATGCTTGCAAGGTGGTGTCTGATGTATCCCATTGTTATGCCGCTGTTGGGCTCATGATACCCAGCACTTTGAATAAGATATGTTTAAATTAGGGCTATGTAGGCACTTGGAAATATGTAGGGCACTCAGGAAGCTCCTGTCCACAACTGTTTTAAGAAGCTGTGTCTTTTCTTGGAATGACGCGGCTGCCCTCTTCAGCTGTAGCAGAGTCCTGGAAAAGACACGGTTGTTTCGAAGACTTATGGTCAGATTCTGTGTGAACACTCCTGCGTGCTCCAAGGAACCCTTTTTGCATTTGAATCCAGAGAGCTGCACTACATTGTCCAAATAAGGTCATATTGTCCATGACTTTCCTTCTTGGAAAGTGATCTTGTTAATTTTGCAGATGTTGGTGTCTGCTGCATGGAGATATGACTAAGGGTTCATTTACTCTTTGACTCTAATGAAGTGGAAAAGCCATGATTTCAGGCTAGGGGGAACCAGGAGGAGGTGCTGAGAGTCCTCCCTTGGGGGTGGATAGCTTGTATTTCCTTCTCATATGTATCATCATTTTTAGGTGACAATATAGTGCTGGGTTGTGGGGGGAGCATGTTGTGAAAATATGATGATGATGATGATGATGATGATGATGATGATGATGATATTGGGTATAAGGTAGCTTAAGTCTTAAGGGAAAAAAAAAACAACCAAAAGAATAGTGATTCCACCCCCCCACCCCAAATGTAATAACCTATTGCTACAAGTAAGGGAAAAATCACAGTAAATTACTGAGGATATAAAAGAGAAAAAGTTGCAGACTGGGAATCTGAAAACTTCTAAAAATAGGCTCCATGTTAAATTTCTAAATCTTGAGTTAATAAATCAGAAGTCTTAAAAACAACAACAGCTAGAGATCTGGATTGTGTTGTTGTCAGTTGAGTCTTGGCTGCAGAACTAGCTTCCCCATGGTCTTATTAACTAGGGGTATAAAAAGCATGGGTGTGTCTGCATGCACACAGGCAAATTTCCATTGGAACTGCAAGTGAACTGAAGTGGCTATGTGTGAGCACATTTGTAGAGGCGACATAGGAAAGCCATTCAAGGAACCTCACTGAGTCTCAGCACTTGAAGTTGGGCATTTAGTGGGCAGCAAAGGACCCCTTTAAATGTTTTTGCAAAGTCCTGTGGGTAACATGGCTGACTGACCATCTTGGCCAAAGGGACACTGGGGCTTGGCTAAACTCTGGCAGCTCAGAGTTTAATTGTCATATCAGAATATAGCACATCCGTGAGATTTGCAAAAGCCCATTTCTATATAACTAGGAATGCTGAGGAAAAAACAGTTTGCATCGTAGGGACAGTTCTCTCTTGTTACTTCTGAGTGAATTGGTCCTTGAGTACACAGCTACAAGCTCCAGTTCATGCAATAATGGTTAAAGAACGTGGATGCTTAGTTCAACCAGTTCTTCTGTCATTCATCCTCCTTCTCATTCATACAGTTAACTATGGTTAAGAATAATAGCAATAAAAGGACTAACTCTATTTAATGACTAATAGGAATCAGTATCAGAGTTTGATTCAAGCATTGAAATCTCAAAGCTTGGTTAATGAAGAACAAATGGTTCAGTATGTGAATTTGAACGAATTTGGGAAGACAGTATATTTCTTTTGTTTGGAATTTGAGAGTCAAAGGTAAAATATCCCTTTTTTCCCCCCAAAACACAGTTCCTCTGGAAGGACTCAGAAGCCAAAATCAGTTTGATGAAATGAGATCCAGTTATATCAGAGAGCTGGTCAAGGCAATTGGGTTGCGACAGAAAGGGGTTGTAGCCAGTTCTCAACGTTTCTACCAGCTCACAAAGCTTATGGACTCCATGCATGATGTAAGATTTCTTTTATAATTTTTAATATTCTTGGGGGCTGTGATACTTTTCCTGTTTTGTGCCAGCAGTTAGAACTATTCTTGTTGATGGTCTGATACTCTAGAGTGGTGTTTCTTGACCTTGGCAACTTTAAGATGGGTAGACTTCAACTCCCAGAATTCTCAACCTTGGCACCTTTAAGATGGGTGGACCTCAACTCCCAGAAATCCCCAGCTACCATGGCTGGCTGGGGAATTCTGGGGGTTTAAGTCCACCCATCTTAAAGTTGCCAAGGTTGAGAAACACTGCTCTAGAGAAGAGGGAGGAAGCAAGTGGGTCTTTGCACCGTATTTAATTTTTGTTTTGTTTTTATCGATTAAATATAAAAGGACAAACAGAAAGAGGTAAAGCAGTGCATGAAGTTATAAAGAAAGTACAAATAAGAATACAGAAAATATTAGAAAAAGAAACAAAAACATGCAGGGCATATATTCACGGAGGTATATACAATTCTACATCAGCATTTCGATAAGCAATAATAATATTTCATTATTGCCATTTACAGTTAAACTCAGCATCCCTTTTAGGGCCCACCAGAGCTACTCTGGACAGAGTAGTGGCAGACCTTTTGTCTGTTTTTGCTAATTTGTAGATTTACATCTTTCAAGAGCTCAAAGTGGGTGTGTGAAGCATCCATTTCCCCCTTGAAAATGGGATGAAAATTAATGTCTTCAGGTGCCTAAAAATAGGCAGAATATTGAGTCCATCCATTGTGATGTCATAATGTCACCAGTCTTACCCTCTTTAAGGTCCATTCTTTAAAATTTATTTATATATAAGGCAGACACGCCCACCCATATGAGCACCCAATGGCTGAAAAAGGAAATCTGTCTATTTAATTTTATTATTTTTAGCATTTATATGGCCAGCCAATCAACAAAGTGACTCTGGGCGGCATACAAAAATCAACTACAAATATAGATCCTCTCCCAGAAAAGCAACACAATACTTTAAAAAAGAACTAAAACCATAAAATGGCCCTACATTAAATTATCTTGCCACTCAATAATTGTGACTCTACTCATCCAGATCCAAAGACCTGGGGAAAGAGCCAGGGCCAGCCATACATTGGGGGCAGATTATTCCAAAAAGCAGGGACCTCCGCCAAGAAGACACGCCTCCAAGTCCTGTAAGGTGGCATTGTCTCAGTGAGAGGACCTGGAGTGTGCCTCCCTGTTGGAGCATCTAGGACAGGCAGATGCCCTAAGGAGCAGTACCTGCAAATAAACCAGTCCAGTGCCCTATAGGGCTTTATAGGTGATAACCAGTACTTTGAATTACACCTGGCAGGTTACAGAGTAGAGATATCATACAGGCATAATGAGGAAAGCCCATAACTAGTGCACTACTGGATTCTGAACCAACTGAAGCATAGATAGATAGACAGAGAATTTTGATTATAATAATAAAATCTGATAGAAACTAAGCTTAAAGAGAATAGCAAGGAGTAAAAAGTGCAAGAAAAAAAGAGAGAAAAGAGTATAATCAAGAGAAAAGAAATATATAAAGAAGTGATTTCCAACCTTCATCACAACAAGCATAAACAAATTTAGTGACTCTTCACCCCCTCTAAGGTTACAAACATTTACAGGTGAAACTCGAAAAATTAGAATATCGTGCAAATGTTCATTTATGTCAGTAAGGCAACTCAAAAGGTGAAACCAATATATGAGATAGACGCATTACATGCAAAGCGAGATATGTCAAGCCTTACTTTGGTATAATTGTGATGATTATGGAGTACAGCTTATGAAAACCCCAAATTCACAATCTCAGAAAATTAGAATATTACATGACATCAATAACACAAGGATTGAAAATAGAACAATATCGGACCTCTGCAAAGTATAAGCATGCATATGTACTCAGTACTTGGTTTGGGCCCCTTTTGCAGCAATGACTGCCGCAATGCGGCGTGGCATGGATGCTATCAGCCTGTGGCACTGCTGAGGTGTTATGGAAGACCAGGATGCTTCAATAGCGGCCTTCAGCTCCGCTGCATTGTTCGGTCTCATGTCCCTCATCTTTCTCTTGGCAATGCCCCATAGATTCTCTGTGGGGTTCAGGTCAGGCGAGTTTGCTGGCCAATCAAGCACAGTAATCCCATGGTCATTGAACCAGGTTTTGGTACTTTTGGCAGTGTGGGCAGGTGCCAAGTCCTGCTGGAAAATGAAGTCAACATCCCCATAAAGCTCGTCTGCGGAAGGAAGCATGAAGTGCTCCAAAATCTCCTGGTAGACGGCTGCGTTGACCCTGGACTTAATGAAGCACAGTGGACCAACACCAGCAGATGACATGGCTCCCCAAATCAACACAGACTGTGGAAACTTCACACTGGACCTCAAGCATTCTTCCTCCAGACTCTGGGTCTTGGTTCCCAAATGAGATGCAAAAGTTGCTCTCATCAGAAAAGAGGACTTTGGACCACTGGGCAACAGACCAGTTCTTTTTTTCTGTAGCCCAGGTAAGACGCTTCTGACGTTGTTTGTTGTTCAGGAGCGGCTTGACAAGAGGAATATGACATTTGAAGCCCATGTCCAGGATCCGTCTGTGTGTGGTGGCTCTTGATGCACTAACTCCAGCCTCAGTCCACTCCTTGTGAAAGTCCCCAACACTTTTGAATGGCCTTTTCCTGACAATCCTCTCCAGGCTGCGTTCATCCCTGCTGCTTGTGCACCTTTTTCTACCACACTTTTCCCTTCCACATAACCTCCTATTGATGTGCTTTGATACAGCACTTTGGGAACATCCAACTTCTTTTGCAATTACCTTTTGGGCTTTCCCTCCTTATGGAGGGTGTCAATGATGGTTTTCTGCACAACTGTCAGGTCAGCAGTCTTTCCCATGCTTGTGATTCCTACTGAACCAGCCTGAGAGACCATTTAAAGGCTCAGGAACCCTTTGCAGGTGTTATGGATTCATTAGCTGATTAGAGTGGGACACTTTGAGCCTAGAATATTGAACCTTTTCACACTATTCTAATTTTCTGAGATTGTGAATTTGGGGTTTTCATAAGCTGTACACCATAATCATCACAATTATACCAAAGTAAGGCTTGACATATCTCACTTTGCATGTAATGCGTCTATCTCATATATTGGTTTCACCTTTTGAGTTGCCTTACTGACATAAATGAACATTTTCACGATATTCTAATTTTTCGAGTTTCACCTGTATGTCTTCATCCCATGTCCCATCTCTTATCTATAAACAAATCTATAAAATATCATTTTTTCAGTCCTGGTGTCAGCAGAAAATCCATAAAGGGTTGCCAGAAGTAACAATGTATCTTGTTTTAACCTTGATCAAATAAACCAAGTTTATATTCCTTTCTTTTATTTCTAACAGTCTTGATCTTTAGTTCATTCAGGTATTGTTATAAGATTTGATTTCTCTTCATTTCTTCTTTGTCCCATCACACAGAGTTCTTCAAGGCTTTAACAAGCCTCTTTTGTAAATCCAATAAGAAAAAATTATTCAGGTCACTTTCTTGGTTTTCATTTGTATTTCCCTTTTATATTTTAAAAATCTCAGCCAGTTTCTTTTGTAAACCCAGTGAAATGTCCTTTTCTAAGTCATTATCTTGGCCTATCAGTTGTAAATCCACTTTTGATATCACCCCTATCTTGTGTGATAAAATGTGTTCTGCATCTTTCATTTCTTCAACAACATCTTTGGACATAGTTTATCCATAGAAGCAGACATCATTATTGACATTGTTGATATTGTGGCTACTATTTTCTGATTCCATTCTTCAAAAGCCTCCTTCAGTATTTTTAGCGTTATAAAGTTTTGCAACATTATGTACAGTGGGGCAAAAAAGTATTTAGTCAGCCACCAATTGTGCAAGTTCTCCCACTTAAAAAGATGAGAGAGGCCTGTAATTTTCATCATAGGTATACCTCAACTATGAGAGACAAAATGAGAAAAAAAATCCAGAAAATCACATTGTCTGATTTTTAAAGAATTTATTTGCAAATCATGGTGGAAAATAAGTATTTGGTCACCTACAAACAAGCAAGATGTCTGGCTCTCACAGACCTGTAACTACTTCTTTAAGAGGCTCCTCTGTCCTCCACTCGTTACCTGTAGTAATGGCACCTGTTTGACCTTGTTATCAGTATAAAAGACACCTGTCCACAACCTCAAACAGTCACACTCCAAACTCCACTATGGCCAAGACCAAAGAGCTGTCAAAGGACACCAGAAACAAAATTGTAGACCTGCACCAGGCTGGGAAGACTGAATCTGCAATAGGCAAGCAGCTTGGTGTGAAGAAATCAACTGTGGGAGCAATCATTAGAAAATGGAAGACATACAAGACCACTGATAATCTCCCTCAATCTGGGGCTCCATGCAAGATCTCACCCTGTGGGGTCAAAATGATCACAAGAACGGTGAGCAAAAATCCCAGAACCACATGGGGGGACCTAGTGAATGACCTGCAGAGAGCTGGGACCAAAGTAACAAAGGCTACCATCAGTAACACACTACACTGCCAGGGACTCAAATCCTGCAGTACCAGGTGTGTCCCCCTGTTTAAGCCAGTACATGTCCGGGCCCGTCTGAAGTTTGCTAGAGAGCATTTGGATGATCCAGAAGAGGATTGGGAGAATGTCATATGGTCAGATGAAACCAAAGTAGAATGTTTTGGTCTAAACTCAACTTGTCGTGTTTGGAGGAGAGAGAATGCTGAGTTGCATCCAAAGAACACCATACCTACTTTGAAGCATGGGGGTGGAAACATCATGCTTTGGGGCTGTTTTTCTGTAAAGGGACCAGGACGACTGATCCGTGTAAAGGAAAGAATGAATGGGGCCATGTATTGTGAGATTTTGAGTGAACACCTCCTTCCATCAGCAAGGGCATTGAAGATGAAACGTGGCTGGGTCTTTCAGCATGACAATGATCCCAAACACAACGCCTGGGCAATGAAGGAGTGGTTTCGTAAGAAGCATTTCAAGGTCCTGGAGTGGCCTAGCCGGTCTCCAGATCTCAACCCCATGGAAAACCTTTGGAGGGAGTTGAAAGTCCATGTTGCCCAGCGACAGCCCCAAAACATCACTGCTCTAGAGGAGATCTGCATGGAGGAATGGGCCAAAATACCAGCAACAGTGTGTGAAAACCTTGTGAAGACTTACAGAAAACGTTTGACCTCTGTCATTGTCAACAAAGGATATATAACAAAGTATTGAGATGAACTTTTGATATTGACCAAATACTTATTTTCCACCATGATTTGCAAATAAATTCTTTAAAAATCAGACAATGTGATTTTCTGGATTTTTTTCCCCATTTTGTCTCTCATAGTTGAGGTATACCTATGATGAAAATTACAGGCCTCTCTCATCTTTTTAAGTGGGAGAACTTGCACAATTGGTGGCTGACTAAATACTTTTTTGCCCCACTGTAGGCTTGTATATCTTTCCTCTACCTAAAATCTTTAGTTCCCTCTAGTGTCCAGTTTTTGAAATCATAAAATTGCTTATCTTTGTTATGTTTGTAAAAACCAAAACAGGATCTATTTCCCATGAGAAGCTGTTGGTTCTTTATAGTTAATTCCAAAATCTTATTGTAAAAGTTTCAGTATTCCAATTTTATCTGGACCTTTAGTCTGTTTATAACTTTCTAAGATAAAAAACCTATTTGGCTTTTTGCTGTTTATTTCAGATTCATTAAATTCTTAAGTTTATGATTAAAATTTTATTTTGTTCAGGATTGAAAGCAGACTCACCTGGTGTTTTCAAACTTGTCATTCTGAAAGTCTCTAATAGCTTAAAAGTAGTTAATGAGCAATTTCCAAAAGTAATTAGAAAGTGAAGTTTGCAAACTAATGTCCTTTAAAAGTCTCCACTGTGGTTGCAAGCAAGATGGCCAATCCCGTTGTCTCCCGGCATGCAAAGCTGCAGAAAATTGCTGTCCTGCACTCTCCTCACGAGGAACAGTCATCCAGAGCACATGTGGGTGATCTCCCATCTTCTCCTTATCCAAAGAGGTTCCAAGGAACCTCTCCACTCACTGGTTCCTTGGTCTTTGCTGCAGTTTAAGGCCCGCTTTCACAGAGCTGTCTTCAGTTTGCCATACCTCCCCCAGAAACCTCAATCAGTTGAAACTTTTGGATGCTCTTCAAGGCAGCTCCTTGTAGAGCACATTGCAATAATGTAATTGGGAGGTGATTAAGGTGTGAGTGACTGTGAGCAGCACACCATGGTCCTGGAAGAGATGCAACTGGTGCACAAGACAAAGTTGTGCAGAGGCCCCTCAACCACAGCTGCCACCAGTTCTTGCAGCAGGAGCTGTAAGTTTGCCTACTTTGCTATAGAGCAGTGTTTCTCAGCCTCAGCAACTTTAAGATGTGTGGACTTCAACTTCCAGAATTCCCCAGCCAACATGCTGCAATTCTGAAAGTTGCTAAGGTTGAGAAACTGCTATGGAGAAGACTGTATAATCTGAGACCAGACTGGAGAGCTTCACAGACCCACAAATGCCTTGGATATGGCTCATTCCAACAATTACCTTCAGATTGCAATGCTTAATGTGACAGAGTTAGGGAATTATTTAATGTATGGGAAGTAACCAAGCTAACCATATTTACTTTTTAAACTGTTTTTTAAAAGAAAGGATCCCTTGAGCTCAACATCTGGTGATTACCTGGAAACATCATGGAGTTTTCTTAGTAGCAATACAAAAGTAGTTCACATTCTTTTGAGAATGTATTTTCAACTTCTCAATTTCACCCACAGCTCTGAGAATTCCTGGTAGTCTCTCATCCAAGGATTAATTAGACTAACTCTGTTTATTTATTTTTTTTCCTAGATCACTCAAGCTAGGCAAGTTGTAATCATTTCAGCTGGACTTAATTGAATGACATTTTAATTAATGTTAAATTGAATAATTAATGGAATAGAACATTTAGGTTTTGTTCTGGCCTCACACCATTTCTGGAGCATTGCCTTTGGCATATCAGTTATAGGCCAGTATGACCCTTGACCTCCTTTGCCCTCCCCCCCACCAAAAAAATAATGTGTCCCTGTTCTAGAGGGTTGTACCCATAGGCTGTTTTTGCTCCAGATGGACTTGCATGCCATTTTTTCAGTGAAGCAAAGTGGCTGGTTCTGCTCACATTCCCATATGATCATCTATGGTTTCTGGAAGTTTTCTGGGTTCACACAAATCCCTAAGCTATGCTGTGGTTGGTTAAGTTGTGGTTCACAGAGTATTATAAGCTTCAACTGGCATCAGCCTTTGGTCAGTCAACAACAGATAACTGAGACTTAAGGCAGCATAGCAAGGACAAATGACACTTGAGTTCGTAACAAACAGTTATGACTTCTAATTGCTAACATACACATTGAACAAATGATTTGATTATGTAATTGCCCAGTGGTCGGGTTAGGATGGTAGAGTCCGATCCAGCACATTTTTTGCTAAGAAATTGCCACTTGCCAATCAGTGATTTACCACATGGAAAAGTGCCATGCAATTCCTTTGGGTCACAAGAGCTGTCTTCCCACAACCCCACTAAGCCATCATTTGCTAAACAATAAACCATGGTTTTCAGATCACAAAAAATGGCACTAATCTACAGCAAGCAATCCCATTTTGGCTTGACATCATACTTGTATCCGGTGTGTATGCCAAAACAATAATATAGGTTAAGGGTACAACTCAGGGACCATTTGACCCACTGTGATGTTTTTTGCATAATTTCAGTCTCTTCCCTCTGCCCTCCTCTCCCTCTTATTTTATTTTAATGTAGCTTGTGAAGCAACTTCACTTATACTGCCTCAACACATTTCTTCAGTCTCGGGCGCTGAGTGTTGAATTCCCAGAGATGATGTCAGAAGTGATTGCTGCACAACTTCCAAAGATACTGGCAGGAATGGTGAAACCGCTTCTCTTTCACAAAAAGTGACTTGCCTCTCCATCTGTCTATCCACAATCCCACTCCTCCACCCCCATCTCTGGCTCTCTTTCTCATCATTTGTAGAGATAACATACACAAGTTGTGTATTTTTAACAATTGTTGGAGATTATTTTGGGAGGATGAGATTTTGCAGTGTTGGAATATTCTCAGTTCTGTGTCACTTCATATGCCTACCATTTTATGTATTAGACCTGGATTCAGTCATATTTAGAGAAGACCCATTGAATCAATGGGACAGAGGTCAGTCATGGATCAGTTATTTACACTGATTTCATGGACCTGTTTGGAATCTGGCCAAATCTAGAACCCCGTCCACTCTCCCTGCAAACCTTTACTTGCTGAGCCTCATCATCCTTTGTTCCTTTGCAAGTCTTTTTCCCCCCCAAGGCATGACCAATATTTGTCATAAGAAATGTTTTATAATAGGCCTGATTAAATTTCTGCTCAGATATCCATTTGAAATCAGTTTTTTTTTTAAGAACAGGAAGTCACCTTGTACATTTTCCCTTCATATTATTCATTTTTAAATTGCTATAATGGAGTAAAACTTCAGCTTTTATTACATTTCCATCTCTCTCTGTGTGGTTATATGTGTATATGTATATAAATATGATAGAATATGGTAAAATTAAAATAGAAGTAATCTTCTAAACTTGGAATATATTCCCTTTACTTTCAACTTGTCTTACTTTACAACACCTGAGAAAAGGCCATTTGCAAAACGGGATTCTTATTTCTGTTGTATTTGTAATGTGATCAGATCACATTTATTGCCTGGAACCAATGACCACACCACAGGTTGGCATGGGCAAAGTGAATTTCTGACTTTTTTTTTCATTGTAGATCTCCAAAACAAAAATCACAGTATAGGAATTATCCTGCCCTAAAAGCATTTTCTCTGAAAATGCATTGATTTTGTTGGAGCTAATTGACTAATTACACATTGCACTAAGCCATATTATGAGTTATTCGGTTTTGTTTTGACCACTTAGAACGTTGTTCGACCTAGCCATAGTTTTTAGCTTAACATGTTTTGTGAAGCCAGCCAATTGTGGCTAATTCAACAAACGATCCATAGATTACTGCAACATGTGAACTCAGTGATTTATCTTATTTATTTGCTTTATACTCTGCCTTTCCTCTAGGAGCTGAAGATGGCTTACACAGGTATCATCCTCATTTTATGTCCACAACAACACCCTGTAGGATATAGGCTGAGACAGTATCTGACCCAAAGTCACCCAGTGAATTTTCATGATTCAGCTGGACCTGAATTTGGGTTTCTCCATCTTAATCCAACACTTTAACAAGCATGGGTCAAAAATGTAAAGTTGGCAGCTTTAATCACATGGTCTCAGTGGACCTCTTGACTTTATTGATGTTCCCATGGATGCAGCTGCATATGAAACTATTTCAACACTAAAAACTGCTATAGAAGCAGTAAGTAAACATGTTTAAGATGGCATCCTTTAATTTCCGGTGTAAAGTGAAAAGTGTGCATTGTCTCAATAACCATAAGGCACCAGCAAAAGATAAAGACATGTCTTTATTCAAGAGGGAGGTGCTTTTCCTCTACCATTCCCTCATTTAGGGCCCAAATGTCAACTCACACTAATCTTAAACTTATTAAGTACAAAGCCTCTTGACAATGTGACAGATGTGCTGGCAAAGTTACTTATTTTTTGATTTTGCATTATGTATTGATTTTGTCTTTCCTCAAAGTGATGTGAGTTTATTACATTAATATCCCACTTTGCTTCTAGGAGCTGAAGGCAGGGTGCATAGTGATCTGTACAACAGAGCAAAATCTGTCGAATTACAATTCCCATAATCAAAAAATAGCATGGTCAGCCATGCAGCCTAAGAATGAGGGAATATACTGTTCATTTCATCTGGACTGCATCAGATTGGGAAAGGTGGCAATCCCGTGTAACGGACCTAACCAATTTTAATTGGCAGGAGTATTTCACAATTTCACCATTACCCAAAACGGCGCTGCTGCAGAGAAGTTACTGCAGTGCTTCATAATATTTTAAATAAAGCCTTTGGGGGTGCAGTCTTAATGTAAGCACTTCTTCTGGATTTGATCGGCTGTTCCTACCATATTTATATGCCACCATTTCTATTAAAACAAGTTGGGGGTTCCTCCCAGGTTTTCTGAGCCTGCATGAGCCTTAGAAAGGTAATGAAGGATTCTAGGTGACTTGTCTGAGCCCAGCGTGATGCAGGATCTCACATCACCCCGTAAACTTCTGATTTTGTTATCAAGTGGTGCTTTCTCTCTGGCCAAGAGCCAGTTTCTCATTCTTGCTGAAGGGAGGTTTTTGCAGCTGACCTCAGAGCCAAAACTGCCCCAACTTTGCTGGAAACTCTGTGGAAATACTGTCTGCATAAACCTGATCTGTCAGCTTTATTATATATGTATTGAGCTTTCCTGCTTTATGTCAAGATGACCTCGTATCAAATGCAGCGTTTGTTTCTAATTTAATTCCTCTTTTCCTCTCCTACCCATCTGAATGGTGGAGGGAGAGAAATGAACATTCTTTTGAGAGAGTTTAAAACTTGAGTCGTTGCTTTATCTGCAGCCTTTAAAAAAATTATTATTATTAGGTTTGTATCCTGCCCTTAGAATTAGAAATATAATTTTGGTTGAGGTGGCAGACATACCTAATACTCCTGCCTCCTATTGTCTCCACAGCAACAACCCTGTGAGGTGGGTTGGGCTGAGAGAGAGGGACTGGCCCAAAGTCACCCAGCCGGCTTTCGTGCCTAAGGCAGGACTAGAACTCACAGCCTCCTGGGTTCTAGGCCAGCCCCTTCACCACTCCACCAAACTGGCTCTCTTCACTTGAAGGTCTTCCTGGGGTGTGTTATGCTTTGAGTAGCCTGAAAGAAGTAGAGCTAGGAACCAGTGAGTTGTTAAAAAGAAGCATTTCAGAGAACTAAAATTCCTCAAGGTTGAAACCAGAATTCCACAGGATTGTTAAAAAGGAGATATGGGAAGGATTGAAACTGAGATCGCATAGATTGATAAAAGACGGATTGAAATAGATTCTTATAACTCAACATTGAAATTTCATTGTTTCGCTAAAAAGATGTGGGAAAGAGATGATAGACACTTTCAAGAGGACGAGTAATATAAACAATTCTTTTAAAAGGCTGTCTTTTTAATATCTCTTTCATTTTATAAATTGACCTTGATTCTCATAAAAAGGTTTTCAATTGCATAAGGAGATTCACCTCTGCAGTGGCAAGCTAATTTTCATTGGCCTCAGACCATGCCATGTTGGCTGGCAGTAGCGCGTTCCTAGCTTTTCAACAGAGGAGAAGAATATGAAACCTACATTTGCTGACTGACAGGCTTGCTAGCTACAGAATCCAGAATTTTCTGGGCAAATAAGCCAGAAAGGAGCATATTCTAAATAATGGCCAATGATGGGCCTTCCAAACAGGAGGAATAATCCAAAAAGGATTTCACTACTTTTACTTCACTACTCTTTGTTGCTGATGGCAATAGCTTAGTATTTTCTCTGCAAGTTGCCACTGAACCATGACTGTGGAATCAAACATATACAAAGAGTTAAGCTTACAAAATATTCTTCAGTTTGAAGAGAGTTCATAAGATAAGAAGTTATTTTATTACCCTCCAGTCCGAGAATTATTACAGAAGCTGTATCTGGGATTTGTTGTAGGCTAAAAAATATTTATGATGAACAAATATGACTTCATGTAATAACATCTTCAGTAGTGGTTTAAGTAAGTAAACAAGTTTATTGTTGTAACCACAGGTCATAACATAAGAATGCCATAAGATACATAAAATAACAATAAAGATTAAGTTGGTTTAGTTGGATTGCATAATGACCACTGTTTCAGCCTCACAATTCATGGCATTTTGTAGGTTCCACAATGCGATGCCCTTTGGCTGATTGGGTTATGGTTCCATGTTATATGTTTATCAGGCCACTATGGATCCTCAAGCAATAATTGTTAAATTGCTTGAATCCAACCACTGTAAGTGTGGTACACTTTTAAAATACCCCCAGATAATTTGTATATTACTCAGGGCTTTTTTGGGGGGGGTCTACCTTTAGGAAATGAATCTAAACTCATTGAATTGCTTTGCAAGGACTCAAGAAAATGAACTGACATTTGCGCTGGGAGAAGCTGACATACTGAGTTAAAGGTTTTGAACTGAGTGATGTGAAGCAGCTGCTTCATCAAAGTTCAATCACCCATACAGCTGAAACCTTTGAAAGAAGCAGTGTGGCCATCAGTCACAGCCTCATTCACTTATCTCTAGGGAGTTTGTATGAAGTTCTGTTTGCTTCTGTGGGCAAGTTGATTAAGGAAAAGAAAATCTAACCATCTAAAGGCAGTAAGGGGAAATTGAACTTATGCGGTTGAACTAAAAGTAGCACAAGATTATCCCCATCCTGTGGTTTTTTCTGGATTATTACAAAATGGAGCTCATTTATTAGGAACTATTAAACACACTGGACAGCAAGAAGACTACAGCATCATTCTAATGTTTCTGCCATGCATGTTGGGGAAATGCGGTCATAATATTTGGGATTGGGAAGTGAAGTGTCTTATAGAATTATCCTGTACTGTAATATTATGATTTTATGATTTGATTTTCTGTTTCCATTTGCTGTAAGCCACATTGGGAATAGAAAGGGTTTTTTTTGTTTTAATTAAATTACAAAAATAATAGTCAATGTGATGACCTCCTTAGTTTTCACAGCAATCATTGTGAATATGAGACAGAAATATTTCTAGATAGTATCATATTTGGTGTGATAGCTATTAGCATAAAAGGAAGAAAATGATTAGCTAGGGGAATGGACTGAAAATAACTAAATTTATCAGAAAAGCAACTTTTTCACTTATGAAACAAATCAAATGCACAGATATGGTAACAGTACTTAAAAAAAAAAAAACTTGGGATAGTAGCTGATTAGAAACTGAATATGAATCAGCTATGTGATACGGCTACAAAAAAGGCAAATATAATTATAAGTTGAATCAACAGAAGTACAGGTAGCTCTCACTGCCTGCCTGCAATTGAGCCCAGCAACTCCATCGCTAAGTGGCATGATCGTTAAGTGAAACTTCACATGACTGTGCTGTTTTACAATTTACAAGTCAGTTCTGGCTGTGTTTGTTAAGCAAATCACCATGTGTTATTAAGTGTGATATCATGACCATGACATGTAACTTCCTGCCAGCTTCCCCATTGACTTTGCTTGTCAGAAGCCTGCTCTGGGGGTCGCAAATGCTGATCACGTGACTGTGGGATCATAAACGCATGCCCATTGCCAAGTGCCTAAGTTGTGATCACATGACTGGGGACACTGTGACAGACACAACTACGAGGACCAGTCATAAGTCTAATTTTTCAGCACCATTGTGACTTTGAATGGTCGCTGAACAAGTGGGTGGTAAGCAAGGACTACGTGGATACCTTCCAAATCATGGTTCAAGGTATTCTACATTGGTCAGATTCCATCACAAGTGTTATTCCCAATTCTGGGCTCTACATTTGAAGAAAGATTAAGAAAAATAGGAACAAATTTATAGAAAGGCAGCAAGGATGATTAGGGAACTATAATCTAAACCCCATGGAGAGGTCTTGAAGGAACTGGGAAAGTTCAGCCTTGAGAAGAAAAAAGAGATGGGGATATGATAGCACTCTTTAAATATCTGAAAGGAGGTCACAAGAGCTGTTCCTGAAGATAGAAATCATTTTCTCTCATGCACACAATTGTGCCTTGGTCGCTTCCCATTTGGAGTACTTCAAGGGACTCTACATGGGGCTGCCCTGAAGACAACATGGAAAGTACAGCTGGTCCAGAATGCAGTGATGGGCAGTGTTGAGGACCCCTAGGTTCACCCACATTGCACCCCTGTTGCACAAGCTTCCTAGATTCCCAGTTTCCTTCTGGGTACAATTCAAGGTGCTGATTATTACCTTTAAAGCCCTTAGAAGTGGCCCTACAAATAACCTGGTCCTGTGCCATGTAGGGCTTCAAAGGGGATAACCAGCAACTAGAAGCTGCTATGGAAAAGGCGCACTCCAGGTTCCTTCCCTTAAATGCTGCCATCTAGTGGGACCTAGGAAGCATGTCTTTTCCATAGCAGTCTCCGCCCTACGGAACACCCTTCCCCTTGAGATCCGGCAGGTCCCCTATCCTTTTAACCTTCCAAAAAGCACTTATGACCTGGCTCCCCCCCCCGCCCCTCCCAAGTGCTGGGATAGGTTGAGATTAGTATGGGACAAATGTGTTGTGGGCTGCATCAGAAAGTTTAGCTCTGACACCAGTTTTTTTTTTTTCTGCTTTTGTTTCATTGTTGTTCATATATTGTTTTTATCCTCAGGTGAACCGCCCAGAGTTTGGCTTAAGATAGGTGACCCTGTTTTAAATGGATGAATGAATGATCAGAGTTCTAGAAATACAGGCCTACAAGCAGATACTGAGAGAATTGAGTATGTTTAGCCCTGAGAAGACCCTAAGAGGAGATATGACACTCTTCAAATATCTGTAGAAGCACTACACAGAAAAGGGCCCTGACCTGGTGTTTTGTTTTGTTTTGGTTTTTTTAATCATGGTAGAGAGCAAAAACAACTGTTAAGCTATTGAAAGGC
The DNA here is from genome assembly GCF_059951505.1 of Python bivittatus. Classification (NCBI taxonomy): domain Eukaryota; kingdom Metazoa; phylum Chordata; class Lepidosauria; order Squamata; family Pythonidae; genus Python; species Python bivittatus. The sequence goes on along the minus strand of NW_028277056.1, from coordinate 14,881,478 downwards.
AGATTCTGGTTGCATGTTAGGAAGGTCCATCCTGTAAATGCAGTTCAACACTTGAACCAACCAAGAAAGGAGATGAGGGTCCTGTTCCTGGGTCTGTTCAAACATTTATCATGGATGCTTTGGATGTGTGAATCTATCAGAAGATGGTCTAAGATGTTCCCGTGGATTTTACAAACTTTGTAAGGCAGTTTAGTGTCAGTGCTTATGTCAGCAAAGATCCTCCTTGTCAAGCTAATTCTGAACACCATGCTGGCTCACTCTATTTATGCAGGCATTCATAAACACATACACACACTAGGATTGCTTCCAAGTTGGAGGCTATTTTGTGGGAAAGAGTATGGCGCAGTATCAGCTTTGTATCAAATATCAGTATCAGTTAGTTCCTCATTATATTCTCTATCAGGTAGCCTCTTTCAAAAGCCTAGTTCTTTGATGGAAGTTTTTGTATCTTCTTCAACAAAAGGAAGAATTCACTGGGAAATTACTTCATCTTCTCATTATAGCTTTGCTTCCACTTGTGAGGTAGCAGCATAGTGCCGGAAAAATATGGAAATGTAGTTCTCTAACTACTGTTCACAACTCAGTATATCATATATAACAAAAGACGACGGTCTGAATACGGCTTTATCTTAATTGTCTTCTATACTGGAATGAAAAAATCAACCCCATCTGTTGCTTGTTAATGGATTCTCTAAATGTGAATTCTTAGGGTAGGGATTCTCAAACCTTGCATTATTGTGACCTCCTAAAATGATAAATGAATTTGTACAAGAAATACATATACTACCTGGAATCGTGAAATGTTAGTCTAGCTATCGAATAAAATAATGTGGACACTTAACAATTCTGTAAAATAAAATGGCTTTATTGGAAATAAGCCAATTTTTAAAGCCACTCTGTAACTTAAAATGGTTTCATTTGAAATAATAATTGAAATAATCAAAACAACTGCCCCCCCACCTCCAAACTTTTAAATCATATTGTAATAGAAAGCTTGCTTGCTTACTTCTGTATTAATTCCTGAAATCTAGGTTTCAATCTGAAAACAAGTTCTCTTGTTCACTAAAGTCAGGGAGGAAAATCCCATTGTATTTGCAAATGGTGGTTAGGCCCTTGAGAATCATTCACTGCAAAGGTGAGCATCATAATCCTTCAAAGGTAAAAATAAAAAAAGATAATCAGGTGGGCTTTGTCGGGTGAAGTATAGGTCAATAACTTTCATTGACACTTCACTAAATATGATTTTACCCAGCAAATTAATTCAAAAGTTGGTCGTCTTTTTTCAGCTATCAACATTGTTATAGAGCTAACAATGTCTTTCTGTCAAAGAGGCTGAATTGAAAGCAAGGTTTTCAATTCAAAGATACAGATGAACATTACGAGCAGCTTCCCTTGATAACAGCTACCAAAGATCTACAGCCGTCTCTGTTGGAAGCACAAGAATCTGAAAAACAATTGAGTTTGCCTGGGTTGCACACTGAGTGTCTTACGGATTATACATCTTCTAGTACTCCAAATTCAGTGGGGAGTTGGCCAGTATATGTTCTCACTGATGCCACTTGCCATTTGCAGATGACACAAAATACAAAGCCCCCTGGGAAATTGGGGTAGGAAGGAGAAAACCCAATCTACTTTTAAAAAGCAAATAACCTCATCTGTATTGTTGAAGTATTTATTGCTGTTTTTAAATTGATATGAATGCTCTTAGTTCTCTTTGCTTCTTAATGCTTAGCTGTTCTTGGAGCTCAGCTCTGATTTGCACATTAATCTTTCTGTCCCCAAATTAATTTGGATATTTGCAATCCAGACATACTTCCAAACTGTCTCCACTTGGAGCTCCCCTGCACCCATTCCATTTACCTTAATCATCTGCATTTTTTTTTTTTTGCCAGAGAATTTTTCTCTGCCTCCCCTGCCTAAAGTAATTATTCACATCCCCAAGAGGACAAAGACACTTAAAATGTCTTTTATTGTGCAAGATGTACACTCAGATCATACTACGACATTCATTCCTCTTTCTCACAATAAAGGAATTCCCTGTAGAGGTTCTCCATTCTGTGTGATAACTGAGCAACAGCTCACCAAATGCAGCGGTGTAAAATGTTTTATAACTAGAATTATATTTAAAATGAGCTCAGTTAAGCCCCTCAAACTATGTCTCTTCTCTGTGAGCCAATCCTTATTATATCCAAACTACTTCAACCTACTTGCCATTTTGGCTTGGCTCCCTACTAACATTCTTGAGCTACTGATAATCTCTAAGGGGAAAAATAATTCCAAACTTTGTACTTATTAGGAATTTTCTCCTTAAAAACATTGCAACACAAAATCTTCAATCTAGGAGGTTTTTCCTTCCAGAAAAGAAAAGGAGGCCATAAGAAGAGCCACATGAGGGGTTAGAACATATCATTTGCAGATGATAGGGAAGATAGCAAACTTCTTAGAGGACAGTATCACATATAAGGAAGATCTTGACAAGTTTGAACAGTGGGAAGAAACCAGAAAATTTTATTTCATGGTAAATTTTATCATGAAAAAATGCAAAGTCCTACATCTGGGTAGAAACAAAGACGAGTATAGGATGGGACAATATTGGACAACAATACAGGCAAAAAGGATCTTGTTGAACAAAAACAACATGAGCCAACAGTGTGATGCAGCTGCAGGAAATGCAAATGCAATCTTAGGCTGCATCAAGAGAAGCATAGTGTCAAGATTAAGAAAAAAATGTTTTTTTTTTCTGTTCTGCATTGGTGAGACTACACTTAGAATATTACAACCAATTCTAGGCCCTGCATTTTAGGAAGGACACTGAAAAATTGCAGTGTGGCCAGAGGACAGCAACCAAGATGATATGGGCTTGAAAGAAAAAAAACTAGGAGCAAAGTTAGAGGTATTGCTTACAAGTGTTAAGGCCTCCTGGTCAACCTGTACAATTAATCTTTTTTTTTAAACAATAACTTTATGAAATTAAAAAAAAACAAAGATAAAAACTAACAAGAACTAATAATCAAGAAAGAGAAAGAACAAAGAGAAAGGAAACGTGCAGAAAAAGAAAGAAAATGGAAGTTGGAAGTCATTTTTATTTTTTAATTTTTTTTTTGTATTTCTGCTTCTTTCCTCCTGTACAATTAATCCTTGAGCTGAATCTTTAAGTCAGTGTTGTGCAAACTTGGCCACTTTAAGATGAGTGGAGTTGAACTCCCAGAATTCCCCAGCCAGCATGGCTGGCTAGGGAATTCTGGGAGTTGAAGTCCACTCATCTTAAAGTGGCCAAGTTTGGACAACACTGCTTTAAGTGAACAAAAGTTGACACAGCCTCTACATAGAGCAAAGTTCAACAGAACATTGTTCTGCAAATCTGAATGAATACTTGCTCTTCATGTGTAGTTGTTTGATTCAAAATAAGAAAACTGGTTGCCCTCCCAGTTGATTTATGGTTTTTTTCTTTGTTACTGTATCATTACTAATAAGGTGCCAAAATATTGAGCTTACAATCAGCTGGGCGAAGACAATTCACAGGTTAGCAAGTGTCTAACCTTCCTAACCCAACTTCCTAACAATCTCAGGTTATGATTGTTGTTCCGTCTACTTTCAACAGTCATGAGCACCTCTAAGTGGCAAGGTGAGAATTTGAAAATGAAGGTAAATCACTCTTAATAAACAGAGGAATGCCGTGTTAAAAAGCAAAAGCAGAAAGAAACCACTCAGTGCTTCCAGCTAGCAGTTTTAACTGGGAGAAACTTTAAAAAAAGGAAGTGATATTGAACTGTTGAAATCAAGGCAAGATCTAGAAGACCAAGAAAAATCTTTGCTTGAACTGTCCTGAAAGCTGATCAGATCTGCAAAACAGAATCAATAGATCAGTGCAAACAGCTTATTGAAAAATTCAGCTGATCCTGAAGTACAATGCTGCTTACACGTGATCTGCATGGGAGGGTTGTCAGAACGAAACCTTTTCTCCAACCTAAGTCACTGTTTAAAGTATGCAAAAGGAAACCCTAATAAGCCTAGTATGTTTTGGAACAAAGTGCTTTGGGCTGATGAAACAACCATGTAAGATACATTTGGAGAAAAAAGCATGAAGCATTTGAAGAACGCTTGCCGACGATTAAGGACAGGGATGTTCTATTATGCTTAGGGTTTTATGTCAACCAGTCGCACAGGAAATATTGTACAGGTAGAAGAAAGGATGGATTCAACTGATAAGCTAATGTCAGTGAAGAAACTGAAGCTGAAAAGAGGTTAGATATTTTAGTAGGCGATCTAAAGCATGCTTCCAATTCAATCATGGAAACCTTACAAGAAAAATAGCATTTTTGGAATAGACTTCACAGTTCCCAGATTTCAGAATAACTGAAAATCTGTGGGGAGCTCTCAAACATGGAATGCATGCAAGGAGATCTAAGAATATTTCTTAGCTAGAATTGTGCAAGCTGGGGGATATAAAAATCAAGAACAGAAAAATGGTTAGCTGGGGACAGGAAGCATTTAGAAGTTGTATTTCTGCCAAAGGAAGTGTTACAAAGTATTGACTGAAAGGCTGTTCTAACTCTTGCATTCACCACATTCACTGTGTTTATTCTGAATCTGTAAACTATGTATTCAAATGTACAGAAGGAAGACGTCTTTAATTTTGCACTATTGCAGTGGCTGTGTTGGCCTTTGTTCACTTAGAGGTTTATGGAAATATACAATATGACAAGGGGTACTTAAACTGGTGCTTTTAACTGTCTGTTTATCCCAGAGAAGAGAAGATTGAGGAAAGATGAGGTGAGGTGAAATGAGATGTTTTCAGAGATCTAAAAAGTTGTCATGCAGAAGATGCCAGAAGACAGGACAAGAAAGAATTAGCTTAAATTAAAGAAGTACATTTTGGTTGGTCATCAGGAAAGAATTCCTAACAGTAGGAATTGTTTCACAAGGGAGGTGGTAGAATCTACTTCATTGGAGGTGTTTATACAGAAGCTGGACGGTCATCGGTAAGTGATAGTACAGTAGTGAATCCCTGTATGAAGCAGGTGGTTAGACTTGATGAGTGTTTCTCAACTTTGGCAACTTTAAGATGTGTGAACTTCAACTCCCAGAATCCCCCAGCCAGCATATTGGCTGGGGAATTCTGGGAGTTGAAGTCCACACATTTTAAAAGTTGCCAAGGTTGAGAAACACTGGAATAGATTAACTGCAAGGTCCATTCCAACCCTTACTTTCTATGTTTCTATGAAATATTGTAGCACAAATATTTCTATATTTCTTTTCCCCCACTGTTTATAAGGAGAGACCAAATAGATATCCAGTAACGACACAAGAAATATACCACAACGGAGCATAACTAATTAATACTCCTCTTAATTATACTGGTAGATTTTTCTCAGCCACCGAGCGGCTTGCAAACAGAATCAAAAAAGTATTTCTGTATAGACAGTGAAGGTCAGTAAAGGCTCCTATGAATTCTTTGCTGTTTATACTAAAAAGTACACCATGATCTTTGGCAAACAGACTCCTGCTAAGTTAGTTATGCATCCTTATAAACGGTAAGGACAATGGAAAGGCAGCGCTCTTGACACTGCATTAAAGAATGTAAAGCAATATTTCAATTAAAAGACAATTGAACTGCCCGTTAAGTACCTTGCAAGTACTGAAGCACCACAAGAAGATGGGAACAAAGCAGTACCTTTACATGACTCGAGAAACTTCTTGCAAGGTCCTAAGGACTATTTGTTAATTCAACCCTAAATAGCAACTGGACTCTTCTTTGTGGCATGAATACTGCTGGCTCTGTCTTACACCTTTATTGAAACAGGTATCTAGCAGCATAAAGGCCTCTGCCTAATATGCTTCATTCTCAAACAGGCAGGTGTTGCAATTCAGTGTGAAGCTCAGTTCTGGAGAACATCTCGTTAGTCTCCTGCGTGTCATAGATCAGAATCCCCATCAGCCCTGCCAACATAGCAAATGTGAGAGGAACACAGGATGGGGAAGGCAATCTTAGGTCCAGGTGGCAGATGACAAAGTCGCTGACCTGAATACATGGATGGCTACTCCCAATAAGAGCGGGACTAAGTTCTTCAACAATTTGACCTATTATAGGTCAATATTTTATACTTCTTAACACACCACACAAGAAACAGATTTCCTTTCAAATGTTTGGGTAGCACAGAGAGAATATCTGGATGAATAATATGGGTGGAATTCTACCTAAACTTGCAGAAGCAATCATGTTAAATCACTAAAGGTAAAGAGAACTTCAAGAGTCTTTCATGAAGTACATAAATGCAGAAATGCATTCCACCCTCTTTTCTATGGTCTATGATGGAACCCACCCATCAGATTTTCAAAAAATAACGTGGGAGATATGACAGTCCAGAATATAACTTGTTTGCATCCATGCTGAACTTGGGTTGGCAGAGTGCAGACAAGGTATACGACTTAGTTGGGCATTTAATCTGTTACCACCAATTACTATATTGAGTGTAAGCCCTATATATATAGGAAATTATTTATGGAGAAGTTTTTCTGCAATTTAAACATAAGAAGTGGTTCTTTCTTTTACACTAGACTACTTGCCCATCTGATCTTTCACATTACATACCATTTTGGATTGCACCCAAAATCAACATTAAAAACCAAGCTTTTTATGATGGAGCTACTGTTTAGGCCCCGGTATCCTTTAGATAAGTTGAAATTCAACTCTCATACTTTCCAGACAGGATTTTTGGGCTAAACCATTGCAAAACCTATGTTAGAGAACAAGGATATGCAACTTCTGAAAAACTGGAACCCACCATTTAGCTGCAGGAGGTAATCTAGTACGATGGCAAACGTTTCTCTTTGGGGGTTTAAGAGAATGAAGGATAAGAATAGTGATGGTTTGCTCCTCCTGCCTACCCCCAAGATTACCTAATCTCATTTTCACCCCCCCCCTTTTTTTCAAGGGCAGAATCTCATCACCAACTTTCAGCAAAGGGGGTACTGACTATCTGATTTACTATCTGAGAGCAAGCATAACAATAATAATGCTGAGCCACAGCACCCTATTACCAATGGTTCCAAATACGCTGCTGGTGTCTTTAAAAGAATGATCAACATTACTGCAAATGATGTAGTATTTCCCAGCTTTATAACACACTGAATTGCAGCCAAAATGCACTGCAGTTGGACCTGCCTCAAACATTTCCTTTGCTAAACATAAATTCAGCACCAACATGTCTTAACCATGCTTGATTTCAACCTCTTTAGGAGAGTCCTTTGGAATCTTTGGTAAGGGCAGAGCATTTTTTAGTGTCATTTTTCAAGTATTTTCAAGGAGTAGTAGTGGATCATCAGTTCAATCATAACAAACCAAGAGTGTGAGTTTTTCTGCAGTTAAATAATAAATGATTACAAGGTGGGAAAAGGAATAAGAAGTCATTTTAATTTAAGTACTTCCATTACCCTGGAAAAGCTGTTTGATCAAAACAAACTACAAATATGTGCACACCATAGAAGGAATGCTTTCTTGAAGCACATTCATTTCATTGTTATCTTCTCTATCCTTAAGTGCTAATTATACATGATGTACCATCACATGAAACCGAGACACTGATTGGATCCAGAGCACATCATGCTTAGAGGAGGTCAACTGATTAAGTCTTACTGATTTCAATGAATCTAATAGAAGACAATATGTGCAGCTCAGGGTTGAACTGTGGAGTCCTTGGGGTTCTCAGTGATTTTACTGAAGATGTTACCTAGCCGGGTAATGAAATGTTTGCAAGAAAACAACCAAGCTCAGAGAACCCCAAGGACTCCACAGTTCAGTGAATCTATTCTAAACATGACTAAATCTGGATCAATCCTGTAAATACAATCCTGTATTTTTAAAAAAATTTTTAACAAAAAAACCCTTCAGCTTGTGGAAGAGGCAATTGAGACTGGAGAACTCATCTCTTATCCCATGCATCTCTTTCTTTTCTCTTATTCTCTTTCTCTTTCAGACACAGAAAGAGAGGTTTTGTACTGTGATTTGGCAATTTTATTTTAATCTAGAAATAAGTTAGCAAGGCATATTAAAAAGGTAAAGGTGTCCCTGAACTGAGCGTGAGTTGTAATTACATGAACACAATCATGAAATTTTCTTGGCAACAGTACAAAAGCGGCATTTGTTACAGCATTTTGTTCGGCATGTTTCTTCAACTTCCTAATAGCACTGTTGTTCCCTGAGGTCTTCCATCCAAGTGTCAATCAAGCCTGATCTGGTTTAGGCGAAGCTGCCATCTGCTGAGAAGTTCCTCCTAGCAGATGTATGAAGACAACCATATAGGGTGGGACATGTTAAAAGATATGTACCTTAAGCACTTGCATTGTCTGACCCTTTTCAAACTGTTTCACTTAAGTTGTGTCAAGAACATTTGATGCTGCAAATGCTGAAAAGCGCTCTTGAAATAAGATCCATTTCACACAGTAAAATAATTCTTCAAATAATTGAGAACGTTAGGACGGTCTGATCAGCTCAACTTTAAATTGGTTGTAAGCATCATAAAAATCTAAGAAACACATGTAATTGAACAGAAAAAGGAGTAAAATAGTAGAGGGCATCATATATTGATATGCATGTCAATATTTATTCTTTTACTCTAAATCGCCCAGAGTTGCTTCCAGTGAGATGGACAGTGACCAATGGGAAATATAAAATGAAATAAATAAATAAATAAATAAATATACCATAAAGCACCAGCACTTCCATAGCTGTTAATTTGTTGGGCCTTGTAATTTGTAAAAGTCTGCCACATTAAGTGAGAGGTGGTTTCTATCTGGGGAATGTATTAAATAGAATTAAGTATGAGTGCCTGTGATAATTTGTTAGTAACAGGGATATAAAGAAGAGCATCCATATAAAGTTGACAGTAAAGGAGAACACAAGCTGTTGATTTGGTGGTACCAACACCACCTGGGCCTAATCTGTCCACATACGGCATTTTCTTGAATTTCCCTTCCATGATCAATGTAAGAAGGGTATTAACCTGGGCTAAGGTTAATGCCCTTTCTGAATTTAGGATCTGCAGTATTGGGCTGGTTTAATTTTTACAAAAAGGCCATTTGTAAATATGTCTCTCCGAAGGGAGGGCTGTTTGTTTTGGCCTTCCATGAATGTTGGGATTCACTGATGGCTCTTTCACTAGCACTGAATGGATTTCCATTTGCCATCTTCTGCAGCTTGAGGGAAAAGCACACACATTGATTTGAAGGCACACGTTCACATAAACAGAGATCACCTGAACCATCCTGACAAAATAATTTAATCAGTTGTTTTTGTTATTTTACTATCAAGAGGACAGTAAAGGGGAGAGATACTTGTTTTTTTCCCCCCTTGCCTTGTATTTTGCAGCTTGAATTGAATTGTTCTGCTTTAGACAGCACATACATGATCTTCAGCCTTAAGGCTGTAGTCATCTTCTTTCACTTGCCCTATACCCACTTTTTTCTAAAGGAAGAATAGCACAGGCTACAGCAGTAAGGCACAGTGTGATATGTGGAATATCTGGAACAGCAGGGGACCTATGTGAGGATGCTTTTTGTAGACTTTAGTTCTGCATTTAATACAATCCTTCCACATAGACTGGTGTCTAAACTTATGGATCTTGAGCTTCCATATTCAATCTGTTCTTGGATTTTGGACTTCCTGTCTGGCCGTTGGACTTCCTGTCTGTTGAGTCCCTTACTTTACACTCTTTATACATATGACTGTACCCCCACTCACTTCAGCAACATTATCATTAAATTTGCAGATGATACAACAGTGGTGGGGCTTATCTCCAAAGGAGATGAGTCTGCCTACCGGGATGAGGTGGACCGGCTGCTTTCGTGGTGCGGAGACAATAATTTGGCTCTTAATATCAATAAGACCAAGGAGCTTATAGTGGACTATAGGAGGAATAGGTTAGATGTCCAGCCCCTGGTTATTAATGGAGACCGAGTGGAGCGGGTGGCCAGTTTTAAGTTTCTGGGTGTTATTATAAAGGAGGACTTGACCTGGGGCGCTCATATTGCAGCCTTGGTTAAGAGGGCCCAGCAGAGATTATACTACCTGAGACTTCTCAGGAAACACCAACTGAATGAAAAACTGCTGGTGACCTTCTACCGCTGTGCCACTGAGACCATTTTAACCTACTGCACCTGTGTATGGTTTGCTAACTGCACAGTGGCAGATAGGAAAACGCTCCAGAGGGTTACCACCACTGCCCAGAGGATCATTGGTTGCCCTCTCCCCTCTTTGGAAGAACTTTATAGTTCCCGCTGCCTTAAGAAGGCTCAAAATATTCTTAAGGATCCATCCCACCCGGGACATTCTTTTTTTGAACTATTACCATCTGGCAGACGGTACAGGATAATGAAAACAAGGACCAATAGGCTGAAGAATAGCGTCTATCTTAGAGCTGCAACTATACTGAATTCTATCGTATAGTGCAGTATTAATGCAGCATCAGGGGTTGTGCAATATGGAATGTGAAGGTTGTGTTATATGTGTTTTATGTATTTTATGGTTTTTATATTTTTAAAGCTGCACTGGGGTGGCATTAATTTCATTGTACAAGTTGTACAATGACAATAAAGATTTCTATTCTATATACATGTCCTGAAGGAAAAAAAAAATGACTCTGAATTTCTTGTTAACTTCAACCTAAATAAGTAATATCTATATAAATGACAACCTGGAATCCCCTAAAAGGATCTGTTCTGGCCGAAAAGAACCTTTATACTTCTATTGCAGCTTCTCAATTTTACTGTCTGCTAAGTATTTCAGTAACAGAATACTGTAATCCGAAAAGTTTAATTTAGTCAGATATGATATCACCGGTAATGAATCCTCACTGCTGCTTATTCAAGGCCCTTTTCAAATATCTTTCAGCAGAATCCACAGAGGCCCAAATACAACAGTGCCTGCTACATCTGAAATGTTGCAAAGCCATGCCACAACCATCTTACAAATGGGGAAGATATAGTATAGAAACTTTATATGCAGCATCGAATATTACCTAAATTGCACTTTGCAAAGTATTGTCAAGCTTGCAGGATAAAATTCAAGAGCTTAAATAGTCTCATGTGTCAAACCAATGATAAAAGGCATAATGGAGTTTTATTTAAGATTCGAAAGGACTGATTCTCACTTCTTGTCTCATTTCTTTTTGGATCATTTGAACTTCAAGTTCTTTTATTTGTATTTCCTTCTCAGTTAATTATGGCCTTCTTTCATTTTAAAAGATCCCAAGTAAAATAGCAGTAAATAATAATAATAATAATAATAATAATAATAATAATAATAATAATCACAATAATAATAAACAATAGCTTATTTATATAGTTGGCATTTCAATGTATGATTACAGCGTTTCAGGGCAGAGAGATTTTATAAATATAATTTATTAATAATTATAGGATAAAACATAGAAGTGAAGGAAGAAAAACCAAAACACACATATACTGCATTAAAAATGCCTTTTGAAACAAAAATACACTTTGATAAACTGTTGCTCCAATGAATGCATTTATAGCCCTATCAAACATCTATATTGCTTTTACAAACAATGACATCTGTGAACATTTATTAACAATTTAAATACAAGCTCAAGCTTTTCTTGAAATGATTGGGACCAAGTGAGAATCAATCACTCAGATGAAAAAAAAAAAAAAAAAAGCAGATTCTCATTTTCAACTTATTCGATTTGTGCATCTAAGAAAAATAAAGTGATTTTCTCATCACCAACAGCGGAAGACAAAGTACCATGTTCAGTTTTAAAACACAGACTGAAAAAAAACAACACAAAACCCATCCTGTTGACTTTTTTTCATTCAGTTCTGTTCCACTTATACAGAGCTACATAATCTGCAGTTGCAAACACGGGGCTAGCTGGCAGACCCTCCGTATCTGTGTCGGATAAAAAAAAATAATAAATCACAGTGCTTATTGCTTGTTACCATGGATACCATGAAGAGACTGCTGTCCATTACAATCACTAGAGAAAGACAACATAATTTTCTGGAACAAGTCCTGTTTTGCCTTCATATGTTGCTTTTAGCCATCCTGGTTCCACAGATGGATATACTGTTAAGAAAGAACAAGAGTGTATGACTTGCACTGTCTATGGCCCTCTCTCTGAGGTTTAAAGTTTAACATAAACAATTATAATCATTTTCATTAAAGTTTTTAATAAACATAGCAAAAACTAAGACAAACTAAGCCAAAAGAAAAATGAAGCGCAGAAAGGGCAGGAAAAAAGAGGAAAAGTAGAGGAAAAAAAGAAAAAGAAAAAATATTTTTCTTTTTCTCAACATAAATAATAATACTATTCACATGTACACGCACACACACACAGAAGTTATCTCTGTAATATATTCACAATATCACTCACCCTTGATCTGATATTGAACAATCGCGTGACGAAGAAGAATCACGGTGCAATAATGGAAACATAGGCAGCCTTACAGCACTTTAAAGATGAACAGAGGTGCTAGTTGCTAATATCACTGCTACAAGGACAGTAAAAACGAACTGCATCTTACCATTGGAAAACACTGCCCCCTGAGGGAAGCTCAGCTCATGACTGTGTTCAGCCTTACAGGAATACATGGCCTTGGCTTGCCTTAAAAACAACAACAACCAAAAATTGTAGACAAAAAGGAACAGATGATCTATGAATGGAAGAGCATTCCAACAGAACAAAATATTAGAACTGCAATATGGGAAATACGTCTGTCAATGAAATGCTTCAAACCAACAGGCCCCTTTGCAGTTAACTAATGTCAGGCACTTTTTAAAATGTGGTGGGACTGACTCTTAAATGTGGTTGGAAACTTCAAATGGTCCCAAATGTTGTGGCCCGACAATTGGTAGGATTCAGTTATCCAGCACATGGTATTCTGGTTAAAACTGTTCTGTTAGATACTAGTCTGCTTCAGAGCACACGTACGGTGTTGGTTATAATCTATTAAGCCTTACTTGAGTTGGGACTAAACTCTTTCAAATATTACATTCTTTCTCATGAGTAGGGTCCATGTTTTAAGAATTTTGAAGAAGCCCTTCCTTTAGTCCCAATGCTACCAAAGAACATTTGTTGGGAATGCATGATAGGGTGTTCTTGGTGTCTTCTCTGAGGCTTTAGACCTCTAAAGCTTAAGCTAACTTTCTCTTCATAACCTTTCCATTAGCATGCAAAAAATATTTACTCAGATAGGCCTTTGTTATTTAAACTGATTTTGCTACTCAGCTAGACAGTTATGTTTTTAATGATATTTTATTTATGCCTTCAAAACCATTCCTATTATTGACAGTGATCTTGAGCACCGTCCTTCGTTGTAAATGTGATATATACTTTCTAATAAATAAAAATATCTTTTCTTTGACCTCCTCTTATATATAGATAACAGTAAAGACATGCCTGATATACAGCAAGAGTTTGCTCCTAATTTGTTTGAATCTGTTTTTAAATCTAAATTAAGGCTAAGTGTGAGACAAAGTTCATTCTTAATTGATGAGAAATGAGAAGTGTTACACCTTAACTATTCTATTAGTTAATAATTAATTTAAATGATTTGGTTAATTAATTAGAATAGAATTAGTTTAGTCTCAAATTTATTAGAATATCTGTGTCCTGTCTTTTGGTTTCTGACAGAAAAAAATCCAAAACACTGAAGCCAATTAAGATAAATATGTAAAGAATTGCAATTCCTTTTAGAGAGGGATATGCTGACATCTAGTTGCAGTAGTTAATTCTGTTAAATAGCTACTGTTCTAATTTTTACAACTGTTCCACATTTTAAAATTTAGTTTACATCCCAAAGCCTGTTTTGTAGTCCCTGCAATAATTCCTCTTTTATACATATTACAGGGAAACCCTTCCTTCCTAATTTCTTAAGTAATTACCAAAAAAAAGCGGGGGCTACTATTCCAGCTGTGCTGATAATGGGTCAAAGATATCTGGCTTTTCTGCTCTGCTTCTCTGGTCATGATAAGGAGTTTGGCTCATATGGCCACGCTTTGTCAGCAATTTAGCAAAACTGAACAACTGGGGATATCATGTAGAGGATATCACACAAATTACAATTTGCCTGGGCATCTGGATGTAAACTATGGTTTGGAGTGTTATTTTTTGCTATACTTTGCTGGTATAATCAGCATACTCATCTAAATCTCTGACCTGGTGCCCCTCCATATGTATTACAACTGCAACTCCTACTTTTTCCAGTCAGAATGGCCAAAGCTGCTGGCTGAGGATTCTGGGAACTGCACATCTGGAGATACCAAATCCAGGAAAGCTATGCTAGCAAATGATACTTCAATTTTTCCAGATACCTGCTTTTCTAGTTTTTTCCTACCTCCCAAGCATGTGGATCAAAATGCTATTCTCATTGCTAATCATCTATCTTTACTATTAGCACCATAAGGGGCTCTGATGTTCCAAGCAAAGGACTTATTGTATGCCTTTGTGAAGATGGACTGCTTTCTTTTTTGCCTACAAAGCTGCTAGGAAAAGAGGATGTGAAAATAACATTGCCAACTGCTACATGTTCCTGAAGAAGAACCTCATTTCTTTTGTGTAAGATATAAGCTCAAGCTTTCTAGGACATACAAAGGGAGTTTGTAAGTTGCACTTGCATTTCTACGAAGCTAGTGATTTCTGTGAATCTGACTGACAAAGCTTTCTGTCTTCCTCCATAACTCTTCTGTTTGACTGGACTGGAATTTAGTTTTCTACATTTTAGGGAGGGCAGTTATCCAATCTTTCCTCCAAGAAACTAAGCAAGGAGCTTGTTATGTGATACTGGTGTAGGCTTTCCTGGCCAGTATCTATTGGGCAGGGTTAGGCTTTAGGGTTTAATGACCATGGTCTAGGTGACAGATTTCCTGATGTTCTGCCAGCACCTGTGGCTGGCATCTTCAGAGACAAGGTGGTCTGCTATGTAGACCACAGGCCACAGGGTATATTTATAAGACAGGAGCCCAGGAGATATTTATACGCCAGGAGCCCAGTCTGTTCCTGGTCAATTGCCTGTGCTCCTGCCTCTGAAGATGCCAGCTGAGTTGTCAGTGAAATGTCAGAAAACCTTTTGTCTAGACTACAGGCAGTAAACTCTGAGGTCTAACACTGCCAAGTTTGTTATGTTCTTTAGATTTGGAAGGAAAAATGTGAAGTCTATGGAAAGATTCCCTTTTGTGGAATGACATTGCAATCTTCACTTAGACACCAAGTCTGCCTTTTGTCCTGTCCTTCTGGCATATTCTAATTACATTATCAACTCGCAGTGGCCAGGAGACACTATCTACTCACTAATATTGATTCTTTCAATGGAAAGTTGCTTTGGGAGCCAACATTGGCTTAGATCAGAAATATAAAGAAATAATTCTGAGAGATCATTTGGGATCAAGCTCATTCAATAAGCATCACGGCTGAGTAAAGGGTATGAATACTGGTCTTCTAGAACCAAATCTAGCCCTCTACCATCACTCCATGTGGTATCAGATGACTACACCACAAAATTCTGAATAAAATCTCAGAGTTATAGATGGGGAAATGGAGGTCAGAAAATCTGAAAGTGAAGGAAGTAGTTGTAACTGTTACTCATACTCATTTTTTTAAAGCCAAATACTCAACGATCTTCTGCTAATGGTCAAAAACAAAATAGATGACCATAGATATTAAATAAATTATTGTATCAGAGTTGATGAAAGGGTACATGTTCAGGAACCACAACAAGGGATCTACAAGTACTGCAAATATTTACATGAGTCTAGAAACAGGGAGTTCTGAACAGTTTTCAGACCTTAATGCTTTCCAATTACAAAGAGGAAATTCAAGGGAAATGGATTTTCTGCCTGTCCTGCTGACTTCTCACTGTTCAATACTACTATTCATCCAGTGCTCTTAAGAAGATGGAAGGCAGAATAAATTTTAACACTGCCAACCTTGCCTACATTACCAGCAGGAAAAGCCTCCCTTTCCTTTTCTTGTCACTCAAACATACCAAGAAATCATATGTTCTCTGGCTAAGGAGCTGTAGAACATGAGATGAAGCGATGGAATTTGAGAAATCTGCCATATTGATGGAACTAGAGAGGTCTCCTTGGCAGTTTTCAGTGATAAACAAAGACCTTCTGATTTTCCTGAACTTTTGAGATGTTATTTTAATTATGCAGAGGGTTTCATGCTGTTTTATAAAATACTGTAGATTTTAGATTATTCCATTTTAACAGTTTCATTCTTTTTGGAAAGCATCCAAAAGGGCAGCATAAAACAGAATAAATAAAATAAGTTGTTCAATGAAGTATAAGAAAGAATACAGAAGATGATTCTCTTAAAACATACTATGGGCAGGTGAACCCCCATAAAAGTTTTCTTGGTAGATTATTCCATTTTTAAGAAACTGTGCTATCCTTCAGTCTGCAAGTTCAACATTTTATGATATATATGAAATGGAATCTCTACATCCCATATTTTCTGGAATGCTCAGAAGCATCATTTGTAATCAGTGTTTCTTCTTATTTCTAGCAATCGCAGCACCACTCATGGTTTCCCTGAATTTCCTCCTCAAAGATAAAGAAGAGAGGTCACACTGGGGACAAAACTACAATTGGATATTCAGCTTGAAATAAGCTTAGACATTTTCAACTCTGAATAATATTCTGTTACTGTTAGCTAATAATGTAATGACAGATTTTCTTCCAGCATTAGGCAGAATCCATATTTCAAAAGAAGTTGTAACGCTCAAGTTAGAAGAAAAATATGACTTAATCATCAAAGGGGTACATCTACCCAGCCCACCAGAGCAGGGAGGCTGGATATGTTGCAGGTCCCATTGTTGAGGGAAGTACATCTGATGGGATGAAGAAGGACCTTTCCCATGGTGGCCCCTTCCTTGTGGAATGTTATTCCCTCTAAGACTGGCCCCCACCTTGATGTTGTTCCGGAAGGCCCTAAAGATGTGGTTTTGCCAGCGGGCCTGGGGGCCCCAAGCTGAAAAGGAGCCAATCAAGTGGTTGTGTTGATTGTGTTTTTGGCCGCCACGGGGTGGGAATTGATGGTTTTTTTGTGTTGGGGATTTTACTTTGTAAGCTGCCCAGAGTCATTGTGTGTGTGAGTTGGGCGGCCATATAAATTTGTTCAATCAATCAATCAATTTTATTGTGCTCAGACCTACCTTCCAGAGGGAGCCTGCTTCACTGAGCAACTACTTTCAAAGAGCTGGGCTCTTGCTGCTACCCTGAAATATAGGAAATAAGTCCATGTTTACCAACAATTTCCATGCTCTTACCAATATAAGAATTCAAGCACACAATCAAAACGTGGACAAACTTACACAGAACCTGGTCTCTGATAGCCATTACTTGATGCTGTGTCCAATCGTAATCTTCTGCACATTTTTGGAGGCAGATCCGGATTTTCTAGCACCTTTGGTACTTCCTTGGTATCCAGGGAAGCTAAACTTTGCAATGAGCTTCTGCAGCTTTTGTTACCTAAATAAGAAATTATTACATGAAATTACCTTGAACGTCTCCTAGCTTGGTGCTCAATATCTGATGTCTCTTTTGATGACTTATTATCTCACTGAAAGATCATGATGTATGAATGATAACAGATTTAAGGGAGGGGTAAAGTTATGACTGTGGTGCTGAACACTTCTCTCGCCTACTGCTCAGTTCCAAATATTTGTTTGGCTATATCCTATTGTATACATTTGCCGCTTACCACAATCCTTATTGTAAATGCAAAATATGCACGACAGCAATTTCTTTTATTTCGATTGTATATTTGAAATTAGCAATAGGAGCACATTTATTATGAAACATGGTAAAATGACAAACTTTATTGGAGTTCATTATCCAAAATATGTTGCGTAACAATGAAATGAATTGATATTTGTCAATGAAGGGAAGAAATTTACTATCATAGTAAAAAAATGAGATATAAATGTTTCCTCAAGACAGTGGGATGATCAATATTTCTGAAATCTGTTCCTGGAAATCTGGAAAGGACTCATTGCTTGAAAGGGAACTCAAAAAAAAACAAAAAAAAAACCCTCTAGGTTTGGATACTGAATTCCTGTTTTCTCCATATTTAATTAAAACATCCTTTTTATTATCTGATCTATCTCCTCTCCAAAAATGTCCAGAAAGTGCAGTAATGTTTTTACATTATTGGTGTGATGATCTCATGATCCATGAGACATCATCTTAACATCACTGTGACTTCCAGTGGATGTCTGTATTTGTTTATTTAAGCTTTTATATGGCTGTCTAACTCAGACCATGCAACTCGGAGGGGGGAGTGTACAAAAATAAATGAAAGAAAAACTATAATCATCGGTATGAATCATTAAAACTTACTAAAATAATAAAATGGAAATCAGAATTGAAATCTTATATAGCTTGTCATTAATTTAACTGACTTCACCAGGCATTTCATTTTTTACCCTTTTATAATCATGTTTTCCCAAATAACATGTCATGCTGTAAGTATCTCTTCGAACGATGCGCCTCTATATACCTCCTTCTTCATTAAACATATTCTTTATTATTGTTTAGCAAAGTTGCATTTTTCAGTTTTTTGCTGTATCTCACTCCTGACGTTGCTATATAAAATTGTCCATGGGCAAACACTGGTTTTTGCAGGCATGATCTAAAGATTATTTAGGGTTTATCTTTTTTATTGATATTCCAAAGATTTGCCTTACAGGATATTATTGTTTTTGAAAGCAAATGAAATATCTGAAGGAACCAAATCCAGTCTTGGAAGTTGTACTAGAATTCCAGTTTCTTTCTTGAGTTCCGATCCACAAGGATTGTCTATGTGTGCAGCCACATTTGATCCATTAATCCATTGCCTGAATGCATGTTTCTTGAAAGTATTGCAACTGCACACCATTTAACGTTCAATTGAGGTGGAAGAAGATAATTGTTTTCTAATGAATTAAGAAATCAGTGACTATTTGATCATCAATTTATCCTCACTAGAATAGTTTTGCTTAGTCTCTCTATTTTTGGAAGAATAGCGTAGTTGATGGTGCAACAGAGTTCATTCTTTGCACTTAAACTGCATTCATTGTGAAAGAAGGATTTCCTTAAAATTCTCTATCTTCTTTCTCTGCTACAGTTACTTCTACAATCTGCAAGTTAAGTCTTGCAAATTATTCCTCCCGCAAAATAGCAGCTGTTATCCCCAGTTCATTGATGAAGGGTGGGGGACTCTCTTTTCTGAACCTTCATTCTGAACTAAGCATCATGTTCTATTTGCTGGAAGTTTGGTTCTGGAGAGGAGCTAATATTCCCCACAACACAAACATTTCCTGGCATATATTGTACATCCCTATATAGTGTATCACTTTAGCAAAATATGGTATATTAGATACTGTAATAATTTATTCTGAAGTTATTATGGCTTAATCCCTATGATGGATTTTCAAAATATGCCCAACTATATGGAACTATTTGTCCCACATAGTTGCAAACACTGTTTATTTAGCTTTTAATAAAAACCCTTTTTGTTCCACATAGCATTTGTCATTCCAGCGAGCAAAAACTCACTATTGCATGAGGAAATGTCTTGGTGCTTGTAAATACAGCCAGCAACTATTACCAATTTCATGTTATGCAAATATTTCTCATGTTATGGAAATATTGCAAATGTATATTGCAATGCTAAATATACATAAAATTAGATATACACAAATTATTAAGTAACTGATTGGCAGTAAAGCAATGCATTATTTAAAGATTACCTTCTGCAGATGGGATAGACCTTATAGACGAAGCTGTTGATCGTTTCATTCCAGAGAGACTATACAATCCTCTTTTGGTTGGGTCTAATGGTGAAGTCACATTATCTGGTCCAGTAACAGATGTGACACTTTGACAGTCAGATTCCACATCTGTTTTTGCTGCATCCTCCTTTGAGGAAGATTCAGGACTTGTGGTCCAAAGCCCTGAATTTTTTTGTCCATTGGAGGATGGTGATGAAGCAATCCATGGAACAACTCCTGTTTTTTCCCTGGACTGAGAAGATGCAGGTTTGGTAGTGCTGTTCTGTTCTGAAGAGTGAGATGACAGTGATTCTATGCTGCCCATGGGAGTGCTGTCTGGGCTGCTACTGTATGAATCACCTGGAATGTGGAAAGGTTAAGAGATGGGGATGAGAACAATAAATGGCATTTCTCAAATTTCTCTGCTGTCTTCTGGGTGGGAGACAACACTCCCTGCTCATTAACTAATATGTACAAAAATACAATGTGGTCTAAACCAACATTAATCTCTACCAGAACAATATTTACTTCATGATTCTGCACAAGAGTAGGACAACCCATTGGCATGAGAATGCAGTAATCTGAACGTCCTGAGTTTGGCTGTATGAGAAAATGGCACTTACGATTATATAATGTGTGTAGTCCATGCCAGGTACAGATGCCAAAGCCAGAAGAGATCTCCATGGGGCTTTCAGTAGTCAGGAGACAAGATCTAAGGCACCCTGATTAGCTCATTAATCTCAGCCCTGACATTTGGTCAATGTAGGGTTTCAAGTTGAAGAAATATATCTGAATTTGCATGGTTAATGTAGATTGCAGATTTTATTTGGGTGACTTTCTCAGTGAATGCAACTAGACAAGCATAAGAATATTTGAAATCCTATTTTCAAGTCTTTGGAAATGAAACCACTGGAATTTGATGTCATAGATGGGTAAAAGAAACACTTGCCCTTCATATGCCACTGTGATTGAATTGCTCTTAAACACTAATTTATATATATTGTGTTTTTCCATCATGAAGCTCAGGGCAATATAAATAAACTTCCAGGAAGTATTTTAGTCAGATAATGACTAAACTCAAAGTTGCATCATCTGCCTTTGTACCATATCCTATGATCAATCCTATATCTTTGGTTGGGTCAGGAGAGGAAGAAAGAGAGTAAGACTCCCTTTTTGTATGATTAAGTGAAGACAGCCAATTCTGTCTCAGATTTTGTTGGGGAGAAAGAAAGTTATAAAGATACAGTGAAACCTTAGAACCTTTTTAGGTGAAACAAAGGAAGAAGAAGAGCCCAAATCAAAAAGAGCAGGGAGGTGCACCTTTATTACTACAAATGGCACAAAACACTCAGCAGAGAAGCACCCCTTGGGCTCAGAGCAACCTCATCATTACCATCCATTTATAACCTACTGTGAGAAAGTGGAATCAACTGCACTTACTATCTGGATCTGCCAGACATGGGGTATATCGTCCTTTGGGCTTGCGAGAACCTGTGGAGAGACAGATGGCTCTTGTCCTTCTTGAACCTGATCGGGATTGAGGCTGTCGGAGAGGAATATTGGGATCTGGGGCCGTGTGGAATATCTATCAATAAAAGCAAACATTCATATTGCTGAGAACCTTTTGGAATACCTACCTTTGCTTAGGCTGAGTCATCTGCCTCCAGCATAAACTTTTACTGTACAATTTGAGCATCACATTAATTTCTTCAAAATAATCTTACTAATTACATAAGACACTATACAGCAGCCTGCTCTCTTTGTAGGTTGAGGCTTCCCTTTCCCAAACTCACAGAATTCTGGGAATCCAACATATCTGGATGCAAGAAAGTGGGGAAAGCTATTCTTTACTATTAAATGATGGAATTCTATTGCAGGCACAAAGAATTCTGAGCAATTTGAAAAGAGATTCTAACTTTAGGCACATTTAGTGACCCTGCTGTAACCCTGTTTATTCCAGATTAATCTATATCATTTCTTCTTTTTCAGAATATATGAATCCTTAGCCACATTAATAAATATCTCATAATGAGCTCCTTTCATTTACTATGTCACAGAACAGCTGACCCTTGGCTGATTTTTAAAAACCAAAGTAGGTAACTGATGATAGAGTTAGAAAGGATCTTAGAGCTCCTGTAGTCCAACCCTTGGTTCATTCCTGGATCCTGTGGAGCAGGGCTTTCAAACTGTGTCCCACAGAACCCTAGGGTTCCAGGAGATCTTGATGGAGTTCCATGAGAGATTAAGGGCTTGAAAAAAGTTCATTTAAATGCAGTCAATTTTCTTGCATTAAAGCTTTGCCTAGATTTTTTTTCTTAACTGTTTCCATAGTCTGAAAAAGTTTGAAAACCCTTGCATTAGAGCATCTCTGATGCTCTATAATAATTATATGATTAGCAACCCTTTGATAATCATATAATCTAGAGAATGAAAACTCACCATGTCATGAGATAGCCTGTAACATTGGCTGATACAGTCTGGAAGTTCCTTCTGATATCTACCCTGATACCTACTCCTTTGTTATAGTTTTAACCCACTTGTCCTGCTCTCTGGACAAAAGAGAATTCATCTACTGCCTCTTTTGTGTGACAACCCTTCAGATATTTGAAGACTGTTATCATAGCTCCTCTTTGTTATCTCTTTGGTAGGCTGAACATGCCTGGATCTTTAAGGATTCTTCATAGGGCTTGGTTTCCAGACCCTTCATCAACTTGGTAGCCCTCATTAGAATGAAGTCACTGAAATTTTGCAAGTTTTGGCAATCTCACAAGATTTCAACCTTTTAGGAAATTATTATTATTATGTATTATATTTGTCCCTGTACAACAGAGCCTGAAACAACTGTTGACCCAGATTTATTTATTATTACTACAACTTACATATCACTCATTTTCAGAGTCTCTGAATGGCTTACAGTAAGGATGTTAGAAGATTAAAAATGAAATTCAATTAATAAGCAAGCAGCCTGAGGAGACACCATTTAGGGTAGCATCATCTTACTCGTTCTCAATTTTTTTTTAAAAAAAAGTCACGTTTTTATGTCTCTCCAAATAGGCAGTAATGAGGGAGTAGCCTAGATGTAAGCTGTTTCAAAGGAAGGTGCCTATCACTGAGAAGGACTGAACACAGGTTCCCTGAAGATAGCATTCCCTTGGTGGTGGGACCTTCAGTAAACCCCGCTCCCAGATCGTACTGGACAGCAAAATTCAACTTGGATCTAGGCCTTGAGCCATGTGAGGCTTTACCAGTGACAACCAAAACCTCAAATTGCACCTGGAAGCTAACAGGCACCTCCTGTAGTAGCAGCATTATCTAGATGAAACTCAGTGCACCCATAACTAACTAGGCCACTGCATGTTGCACAAACTGAAACCTCTGGATGGCCTTCCCTTATAGAGCACTCTGCAATAATCCTACTGTGAAGTGACAAAGGTATGAGTAACTGTGAGTAACTTTCCTTGACCCAGGAAAGATTACAGCTGATGCACAAGATGAAATTGTGCAAAAACCCTCCTCGCCACAGCTTTCATTTACTGTTCAAGCAGGAGCCGTGAGTTCAGGAAAACCCCCAAGTTGTAGGCTAGCTCCAGTTCGGGAAATGCTATGCTGCTATATTGAATGAATAAACTATCACTATTGATTGAAAAAACTAAGACATTTATATTCCTACGGCTATTATAATAATATAATAAGTTGTATTCCATATTTTTTTCACCACAGTTTTCAGTAAAACCCATGACATTCTACCTTCTCATAATGCTCAATGAGAATCTCAACCACAATATTCTGAAACTTGATGTTCATCATAGCCGCCACTGTTTCCTCCTGGGCTCTCATCAGTGTGGGACCAAAAATGACTCCAAGATTGGAGACTGTCATGAGATTCTGCTGACTATGTAATGACACCCTGAAAATAAACAATTGAAAAATGGTGGCATTTATATATCAAATACCAGCTTTTTATTTCTACTCAATATAACTTGACCTTCCACTTACGTACATATTAAGTAAAATTTGTAATTTGTTTTGATTACACCCTTTGGAAAGACAGAAACTACCTTCCCTTTTGATGAAGAATACATTATTGTAGAAATTCCGGAAACAGGCTTCCTTGTTTAATAATTTAAACATTTAAATAATTTAAGCACAGCTCCAAATATTTAACATATTTTTCTGATCAATTCTAGTTTAAGGATTGTTTCCTCCCAAACTGTTTTATCATGGAATAAGATTTGTACTGATTAACACCAAAACCAAGCAATATATTCCATGTACGCTGCTACCAAAGAACAGTTTATAAATATAAATCCTATGTAACACTTTTATATTTGAAGGGGAAATTGTTTCAGCCTTTTTTTCCTAGCAAGAATCACAAACAAATGTAGCTGACAGGGCTTAGATGAAATCAGAGTATATAAATATCATTTTTCTGAAATGCTAATGGGCACAAATGGTTTACCTAATTCAAATCAATTCACAGAATCCAGTTCCAAACCCCAAAACTCTGTAGCATGATCACATGAAAACACATGATAAAAGTTACACTTGGCAGAATTTGCCATTTTATACGATCTCTAGGAGCACAGAAACTCGCAAAAGCTTTGTATTAGACCAGTGTTTCTCAACCTCAGCAACTTTAAGATGTGTGGACTTCAGCTCTCAGCATTCTCCAAGCAGCATGCTGGCTGGAGAATTCTGGGAGTTGAAGTCCATGTATCTTAAAGCTGCTGAGGTTGAGAAACACTGGATTAGACTATGGTTCACATGAAGCTTCTAATTCTTATTAGACCATTCATTCACAGCTGTACTTATTCTTAGGGCACAATACCTGCCCCACTTCCTCAAGATTACTCATGATGTGGACCTTTCTTGAAAAACATACACAGATGGTCAATTTGGAACATGTCCTTATTGAACAGTACTTGTGGATTTAGCAAACGGAAAGGAAAGACTGGAAATCCTTTACATTAGTCTCCCTACCCAGGAGACTAATCCTTTACATTAGTCTCCAGATATCTCATTCATATGGAAATTGCAAGATATATATTAGAGTTGTAATCTAGCATATATTAAGGTATCAGGATTTATTTAAGGATGCTCTAAATAAAGAATGCTCTTTTCATTATGCAGCTAGAGGGCCCTATAAAGATTTTCAGTTCTTTACTAATAAAGGAATATTGAACAAGTAAAGTTGAGACAGAGGTAAGAATACTCAAGTAAGTTTCCATATTACTGTAATTTATCATCTTAACAAGGAATGCTTAGGTTACCTTGGTGACAAATTGAATCTTTTAGATAACAAAACCGAGGCTGATATTGTCTTGACAAGTAATAACTGGGCATACATTTTTGAAATGGGAGCTAAGGCTCAGTTTCTTGAAGAAATTTTAGAAAATAGCTTTTTCATAATACTAATTTGATAGAAATTTTAATGTAGTGGTTTTCTATTGGGATAATGAATACAAATAGGCTGAAGTAATAAGTTAGTGAAATATATGTTATTACATAAAAGAAAATATCCATTTCCTGAAAATCTACTTTTAATGAGCTATACATCCGGGTAAAATTTTAAACATTGCCAATCTTTAGTTTCCCATTATTATAAAGATGAATTCAGGAATTATTTTCATCTCCCTTTTTATACTAATATGTGACAGCATGGTCAAATTCTCAACAGATAAAATACTGGATCTGCTTAATAATTCTTTGTCATGGAAATGACATAAATTTTAATTGATATTTGTGAAATGTAAATCTAATCTTTTGTCAAATTAATATATGACAAGAATTCATGGAAAAGCACAGCTATTGCTTAATTTCTTTAGATTACATTACAGTATGGCCAGAGTAGATGAAGATAAGATGATGGTGATCATTACTCCATCCATTACTCCAAAATCTAAAGGGGACATCTATAATTGCAGAACTGATTCCTTCATGTTCCATTATCTCATTCTACCAAGAAATGACTGTAAACATCAAAGGCAGATCCATAACAGATTTCACAGATGTTCTTTAAGTAATATTTATGAAAAACTCAAAAAATGATGAAATACACACACACACACACACACAGTGTGTGTGTGTATACATATATGTGTACACACATATGTATACAGTGTGTATACATATATGTGTACACACATATGTATACAGTGTGTGTATACATATATATATATATATATTTCATTTTTTGAGTTTTTAAATATAAAAATATACATACACAGACACAAGAATTTTCCTACAAATAGCAAATGTGACCACCTAAAGACATAATTGGCATTTTAAATTAGTGTTTTTTCAGAAATATATGAAAAGATGAAGATAGTGAATGGTCAGTCGTAGCCTGGAGCAACCTTCTACAGATTAATTCCTTGCCAGAAACAATTACAGTTAACAGATAACAGAATGAATGCCACTTTACATTAGGAACCTCCAGGGGGTGCTAGTAATAAATAAATTTCCAGTCATGAATGCTTATAACTTCATGGGGCGTACTGTTGTTTTTGGATGTAACTGCAGAAAAGACAAGAAGGGAAAGGCAGATACACTAAAACCCCTTTCTCTCCTCTCACTGTTATAAACAACCCATATACAAAACAATCATTACTTGACCAAATGCTTTATCAGGATGTCCAACATATCCCGGTTTTTCTCTGGCAATTTGTGGACCAGCGCATGGACTGCTTCCACTCTGTAATTTTGGTCATCAGACTCTATTAAAAAAAAAGACAGTAACAGAATAGCCCAAGTGAGTTCTCCGGTGCTAGAAGCTTTCAACAGAAGCTGGAGGTTCACCTGTCTGAGATGTTCTAGTGGATCCTACACTAAGCAGCTCATTGGACAAGATGATCTCAGATATCCCTTCCAACTCTATGAATCCATTTCAATGACTGCCACTGCAATCATCATCACTACATCACATGTTACTTATTGTCAGGAACAAAAATGGACCATGTCTTTAAAGATTTATTTAAACAAACAGAAACTGATAAAGTACAGCTTTGTACACCAGGCTTCTAAAAACTACTGATTATTCACTGCCCAGATATGCATGAGGCCCTCCACAAATAGAAAGTTATAAAATGAACACTGAATCCTTAAAACATATATGGATAAAATAATCATATGAATATCAAAAGCTACCAGCAGGAACGAGATAAAATCAGAAGTCATTAGCAAACGGGACACATGGATGAAAATGGAGAATTCACCTCCCACTTCCCACACACCTTCAAGCCAAGCCAAGTTAGATTCCTGCTACATTCAGTTACTTTCATCTAAGTGGCTTCCCATGTAAAAGCTGTGTTAGGCTAGTAATAGGGGCAGTGTCCTCATTCCATGGCAATCTAGGAATACCTACAAGGATCACCTCAGAGACCTTACTGAGAAGGTCACCTCACATAAGGAGTGAGGCTTGCTTCTTTAGAGAAGTGAATCTTTAATGGTCCTTTCCCCCTTAAATAAAAATAAAAACACCAGGACATAAAAAAGACCTACTAGAAGGCCTGCTAAATTGTTCAGTGCTTGGCCTTTAGGAAAACTGAAATACGGAAGACTCCAACATTAATCTGCCTGTTTACATTCTCTATTGCTAGAGAGTACAGTAAATAGAAATCAGCTCTCTTTATAGATTTAGGTTGCTGTGACATGGACTGGTAAATACACAAGTTTACCCCAATCCCAGGATTATCATCCATTCTTTTCACTTACTAACAGCAACGATGAAATCCTTGTGCAACTTGAAGGTCATGAGTGGCTCTGCAAGACACCTGAGCAAAGCATTAGTGAAAGAAAGAGGTTGAATATAGTATTTTAAAGAAATTTACTTTTAATTCCAAAGTAGACACTTGCTTTAGTTCCATTCTAAACTAGCATGGCTGTGAGTTAAGGATAATGCTACTGGAGTCTGAAATAGTCACACAGCTGGAAGGAGAGATGATAAAGTTTCCTGCCTTGCCCTATTGCAGCCTTCTTCAAGCTGGTGACCTCCAGATGAGTTGGACTACAGCTTTGCTCTTTTCCAGCTGTATGATCTTTAGAGGACACCAGATGGAGGAAGGATGCCCTATGGAACCATAGGAGACAAAATGTTGTCACTAAATCATTCACAGTTCCCAGAGGTAAAGAGCTTCTCATATCAAGCTTGATTCTGTGTAATTTTTTTTGGCCACAACACAGAAGTGATTTATTACTGCCTTTTTCTGGGAGGTTTTATTTAGCCTACAGACCTGGGACTTTCTAGTGATCTCTCACCCAAGTCCTAAATGGATTTGACTGTGCTTTGCTTGTTTTAAGACCAACCAAGGTTAGTAAGCTGCTGCAAAAGGCTATCTTCTATCATTCCATTAAATTATGGGAGGAAGAAGGAAGCTTACTTAGATTCCAAAGAAGTCACGGCATCCCTAACTAAATTCAGTCTGCCACTTTATTTTTAATAAACCTTTGCATTTTTCCCTTGAGCAGGGTTGTACTTCCAAGGATGTTGTTTTAAATTAAAAGGAAGTACAGTGGTACCTCTAGTTACGAACTTAATCCGTTCCATGACTCTGGTTGCAACTCGAGTTGGTCTCAAGTCGAGGTAAAGTTTCCCATAAGGTTCAATGTAAATACGGTTAATCCGTTCCGCCCTCCGAATCTGGTCGCACCACGAGGTAAATTTCCCCCATAAGGTTCAATGTAAATGTGGCTAAACAGTTCTGAAACATATGCATTTTATTTTTAAACCTCAAAAACCTTCCAAACACCACAAAAACCTTCCAAACGCCACAAAACACACCACAAGCCTCACCGAACGTCTCCTTGCTACCGCAATCTCGCCCACAGGAAGCCGCGACCGCGTGGCAGCAGGGAAAATGGCCGCGGATCCGGTTCGTAAGTAGAGGCGGAGTTCGCATGTCGAGGTAAATTTTTGGGGCCGGAGCTGGTCGTATCTCAAAAAATTTGTAAAGAGGGGCGTTCGTAACTAGAGGTACCACTGTACTTATAGTCAAACCCTTGGCCGATCTTACCAAAACATTACTCCAATCAGCGCTTATTCCAAAAGATGTAGTATTTACGTAGACGTAACTCTGATAGTTGTGCAACCTGAAATCCTTCTCAGACTTCTTTAATAGTCCCTTCTGCACATCTGCACTCTCAACACGTTTGCCAGCACGTTCACAGTCAAAATAGATAGGAATTCTACACCCCAATATTTGGACGGTTCACTTAAGTGAAATCAACATTAGGTTGTCTGGAATGCAAGACAATGCATTTAAAACTAATCTAATCTGCTTTCTGAATAAGTACGTACCTTCATTTTTCTATTCCTTGCCAATGCAACTGCTTAAATTACTGGATTTATTTAACACATGAAAGAAGTCGTACTTATTTGTTTTTATGTGATTCTAATAGCCAATTAGTGAACCATGCTGCGCAGTTTTGATCAAATAAATTAACTGGTTAAAGAAATGTATTGCTCAGTGCTATAAGCATTAGATAACAACTTACAAAAGCTCCGTTTGAAATGGAAAGATTTACAGTGCACAGTAAATAGACAAATAACTAGGTATGTATCAATGGTTACCAACACCGCACTATGCTCTCCGCATTACAGTAGGGTTTGAAGAGTATAAGATACAGATATTGACATGCGCTTGCCATAAGAGATTGGAATCCACATGGCCTATGCTTACCTGAGGTAGTTCTTTAGCCCACTTGTTATAGTTTTATTGTCCCAAATTTCCAAATCAATGTCCATATCAGGAGGAGATTTAGGAGCTATTAAAAACAGAGAGAGAGAGAAGCCGCATGATTCCATTTCCCAGTGGAATTTTAGGTACCGCTACAGGAGTGTCAACACTTGAAACCATGAAAAGTTGTACATAGGGAAATATTCAGTACAGGTGGGTAAAAATAAACAACAACAGCTTCTTATATGGTTGGGAACAACAAATAGTGTAATTGACAAGCTATATGCAATTCTGTTCCAACACAGGTCAACTACTAGTAGGGGGTTACTTGTTGAAAGTATTTCTATATTGTTCTTCCTTCAAGAGAATGGAAAACAAAGCCATAATAATATCTGGGATATAACACAGTGGGACAGCATCTCACCAACAGATGGTTGTTAGAGTGGTCATCAAAAACTTTCTTGGGACTGTGAAGATCTAAGCAATATCTGCAGTTTGATCAGAAAGTGATCTGACCATGATAAAGAATAGGTGGTAATGTCCTCCATATCTAGACCATGTCCCATTTCCTCTGAAGTGAAAGCCAGATCAATATACTGTCTTTCATGAGTACAGGCCAAGATAACTTGGGACATGCCCATGGACTGTTTCTGACCTTGGCCCTTGGTCATGGAAATTGATGACCCTAGCACAAGAAGCCAGTGACAAGGAGCTCTGTGAGGGCTTGTGCCAGACATCAGGGCAGACTGTGCACCAGCAGCAGCCCCCAATCTGATTCAACTACCTCCAGAACAGAGACACTAGCTACTGTTAAGGTATCAATAATAGACTGTGGCCATTCTTCCTCCCTCCCTTGGTATGGTGGCTGATGGAGGATCCACATTCAGGAGGGCTCATCTCTGACACGGAACATCTGCTTGGGTGTTTGGTTGCAGGCTTGCATGCCTGGTCTACATGCACACAAGATGGGGTGAATGTGGGGAAGGGAAGGGCTTGCTGAATTCCTGAATGAATGAGGGTGCACCCATTCACTACAACAATGGTGGCTCTATAGCTCAAAAAAAAAAAAAAAAAGAGGCTAGGGGAATAAACATTTGTTGTTGACATAGACAACATGGATAGCAATCCCCCACCCTTTTCAGCGTTAGAACTCAAGGACATCCACTGAAATCAGATGCAGAGATACTGAACTGACTCATGAGAAAAACTAAACTATGGAATTTGCTGCCAGCAGTTACAGTGAATGGCCATCCATTTAAAGCGTTTAAAAGAGGATTGACAGGTTCATGGAAGATCAGGCTATCAATGGCTAATAATAGCACTGGTCATTTATTACTTTCTGAATCGTAGCAAGAATGCCTTAAATACTGGTTCCTGGGAAGCAAGAGTGAAAGGGGCTCTTGCCCTCCAGTCTAGCTCCCCATATTCATCCAGTTGGCCACTCTGTGATACAGAAAGCTGCACCAGATGAACTACGGCCTAACCCAGCAGGGCTTTTATGTTTCTTCTCTATTGCCAACCTACAGCTGCTAGCAGCGTCGCTGGCAATTTATTCCTTCTGTGCCTCTGTTTATCTTTCATAAATACCAAAATGTTCCAGCATTTCAAAAAATTAAAAATCTGTGCTGGGTATTAATATGATTACCAGATAACTCATTTTTATTTGAAGTTTATGGCAGCATCTTAGAAATTACAGTAATCTGAAATAAATAGTTTCCCAATATTTTGCTGTAAGACATCTGGCAGCTAACAACAGAAATTTAATTACTCATAATTTCTTAAGTTGTGTTACTTTATATATCTTGGAGAACATGGCCATAAAATAAATGAATGAATTAATGAATTAATGAATTAATAACGGCTGTTGTGTAGTTTCCAAAAACTATCTCAAAAATGTTTCTCAAAAACTGTGGATCAAAACGACAACCAAAATAGGAATTTTGCCACCAGAAATGGTACCATGTACTAATTGGAGTATAATCTTTCCAATATAATATAGAAAGACTGCTTAATATAATTCAATATTAAAAGAAAGAGAGCTGCATACGAATTATTTTACAACCAATTTTGATGACTTTCCAAAAATAGATTTAAAAGGAATCTTATAACATAAAGTGTTCCAAGCTGACTCATGTAGTTAAATTTTGAGATTTTCTTCCATATAGTTTAAGAAGGGCTATTGTATACGATACAACAATTTTGTTTTGCATAATAATGAATCAGTTCCTTTAATTGTAAATGTTGCGGATATAGAACCCTGTTCTTGGCTGATAGGATCTCATAATGTTATATTTCAGCTTAAAGTTACAAATCTTCTTACATACACTCTCAAAGTATATTATTGTTGTGTGTTTTTATGTTGTTTTTATTCATAATGTTGCATCAGAGTAATGCTGAAATCAGATTGAAAATAAAAAGCAATTACAAGAAGTAGGAAACAGTATTTTAAGGTTTCAGCAGGTATGACTAATGCAATTATCCTATCAAATCAATAAATTCATTTCAAAATTTACTGCTAATCATTTAGCAATTGGGGAGTTTCATTTGTTGACCAGGGATTTCTCATTTGACTCCAAGACAAACATTATTTATTTCAGCCAGTTTCCTTGGGTGCAAATGGATACACAAAGAAAGCACTTTAATTCCCCCCCACACACACATACTTTTCTTAGTTTTGTGCAACTGCTGTTTTGGCAGGGTCCTGCTACTTATGTTTCCACGTGTAAATGGGAGATGGCAGTGAGCAATCATGATGCATATATGGAAGAGGTGATATTTAATCATTAAAAAAAAGGTTAGATAGGCTTTTTCCTCCTACATTTCTTCTTTCACAGGAGCATGTCCAATAAGCAGGCCTACTGGATAAGTGCAAGCTTATCCTGCTTGTATATTAAAGTAGATTCTGGTTGAACACACAATAAAACACTGAAGTACGGTGTGCAAGTTGCACATCTCAATATTCTTACAGAAGATAGTATTCATCAGCTTCTGCACTTTGGAGTTCACACCCCCTATTCGGTACAATCCCAAGATTGTGATACCTTGAAAGATAAATGAGAAAACACCGTGGTTAGACTTCCTCTGTTATGAAAAACATCACTTATGTACAGTTTACTTAAAACATTTGCCTTGTTACCTTGTCACTGTTGTGAAGCATGGTTATCGCATGAGCAGAATACTGTCAGGTTCAGCCCAAGAATCACCATGAGACAGTCCAGAGTTGAGCTCAGCTTCTTTATTAGCTTGCACCTAATAGACAGAATCTCGCCAGACTAACTCTAAACCCCCAACGATAGCAACTATAACCATCATGCCATCACCATGGGGGAGGGGGGGCGTCTCCTCCTTTTGACTTTCACACAGTCCATCTGGGGGCTGAGGAGATGCTTTCATTGGGATGTCTCTTCCTCCTCCCAGCAACCTTGAAACTCCATTCCAGAATCCTCCCCGCTCATGCCTCCCATCACAAATACACTGTCATCTCATTCACTCATTCATATGGCCTGAGTGCATTTATAAGGCACATTTCCCTCCCACATCCACAGGGAAGCCCCATCACTCTTTACAGTCTGGTCAAATGACAAAAGAGCCCTGTGTTAGAACAGGAATGAGAAAACCACGGAAGTGTGGTGGTTTCAGAATTGACTGGGCGATTTGGGTCAATCATTCTTTGAGCCCAATCTATCTCTCAGGGTTATCACTGAGATAAAATTAGCATAGAAGAAGGAGGAATAGAAAGAAAAAGGAGAAGGAGAAAGACAGGACCAAAGACTCTCTGAAATTGTACATTCCTATGTCTGGCTTTCAGGAAAATCTTCATGATGTAGGTTAATTTCACCTACAACGGCCCAACCACAGTGAATTGCTGAGGCACAATCTTGCCTTATTTTCCTGGCATGGAACCAAACTACTACAATACTGCAGAGGGACTTCCACAGGTGTGAACAATACAACAATTTGCCCCTCTCATTGGCTTGGTCATTGGTCATCAAGACAAAGGGTATATTTGAGGAATAATTCAATAACCATTTCACAGATGTTACTGCCAAAAGCACTCAAAAAAAGAACCCTGCAAAGTTTCTCACAGGTATCTGAAATAATCCATTTGCACAAGTATACCCTTTTTAAATGTTAAAAAAAAAAAAAAAGGACCATAATGGTAGTCCACAAGGTGTAAATTGGATTAGGTTCCATCAAGTCCAGCAGATGGGATATGTTGTAGGTCCTGTCTGTTAAGGGGTTACATCTGGTGGGACCCTTTTCTGCCATGGCACTCACCCTGTGGAACATCATTCCCCCTAGAGGTGAGACTGGCCCCAACCTTGATAACCTTCTGGAAGTCCCTCAAAATGTAGCTATGTAAGCAGGCTTGGGGATCTCAAGGAAATGGAGAACTGGTGAGATGGCTACATTGTATACAATGTCGAAGATGTTCTCTTCTAGTCTTTTTTAATAATATCGATGGTTTTTTATTATGTAATAATTTTTAACCTTTGTTTCTTTTTTATGGTCTGTTTTTTATCGTACACCACCCAGAATCACGTTCGTGAGATGGATGGCTATATAAATGTGATGAATGAATAAAAAATAATAAGTCAGTACAATAATTCAGAAATGTACAGGCAAGGTTTAATGGCTTGAAAAACCAGTCTCGTATAGCACTGCACAGTTAACTTCTTGGAATCATATTTAAGTCAGTCAACTAAGGAATGTTGGGATGATTGAAGAAACTTCAAGAGGCACAGAAAGAGTGGCTGGAGATGACATAACAGCACTGAAGGCCAAGGGCCCAAACTTTTAAATTAGTTTTGAGTTTTATTGAGTGAGCCCCCTGATAAAAAGGAGCCTAATATTTTTGAGAGAGGAGGTTGCAAAGGTGAAATGCAAGGTAGTCATTGCTTTCATTGAATCCCCTCCAGAATGAAAATTATAGGGGACTGAAGCCCAACATTTTGTTTCCCACCTGCCAAGAGAAAAAAAAAGCAGTGGTAACTTGCTCTCAAAGTTTTAAATATGCTCATTAGTCTGCACAGGGTAAGGACCTCTGATCTTAATTTAATTGCAGTGTTAATTAATTAGTTTTTAATTGTTTAATTACAATGGTTTTATTGCATCAACAAGTCAACACTTTAGTACATACCTCTTGTTTCCACTGCATGAATGCATTTTCTTACAAAATTAAAACCAGCTTCATTTAGGAATGCTATCAAAAGAAAGGCAAAAATAACATGCCATTATTCATCAAGGAAACCAGAAAGACAAATTCATTGCTATCAAAATCACTGCAGTATTGGTGAGGCTTGTATGATAATAATGGTTAAAAATCAAGTGACGTTTCTTTTACTGGAGACAATAATCATCAAAGAAAAAGCATTCATTGTTATCATTATAAAGTGCTATATAAAGCCTTAACTTCATGCTATATAATGATAATATATAAAGGCTTAACTTTAAAATGGCAGCTAACTGTATCTCTGTGGACAACTAAATCATCTCACCAGATGGTAGCCCCTGGTGGACCCCTGCCTAGGCTCAAGCTAAACTGGATAGACCAGGTTAGTACTTAGATGGGAGACTAGCAGGGAGACCCATGGTTGTAGACTAAACAGGAAACCACTCCCAGGCTGTTACCAAGAAAACAACAGGACATGTTTCTGATGTCACCATTAGTTTTGTTCAACTGGAAGGAAACCAGTTGACATTTAGACCACCACTGATACAATTTATAACCATTTGTCTTCTGCTTCTGTTTTGCTCCTGAAGTGTGAAATGAAACCAATTAAACAGAATTTTTTTTAAAAAAAAAAGGCTAAAAAGTAAGCCACTTTATATGATGCAAATCAATTCAACTGGCAGCAGAACCTATAATTCCATTCTTACTACTTTGGAACACTTTTTTCCCAGCCAAAACAAAAGACGGAAGTAGAATGTATTATCTAACACAGTGTTTTTCAACTTCAGCAACTTTAAGATATGTGGACTTCAATTCCCAGAATTCTCCAGCCAGCATGCTGGGGAATTCTGGGTGTTGAAGTCCATATATCTTAAAGTTGCGGGGGTTGAAAAATACGGATCTAACAGAACAGAGCCTTTTTAGTAATGGCCTCCCAATTTTCAGGTGTACAAGTGATGTCACTTTAGAAACTAGACCAACTAGTATGACCAACTCAAAACATTGAACTTCAATCCATTATGTATTTATTGTTGCTTTTAAAAATCCCATCTCTAACTTGAATCCCTAGTGTCCAATTGCTAAGGGGGCAATGTGGTTTTAACTGGATATTAACTAGAGTGGAATAGTTTATACCATTATGTTGTATAATTTTTCTTCTGTATTTGAATGGAACTTTATGTCCACCACCTTGGAAAGACAAACTGACCTTTCAAGTTTTAAATAGGCATCAATTATTTAAACATTTTGAATTACAAGCAATAATCAGGAGCAGGAAAGCTACAAGGCAAGGGGAGAGGGCCAAGTCTTGAAAATAAAATGAAATATGTGTAGGTGTAGGGGATCCCGGTATCCAGTTCTAGCGTCCCTTCAAAACCTAACATGCACAATGCAGAGAGAGGTACACTGAAGGCCCACAAAAATGAATGACTAATGTAGAGAAACTCAAGCTTAGTAATGGACCTGAAACATTTAACTTTCTTAAAATCATGCCCACTACATTTACTTTTTAAAACTTATCATCTATGTTAAAGAGGCGTAAGTGAAGGAAGACAGCAGTGCTTGATAAAATAAGTGTTTTATTTTAGAATCCAATAAACCCAAACTATTCAAGAGAAAATGTTGGGAGCAGAGAATTATGTCATGATAAACTAATTAGAAAAGATGAAATGTCAGGCTAAGCTGTACTTGACATCCATTCACAAAGGGAAACAAAACAGACTATTACCAACCCTTGAAAGGAAAACAGCATTTGCAAACATTTCCTAGCATCTTCAACGAGTAGATTTATTTCTGTAAGGTAGACTTCATAGATATTTTAAAAGCCTTCTGTGGCTTATTTTGCTAACTAGCTGAATTAAAGAAAACAAAAACAATGTTTCTAGCAGAAAAGGAACAGTCACAAGCAATAAAACAGTTATATTTGCTCCCCAAAATACATATACATCATCTTTCTTTTTTTTTTTCCTATTAAAGAGTTTTAAAAAGTGCTATGAAGGCATTCTCATTGTTAAAAAAAGTGATCAAAACATTCAACTTGCCATTTACATGAACAGTATTATCAGAAGTATTAGATTCTGAATCATTTCCAGATAATCAGTGATGTTTACTCTCTCACACACATTTGTGGTTATTATCTAGCTTATAGGAAAATCTTCACCAAATTAAAGTAATCTTAAATTTGAAAAATACAAGTATTTATTAACAGTTGATCAATTAAAACTGTATATGTAGTTAACA
The DNA here is from genome assembly GCF_059951505.1 of Python bivittatus. Taxonomy (NCBI): domain Eukaryota; kingdom Metazoa; phylum Chordata; class Lepidosauria; order Squamata; family Pythonidae; genus Python; species Python bivittatus. The sequence goes on along the minus strand of NW_028277056.1, from coordinate 14,844,623 downwards.
TTCTTCTTTTGTTTTTGGAATATGGACGTCAGATCAAGTATCACTTATGTGGGGATGACTGTGTTTAAATTACTTTAATGCAACTTGGTATTAATCACAGTTTAGGCCCTAACCGGTGAGTGTGGCCCACCAACACGAGCAACCATGAGAGCCTACTGCTCTCAGTTCTAGCCCGTATTTCTAAGGAGAAGTTCATGAGGGACTTCGTGGAAAGCTTTAGTGAGTATGAGATAGGGAAGTCAACATCTAATCTTTATGTGATGTCCCCAGATGGATGTTAGTTTAAGGTGCAGTATATATATATATATTTTAAAAGCATTAAAATAAATCAAGTAAATTAAATGAACTATTTGCATGAAAGCTTTCCTCAGACTTGCATAAGGGAAAAACTGTGGAAACTTTTGCCAAGTTTTAAGCTGGAGAGGCAAAAATATGTGAATGATTGGGGAATAGGGCTTATCTTACACACGTAGCGTGAAAAAAATAGCTGTGCTTTATTTTGTCATCTTCTAAATGTTTCTTTCAGCAGACATCTAATATCAATGGCTCACAAACTGAGGTCTTGTTGGTTGAGAAAATTTTGGTTTGTCCTCCCATGGGGACAAAAAGGGGGTAGAATATTATTTAAGGAGAAACATTTAAGATGAAAAGAAAGACTGTTGCTCTTTCAAACCCTTCCCTAACCTGCTTTTAAGATGAAGAAACTAAAAACTAAAAAGAAAAAAAACACGCAGAAGACTAGAAAACCCTTATGTGATATATCTGGCACCTTAGGTTTAATTGTTCCCAAAGATACAAATAAAATATTTTCCCTGCATAGTTAGAAAGCCCCAACATAGTAACATTTTGCTCATGAATTCTTTTCACAAAGTCTGAAAAATATTATTACACAGTTTTGTCAACATTTTAGCTATAAAATAAGTTAATTTGCAGGTTCTAAACTTAGTTTATTTTTGACTTAGCATGATAGGTAAATACAGCCAATGGTAACCACAAACCATGGTTAGAAAGCTTAATGAGACTATAGTCTAAGGGTATTTCACCAATAAGCAAGCTGCATTTTTAAAAACATGTAAAGTAGCAAACAAATGCCTACAATGAAACATTTTATTAACAGCATTTGGTTGGGCTATTTGAGGACCTGAGTGGCAGGGGAGGATAGTAATAGAAGAAAATGGGGAAAAAGTGGAAATGTTAACAATGTTTAAAAAACTAGACACATGCAATAATTTCATATAATTAAAAATCAACTTACTTTCTTCTTTCTTGCTAATAATAGCTGGTAAAGTATAAATCTAAAAAGAACACATTTGCATTACATATTTTTTTGAAAGTCAGATGAGGCTATTTCATTTTTTCTTATCAGAGTTCTTTGGATGTAACTTAGCTAAGAAAAACAAAGAGAAATACTTTTGAGTGTATTCTGAGTATCTTCTGAGCTAGTTTACACTATCAGATACCAACTGATTTAGCTTTGGTTTTCTCAACAGGTTATAGCACCTGGCTCTTCTTAGCTGGGCTTGGAAGCTAAGCAGGGCCAGGCTTAGTTAGTACTTGGATGGGAGACCAGCAGAAAGTTCCAGGGCTGTAGGCTAGACTGGAAAGTTAAAAAAAAAAATCCCAGAAGAAGAGAATTGCAAAATTAAAGATCTTTCCTTTACCTGATCAGCCAATTTTAACTGATAAACCTGCATTCTAAAATTATCAAGGTATATTTCACTTCTCTTTTTACACTAATGCTATTTTACAGTTCTACCTCTTCCTGATTGGTAAAAAAGTCCTCAAATAAATAAACATGTCCTTGTTGGACAGTGGTTCTAAATTTCTGATCTTATTTACTAAGTTTGCAGGGGGGTTTTCCCCCCAATTCTACATTTCTTTTTCCGAATAAGCAGTCTGAATTCGAATGAGATAGTCCTCCTTTTTAGGATAAGATTTTAGAATCCCTTTCATGTATTAGAGAAATGTGAACTATGATCCAAAAAGTATTTTCATGAAAACTCTTTCTCTCTATGCAAATTACTACATCTAATCTGGAGACTATTTTGCAAGCCAACACACTGTTGTCCACTTCCCACCAAGAGATATATGCAATGGATCGACAAACACTCAGGATACTTATTTCCCCTCCCCAATTTGCTAATTTAATTGCTTTTAATGTCATGATGCTAATTTTATTTTTACAGTAAACCACTGAGAGATTTTGATAGTTGGTGTAAACCAAGTCAGAACAAATAAATTAATGAATAAAAGTGTAGCTTTGTATTTTAAAATAGTAATGTTGCACTGATATTTTTAAATGAGATGTATAACAATTCTCTGCTTCCAAATCACATACACACACACACACATAAACAAAAGTTTTTCTTACAGGTTCTTTTCCATCCATAGCTTCTAGCCAAAGTTTTCTGTTGGATTCAGAAAAAGCTTGTAGAGTAATGATCCCATGTCTATTTAAAAAAAGAACACCACATATAAACCAGAAACTTGGTTATTCACTTCTGTTCCCATGAATCTAAAGACTACATCAAATAAAAGTGCAAAACAGAGAAGATGAAAAGGTGTTAGGTACTAGAGTTCAGCTGAGTATTTCTAAAAGAAGTTCTTATCAGGTAACTGTTTCTGTTCTTAATACAAAATGTTCTTGCTCATTACAAGAGCTTCCTAAGTGGAGATTTTCTAAGGCCAAAAGCTGAATAAAGTAAATAAAACAGCAATGCAGAAAATAATGCTAAGATTCAAAAATCTTAAATGGTGAAAAGGTCAAAGAGGATTTTTCAAGGAGAGCAAATTCAAATTATATTAATTTTTTGGTCAAACAAATTAGTGTTAAAGAATACACATTGGGAAGTTCGTTATTCATTTCAGACTACTTCAACATTTATTTTAAATCAGTGACAAGAAGTTTGCTTTTGATGTTATATAAATGATAATTGCTGGGAGAATTATCTATCATTGAGTGATGCATAGATGCTTCATATTGCAGATGTATTCATGTGAGAGAGTGTGTATGTGTGTATGGATGTATGCATGGATGTGGAGAGAGAGAGAAAGAGAGATGACTAATAAAAGCCTACAATCTTCCAAAATCATTACAATTGGGAAAGAAAGAAAGAGAGAGAGAGAGAGAGAGAGAGAGAGAGGGAGAGAGAGACAGACAGACAGACAGACAGACAGACAGACAGACAGACAGACAGACAGATAGATAGATAGATAGATAGATAGATAGATAGATAGATAGATAGATAGATATTGGAACTGAATAGTTAACTACATAGATGAGATTATCCAGAATGGTTTATGATGGAAATCCCAGCACACATAGGGGCAGCCAGCGTTAATGGAGCCTATAAGGTCAATATTGTAGGGAATGATCCTTTATCCATATCTAACAGTACTACAAGGATGACTGAAATTGGATGAGACCTACGATGTGATAGAATGTATATTCCATAATGGAAAAGAATAGGGCCCTCTGGGATATCAAGTCTGGGGAGAGAAATAGGGTTGGAACAAGTGCCATCATGAAAAGGTCTGAAAGTAATTGAAGAGAAATAAGGAGAACTCCTTACAGGTAAGAATGGTTCCAGAGGACTTAACACGCCTGTTTTATTTCTAAGAAGTGGAAAACTGTTACAGGTTTCCATCACATCTAGAGGGGCTTTGGGAGCAGGAAGCAAAAGGGTTATGAGGGCAACATGTGGTATGCAGATTCCTCACTCCTTTGCTAGAGCACCGTAAGACACAGAGCATTCTTTTTTTCTTTTTTTTTAATCACCCTTTCTAAAATTTCAAACCTTTCAACAACTTCAATATCAAAGCAGAAGCGCTTGTCAATCGAATCTGTTTTTCTACGGATGCAGGACTTCAGCTTGAACACTTCTGGTGAACTTGGGACAAGACCATTCTACAAAAATCAGAACATTTAAAGTTAGAATGAAGGATCATTCATTATTTCTTACACAGCCAAATCAGTTGCCAACCAAGATAAAGAAATTGTAATGATCAATCACACAGGAGTTTTGGCTAATCAACTTGCAGTATAATCAAGATGGAGGGAAAATAGCAGCAGGAGAGGGATTTATTTCCAGCATCTGCTTAATATTAGCCCAGAGATATCTCACTGGCCAATGAGACAAACAAAATGCAGATTTAAAATACATATTGGCCTGATCCAGCAGAGCTAATATTTCCTACATTTGCACAGACATGCCTATTTACCTTTATTTTTAAATAACGCTCACAGATGATCACAGGCAGTATTTTGGAAGAGGCATTCATCCTTTCTCTTCAGGAGAAAGAAGGATATCTCTTTGACAAGAGATTCTGCAGACATTTTACCCAATTTAGCAAGGGGAAACTTTTTGTCAGTTTAACTAATGAATCCATACTGAAATCTGGAGTTACAAAATACACTGTGTAATCTCGATTGGCTTTTATTTCCAACTATGCTAAAATGAAAGCCAAAGTGAAGAACCCATGCCTAAGCAATTCTGCTAAAACAAAGTCACTAAAGGCAACTTGTTTGTTTGGTCTTCAAGTCAGTGTTGACTCCTGGTGATTGCCTGGACAAGCCCCTGCAGTTTTCTTGGCAAGATTTTGGAAGTGGCTTGCCATTGCCTTCTTCCTAGGGCTGAGAGAGTAAGACTGGCCCACGGTCACCCAGCTGGCTTCGTGCCTAAGGTGGGACTAGAACTAACAGTCTCTGGTTTCTAACCTGGTGCCTTAACCACTACACCACACTGTTCTCTACAGGCAACTTGTTGCTCAGTCTATATATAAGGGATATAATTAAAACTCAGCTCAGCCCGATGCTGGTATCACTCTATCACTTTTTTTTTTATTGTCACATTTCCAAACCTTATCTTGGCAGATGTATTTCTTCTAAGAAGTGCTACATTTTAACACCGAATAAGTGCCTCTGAAATAGCATACAGTATATTCTGGGAGATATAGACATCATTCAAGCCTAGTTTTCTTTCAATCCATTACATGTCAATATATGTAAATTGACGAGAAGACTAATTCAAACTCAAGAATTAATCAAATTTCTTTCATTGGAAGTCAGACCTACTTCAAAGGAATACTGAACCCCCAAAAACTTCACACCTCCCAATTAATACATTGTACTTAATGTATTAATTGGGAGATGGGAAGTTTTTTGGGGTTGCTTAAAGAAACACTATCCTTGGAAAACTTGGTAAGCATATGGATGAAAAACCACTGGGCCTTTGGGATCATACTTACAACTTTCCCTCCAGATTTGGCTTCAGAAATACTCATTGCAAATGCTTTTGTTCCTTTGTCATATGTACAATAATGTTTTATCCAGGCAAATCCTAGCGGCCCTGAAAAGAGAAGAAAAGGAGGATTTTTTGCAGTTCACTAGAACAAAAATTCAGGAAAAACAAAACAAAACCAAAAGATAAAATTTATACTTTCTCATGTCAATAGTAATGGTTATTTATCAGTTTTACTACTTTATTTATTTATGATTCACATTTCTAAAGCCACCTGACTTGTGTATGTCTCTGGGTGGTGTACAGAATTAAAAACAAAGGTATAAATCACCAAAAACAAAAGAATGCCCATCCCTGTGTCAGAAAAAATAACTTCTCACTGGAAATATACTAAATTACAAGATGTTTTAGGTGCTTTCCCAAGATTAGTGCCAAGTATTCTGAGATACATTGGGAAACCTGGTGTATTTTATCACCCATTTCAAAATTACAAAAAAAACCCCAAAACAACCCTCCCCCACCCCATAATTCAGCCAGCCAGCCAGCCAAATAGGAAGACAGACACACATTCTCAACAATCCACTCTGGGTAGCCCAAATCAAGATGATCACTGAACAATTAGTGCCTTTATATCTGAGCCCAAGATTACATTTGTGCCATTTTCCCTCTTAGCCTAAACAAATGACCAAATCTTCTTCTCCGCAATGAGAGCATGTCATCTTGGCCTTTCGCTGTTTAATGAAGCACGGCAGGTGCTCAGCATTTTCCTCTGTCCTTGCTCTCCTGTTAATAATGCCCAAGGTAATTTCCGCTTCACAGAGACCTTTGGGGGAGGTGGGGTTGCATTTTATTATTATCAGCTAATGAAAGGATATAAAACCTGCTCCGAGCAATCTGTCTCTGTATTAAAGCAGGCAAGGCAGCCTTGGAAAATCATTGTGGGAGAAAGAGCAACTTCTTGACACTTAGAAGCTGTTTAACAGGAGGAAATGGCAAAACATCTCGGAGAAAATCATAATCTCAAACTACTTTGTACTTGGAGATTTGCTTTTAGGCAACTGGTCACATCCATTCCAGAGCCGGCAATTTAACAGTCAGAGAGCATCTTCAAGCTGTCACACAACATTGTAAAATAAACCAAATTGGTATATCTGACTGATGTCCCAGGAATAACCGTCCTCCCGCTCTTATCATGTGGTACAACGGTGACAATTCCTTGGGAAGCTAAGAAGAATTTCCACCATTTGATGAGATCTTGCAATGTGCTAAGGGCTTATTTATAAACTGCCTTAAAAAAAAATCTCCTTCCTTATTGGCTGCTTATTGGCTGATTTATAAAATAGATCAGTTCCAGAATTCTGTCTTTATACTTCAATATGCAGGTGCCTTATCTTTCTTCCGCATCTGAATCTTACTAAAATACATAGATCCAATAGAAGAACTGTCGACAGAAAGGCCTTCGTTCTACAGTGCACTGACGTAGGCGGATAATAAGAATAATAGAAATAATAATACTATCATAGAAAAGAGTACATCTAATGTGTATTCAACACTACACTGTATTAACCTGTGGTTAACTTCTAAATATGTTGTGTATTGTATGCCTACTGACTACTCACTTTTCTCCTGTATGTAGAGGTAGCCCTCCATAGTCCACTGGCTTGGTGGCCTGTAATCCTGGCTTGCAGACTTCATTCTCTGCATAAGTCGCTCTACTTCCTGACGTGTGCTTTCAAAATTATTCCTGGTCTAAGCAGTAAGGCAGAGAAAAAGAAAGAGGATGATTTGGAATTATACCCATTCTATTCTGAATGTGACCTAGTACAATTAGTTGGGCATGGGACAAGTAACAGCAGATAGTGTTTGGCTATTATATTACCATGTCTTCACAACTGTATTTATTTGCTTGTTTATTTTATTCATTTTTTGCAAATCACTGACTTACGATAAATTTTATTTACACCTTGCTAGAATATACTTAAAAGTTGAATCACGGACAGCACAGTAAAAACAGTAATCAAATGGACCATTAGATGTAAAGTTTATTAAATGAACATCATCATCATCATCATCATCATCATCAAAAAAAAAAAATAGGAAAGCATTCCTTATTATATGGTGGATCCAGGTATTCAATACTGTAGAAGAAAGAGCCGCAAAAGATAGTTCTGTATGCAGAATGCCCATAAACCACCATACAGTATTTATTTCAAAATAAATTTACTTTAATAATTTATTTTATTCATCAGGTTAGGGTTCTTGGCATGTGACCATCACTCAGAAGTGAACTTTGATGGGTTCAGAAAGATCAAAGATCAATTAGTTTAAGACACACCAGCCCCAGAACCAAAACAGCATTCCTCTTCACATACCCCAAATTACTTTATGTGTTAAGTCTTAAGAAAGAAACTGGAGGATGAAGCAAGAGATATGCCAATGTGTCCAGTTCATAGTAACTTTGGAGATGATAGCTGTTTTTGTATGGTTAAGATCTCATGCTGTAGACAAAAACACTTGAAACGTGACATAGGAGAAGATGCTCTTGCTATTACCTATATGAGCTTTGTAAGTGGTACCTACCAGCAGGCGTGGTCTGAAAATCATCAGCTTGTTCAAATAAAGACTTTTTCCAGTAATACAGATGGGCAGATTTACATAGCAAAGCCAGATAATGATCGGAATGAACACTTCTCCATGACTACCTCACTTTAGTTCATTTGCAGAAAAGTCAAGATGTGAAACAACTTCTCCCTTTCTCTCGCATGCATAAACGCATGAGCATACTAGTCTACTTCTGTATAGGTCACTACTCCATTTTTACCTAAAACCTCTGAGGCAGAACTTCAGTTTGCTCCAATATATGAAGCCTCTAGATTAACATTTTTTTCCATTTCCTTCTGCATCCAGCTCAAACTGGTCGTGATCTTCTCATGTTATCTTTTACTGCTCTCCGTTCCCCTGGAAAGCATTCAGACATGCAACCTACTGCCTGCTACTACAAGCATTACAGCCCAGGCAAAAGGTTATATCTTTTCAGCATTTTCCAATTATTCTCCAACATTTCATTTAAGACTTTTTCATGACCTTTATCCGATGAACTGCACACATTAAAAACTACAAGCACAGAAGATAGAGTGTAAGTGTCTTAAAAGGCCACTAATGAAATTTTTAATAGGACTATTCTGCCTGATGTCTACAGAGCCTAATATATCAATCTATTTGCCTTCATAATTCCTCCAGGTAGGAATGGTTATTAATAAGCAAACTATATACACGGAGAGAATACTAGTCAACAGTATTGCAAGTCTCCATTAGTGCTTGTGATTAAAAACCAAACTGCAACAGATATATATTAAAATCTCTGCTCTGCTACAAAAGAAAAAGGACTTCAAGGCAACAGCATTACCATATCCATGTAAAGTGGCCGTTGAGGGTATTTATTATTTTTAGCCAAGCACCAAATAAGCCAAAAAGAAATTCAGGAATTAAGTCCCCCCCCACCCTTTCAACTTACTGTTGAAGATGACATCTTCAACAATATGTACAGCTGCTTTTAATGAGATCAAAAATTGGCACTGAATCAACGTGGAATGTAACCAAAGTTGCCGGATCTAACTAATCTAACCACGACCTGTAAATTTCCTCAGTGGTTCAGCTAAAATGCATCCCCTTTGCTCTTTCAAAATATAAGCCACCAGGCAAAGTTAGAGCAGCAAGTAACAGAATACAGAACAAGAATGTGTTATATGTATTGAAGCAACAGTGACCTCTGGTGCTTTTAAAATCAACAGTTTAGATATGATCTTATTACACACTTTCCTCTTATTCTTTGCGGTCAGATTTTACAGTTCTATTGAGGGAACATAAATATGCAATAGTTTCTGAATATTTGCTTCTTTAGCTCTGAACTGTTGACAGTTGGAGGCTTACATGAGGCTCACTGTTCCCTCCTCCTCCTCCTCCTCCAGGTTCCTCCTGCTCTCTCCAGATGTGCAAGGAACTTCTATATATCTGCTCTCTCCTTCTAGGTAGCAATGTGGACTCGCCCCAAAGGTGAAGGCAAGGCAAATGACAGCACAAGAGTTAAAACTGTTTGAGGACTGAGATCCACAATTGGCTATCTCATTCTCTTCAGTCCTTGCAGTCTACATAAATCAGCTGTTCAGCTTGAAATATATTTTCAAACTAACCCATTCTAATATAATTTTTTTTTTTAGTCCCTTGTATAGGACTACCTGTATGTTCCAGTCAGCTGGGAATAAGTTGGATGGAGGGGGAAATTAATTAATTAATTAATTAAAGTCCCCTGCCCATCTCCCCCCAACGGGGGACTCTGGGCGGCTCACAACACGTGAAAACAATAAATAAATATACAATTAAAGCCTATAACAATACACATTCACAAAAATAAAAGGGAAAAAAATCCAGGAGGCCGATGGTTCAAGGCAGCAACGGCAGGCCACTAAGGGACTAGCCAACCCCACAGTTGATGATCCCCCTCCCTGCCCCAGGCCATATGGCAGAGCCAGGTCTTTTTTTTTTTTTTTTTATAATTTTTTTATTCTTTACAACAAACACAAAACATACATAAACAAACAAAAACATACAAAGGCATAAAAAAAAACATCTTCCATTTTATACCGTGTGTCAACCAGTTACCAACTCGTTGGTGCCCCTTTCATAATCTTAAATTCTCATATCATCTATTCAAAATATACTTGTATACTTATCAATTATCAATTATTAATCATTCATAGCTAGTCTATAGAATCATTTATTACAAGAAACTTTAGCTTTCAATAGGATTAGTAATACATTTTTATCCATCGATTATATGTGTATATATATAATAATTAATATCAAATTTCTATTGTAAAATTTTCTAAACCATTACATTGCTATATTTTCTCATCCAATCATTAATAAAACAAATCCCGTGTCATATAAAATTGCTTATCTTCTTACTCTAATTTCAAATATCAATTTAACTCATCTCTGCACATTCCATAATTTTCAATAACTTCCTCCTGCATAGGTACTTTTTCATTCTTCCAATTCTTAAAAGTTACAGTTCTAACCACTATCAAAACATACTTAATTCTTCACTACATGTTTCAACAAAAATATCTCTAGTTTAAAATCTATATGTTACTATATCCAACCATGTATGAATTTTAGTCTAATCTCTTAAAACATTTACAATCAAATACAATTCTTTACTATATATCTCAGTTTTATACCTTATTCAAACGCTTGCATAGTTTTAAGTTCACCCTTTTCATTCAATATCCCAAAATATCTGGCTGTTTATTCCTTTTTCTATATTATTGGATAAGAGAAAGCAATAATAAATGTCCTTTCAAGCATTCTGCTTTTTGAAGCTTCTGTCAGTTCCATCATTGTTGTATTCCCCTCGTTTTTTCTTTAGGCATCTGGAGTAGTTTCTTTCAATATTGTTTTACTTCTTCTTTTTATACATTCTCTTAGTACAATTTTCCATTATAATCTTGTATAATCTTTTTCTCACCCTCAGTACCAAGAACAAGTCTGTCCCTCTTCATTTATCAGTTGGTTAACCCTTTTGATTCTCAGTTTATTAGCCTCAAAATAATTCTGTTTAGTGTTTCTGATTTCTTGTGCTATTTCTTCCTTTTCCATTAATCCCGTTTTATGTTTAATTAAGTCCATTTTAGCTTTAATTTTTTTTTTTTTTTTTTGCGGGAATTTCTGCAGCTCTTCTTCCAGTTTTTTATAGTCATCCTCGATAGTTTAAAAATCTTTTTCTGCAGTGTGTTTCTCGTATAGTCTATTATCTTGTATAAACCTTCATTAAGTCAAAGGATTCTTTATCTTTGTTCTTGCCAAGAAAAAGAAAAAAAAAAAAGCAAAAGAAAAAAAAGAAGAGGAGGGGAAAGGCTAGGTCTCTTTAAAAATCCAACTGGGGGGGGAATAGAGAGCAAAGCAGAGCTTCTAGCAGAAAGAAGAGCTACTGCCACTAAACAAGGCTCTTGTGACTAACTCAAACTTTCCATCTTGAATATTTTCAAAGTCGCTTTCAACTCCGCTTTCTTGTTTATAGTTATTCGGATGGCACCTGTATAAACATGCACATCCCACTATCTTTTTAGAAAGCCCAGGGTCCTTGAGCATACGTCACAATGAAAAAAAAAGACACTATATCGAGCCTCTAGATGGCAGTGCAACTTTCTTTCATTTACTTTCTCTTAACTCCACTTTCCCCATTTCCAAATCAAAAAAATAAGTTTCTTATAACAATAGAAGAATCTTAATCAAAAAAGAAGCTTGAGATAAAAGATTATTGAGTATTGAAAAGAAAAAGCCAGTCCAGTTAAAAATATATTTTTTTAAAAGAAAAACATCTTGCCAATTCCACTAAAAAGGGAAAGTTAAAAAGAAAAGATTTTTCCCCCCTTTTTTTTATAAGGCTCAATCTCGCCGCTTAATCCACTTTTCTTCACTTTTAAAAATCTCTTTAAGTTACTTAAGGTGTTCTCTAAGAATAGTTGAATAGTAAAGGTCCATCTCACCCGGTTGACACCCCTCTCTTTCTTCTTCCTTTGGAGCTGTCCCGGCTTTCGCAGTCATTAAATGGCTGCCTCTCCTCCGCCGGCTTCAAGAGCTTCTCCTGGGATCAATCTGGGACTTGCGGTGTCCCTGAGATCCACAGGACGCGCCCTTTGCGATCGCCATCTCTACGGGACGGCTTAGGTCCATCGGGACCATCCATGGGGGGAGATATCGGCTGCGATCCTGGGAGCCCAGGATCGCCCGCCGTATTGCCGCGACGCCAGCTCCGCCCTCCTGCAGAGCCAGGTCTTCAGATCCCTCCAAAAGGCCAGGAGGGAGGGGGCCAATCTCACCTCCAGGGGCAAGATATTCCAAAGTGGGGGCTACCGCAGAGAAGGCCCATCTTCTGGACCCCGCTAGTCGGAGTTCTTTTGCCCTCATGCCCTCTCTGTGTGATCGGGTGGGATGGGATGAACTCGTGGGGGAGAGGCGGTCCCTCAGGTAACCTGGTCCCATGCCATGTAGGGCTTTAAAGATGATAACCAACACCATATTAGAATGTAGAACTGTGTATAAAATGCACAAATGACTTGTTCACTCGTGTTTATTGAAATTATGTTTCTACATGTCATTATGGCTATTAAGATTGGAATACCCAATGTGGGGTCCATGGATTTCAATGGACTCACAGATCCCACCCTTGGAGCCCATGAGGATCCCTACCCCACATGACTTTCTATAGAAATCTCATAAAAATGGGAAGTTAGCATGCTGCAGAACAAAATCCTGCTCTCCAGCATTTTTATTTTCAGAATGTTTCTGGACTTCTAACAGGCCAATAAGAAAAGGAAAAATAAAAAAGGATGGGTGAACAAGGCACATGCTTGGATGGCAGATAGCATTCTAGTTAAGCAGTGCTTTTAGTTACTTATAACCACATTACTCCCATGTTGTAAAGGAAATCATTGGATATCCTCATGGGAGAATTCCAAATATGCTCACCTCCCTCCCCCCGACAAAAAACAATAATAGATTCTTGTACTGAACCAATACCTTTCTAGATGGCCTTCCTGGGAAGGCATAATGAAAACAGTACAGTATCTGGAAGGGTACTCAATCTCCTCTTAGTACCTCCTGAACTGAGGTATAACTCAAAAGGTAGAAATGTAGAAATGTAACCCCTTCTCCCCAACTGGATGCTTGCATAAGTCAATCTGGGGGTCCTTCTGGACTCATGACTCCTGCTCAAAGAGCAGGTGGCAGTCGTGGACAGGAGGGCCTTTGCACAGCTTCGTGTTGTGCACCAGTTGTGCCTGTTCCTGGAGCGGGGGGCTCTGCTCACAGTCACTCATGCCCTGGTCACCTCTCATTTGGACTTCTGCAATGTGCTGTGCATGGGGCTGCCCTTGAAGAGTATCCAGAACCTTCAGCTGGTGCAAAATGCAGCGGCATGGCCGTTATGTGTGCCCCTAGAAGGGTACATGTTACACCTCTGCTCTGCGAGCTGCATTGGGTACGAGTTGGCTTCCAGGTCCAATTCAAGGTGCTGAGTTTCACCTTTAAAGCCCTTCATGCCATGAGCCGGGTTATTTGAGAGACCACCTCTCCCCAGTTATATCTGCCCACTCTATCAGGTTTGGCAGAGAAGGTGCTGCTGATCCCGTCTGTCAGGGAATTACATTTGGGAGGACTTCTCTGCCGTGGTGCCCGCCTTGTGGAATCTTCTCCCCCCAGAAGTTACATTAGCTCCATCCCACTTAACGTTCCTCAAGTCCCTCAAGACCTGGCTATGTGATCAGGCCTGGGGGCCCCATGGGACCGGGGAGATTTTGCAATAGCTCCCTGACTGTGGTTAACATCATCCTCTCTTGTTTTGTGTGCTTTTTTTATAGTTTTAATAATGACTGCTTTATATGTATTTATTGGTTTTCTTTTTAATTGAGTGTCGCATGCTGACCAGAGTCACTTTCTTGTGAGACGGGCAGCTATACAAATATGCTAAATAAATAAATAAATAAAAATAGGGCCTTACGCTTCTCTATATCTACTGCAAATTTCTCCATTCTCATACCCTTCACAACCTCATCGGCATCTGTTATAAAACAGAAACTCTCTCCTAACGAAATCAACATTGTGCAACAGAATAAATATTGAGAAACATGGAAAATTTACTCTATTTGGATAAGTTATAATGACAGGTTTTGGCTATGATTGTTCAGAAACTGGGCTGGGCATCACATAATTTAGTTGCTTTATTAAAAGGCAGATGCAGAATCTTGCCTTAAGTAATACCACAACTCACAGCTCATCAATCCATCTCTGCATTCAGAATAGTTTTTATAACCTCCACTTAACTTAGTGGAGATCCTGAATGGATGTTTTCCCCCAAAGTTCAAGAAGATACTAAATTATAGTTTAAGGATGTTAAATTAGATTTCCCAAGGTAAAGGCCTGAAATGTAATGTGGAAAGCAATACAGGAAGTATTGTGCATGTATGCATGAAGTTACTCAGTTTGTTTTCTAGAGATTTCAGCATTGTAACTGAATTGGGTTTTCATCATAAAGGCATTCAATGATCCAAAAAATTATAGTAAATGAAATTTAACCTTACATTCTGCAAATTAAACTGCAGCTGTTGCTTGTATGGTGCAAATTCCTGGGCCAGCTCATATCCCTCATGGTAAAATGTAAATAATCCCTGAAGAAATGCCAAAAGCTGAAAAGGAGAAAAACAAAAACAAAACAGATACAAAACTCAAAATGAAGCATTTAAAATTCATTTATCCATTACGTAAGAACATGGATCAATATCTGTGAGGGTATTAAGAGGACAAAATACTAAAACTAACATGGTTTCTTTCTTTGGCTTTTTCAAAGAAGATCAATTTAGATTTTCATGCATCATTCTAAGCATGGTTTGTTAGCCCACCTCACTAGCTGGCTAGTAGCAGAAAAAAGCAGTGAGCACAACTCTTCTGGTTTGTAGCTATACCATAATGGGACTTAGCACAAGGTGCAAATGTCCCCTCTTTCAAAGCCATTGATGGAGCTTGATATTAGGAGGTGGGACAGCAGAAGCAACAGAAAATATCAAGGCCAAGCTACAAGACAAGAACAGGAATGGAAGGCTGGCTGACTGGCTCAAAGGAATTAGAAAAGAAGTCAGAAAAGCATCTGAAAGGTAAATAGGGAGAGATAAAAGAAGAGAAAGAGACACAAAGATAGAAGCTGGAGTTGCATCTTGTTCCAAGTAATTGCTGTAATAACGAACTGAGATCTGGATCTTCACCATAACTACAGAGATCATGCAGTATGAACAACCATTAACAGTGCTTAAATTGATAAAAGGCTTGCTCACTGCTTAAACAATGATCCTCTGAGTAATGGGAAAGTAATACCACTGGCCAAGATATTTTAGGTCTTCTACCAACAGCAGATGCTTCACAGACTTGTCCAAAAGTGACAGCTTGACAGCTAAGACTAGCACACAGGCTTACACATGTGGTGGGAGATAGGAGGAACCAATGAATTGCACTATAGGTAGGCCCCAGTTTAAGAACGAGTTCCATTCCCAAAGTCTGTCCTTATGTTGAATTTGTATGTAAGCCAGAACAGTATTATTGCATAACACTGTTTAAGTAGTATTGTGCAATTAATGCCAACCATTGTGTATTTAACTCCAACCATTGTGTATTTAACTAGAATTTTGCTACAATAGGCTCCGTTCTTAACTATGGATCGTTCATAAACTGGGCATTCTTAACCCAGGGACTATCTGTATCTCCATTCCAGATTGTGTCAAAAGGGTGAGGTTCAGGGAGGAGTAAAAAGCTCCAAAGTAAGGTCAGCTTTCCCATTACTCAGAGGATCATTGTTTAAGCAGTGAGCAAACCTTTTATCAATTTAAGCACTGTTAAGGCTTGTTCATACTGCTAATTTCAGCGACAATGATGTAGTTTCTTTTTGCAAATGAATCTTAAGCTTTCTTAATCTTCTGCTGTCCATCTTTTTGCACACCTGTCATGCACCTCAGTTCAATATCATTGTAGTATTTCAATGTCGCTTTCATGTGACCAGGTTCAGATTATTTGTTTGTTGTTAAAAATCTTCTTCATCTTGGACAACCCCTGACACTAGATGGCAGCCATGGCAAATTTATTGTGAACTATTAAATCTATTATAAAGAATTCATTGCTGGAAAATCCCTAAACACCTTTTTCAGTGCATAACCTGCCAAAAAGTCATATAGTAGAATAAGGGCTTTCACTGACCTGACCCATGCATAATGTTAGTCTGGTTTAGCATTATGTGAGAACTAGAGCTATATGAATCGTTCAGCAAAGTTTGGTGTAAAAAGTCGTGCATGAGCTAATATAAATAGTTCTTAGGGGTGTCTGCAGATCTTCATCAGTATGAGATTCAGAACTGTGAAGATTTCAGACACAGGATCCTGAATTACCTCAGGACCTTCTACCTGAATTCACAGTATTAAGATAGGTTGGAAGTGGGGTGGGTGGGCAGGGAAAGAGATATCCACTGTTACCTGTAAGCAGGAAGAGAAATTAACTTTCTAGTTAGGTCCTGTAAGTGTCCCTTACAAACAATCTCTCTATAACTTGAGTGATCTGTACAAAGTTGAACACTCTCTCTACTGTGGCAGCAAGATCTTTTTCATTCCATCCCCGCCAACCAGAGGTGCCTTCAGGATCCAACGTTTTCATCAAAATGACAATAGCAGCATCACACCATTGTGATGGAAGCTCTATCCTTTTCATATATGCATGTGACGTCATGACCTATGCACAAAAGGGCAGAGTGTGTGTTGTATCAGCACAAAATTGCTTTTGTCATGTTCCTCTTCCTTCCTGCTCCCAACAAATGCCAGATTTTGCCATTTCCCAGAATTGCTTTCTTTATTAGTCCATCCAACAGCTAAGGGAAGGCAATGCAAGAATTGTAGGGAGAATGACCGAGAAAGGAAGAAAGCAAGAGGACATGAAATCAAGTACAGTTGGGGTCAAGAAGATGGGGCATCCAGAGAGGCACCTGATCTGCTCCATTTTAAAAATGCAGCTAGAAAAAGGCATTTCTGGATGGGTGGCTGAGACTGCCGAACATCTCTGGGAGGTTCATTCAAACTACAAAAAAGGCAAAGTCTTCTTCTCCACTAGCGCCAATTGCTTCTTGGAAGGTAATTTTGCTTGTTCAAAAATTACCCTGCAGTCAGGGTAATTTTACAAGCATCTGCGTGTAAAATGTGGCTGGGAGAAAGGATTAATGGTTTTTAATCCGATCTCAGTAATTAAAATCTCATTTTCAACCAGCAGGATTTTTATCACACCATTCAGATCTTAAAACTGAATTACAGTAAGTTCACAAGCTTCTCCCGCTTCCTTGCAGACCCACCAAGAAATCAAAAGCATTTACTTCTATTTTTGACCCAACAAATTGTGACTAATATGAATCTCTAGTTTAGATGAAATATTTATCAGACTGATTTCTTTCAATAAATCATGGTCAAGGGAGCCAGAAGTAGGGTTTAGAAACAATACTGAGGTTAAATGAAATGAGGAAGCAAAATCTTTGGATCTCACCAGGCTATTCAGAAAAGGAACAAAGGGTAGTAGCTAGCTAGTTAACATTTATTCTAGTCTGAATTCAGTCACTATGTTGGTTATCATGGGATGTAACTGAATGTCACACTGCAACTTCTTCTGTTGTTTTCATAAATACGTAGTAGCCAGGGTAAACAGGTGAACCTATTTGTTGTTTGTATTTTGGTGTCACTTAAAGTGGACAATTTTAATATTTTCCTGTTCTACTACAGAAAGAAAGAAGGAATGAGCAACTCTTTTATCTCAGCTTATCATTAAAGTAATCAAGAAAATTGTGGGAGCAAATCCCAGGTTATGATCCTTACAAAAAAATATTGGCCCGTTATCATAATTATATCACATCATTGTACTATCCTTGTTTCTAAACTGCTTAAGTGAATAAACAAAAAAACAAAATAAAATAAACAAAATGCTTTAAAATTAAAAGAAATGAAAATAGATTTTAAAAAGCTAAAACAGTTAAGTCAACTGAAAGTCTGTGCATTTTAAAACTTTTACACAAGCCACCAAGTATGTTACCACTTCAAGTAAGTCTTTAAGATGGACTCATGGATATACCTACATATTTTTCCTGGCAACAGCACAGAACTGGCTTGCTACTGCTTTCTTCTGGAATGTTCTTTCAACTTCCCAGATTAGTCTACAACCCATGAATTTCTTGAAGATCTCCCATCAAGCACTAACCAGGAAGGATACTGCTTAGCTTTTAAGCCCAAACAAGATCAACCAGATACTGTCACCTTAGAAAATCTTATTTCCACAGGGAACACATTCTAAAGCCTTGGAGTAATTATAGAGAAAGACTTGAGTCAATGCCTGATGTACCAATGGTAGACCTTAATTGCCAGCAGAAATGTCTACAGAAATATCCTTGCACCATTTAACTGAAATATTGATGATATAGGCCTTTTCTAATAACCTCTTAACTAGGCAGTGTAAGTCATACCTGCCAAAGATCAACAGCTTGTCTATATCCTCAGGAATTATACAATGAATTATCCAAATTTGCCATACAAGAGGATTAATTAGCTATTGATTATAATTAAAGTCACCTCAGATGTGAGAAATTTTATCTGACCAAAACTTAAATTGTTACCCATTTCAACAAAATTATGCTTTTAGATGATCTGGCCCTCTGCATAAACTTGAACATTCCTACCTTTCCACATATAATCTCTACAATTCATCAGCACCTTCCTTAACTTTGCCAAACAGTAACTGCTGATCACTCTTGGCATCCAATGTTTGCTTGGCTGCATGGCAGTATGAACTATAATATACCAAGCTACAGATGTGAACCAGATTTGATTTTTCCAGGTGTTCTCCCACCCATATCCTCCACATAACTGTTGGTAATCCCTTCCCAGTCAGATGCAATGCTCCTTTCTGGGGTAAACTCTCAGGGAAAACCTGTATCAAGGAACCTGTTTTCCCCCCAAAAAATCAAGCCACACATCCCTATGTGGAGGACCATTCAGCAATGGTCTTCAGACCAGACAAATTTGGCACAGGGCAGAGACAATCTCCACATAAATAACTTGGAACTTGCAATTCTTAAAAAACACAAACTCCACTACACAGAGTGCTTGACTGGAGCATTTGCAGATTTATCTTGTTATTCATCTTGTGGGTTAGTCATCTGCAAAAAGATTTCCATGACCAGATGTTACAGACTGGAGTTCCTGCAGCAGAGCAGGACAAAGCTTGTGCTTGCTGGAGGTAAAGGTGAACAGGTCCTCTTTTTTTTCCTTATTCCTACTCCTTAAGAAGGTGGTAGGGAAAGGTGTCAGAGAAGAATCATGATCCTATTAACAAATTCTTGGTAGCCCTTCACTAAGTTTTCTTTCATCTGTTCCAGAGTTAATAATGAAATTCCTCAGAATCTGATCTTCCTCAGATTTAATCTTGTGTTAATATCTAAATTGACTGCCTCATAGTGTGGAGGGTCTCTTCATCTTCAGCATAACACCAGATGTTCAACTGCACAGGAGATGACCAGGAAGCCACCCACGTGGTGAACTTCTACAGTATAGCCAAGTGAAAATGTTTCCCCTGTTTTGCCTATCAACATCTACTGGATCCACATGCTTCTCCAGAAATCGTTTTCAGTTCTTGCTGTCTCTCTATCCTAAGAAATTGACCTCATCTTTTTCAAAAGTTTCTTGCTATCATTTTCCATGAATGAGTGGATCTGTTATTCTAATGTCTCTGAAACAAAAACCCTTTGGGCCTTTGGCTATTGTGATCTCAGATTTTTTCCTAAGAAGCTGATAGTCATGTCTACTTGCAGAGTCAGCAAGCTGGCTGCCCTCAAAGTGAACCAGCCAGACCTTATTTTTCATGAGGATAAAGCTGCCTTTTATATCATTTCTGCCAAAGATTGTGATTATAAACTACTGTAGCCAGGAATTCATTCTGTTTTCTTTGCCTACCTGTTGACTACTTCAGATTTCAGACATACTGTATTCCAAGGACATCTTTCACCTGATCATCTCCATCAAAACAGGGCATCTCTGTATTGTATCAATGTACTGCTAGCTGATTTGACACCATATGTCTGGCCTATGACATTTCAAGGCTTCCATAACCTCACAGGTTCTACTTTCCCTTCACATGCATTGTTGGAACATCTGCCATTTTCCTCAAAGTGATGCTACTGCTAGATATCTGAAGATCAATAGCATGATCCCAGCCTTCAACCTTCATAAAGCACTTAAGATTTAAGACTGACTATAAACTGGCTTCCACAGGCCAGTTCATTCCTCAGTTATTCCAAGACTACCTGCCCTTCCACTTGTAAATAACTCATCCATTTATGAGATGCACAAAGGTCAAAAATGAAAAACAACATATTATCTACCTGTAACCATGCTTCTTCAAGGGTTCATCTAAGCACGCAACCTACCTTCCATCCCAATGAAGGCAGACAGAACTTGACATTTTTAACCTGTCTTATTTCTAGCTGTGCTAGTTCAAGAGACTGGGGAGAAAATGCCTATGTTCAGTGAAAAAATGTTTGAATAATTTTTGTGGTGACACCAACTCAAAAAACCACAGTTGCAGGTAAGCCTTCTGTTCCTTACATTGTTTGAAGTCTTCTTGGTGGATCAAGTAGCATTCTTGGACAGGTAATCCTAATTGCTATATAAGCCTGGGTGGCTTCCCCATCAACAGTCAAATTGTAGATCATTTAAACATTGTTGTCCACCAACTTCATATTTTAAAGTAGTAAGTTCAGGTCCTAGGAACACTTGGAACTGTTCCCTGAGACCTGTGAACAGGGTAGGACAATTTGCAGAAAAAACAGGTATCACCTTCCCATACTAGATCTCCTATTACATCGTTGTGTTCCCCAACCCTTTTTACTCTTCATATTTATGGACTTCAGCTCCCCAAATGCTTCATTTCCCCAGTAATATCCATGCTGGATGAGGAACTGAGAATTAAAGTCCAAACATCTGGAGAATGTCCAGGCTGGAAAAAGCTCCTGGAGAAAGAGCCACCACTTTTAAGGGCCACCCAAGCTTCAGCCATTCAAAAGCAATCTAAATAAATTTCTTCATGACAGACAAAGCTGAATTGTTAGACTACCCCTTTTAAAAAGTATACAAGGACCAATACCAAGGAACTCGTGATAACAATTCCTCTTTTTATTGGCACAAGTGATGGTTATCAAAAGGCAAAATTCAGAACTGATTATTCAGATATGTTTTGTGATATCTGTTTGCTCTTTCTCTTTCTCTCTCTCCCCCCTAATTTTTTTAAAAAAAGAACTAGGAAGACAACTGCTTGGCTGATGAACTGAAGGATAGAGGTCAAATTCCTACCCGAAATGGAAGTAACTTGTCTTCCTGTGAGAATGAGATGACCAAACAATCTCAGGGTCAAAAACACAACATAAAAATAAATAAAAGACTATTTGAGGCTTCAGATGCTGTGTTTTGCTTGCTGGTATCTTAAAGCTGCTAACACACTCATGGCTAGAGCTGTGTTAAATTCTGATTTATTGAACTGGTTAATTTAGGGATTCAGAGAAAGGTTAATGATTGTGGATCTATATACAATTATCTCCAACAAAACATTAAGCATGTTCATCACTGCATGGTTGCAGTATCAAGTTCCAAATGAGCCACTATAGATTAATCACCACATTTATTACTTATTAACTCAAATCCAAGTATTTTCAAAAGTGTCATTTTATATGATGGGAACAATCAGGGGATGCACAGTTATATGTGAGATGGCTCATAATCTTTTGTGGTTCTTCTTAACAAACAGAACTGTTTATAAAGACATTTTCTGTCAGCCGTCAGCTAAAGTGGTTAAGTGCACTTCCTCATCTACAGTTAGATATCTCATGAAAATGGTTACAGGGTGAAATGATGTCACCAGTAGTTGTGCAATTACAGTTTGCAGATCTTTTCTTTTGTTTCTTGTGCAGAGGACTGATAATTGATGCCCTTACCATGCTCACCAAACCCCAATGCTCTGAAACTGTGCCATCAATGCAGCCATTTAGCCATAAATTTCAGCAGCATGGTTTCAGACTATGTGCTCTGCTACATCATGACTGCTCTGAAAAGAGCCAACGAGAGGAAAGGAAGATCAGAGTTCAATTTGTGGAGCTTTGGTGCTCTCTGAGCTTGGTTGTTTGCTTGCAGACATTTCATTACCCAACTAGGTAACATCATCAGTGCTAGTGACTGTGGGGTTTGCTCACACTCACTAGCACTGATGATGTTACCTCACACTGATGATGTTACCTCACACAACATGATGTCGGTCACACTCACTAGCACTGATGATGTTACCTAGTTGGATAATGAAACATCTGCAAACAAACAACCAAGTTCAGAGAGCACCAAGGACTCCACAGTTCAATCCTGAACTACAGATATTCTCTTCTATTAGAGTTAAATTTTATTTGTATTGTGCATCCTACAGCCTGATTTTGGGCAAATCTATCTAGAAATTATTTGACAGTGCTAAAAGAACAGGGTTGAGGCACTAGCAAGGGACAGCCCTTCCATAATAGTTCCACTTTTATAAATATTTTCCATAATCTTTTTTTATTAGTCTTAAATAAAAGGTCAGATAGATTTATTGTAACCTGAAGAATGTCTCTGCCAAGCATTTTAGCCAGTTTTTACATTATGAAATTCTAGTTATGGGTTGCACAAACAGCACTGCCATTAAAATGTCACACAGATAGATGGCAAGCCGTCTGCAATTTCATTCCACACTGGATGAGAAAACCTTTCTGCGAGCATTTCAGAAACCATGATTTACTTTCAATGGCTTACAGGACAAATTCCCTTCCTTAATTGACCAATATATTTTACTTCATTTGCATTTCTTGTAGCTTTCTGGTGATTAAAAATTGCATCCACCAGGAATCATAAGATTCTTTAGAGCTTCACTAGGAAGTCCTTACTAAGACAAACAATATTTAGGTCACTTGCCCACTAGTCAGCTTTGGCTCAATTGAGGTAGCACAATTCACACTTAGTAAAGTTGAACTATAGTTTGGAAATATGTGTACAATAACCCACAACCTTTTGTAATTAGACAGTTTAAATTTAAAATGAACTTGTACTGGTGCTTGGTGCTAAATATGGCTTGGCATTAACATTGACTTCAAATTCATAATTATGCCTGTCATTCTTCTGTCAAAGAACCCTGTACCATGGAAGACAGAGTGCTCAGTAGAATAAGCAAATAAGGAGCACAACAGTCTGAGAAGATTTCTGCTTACACAAAGTGATCCTTACACAATAGGACTGTCCACTCCTCTCTTGATTTCCCATGTCCCTAAACTCTATTTCAGATTTTGAAGATATGTGGAAAAATACAGGGTGGAGAAAAATCTCTCTCCTTCCTATCACGATGGTAGCCAGTGTGCTGGCAGGAGAGACTAACCAAGCATCATCTAAGCAACTTTAAAAAATAGTTGGATATTCTGATTTGAAAATTTCACTCCAGTTGTAATTTGCCAATCTGAATACAGAAAAATATGTTTAATCGTACCAGAAAATGTTCTATTAAACTAATACTATGGAGGTTGGAGCGATGGACAGGGTAAAATGCAAGAGCACAGGATGGATTCCTAATTCATCATATGCTGGCTTGTTGGATGAAGTCTATGACATGTCAGAACACTCTGCAACTACAACAAACTCATATTGGTTCTTTTTGCTGCAAAATATAGGCTTTTCAATTTTGTTTGATATCCTACACAAACTGAAAATACTTAATAAAATATGGTCTGAAATCCTGTATGGTTCACAAAAATTCCAGAGTTAATAAACAGGGGTTTACCGGGAGATAAATTAATATGAAAATGTTTTGAGGGTAGGAAATTTGAACAGATATTATGGAAAGAAAATGCAGCATAGTCAATGTTATGAATTATTTCAATCTTGGTCTGTATTTAGAAGATGGTTATAGCAAATAACATTATTAAAACTTACAGGCTCAACAAATTCAAATTTCTTTCTCTCTTGCACTTCTTGGATTTTAAAGACGTATTCTAATGATGCTTCATAAAAATTTTGATGTTCTCTGTCAATCTGGGTGTCTGCCTAAAATTGAAATACAAAATCATTAAAAAATATACAATTTATGTTATTTTTATTGGTATAATTGTATCAGGAAAGTCTTTTATAACAGAGGCTCCATAGCAACTCAATATATCCTATAAAAAGTAAACACAGGATACATTCTCATGGTCAGACATTCCACTAGATTAGGAGAATCAAATTATTTCTTGGTCAATTAAAAAAAAAAAGCATGCATATGCATATTAAAGGAAAAATACAATTTTGCCTAATAAATACGCATAAGACATGCATTTTATATGCTATTTTCACTAATACACATATCTTTGTGGAACACTTTTAAAACGTTAGACCAACACTGCAAAATATGAAGTACTGTACAGCCAATCAGAGGACTATATTTTAGTTTGCAATGTAGTTCAGGCCATGGAAATTATAAACTTGTTTTAAAATACGATCCAAATAGCTTTCTTCAGCATCTCTATCAATTCCCAACTTATAACTGAAACTGCATGCCAGCAAAGGAAGATCATCTTCTATTCCGTCACCATCATAGCAGGAAGTCAAGGAAATGTATGTGGGTGTGGGGGTATGGGGGGGGGGGTTAGATTAGTGTGCAAACCTAAGTATTGCAAAGTATTAAAATATCTGAGATTCATATTTGCATGAAAAGAACTTCAATGACCTAATCTTAGAGACACTGAAGATTCACTCTTAGTTTCAGACATGATGTATTATTTGTCCTGAGAACTACTCTTCCAAAAAACAAAATAAAACAGAGCAAGAAATAATTCTTAGTTCATTTTTTCTCCAATATAACTTAGTTCTATTTTCTCTAATCCAGAACATAAATGACTATGTTAAAGGGTGAAGACAGATCAAGGTCAAATTAATTCTTATACAAAATATTACTCCTCTTACAGAAAAGAACAAGAAAAAAGTACTATAGAAATCTAGATTGAGTTAATAGTGAGATGTTCACTTTTGTAACCATACACTGTCAAAACGTGGATGTATATTACCTGATTTATTAAATGTAAATAATGATCAATCAGCAATATCTGAGAACTCAGATTTAGCAGCATATTACAGGAAAGGATTATAAAGAGAGAAGTTAAAAAGAAATGGATGATCCTTTATAAGTACATGAATTCTACAATCCACATCTAAAATTTAGCCAGTGAAATATGGATACAAGACAAACTCAGCCCAGAAACCATTTATTACACAACCAAGATTTATGGAGCAAAGATTTCAAAGAACAAAGTAGAACATAAGGCATTTTTACTGGTCCCAGGCTAAAGACAGATACTTCCACAAATCCCGTTGAATCAATGGTGCTTCAGTAGTATCATTCAATAGACTTCCAGAGGACTTGAAAGCAATTAACTTCCTCTGACTTTGGGTAACTGCCTATGGAGAAAAAGTTTCTTTAACCACAAAGCTGAGGAAAACAGCACTTCAATTTCATAATTGGAATAGTATCAGAAAAAGAAACAACTGAAATCTGAAGGCAAGAGAAAAAGAGCAAAGGCTTCTTTTATCATTGAAGGGGGTTGGGCAGATGGGAGTTGGGACCAATTGCCTTCTCCACCAGTTCCAATAGAAGAGAATATCTGTAGCTCAAGGATGAACTGCGGACTTCTTGGTACTTTCTGAGCTTGGCTGTTTGTTTGTAGATGTTTCATTACTCAACTAGGTAACATCATCAGTGCAAGTGAGTGTAGGGTTCACTGCCTGTTGTTACATAATGGCTTGCCTAGCCAGTTTTAGTGGGGGTGTGGTTTCTTTAGTGATTTCTTGTTTAGAGTATTGCTTTATGCCTGATTGTTTGTCTGGTGTTGATCTCTGCTTATCTGAGTGCTGGCTGCTGGAAGGGATGTGTTCTAGCCTTTTGTCTCCTTCCTAGTTTTTTTATGGTCTCTTGTGAATGGTGTGTGAATGTGGTTCATCTCTGTATGTCTATTGATGGCTGATTTGTCTGAATGCCAAGCTTCCAGGAATTCCCTGGCATTACTAGATTTAGATCTAAAATGATAAAAGTTTCCCAGCTGAAACTGCGTTTGACTCTGTCTATATGTTGCATGATTAAGGAGTTTTTGTCATGTCTTCTGACCGCTAGTTGGTGTTCATGGATGAGTCTTCTGCCTGTCTGTCCTACATAGCAGCCGTTGCAGTCCTTGCACTGTATGTTGTAGATGGCTTCATTTTTTCTTCTTGGGTTACTGGGTCTTTTGGTTTGCTTAACATGTTTTGGAGGGCTTTAGTTGGTTTGTTTTCTGCCACTCTTTCCTGCATACAATGAAAGAGCACCTCCGCGTTACTCAGTGCTATAAGAATGCATAACTGTTATAAATTAGTTTAAGACAGTTATTTGGCAAAACGTTTCTCATGATAGAGAAATGGCTACAGCCTTCTACTGTGCTAAATGTGTAGAAGACAATTCCTCCAAGGAGAGAATTAACTCTTCCACTTGAAAAAGGCAGACTTGTTGAATCAGACCTCCAAAGAAGAGAGACTGTTTTGCCAGAAAAAGTTAAAAGCCGAGATAAAAGCAGATTCCTCCACCTCCTCAAAATAATACAATCGAATTCCATGTTTGAACTGGGTCTCCATTTCTCCAAATGTATCTCACTGGCTTCCTGACTATCTGGAGCTTTCTCCCGTGCACCTGTTCTGTTTTTTTGGGTCACACTGTTTCAGACTAGGGATTGAAAGATGATGCGGCTTTAGATTTATGCACGTTTCAATTCCATAAACATTAGATTCAATAGTCACGATTACTACCCTTACTCCCTGCTTGAGTTAGCAGAATACGAGGTAGATCTCCTCAGTCTACAAGCAATTATTTTCAGTTCTCATGCACAAATAATTTCAAGTACAAACTGATGTACATTTTAAACTAAAATTTCCAAGATTCTGCATTTATTATGAACATTGTTGGGTTTTAGTTGTTCAATTGTTTCCAAACCTTGTGACCCATTTCATCAGGAGTGTCTGTCTGTAACTGCTTGGGTTCTTGTACGCTCCTGCTTGTATCATCAGTGACAATATTTACTCATTTTGCCTTGTTAGCCTTTTTCAATTTTCTTTGATTTTTCCAAGCATAAGGGTCTTTTCCACTGAATCTTGCCTTTGTACATGTGTCCAAAACATTTAAGCTTTAGCTTCATTATCAGCACTATCAGTAAGCCAAGCTTTTATTTTACATAGTACTAAATTACTTGTTTTTCTTGTGATGCAAGGTATCCTCAAAACTTTTTTACAGCACAATTCAGTGGCAGAGAAAGACATAAATTTAATAGTTAAGAAGCTAGCTTTCCTCAACTTCATATCTCTATCATAGGTTCAAGGTAATAGTTGCCCATCAACACTATTATCACTATATATTGTATTCAGAGTCAAATTCTTTCTTTCACAGTAGTTGTTCTACTACAATTTGATAAATAATAATACTTTACAAGGAACGAAATATATCTATTTGCCCTTTGATTAACAGAGACTGAACATAAGCTCTGAGGGGAATTGTGCATGTATACATTTTATATTTGCAGGTAACAAAATAATTTGCAGTTGACTTTGCAGAGGCATCTCTTTAGTACATAATACAGGTAATCAAGACCTGTGTGTTCATAAAACCCTTTAGAAGTCAATTACAGTGTCTTGCTTACAATGCAGGTGATACTAAATGAAGAAAAGAGCACAGAATTTAAAGGGCATGGAACCTGCTCAGATGTATAATTTAGCCATTTCCTCATCTCTTTCATACAAGCAGAAGATCCAGATTCAACTTACAGCACTTTCAGCTACAAAGATCAGGAAGCAACTTTAGAGAGCTTCTGCAAGGCAGGGTAGACAATGTTGAGCTCGATGCAACAAGTAAGTATGGTATAAATCAGTCTTCTCCATTGTGGTATTCAGTAGGTATGTTGGATTTCAAGTCTCATCATAGCCAGCACAACCAGTGATCAGGGAGGGTGAAGCATGTTCTCAAAACAATTGGATGACGTCATGCTAGATCATACTAGTATAAACATTGGGCTTTACCCTATCAATGATGGAAATGTATTCTCAACGAACCAAACTGAAAGGTGTTTGTAGGGAGTGGAAGGGGAAAATGTTGCTGAAGAATAAATCATTAAAAAATTACAAAGCTGAACAACCACCCAAAAAAAAGATTAAGAAGTTAAGCCTTCTCACAGACATACCCTACCCAAAACTTTTTCTTCCTTTTTGGAATGAGTGGGTGCATCTGTGGGCAACATTCTAGAATCCTCAATGGGCTATGGAATGTTTAGTTTGACAGTGTAATAGCGAATAACAGGAAATAGGGGTAATCTGGTGATTTTCTACTTGCTGTTCTACTCTCCTGCTGCAACAGCTGGGAAAAAAAAACGAGTCAAATTCTAGACAAAGCACCATTACTAATCAGAAGAAATAATTACATAAAAATGACATCTCTAGTCAGCAATGAACAATAGGCAGTTCTGTTTTAAGCAATTAGGACTGATGTTTCAAAATAATGAAAAACCGAAAAATGCAAACAGTACATCTCAGTCTTCCATTCCTAAATTAAGTGATGTGACGTAGCCTAACCTACATCTTACTAGTAATAATTGCATTTTAATTATTTTAAATGTGTTAATCTTCCTTCAATAATCTCCGGTCAAAGACAACAAAAGGAAGAATTCACCAAAAAAAAAAAAAATTAAATCCAGAGTTTAAATATCTTTGCCATAAAAAAAAAACAGGCTCATATTTAAATCATTAAAATAGACAAACACTGCTTTAATAACAACATTACTTTGACCTCAAATCTTTATTTTAAATTACTTTCATTTCTGCTCTGCATAAAGTAGGTATTTTCACTGCAATATATTTTGCTTTCCTCCTTTTAAATTTGAAAATACAAAACTCCGGTTACAAAAGCTTACATCTTGCAGGTGTGACTCCTTTTTCTTAGCTGATAAATTTAAGTGCTTCTCCAGGGTGGAATAATACTTTTCACTTTCTTTGTCAAACTTCTTCTTTCCTTCCTGGAAAATAAGACACTTTGAAATAAAGAAATGGAAACACCCAAAGTCATAGAAATGCTGATGATATATAAAATAAAAAAGCTTCCTTGTTTTTTTACAGGACTTAGAAATGGTGGCTTAAATATGAAAGGTGAGAACAAAACAAACAAATGCAAATCACTTGACTAACGCATCCAGTCATACAGTTGCCCACTTGAGTGAAGAATCATGTTTTAAATGCTAAATGTGACTTTCATACCACTTCAGTCATTGCTACTGCAATGAATAGAACTCTGCAGCGCTTTGGAGTCGAAGAGAAAAGGTTGGTTCAGAACATGTAACTGTTGACACACAACTGTTGGCAACTCCTTAAACCAAATGGTTTTTTTCCCCAGGATTGCACTTTAGTTGTGCATGACAGCAACATGATATTGGGAAAGGATACAGCTGCTTTAAAGAGGTGCCAAGAGGTGCCACATGTGTACCCCGGCATGCTCTGAAACATCTTTTGTTCCTTCACAACTGAAGTCCTCCACGGCCAATCGTATTGTCAACTATGACAGGACTTTCAAATTGATTCGCACTAGATGGCAGTGCTGCCACCTAATGGTTATTCAGGGTTTTGCAACCCAGATCTGATAGCCCAAAATTATGAGCATTTACATGCATCCTGAATAAATGAAAACCGTGTGTGATGCCAATCAATGTTGACCCAACCTGCCGTGCTGTCTGTAGTTATTAGACAGAAATTAAAAAAAAAAAGAGGTGTGTGCAAAATATCACTTCTGAACACTTCTCTCATCTGAAGCGTATTCAACACAGCATACTACGTATGTGAGAATGCATCATGACAAAGTACCTCTTCCTATGTCCAGGTCATGCTGGATACTTTACTTAATGCTTGGGTATATACAGTGGGGCAAAAAAGTATTTAGTCAGCCACCAATTGTGCAAGTTCTCCCACTTAAAAAGATGAGAGAGGCCTGTAATTTTCATCATAGGTATACCTCAACTATGAGAGACAAAATGGGGGAAAAAATCCAGAAAATCACATTGTCTGATTTTTAAAGAATTTATTTGCAAATCATGGTGGAAAATAAGTATTTGGTCACCTACAAACAAGCAAGATGTCTGGCTCTCACAGACCTGTAACTACTTCTTTAAGAGGCTCCTCTGTCCTCCACTCGTTACCTGTAGTAATGGCACCTGTTTGACCTTGTTATCAGTATAAAAGACACCTGTCCACAACCTCACAGTCACACTCCAAACTCCACTATGGCCAAGACCAAAGAGCTGTCAAAGGACACCAGAAACAAAATTGTAGACCTGCACCAGGCTGGGAAGACTGAATTTGCAATAGGCAAGCAGCTTGGTGTGAAGAAATCAACTGTGGGAGCAATCATTAGAAAATGGAAGACATACAAGACCACTGATAATCTCCCTTGATCTGGGGCTCCATGCAAGATCTCACCCCGTGGGGTCAAAATGATCACAAGAACGGTGAGCAAAAATCCCAGAACCACATGGGGGGACCTAGTGAATGACCTGCAGAGAGCTGGGACCAAAGTAACAAAGGCTACCATCAGTAACACACTACACCGCCAGGGACTCAAATCCTGCAGTACCAGGCGTGTCCCCCTGTTTAAGCCAGTACATGTCTGGGCCTGTCTGAAGTTTGCTAGAGAGCATTTGGATGATCCAGAAGAGGATTGGGAGAATGTCATATGCTCAGATGAAACCAAAGTAGAACGTTTTGGTCTAAACTCAACTCGTTGTGTTTGGAGGAGAGAGAATGCTGAGTTGCATCCAAAGAACACCATACCTACTGTGAAGCATGGGGGTGGAAACATCATGCTTTGGGGCTGTTTTTCTGCAAAGACCAGGACGACTGATCCGTGTAAAGGAAAGAATGAATGGGTCATGTATCATGAGATTTTGAGTGAACACCTCCTTCCATCAGCAAGGGCACTGAAGATGAAACGTGGCTGGGTCTTTCAGCATGACAATGATCCCAAACACACCGCCCGGGCAACAAAAGAGTGGCTTCGTAAGAAGCATTTCAAGGTCCTGGAGGGGCCTAGCCAGTCTCCAGATCTCAACCTCATGGAAAACCTTTGGAGGGAGTTGAAAGTCCGTGTTGCCCAGCGACAGCCCCAAAACATCACTGCTCTAGAGGAGATCTGCATGGAGGAATGGGCCAAAATACCAGCAACAGTGTGTGAAAACCTTGTGAAGACTTACAGAAAACGTTTGACCTCTGTCATTGCCAACAAAGGATATATAACAAAGTATTGAGATGAACTTTTGATATTGACCAAATACTTATTTTCCACCATGATTTGCAAATAAATTCTTTAAAAATCAGACAATGTGATTTTCTGGATTTCCCCCCCCCATTTTGTCTCTCATAGTTGAGGTATACCTATGATGAAAATTACAGGCCTCTCTCATCTTTTTAAGTGGGAGAACTTGCACAATTGGTGGCTGATTAAATACTTTTTTGCCCCACTGTATAGGGTCAGGGAATAATGTTAAATGTGCCTTATCAAGACAATACCTAGCATCACATCTGCCTAAGAGTTCCAAACAATCTGATTTTCCTGGTCCAGCTGAAGCAACAATACAAATGAACGCAAGTATGAACCTAACCATCATACATGGCTGTGTTCAAGCATTGGACTAAGGCATGATGTGATTTGTTTAGTTCTGGTTTGCACACCATTATTTTTGGTTTAATGCCAGGTTCTCAACCTGTCATCTGGAGACCAATGGTGTGGTTGAGGAGGTCATGGCATATTGTCTCTAGTGCATCTCTCTACGGCCATGATTTTGGGAGATCGCCAAATCACGGAAGAGGCTTTGCTTCCCAAAGTCTTGCAAGCCAATCTCAAATGATTTTTGGTTGTCTGCATCTTTTTTTAAAAAAATCTGAAATTCTCAGGTGCCATGGATTCTCTCTGAAGGAGTCAAATGTGTCATGGTGCCTGTAGGTGTCATACTGCTGACCTGTGACTTATGTGGTAGTCCTCACAACCAGAAAAAATGCCCAGAAGATTTCTAAAAATTTTAAAGAAAAGAACAAAGCTCTGATCTTCAGGAATTTTGGGGGGGGGGGTGTTAAGATGGATGGCCTCAATCTCCAGCCCTCTCTAATTGCTGCGAATTGCCTTTTTTGAAACTAAGAAAAGAAATTAATGTATCATTAGTCATCTGCATCTATGTCTCCTTTATACCACCAATGGAAAATTCTCATTTTGCATTATTATATATGGAGAACTGGATAGACAGAGATAAAAAGACAGACTCCCTTTGCCTTTTAAAAGTAAGAAAAGAACTGAGAAAAAAGAGAAGGCATTTAAGCTAAGTTAGTATTACAAACGGAAACACCATTAGGTCAGCCTTGGAAAACTTTAATGACTCAGTTGGCACCACAGCCCACATCAAGACAGAGGTCTGGCCCAGAGCAATGCTGATCATTCCTAGCATTAAATTCTTCCTGAACACCCAAAGTAGGTTTCTGGGGGCGGGGGGAAGAGGGCAAAAGAGCTACTGAAAATCCTTACTGTTCCATTTTCAACGTTCTGAGATTATTCCTTGCCAGAAATATCCAGGGACAACAAATAAAGAAACTTCCAGTATGAATTAGCAGAAAGCATAGGATGAGCACATTATGCTTCCACATGTCACTCACGCTCTCTGCAAGATGGAACAAGTTGGTTCAAGAGTTGACAGCTCAAGTTTTTAATGTTTATCTCTTTCAGGAAGTTTTCTCATTTTACCCTCCAAGTTGTCTTCAGGTGAAGTCAACAATTTCATATGCATTCCAGCTGTATGTTAAAATACACAGAAGCCAAGCGAAATCAACAGCTGCTGAAGTTTAAACTAAGTTTACAAACATAACTTTGGAAGAGGGGAGTTCAAGACAAAGGAGACTCTAACAACACACCATATCTCCATCTCCATTAATACAGAAAGCACAATTGTTGATGCTGTTATCTAATTTCAGAAAAGGCTTTTAAATGTTTATTACGTAATAAGCACTGTGGAGAATTTAACAGAAGTTCTACTTGGGAAGTTGGGAGTACTGACTTGGATTATACTAATTGGAAGTATTCTTGATAAGTACTCTCATTAACATTGCTCAAATTACATTACACCCTTATCTCCACAAGTTCAGCCTCTCCTACGTTATTAAGAGCTGCTGTCATGGGGATGTCAATCTGGGTTCAATAAACTAAGGTTATCTATTCCCATAGATAACTGTGGTGAATACCTGGCTATCTGCAGGAAGATGGCATCATCTTAGTTATCATTGGTGGGGTTCAGGATCAGGGGTCCTCCTATGTGTGCTGCCAAATATATAAAACTAAAACAGTACTACTATAATTTGAGAATCTTTTGCCCACAATCTTTATAGGCCATTCAAAGATCAGGTTAATACAAAGGAAAGATAAAGAGCAAACATGTGTACAGGCCATCCCAGGCTAGGTGTCTCATAACAGAGGTAGGAAAGATTCACATTTCAAAATCCAGAATATCCCTCCTAATCAGTGGATTGCGTAGACAATACTAACTTAGATGGACTTACAGTTAGACTCAGTATTATATTATTAGCATTAATATTAGTACAGGTAGTCCCCAGTTTAAAAACGAGTTCTGTTCCCAAGGTCCATCCTTAAGTCGAATTTGTATGTAAGCCAGAACACTTTATTGTGTGATCCTATATAAGAAGTATTGTGTAATTAACTCGAATCATTGTGTATTTAACTTGATTCTTGCTACAACAGGCTCCGTTCTTAACTATGGGTCATTCTTAACCCGGTGACTACCTGTATTCTGAACATAGTAGAATCTGGCAGCGAGAGTATTTTTTTGACTATTGTGAGGGAAGAACGTGTCTGAATTGCTCAACATGATGTAAAATGAATTCTATCCTCTATCAGAAACAAAAATTAGCTGATAAGGAAGAAATATCTAATTGGTAGGAGAACCTAAATAGGGGGATTTAAGTAGGGGAACAGGAAAAAGGGATCTCTCTCCTTAATTGTCCAGTTTGCCAACACATTTGTAACAAAGTTTAAGAGACTGAAACAGGGCACACGCAGTAAGCCAGATCATAGTACAGTTCAACGGCTGATGTGATGCAACAGTTGACACCCTGAGCTATTCGCT
Source organism: Python bivittatus (assembly GCF_059951505.1). Lineage (NCBI taxonomy): Eukaryota > Metazoa > Chordata > Lepidosauria > Squamata > Pythonidae > Python > Python bivittatus. The sequence goes on along the minus strand of NW_028277056.1, from coordinate 14,810,495 downwards.
GGGAATTTGCCAGTGAAAGCAGTACTTCACCAATGAACTCTTTACTGGATCATATGAAACGTGCTATTTCACTCAACCATCTATTTGTAATAAAGGGAAAATGCTGGCCTGTGGTATTAAATCTGTAGCTCTGCTCAAAAAAGGGCCTCTGTTCTGTGTGGCAACCCATCTACTTGCCTGCAAAAGGCCATAGATTTAACAATTCCAATTTAAAGCATATCAGCACTAACCAACTGGCTGACTTCATACGTGGCAGCATTGCAAGTATTAATGAAAATGGTAATAGATGCATTTCTTTGAAATTCAGCAAGAACACTGCATTAATTGAAAGCCGCTCCCCCCCCCCCCGCCTTTGAGTCAGTCTTGACTTTTGGCAACTGCCTGGACAAGTCCCTGCAGTGTTCTTGTCAACATTTTTGGCAGTACTTGGCCATTGCCTTATTCTTCCTAAGGCTATGAGAGATTCACTGCTAGAACTCAGAGTCTCCAGTTTCTAGCTTGGGGGGACCTTTAACACCTACACCAAACTGGCCCTCAACAGAAAGCATTAGCATTATTATACCATACAATGAACCAATGCAAGTTTGGTTCACTGAAAAAAAAATTCAAAAGACATTAAGCAGCTAGAAGCACCATTAACATCTTGCACCATATGAATTCAGGGAATAATATGGAAGGTGTTTTTTTTTTAATTGTATTGAATTATGCTAATATTAAGGACATTCAGTCATATATGCTGCTGGAGAAGTAGATAATATGTAAAGTATCAAACTGGGAAGAAATGCGGATAACTCTGCATTGCTCACAGCTCTACGAACTGCTGATTGTTGGGTTCCTTACAAATAAATTCTCTGTATTAAGTCCCGCGAGTCATGGGACTGTAGCCTTGAAATCTCAGCCATGATTTGCCTGCAAAAATATATAACCACTAACAAGTTAAGAAGTAGAGATGAGCAGATGTTCTCGATGTATCAGCACAGAATTTGTGAGAAGGAAATTCTTCCCAAACCTTTTTTCCAATTAGTAGATAATATCATATATTAGCCTGATGATTTACCACGTAACACCCAAAAGTACTCTCTGGATTTGCTTATAGAAAGCTTATTAGCTTGTCTTGTTTTGTTCCTGCCAGGCCCAGGAGCCGGTGAGCTTTTTGGAGATGAGAAACAGATTGGAAACTAATGGCATTTGTCTTTTGGGAGCAGAGAGGTCTTTGTCTCTGAATGTAGGTGAAACCTGACACCAATCACACTTGCTGCTAATAAAGGCATTCAGTCTACAAGAATGGCTGGAGATTAAATTATAGCAATAGAGCTCAGGTCTGAATGAGCTGGCCTAATTTGGGGGCATTCTCTCTTTCCCCCCATCCCTTGCTTTTTGTAGCACCCCACTTGATGAAGAATTCTGGGGAACCCCAAAGAGTGCCCACTTCTTTGAGTCAGTTTGTTGGATCCAAATAAAGTATTCAACCTACTGTGGATTTTGCTTTTTTCCAATAGATCAACACCATTATCTTTTGCTTTTTATGGAAGCTACAATACCTCTACCAAATAAATTCCTGTGCCAAATGGTTAAGTCATTAATGTGTTCTGATAAACTGTCAACATTTCCCAAATCTACCCACACACAGAACCAGAAGTCAATTAAAATTCCACCCTCCCTCCTAGAGGGGAAACAAAAGATAGTCTGTTACAATAAGGGCAATAGTTCACCTACCTTAAGATTCAATGTTTTGAAACCAGCTACTTTGAAAAAAGAACTTAACTATGATTTCCTGTTATCAGAGCATCCATTGACCTGAGAGGTCCAGTTACTGGAAAGCAGGAATACAGCTTTTTAATTGCCTCTATTCTTACCACATGCTGGCATTTTTTGTTCCATAGCAGAAGAAAAGTACTTAGAGGAACTTTAGTAGATGTCAAAGCCATCCATCATAAGTTTCAGCTGAATTTATATCTTCATTTTTATTTAGACTATGATCTCGCTGTTGAGAATTTCTCAATAAAAAATTAGCAAGCCAGTCTTTCCAGCTTTGAAAATAAAATTACTTGACAAATATTCCCAGAACTCTTATAAAACAAAAATGCTAACTTTTAGATTTATGGGTCAGCAAATACAAAATGCCCATCTATAACTGCCAATAAAAATACATGTTTATTTTTTCATGAAAGCCCCCACTTCAACCTCTTAAGATTCAAAGAAAATCACAATAAAGGTGAGAGAGAGGCAAAGGGCAATATTTTCTACCAGCAAGAGATTTGCTTTGTGGGAAATTAGAGCATTTTCAACTACGCCAAGAAATCTCCCTTTCCAAAAAAAAAAAAAAAAAAGCAATTACTTGTGTTTATAGTCAATAAACTAGAAATATTAGATGTCACTCTGGCATACCAGCATTCCTTTGATAATTAATCTTTTAAACTCTTCCTTTCTAAAACAGCACAGAACCACCCCCCCCTTCCCACTAAAATTGGGAAACAAAAAGCAATTTTTCACCCACTATTTGCATTTGTTCTTGCCTGTCAAAATTAACTGCTAATCCATTCACATTTTGCATGCCTTTGCACCTTGGTTTATTGAATCCACTGCTGCGTAATTCCTTCTTAACCTCTTAAAATAATATAATTGGAAACGTCAACCAAATTAAGAGAAGCTAGTCCACATGTTTGGGTTTCTTTTTGGATAAACATAGAGAAATTCAGTGTAGTTTGTAGATTGGACTTTCTTTCTTGAGATGGGTTTGCTGAGCCATCTGCATTAGTGTTAGTAGTTTGCACAAATCAAAACATGGAACTTTCAGATAATGGACATGAATTCAATCAATACTGTATCTCCAGAAAATGGGTTTTACAAAGAACACTGACCTGCTTGCATATCTTGAATAGTATGTGGTGGACATGCATGTTAAATGTAAGGCAGGGAAAAGAAGTTAGCAAATTCAGATGATTAATCAGTGTTCATTAATCTCATGGAGCATCTACAGTTGTTTCTTTGGGAACAGAGTTGCTTCATCCTGTTGGTATGTTATAAAATCTGGAGGACTGTATGGGTAGGGGTGCAGAAAACTACTTTTCCAAAATTGGTCCCTATTCAATAACCTAGATGACATAATAAACTATTCTCAGCATTCCAACCCTCTGAAGAGGGCTACCATTGCTTTATTAAAATGTGTATCCATCTGTTGTTATACTTGGTCACACAGACAGATTTTGCAGAATAACGATTTAGACTCAATCTTTATTCTCCCCACTTCAAAAGTGCTATGTAATTTACAGAATTGCATACTAAATGTTTGGCTTAATTCTTGCTGAGATAATCCTCCCCTTCCCCCTCAAATTCAAGCCAGAAACCAATTGTTTTCCTATAATGTGTGATTTATGCAAGCATCTAATTATTAGCTGTAATAGTTGTGGGAGAAAAGGTCCAATTAACCAACAAACTGTATTTTTGTTGAAGTCTACAGTCTCTGTGATTCAATGTCAACCTCAACAAGGGAATCTTGCTAATCTGGGACATTGCTCAACTTTAGACAGTGTAGGAATACATTATTTGGATCTTTATGAACTAAATCCTGTAATTTAAATACAGGACAACTAGAAATACTAAAAAGTTCAGAAGAACAGCCATAGTTCCCATCAGCCACAAAGACATAAATTGAGGGACTATGAACTACATGAATGTAAATGTTTACCATCACAATCTTCTTGGTTTTAATTACCATGAGCCTGCTATTCAGTAAGCGTGCTTAACATAATAGAGAAGATGCTAAAGAGATGTTAATAAGAATATAAAAATATAAATTACACATGTACAAAAGCCATCATGGTTTCTTAGTCAAGCTACTTAGGCTTTTTAAGTAATATACTTGATCTGTGCTTCTCAGTTTCAAAGTCTGTGTTTTAATACTGGATAGGAAAGAGGATTTTAAACTAGAGGATCTTCTATCTGTTCATTTTGGTTCTTAATATCCCTATGTCAGGCACAAATTTGGATGTGTGATAAATGGCAAATCCAGTATATAACTACATACTACACAGAAACTTGGAAATCTGTGCTCTGCAAACACTGATCTACCACCATAAGACCTACTTTAGCCTTAGATAGAGGGGGAGAAAATAGTCAGTCACCTTCAGTTACCAAAAAGCTGTGCCAGAAAGAAAAGATATATATATATTAAATTGTTTAGTTCCAAAACACGTAAAATAGTAAAACCTTGTTACTGTTCATCTTTAAAAATCATGCACATGTAAACCACAGCCAGAAGATACACCAACAGCTCAATCATAGTTCTTTAATAGTAATTACAATGGCCACAAAATCCTAATACAGACTTTTGAATGTTTATGAATAGTTGTTGTAAAGATACGACCAGTGTATTCTTTCTTCCAATTTAATTACATATTGTAAAACTAACAAATCTTAAGTTTAAATCACAAAAATGTGTACAATTATATAAAAAGTTTATTTAGCTTTAACACAGAAAAGAGATTTCTTGAACAATTATTTGTATTTTGAGACGAGGGAGTCTAAAATATCTCACAGAAGTGAATTCATCAATGCAAAATATCTTCTCAGGGTGAGAACATTATATTCTACAAATAAAATAACTTTAGTAATAATACCAATGAAGGAAGGAAGGAAGGAAGGAAGGAAGGAAGGAAGGAAGGAAGGAAGGAAGGAAGGACGGACGGACAGGTCACTAAACAAATAACCCATAACACTAGTATCATCTTTTTCAGTATCAACTGTGGCTATTTAAGAACTTTACAATGGCCTAAATTAAAGAAATGTTATGAAAGAGAAAACAAGATGCTCTCTATATAGTAAAATATAGCTTATAGCACATATTTAAAAAATGATATTTTTCAGTATATTTATATACCACTCTTTGCATTAAGAAATAACTCCTCAAATCCATGGAAAAGCGAAAGAAAAAATATCCACAGATACCTCAAAAAGCTGGTTTTGTTTTTAGGAAGATCACCAACTCTTTAAACTTTGCAATTATCAGTGATATTTTATTTTAACAACTCTTCCAAAAGGAATATAGAAGATAATTGGTCCAATATATCTCCTTAACCATTGACAAAATAGAGAAGACAGGCATGCCAATATGGGAATATAGGAAGCTTACAGAAATTCAGACGGTTTAGCCATTATATCTACTAACTTGACTAGCAGCAACTCTCCAAGATTTCAGGCAGTTTTTTGTTTTTGTTAGGGTTAGGGTTCTTCTTCTCAACTGGAGTCATCAGGGATTGAAACAGGAAACTTCAGCCTGCTAAATATGTACTTGACCGCTCAGTTATCACACAATAGGAAGACGTGTGTGTGTGTGTAATGCTTGCACTGCTGCTGGCCTGGACAAAGAAGAGATAGGCCACCCTCATAAAAAGGTATCATTAATGGTAAACAAGGAGTCTTTTTTTTGCTTACAGGGATCTAACTTGCAAAACACCTTACTGATGAAAGAATGCTCGCTTATCTCAGGACAAGACCGGAAGTCTTACAGGCTACCAAGTACCCACAGTGATCTTAAACCCAGGCCCAGCCATGGATTTCTCCAACTAAAATGGAAGCTAAATGAACAGTGTTCAAAGCAGAAGACGACTTGTTTTGGTTCCCTGGGGACAGCAAAAGGTTAACATTTGAATAGGGTTAGCCAAGGAATCTTGCTTAGTCTTTCTTTCCCACAGTCCCTGTGTGATTAATTCAAAACAATACAAAATGAATTTAAAAAAAAACTGTTCACAGTAGCTATCAATAGAAGAAAACATGTAGCCCAGGGTCAAATTGTGGAATCTTTGGGGTTCTCTGAGCTTGGTTGTTTTCTTGCAGACATTTTGTTACCTGGCTAGGTAACATCTTCAGTGCTAGAAGGGAGAGGAGTTTCCTCTGTTTGCTAGCTTTAAAAATTGAACTATGAAAACGATAGGCAACAGGAGTGTGTGGTTCTTCACATTTGAAAGCAAAATGTGCTCCTTAAAGCAACTACATCTTTCCCTGGTCTCCTTTGCAATTCCAGCATGATTCCAGGCAAAGACACCTTTGGTTTAAAGGAGTTGCTGACTAGTGCAACATATGAGCCCACATATGTTCGAAAAAGCTTTTTCTCACCCAGTACAAGGTACTTTCTGGTGGTTTAATTCTATTTTATCCAACTTGTATCCTCAAATAACTTGGGAAATTCTGGGATTTACAGTCCCAACACATTTCTAGACAGCAAGGTTGGAAAAGAGTAATTTAAACTATATTAGATCCACCAACATTTCCTGAGACAACTAATTTCATCATAATTATATACTGTATACAAATACTTATTTTTAGGCATAAATCTCTTTCAAAACAATTTCACAGCATGTCAAACCATCTAGTTATTATGAGAGAGGGAAGTGAAATCTCTATCACTGTTCCCCACAATGTTTTTTCTATAAACCATTATATCATCTCCTTTTTATAAACTCCCCAAAAGCAAATGTTTAGCTTTTCATCAAAGTGAAGTATCTCATTCCCTTGATCATTTTATTTGCTCTTTACATGACCTTCAATTAAAGAGGTTGAAGTCACAAACAGTGGAAAATATTACTTATCTTAGAAAGTGTTTACAGATTTATATTCCTCTTTGCTAACACTGAATGGGATAGATAAAGAAAACCAAAAACATTCATTCAACGGAGCATCTACTAAATATAATTTTTTTCTTTGCAGCTATCAAGTAACATCACAGCACAACTCACTATAGTTTAGAGCCAGAATCATTTTATATGAAAACAATCTCATGCTCATCATCAAAGATTGTATACAACTGTTTTCCTGTTTATAAAAAGGGGGAAAACAAGGAGGAAAAAGATGAATTAATCTGAAGGTCAATCAGGGCCGTTCAGCCCTTTCCTTAGGTAGACCAAGCAATTACTGGCAGATTCTGGCATAACATTATTGTTTTATCTTAGCCAGTAGTATACATCCATATTTGGGGCCCAGCAACAGAAGGCCTATCTAGTCCACCTGGTCCAGAGAAAGTGGAAAATGAAAAACTATGATCAGAAGCAAGCAACAAGCAAAAGAACGCTCTTCTTATATTCAGCTGGTGTCAAAAGTCCTACCATTTCCATTATAAGACATAATATGTACCTATCATAACTAATGACCTTATTTATTCATGTACAGTATTTATTAGGTTTATATGGCTACCCACCTTGTGGCACACAACTCTGGGTGGCTAACAAGAGTAATAAAAACACAAGCAGTAAAAACAACTCCAAAACAAAGGGAAAGAAAATCAAGAAAAAACAGATGTCCAATCCATAACTATACTCTTTCATCCCCAACATCCCTAGGCTCCAACCTCACTGTCCAAGCACTTGGGGGAAAAGCCAGCTCTTCATAGCTTTCTGGAAAGTTAAGAGGGTGGGGTCCTGCCAGATCTCAAGGGAATGGGTGTTCCACAGGGCAGGGGTTGCTACAGAAAAGGCACACTTCCTAGGTGGCATTTAAGAGAAGGTACCTGGAGCATGCCCTGTTTATCTGATGAAGTGAGCCTTTTGATAAAGTTTGTTAGCCTGAAAAAGCGCTGCTAGACTTCTTCTGATTTTTGGCTACCATAAACTAGCATGGCTCTCCTCCTACAGAATATAAAGTAGTGTTGACCATGTCACTCAAGGAAGAGAGGGCTGGAGCAGTTCCCCTATTTGTGGCATGATAGTGGAATGGGCAGATACCCTCAGGGAGAGATAGTCCCATCGATAATCTGGCTCTGTGCCACAGAGGGCTTTAAAGGTGCTAACCAGCAACTTGAATTGTATCCTGAAAGAAACTGGCAGTGCTTTAATGTCCTACAATCTTCAATAGCAAACCTTCAATAACCTTACTCTTTAAGCATTTGTCTAATCACCTTAGAGCTGTCCAGTATATGACTGCATACCATGTGCCGTATGAAGAAGTTTTTCTTCTTAACTGTCCGGATTTTTCCACTATTAATTTAATTGACGATCTCAGGTTGTAGTAGTTCTCCACATTATGTTAAATTCCATAGACCAGGATCATGCCACAAATAGGGGAACTGCTCCAGCCCTCTCTTCCTTGAGTGACATGGTCAACACTACTTTATATTCTGTAGGAGGAGAGCCATGCTAGTTTATGGTAGCCAAAAATCAGAAGAAGTCTAGCAGCGCTTTTTCAGCCTAACAAATTTTATTAAAAGGCTCACTTCATCAGATAAACAGAGCAGCTAAACTGATGTAGAAAATTGGTAAGGGGAACAGAATGGAAGACAGAGTGGTTCTGCATTCTGGGAACAGAAAAAAACGTTATCAGCAGAATTGAGGAGAGAGTGCTGAACTCATCAAAAGGTTTCAGACAATCTCAGAAGGTCTCAACACACACAATGGGTTTTTAACACATTACAGTTATTTATTTATCAAATGTATATGCCCACCCATCTCACACAAGATGACTCTTCATCTGCCTCACATGGAACCTGTATTTTGCCTTCCTGTCCCTTTTTGCTCCCAGCCCAATCCCAATTTAGATCCTGCATGAGTTTAGCCACTCCATTCATCTAATGAAATGAGCTGCAACTCACGAAGCTTGTGCCTTTTAATAACATGTGTTAATCTGAGAAGGCGCTCCTAGACTCCTTCTCATTTTTTATATTCGATATGTAGTCAAACCCAAATAAAGCAGTTGGTAGCACAGCAGCCACCTAGGATCTTCACCATAAAAAGTGTGGCTAGAAAGCTGTGAGAGACCCAGGATCTATTATTTTGGGCAACCCATCAGTAAGGCCAGCAGAATGTACTGTTAATTTTCAGCTGACATTATTGGCAGACAGTCAAACAGTCTGGTCCTTGCCAGCCAGCTGATGACCTGCAGATCACTGGGAGAGATGGAGATAAGAGAAGGAATAGGATATGGACATTACAAGAATGCCAATAACTTTCCAATGATCCCCAAGATCTCCCTTTTTATGGCCACCACACAATGGTACATTCACCCATGGTGCTAAGCTATAATGTGGTTTCTGGTTTTGGCTTAAAACTGTGCACAAATCCAGCCCCTGAGCTGGAACTCTCATTCAGTTATCCTCCCTCTCTTTTTCTGATCAGGAACTGCTAGTTTAGACTCCGACAACATATCTACATTGTTAGGATTTTTTTGCTTCAGTGTGCCCTTGCTTGCATTTATTGTTTTAATGCCTACCACCACCACACTTGGTGAGAGTCTTTCAGAACTCTTCAGTGTCCCTTTTCCATTTAACCACCCCGACAACCTTAGCCAATGAAGAGCAAGAATACAAATCAAAGGCCTGCATCTAATACTGGTGATGTAGAATCTTGAATGAGAAATCAAGACAAGGCAGCCATCAACAGGCACATAGAGATAAACAACATCTACACACTATTCAAAAGAGAGAATAGAAAGGAAAACAAAAGACCAGAACATCTCCTCACCAGCAATCATCACCCACATAAGCAGAGATTAACGCCAAGATTATCACCAGACATACAATCAAGCAGTAAACAATACTCTAATCAATGAACTGGGGGGGGGGGGATAAAATAAAACAAAGCAAACCCCCCACCCCCACCAACACTGGCAGGGCATGCCACTGTATATAAACAGAGAGCAAACCCCGTTCCATTTTATCACTGAAGATGTTACCTAGCTGGGTAACGAAACGTTTGCAAGAAAACAACCAAGCTCAGAGAACCCCAAGGACTCTACAGATTGAGAAATCATCTACAACAAATCTGACAGCTTTGGGCCAGGGCTATGTAGAACAATGAACCTAAGACTGTAGCAGGAAAGCATAGCCAGCAAATACCTATGCTAAACTGATAGCTTGTAGGAAGCCTTACACAGTGAGTTTTAAAAATTAAAATAAGTTGAACTGGAAAGTGAGAATGTAAAAACCATTTTTCTTCACTGCACTCTTTCATCAGATCACTTCTTTTTTTTTTTTAATCTACTTACAGCCCAACCAAGAAAAAAAGATCATATTCTACCAGACCAGGCTGAAACGTACTTAATTATTTAAAGCACTTGTATCTTGCTCTTCAGCCTGGAAAGCTCTTAGAGTGGCTTATAAAATAATAAAAACCAGACCGTCTTTCCCCCTCAGGCTTCTGATTTAAAAAGACACCATGCTGAAGGTACATGGAACAGAGTGGGAAAAGAAAGCTTCAATTATTTGCCTTGAGACTAAAATATTTGCTGCTCAAAGTAATTTGGCACAACCCCTTTATTCTTTACAGGCAGGCATGTGAACAAGTTGCAGAGGATCTCTGCTAGCTATGTAAGAAGAAAGGACCTCTCTTCCGTGGTTGGCACAGAATCACTGCAAATCATTCTTCTCCTATCTCTGAATTTCTAGATCAAGTAGGGGACTGAACTAGAGATGGAGAAGTTCTCCCAGTTGTACAATTTACTCTGCCCTCCCGCCAAACTTTTTTTTTTTTTTAATTATTGCCCTAAGATTTTAACAGCATTGTTTTTCAAAGCTGTCTCATAGGAGAAGGGTGAACAGGAAATAACAACAAATAATAATAAAATAATAATAATAATAATTAATAATGCAATTGCAGACTAGTAATGTGTTAGGCATGTATGGCATATGTTTATAGGGGTGTTTCAAGAATTGCAACAAGATCATGTATACCAAAGGTCTGGGAGAATCTGAAAGGCTATAGAAATGTGAGGTATTGTTAATTCATGATATAGATACAGAGCCAAATCAACAGAACAACAAACAGATCTGTTTCTTTCTGTGCCAAAAGTAATAGCAAGGCAGATGGAATTTAGTGCTGGGCGGAAGAGGGAGGGGAAGAGCAAAGAAGTCTTCTTTAATGTCTTAAAAACATCACGGTTTGCCCCTCCATCTTCTTTGATGTGACACAGATTGTTATAAAGAGGCCAGTGAGCACTTGAACAAATATTGCTAAATACTATACAGAATGGATAAGACTGAACCACGAGAAAGCTGGGCCCTAAAAGCAGACAACACAGTAATCCATGATTTCAACAACATTACCAGCTGGGTTCCAGCAAACCACATTGACCAAATAAGGAAAGTGGCTTCATGCCTGGAATCCTTTCCCAGTTAGCTCACTCTACTTTTTCCTACAGTTGGGGAATATAAAAGATAGAGGTCATTCTTCTCCTTCCCCCATACTTTCTGGCTTAGATAAACTAAACTGCCAGGCTACTCAATTCATATCTGGATTTGCTGATGTTAGGGAGGGTAAGAGATCCAGTGACATTCACAAAAACCTATCATATACTCCAGAAGTGGGCAACCTACTGTTCTTCACATATTTTGAACTATAGTTCCCATTAACTTCCAGCCAGCATGAGCAAAAGATGAAGGCTCTGCAAACCGGAATACAAGACAGGAAATCACCAGGTATCTTAGACTTAATACATAGGATCAGAAGCCTGGTTAATCATAAACACAACTAACATTCACTCTAATCATTTTCTTTCTTTATCTTCCCCTTAAGCTATCAACTTAACAACTCTACCAAATCACCTTCAGATTACATAAGTCCCCCAACTTTACCAAATCTCCTTACCCAATTCATTCTCCCCATCCTGATCCTATACACAGGGTTAGTGAGAATCTAATTCATTTCAGCGAATTACAGGAAGCCAGTACAGAGTACACATGACTAGCTAAATGGAGAGTAAGCCAAAATAAAAACAGAAGCCCACAATCATCTTTGATATGTCTTGCTGCAGTTTTTATTAAATCTTGAATATATGAGTAGTGTGAAATACTTATTCCTCAGAGCCATAAATCTTTTTAGCACATGAAATACCCATGAGAGATAAAGGGATACCATTTAACAATGCAATACTGATTTTTTTTTCAATACAACTGAAACCTCAAAAAAGCATGCTTCGTGAGTTATGACTTGCTAATCATTATAATCGAATAACTAGGCAATAAAACAAAGGGATCAATGTTGGCTGTTTATATTGTTGCTGTTATGTTTTTTGTGTTTTGTGTTTTGTGTGTCTATATTTTGTTGTTATTTTAATATTTTATGACCTTACCACCAAGAGTCTTTTACACAAAAACCAACCAACCAATAAGGTGCTTGCCTCACGAACGCCCTAAAAAATTAATCCAGGAGAATGTGCAAACTTGATTACAGGATGAATTTAAAAGATGCAACAATATAGTAAAAATAGTAGTGTTTATTAACAACTCACCTTTGCTGCACCTATTTGTTCTTTACGAAATTTCTCAAGTGGTGCTATTAAAACATCATCAGCATTCTGGATCTGAAATTCCAAACCAAAATAATCATTATTTCAATTTTAGGATTTTGAAGTAGTTCAGTCATTCTTGTATTTAAAACACTAATTCCAGAAATGGTCAAATGCTCAAGTTAATCCCACTGAATCTGTTAAATGAAATATTTGCAAAGCACATGCTAAGTATCAAGATCACAATCTAACAAAAGTTTTACATATATCTCAATCTTAAACTTAGCTTACTAGGGGATGCAGGAGTTCAGAATTAATTACAATCCAACTAAGGTGAAGTATGCTTATCTACAAACTCTTCAGGCCAGTTGTTAGTAGTATTAATCATTATATTCAGCAGTGAAACCGTTGCTTGCTACATAGTATCATGGTTGTTTAACAACTATCACAACCTGCACAATTGCTTCAACTGAATCTACATACATACCCACTATAGTATTCCCTTCCAGAGCGAGCAAAGTTATGCAAAGCTCAAAGAGTGAGAAGCAGACAACAGAAATTAAATGTGTAAAATAAAAAAGAAGGGAAATGTAGTTATATCTGGCTTTGAAATTCCCAACTTTTCTATCCTTGGAAACCATCCTCACTTCTATTATGTCCATACCCAACTTTATTCAATCTTTTATTCTTTAAAGTTCTCACAACTTTCTTGGTGAGAACCTCATCGACACTGTCCAAACACAGCTGCCTTGATCTTCCCCTTATAGGCCAATCACGCTTGCTATCATGAACGTGTAAATGCAGTAGACATTCCTCTTAGTTGGAAATAGGCAACAGTATCACAGAACGCCTAGAAAAGTATAGTTAAATTTTAAGAAAATCTTATGGACTTAAGGTAATATTTTTGCTGCTGCTAAAACATATTCAATACTGCATCACATTTATCACCAGATAGGCCAGATAACCCTTTTTAAATCCAATTTTAGTCTCAATTCAGCCAAAAAGCCTAGAACAGAGTTCAAATCTATTGTTTAAGCCTAGCCATACAATACAAACGTACTGCATCTCTTCAGATTCAGAAAAAGATCACAATTTAATGATGTAAATCTGGCATATCTCAGACTACACTAATTGCTTTTTTCACTAAATGGAAAAAAAAAAAAAAACCCAGATCAACCAGATTGGACCAATTCAGAGCCAGAAAAGGAAACTGTTCTAGTCATCTATAATTCCTACTCATACAGTCCAAAAGCCATTCATGATTTACAGCCCGCTCTGGACAATGACTCACAACTCTCAGAGGATATGATTAGTAGGCCTGTCCTGGCTAACAAGCAGCTGTCCAACTGAAACCAAGCAGGAGTCGGTCTCCAACAGATGCCAATGTTCTCCCCATGCTTCCTCTAACACCACCATTTATTTTTCTTATGAAATTTCCATCCCACTTTTTCCTTATAACAACAATCCCAAAAGTGGATTACAGTTGCTCCCTTCCACGTGACACATGAAGTTGCCTGAATGCAATGTTTGTTATTAAATTCAAATAATTTTTAAAACCTTGAAGTTATCTCAACATTTTCAAGTTAGTCTTGTAAAGGCAATGGGTATGGACATATTTCCACACTGAGGGCATAAACAGGGATGTTGGAGGGAGCAAATGAAGTTTACAGGCTTACTTCCATTAGTTCAGTGACTGCTCAAAGTTACAGCGATGCTGGAAAAAATGGGCATATGGCTGGTCCTCAAAGTTCCAGCCATTGCAGCACCCCTGCAGTCACATGATCACAATATGGGTGCTCTGGTCCCAGCTTGCAATTACAACATTGCAGTGTCCCATGGTCACATGATTGCCATTCGCAACCTTCCCTAACAGTTTCCCATAAGCAAAGTCAATGGGAAAGTGGCAGTGAAGGCTGCAAGTCACTCTGATAAGTCACTCCTTTTTTTCCTGCCCATGTGTGGCGTTCACCAGCCTTACCCTGGCCTCCCCACCCCCTCAGCACCCCCACGCTCCTTACCTGGGATTCCCACCTCTTCCCACTTAACAACCCATGGATCTTGGGGTTATGACAGCAACTGGCAGTGCCCAGGATTGCCACCGCTAAGCAATGCAGTCACGTGACATTGCACTTTATGACCGCATTGCTTAGTGACAGCAATCCTGGTCCCAATTGCCACTGTAACCTGAGGACTACCTATACATACACTATGAAGTCATTACGCAAATGACATGAATTACATACTGAATAACATTTGCATCATGATGACACTGACATGAATTACATGAATTACATTTGCATGATATCATTATGCACGTGATGTCACTGAGGCTGCTATTGGAGATCTATATATAGATCTATACCTATAAGGACACCATACCTATAAGGATTCATTCATTCATTCATCCAATTTGTACTCTGCCACAACTCCACATGACCACATTAACTTCCAAAGCAGTGGATTCCTTGAATAGAGAACATGCATCATGGATTTCTTAAAATACATTCAGTGGGATGATTAAGTAAGTTATTTATGACTGCTTCTACTATATTTATTACTAGTAATCCTTTTGAATGGAAACTTAGTCATCCCATCTGTCCTTCTATATACAAATATACTTCTCTATTTGTACACAAATATATTTCTATATTTGTACAGCTGAGTTTTTTTTTAAATAAAGAATGCTTATGAATATTTGAAGAGAAAAACATTGTAAAACTAAACTCCCTGAGCTGCAGTTATTTTAGAGTAATTAAGCTTTACTGTTTGAACACTGATGTATTTCAGTGCTAACTGTCGGATGCTAGGGCAAGAAAATTGTCTGAAGCAAAGTTTTATATAATCATGTACACATCATAAATATCACTCATATTTGGAGGACAAGCACTTATCAAGCCAAATGAGCATAGGCCATAAAGACTGAGGATATTTTGATACTGGGCACTTAAGATGTCCTAATGACCTAGGGGGGAAAAAACTAAGATTAAAGTACTGCTCTTAAAATCAAATGCAATATATGAAGTTTACATGCAGAAATCAGTTTGGATAATGGGACACAATTCATTTAGTCTTCTTTGCAATAGGTGTTAAGGATTTGCTTAGGGATTATCTGCCATACTTCATACAAATACGTCTCTGCTACCTCATCAAAAAGTGTATATTCAGGGCACTTAGATGCAAACTTGTAGTTTCCCTAAAGCTGAATTTTTTGAATGGTTACATTTGCATCTCAGCACATTGTAGAGGGCTGCCTAGCTTGCAATTTGGCCTAGTGGTGAAGGCACCAGGCTAGAAAGCAGGAGGCTGTGAGTTCTAGTCCCACCTTAGGCATGAAAACTGGCTGGGTAACTTTGGGCTAGTCCCTCTCTCTCAGCCCAACTCACCTCACAGTGTTCCTGTTGTGGGGAAAATAGGAGGAGGAAGGAGTATTAGGTGTGTTCACTGCCTTGAGTTATTTATAAAATATAATAAATATCTAAAAAATTGTTTTTAAATCTAAAAAAGAATTCACGGAAACTTTTAAAGAGATGCTAAAAAGAACAAATAGTTAAGCATCCTTACTTGATATGAAAACTACTTCATTTTTTTAAAAAAATATTCTTCCCAAAGTTACTTGTCTCTGGAACTGTTTAGAACAGTGTTTCTCCACCTTAGCAACTCTAAGATGTATGGACTTCAACTCCCAGAATTCCCCAGCCAGCCGTGTCAAGGTTGAGAAACATTTGTTTAGAAGATTGCTAGAAGTGGTTGTGATGATGCACTGTGATATTTCTATGCTGGGCAGAGAAAAGGGGAGGTCCTTCCACTAGCCTCTGTCTTCACATGCATAGCTCTTCCATCACTAGCTCACTCACCTTCGTACAATTCCTGGTCCTCCAAGGTTACTACACTTACCTTTAAAGGCAATGAAATTAGACTATATGTACAACAAGCAGAGATTGTTTGGGGCTCTTGCTATTCTCTGAGTTTGGTTCTTTTCCTGCAGCTGTTTCATTACCAGGCTAGGTAACATTATCAGTGCACTGGTAGCTTAGTAATGAAACCGCTGCAAAAAAACAATCAAGCCTCGGAGAACACCAAGAACCCAACAGTTCAACCCTAAGCTGCCTCTATTCCCTACTATTGGTTCTCTTTTACCTAGTGCCCTCCATTCCAGAATAATTGTAGAGTAACTCAATGATTTATTAAAAATATTTACTTCAGAAATAAATCTGACCACACCTGTTTTTTATTTTTATATATATATATATATATATATATATATATATATATATATATAGAGAGAGAGAGAGAGAGAGAGAGAGTTATAGCTGAGCTCTTCTACCTCTTTGTACCAATAATATAGTCAATTTGTGTGTGTGTGTGTGTGTGTACTCCACCTAGTGATATTCACATATATAGGTAATATTTGGTCATTTAAAGACTGTGTTAACAATGAATTGCAGCAATAACAGAATCTTTAATATACAGCATTTGTCTACAAGGCAGAATGTGAAGTTTCTTACAGAATAAAGACTAAAAGGGATTGGGGAGGTTATTAAAAATAAACTAAAATATGGTGATGAATTCTAGTATACCTTATCAGTATATCCAGAGGTATCCATATCCTTTAAATTTAAGTAAGTAAAAAAAAGTAGGTTCCTTTTATTAAGTCATCTTAAGAAGGAAAACACACACACAAACACACAGAGAGAAAGAGAGACACACACAACTTTCACGGTCACCCAAAACTGTGCTCTCAGGAATTATAAAGAAATGCCTATAATCAGTTCCTTATGTTGCCATTCAATGCTTTTTTGTAGGTTCAAGCATTGCCACGAGCTATACAAACCAAATCTCTTCACCATGTATATACCAAACATTTAAACAAAAGAAAAATGTAATCGCAACTGTCTTCCTTGTGAGGTCTCCAGCCAGTGAAAAATCAAATTTAATGGCATTTTTAAAACAATTTTTAAAAATGCAAACAGTCTTGAGTAAACAAAAGCAGGGTATGGATGTTCTCTTTTATCATTGATACAGATGATCACACAAGCAGAACTGTGCCATGAAATTGTGCAGGCAAGTGCTTTAACGGAGAAGCCCTTCAGGTGCAGCTTGTATGCAGGAGTTGCCTTATGGCTGGAACCTTCTTGAGAAGCTGACCCAATTTGCTTCTCACCTGGCAGTGGAACATCACGCGGTTTGTCTCTCTGCGCCTCCCCCACCTGACCTTGGAGTTTCCTAATAGATTTCCCTGGTAAACTTATGGGCAAATCTGTTGTGAAGCTGATCTTAACCTTTCTAGTCAGTTTTGGAATTCCTATAAAAATGTCCAGGTTTTATTCTCTTTATTTAGATCGGCAGCAGACATGGGACTTGAGCTTAACCTCACTTCTCAACCTCTAGCTTAAAGGAGCAGTAACTTTCTCCCTCCCCACACCCTCACAGAGGCTGTATGCTACAATCTATGAGCTGTTAGGAAAAGTGCTTCGCTGTAAAACGACACTGTCATGACATCCTTACAGCTTTCAGTGGGAATTTATGCACAGGAAGAATGATGTCTTGATAGCCAGGCAGCTCTTCCCGCCTATCAAGAGTTCAGTGTTTCAATGTTTTGCAAAACAAACGTACACAGTGTACGCTGGAAACTCCAGGAGGGATGTGGTGGGAAGGGTTACAGCAATGTATTTTTCCCAGGGTTGGGTAGGGATGAGGGAACTTTTATTATTTCAGGAGCTATTGTAGCTCAGAGGGAGAGTCATCAGCTAAGTTATGATTTTTGCATTGTGTCACTGATAAATAGGAGGATTAACTAATTGGCTCATGATAGTCCCTTTTCTTTATAACATTTTGAAGCCAACAGGACTGAAGACATTCACATACCTCTTCAAAAATGCTTTCAAGGGACTGGGTGGTGGTGGTTTCCATGTGAAAATGCCAATATTATGTATCTTTCTTCAACCCAGTGCCTTCCAAATATATTGGTACAATTCCCATCATCCCTACCCAAGTTATAATGGCTTTGGAGGGCACAATAATAATAGCCCAATGCAGATGGAAGGCAACAGGTTGGAAAATGGCTGAAGTTTCAAGGTTTAGTAATATTATTTAAAAAAAACGAGTATGTAATTGACTTTGATGCATTTCAAGAATAATTAGTTTATTCTTTGTTTGAGAAATATAGTTTTAAGAGTAAGATGGTCCTAGCTATAGGGCCATCAGATCTGAATGCCTTACAATTGTTAAGATGCTGCCTTTGATCATTTTCGGTTTTTTTTTTTTTTCCTTTCCATGGCCTTCCTCTCCCTCTTAATATGGGAAGAGAAAGAAAAAGGAACAGGGAGCTGAATTAAAGAGAGTTCTACACTATTCTGCTCCATTTGCAGTCAGGAAGAACAAGTCAGGTGCACAGATAAATTAATCTTACTTGGAAGCAAATACCCTAAGAGTTGTGGGATCCTTATCTTTTAAAAGTGTTCAAATAAAGGATAGCCATCTACCAGGGGTGCTCTCATATGGATTCTTGTTGGAATCAGGGGTTTGGACTTACAGGCCCCTTCTTATGCTACAGTTCTGTTGCCTATGCTCCACAAGCAAAGAGCAACAAGCCCCTGCTCCCAATTATCTTAGTGCTGAAATCTTGTGTAACATGAATTTAAAAATATGTCAGTAGAAAAGTGATTGCATATTTACGGTCCCTATACAGAGCACCACTGACCCATGAAATAACTGTTTGGTGGGTTATGAAACAAGAGCAGAAAGCATGCAAGTGTATCTGTTGTACTGAAAGGATATAATTGGAAGCGGTAGTTTCAACAGGGTTTCATGAATGAACATGTCCAGGCATCCAGCCAGATCAGCACAGTTGTTTGTAATGGTACCATGCCCAGGAACTTGAGACTACTGTACAATTCTGGATTCAGTAAAACGAGTACATAGATTTAGCCCATACAAGTCATAAAAATAATCCTAGATACAGCACTCAAGAATGTAAAGTTTCCGTATGAATTGAAAGTGAAAGGTAGTTTTTTGCTTGGAGCTTCTTTCTCTTCCCAAAGCAGATGAGAGACTGTACAAAGGCTCCTTAGTCATAATGAAGAAGCCTATAAAGTCCAGAGTTGAGTAATAGGAATTTACTGTGACTAACAAAAACAACCTTAAGGAGCATTGAAGCTTTAGACTCCTTCTAAAATCTTCATCAAGCAAGTTTTTAGGGAAAAAAAATGAAATAGAAAAGGAATAACAAAGTCTAATAATTAAACCAGATGTTTCAGCCTTGAAGTTAACAATTAAGGTCAGTCCCAAGGTGGGAAATACCCATGGAGTGGGTATTATCAGAGTCAAGTTACAGCCTTAGGCAAATCTTCATCTCATCTTCCATTAGGATCCATGATTCAGGGTTGTTGTAAGGTTTGTATTTAAATAAATTGCATGAAGAACTTTTGTACGTTTCAAAGTACAGCTTAGAATCCCAAAGATCATCAATCGCTTCTCAGTTCAGCAGGGATTTGTGGTCAAAAGAACATGAAAATGAGAAATGAATTATCTTTTTGAACAAGAAAGTGCAAGTGGTTCTGCTGTTTGGAATCCTACAGTACAATCAGGTTGCACTTTGGCTGAACTCAGCTCAGCAGTATTATCTCTCCCACTCCCACAAACTATGTGCTTCAAGACAAAGAGGACAAAGCTCTTTGGTGTGCCATGAAAAAAAGAGACAGTGTTTAACATCCAAGGGATGCTCTGTTCAGCTGCTTTGGTGAGAGATGTGGGGTTTCCCTCTAGACTGGGTTGCGCTGCTTATCAAGAAAAGGTTTTCTGATCTTAAAATATAATTTCTGGTAATAAGGCTACAAGGGTTTCTGTGTTAAGAATAAATAACTTAAAGCATACTTTGGACTAAAATCAAAGATTTCTACCAGGTGGGTTCTGTTGTGCTTTCTTTTGTAATGAGCATGAATAATCATAGGATCCTAGTAGGCAGAAACAAATAGGTCACATTAGGATTTTAACCTACCCAGCTACTTAAGCTATAGATCAAAAGTATCCTAAACAACAAGGTTAAAACAAAGATAACATCAACACTTTAAAAACAATGATGCAACATTACTGCATCTCTTTTTTCAAATCTGGACTCATTCATTTCTAGTCTTTTAAGGGAGCTGCAAGTATCCAGAGAGAGGCTCAAGAAAGAAACGACCCTGTAGAGATGCTTAATAACAAGATCCAAGTGAGCAAAACTTTTGCAATATATTTCAAGCTGTGTAACCAGGGCCTGCTTGCCCCAATCACAGAGTAGAAAGAACCATTGAATTCATCACATCCAATCTCCTGATCACTAAAAGAATCCAAATTCAAGCACCCCTGATAGATAACTAACTAGCCTCCACCTGAACACATCCAATGAGGGATCCACTGCCTCTCTTGAGAAATGTTCTATTGTGAAACTGCTCTTATTGTTAGAAATAGTTTCTTAATATTCAAATAAAATCTGTGTTCTTGTAACTTTAATTCATTATACCTAGTCCTGCCTTCTCTGATGACAATAAACAGGTCCTGGCTTTCTTCTATGTGACATTTTTCAAGCGTCTGAAGAGTGCATTATATCTCCCAAGTCATCTTTTCTGAAGGCTAAACATTCCCAGTATGTTCAATCTGTCTTCATAGGATTTATGTTCTAATTTCCTGATCATCCTTTCTGGCCATCTTTGAACCTGTCTCAGTGTGCCAGAATTCTTCTTAGTGTGTGTTGTTTAGGAATGAACTGAAAATTCAGGGTAGGATTTCACCAGTCACAAATACATCTTCTGCCAAAGCCACCTTTTCAAGGGCCAATGAGCCACTAGAAGACAGAAACATTTCACTTTATCACCCATGTATTAGAGCTGATAGACTCTGCCATCTCTACTGCTTCCTCTCTTTGCCCCAAAGTAAGCTGAAGAGAGAGATGGGTAGCAATAGCCCAGAAGTTTGTTTCTATGGGCAGCAAGGAACAGAATTATCTTGAAATATTTCAACTATCACCATCCATATATGAACATAGTCTTTTTCTATGACTCAGGTAGAAGGAAGAAAAGTTTTCTGGAAGCATGAACAGCAGTTGTTCAAATCTCCAGAACTTGAACTAGAGGACGTGCAAGGAAGTAGGATATACTCAACTTGATAAATCCATAGTTTAACAATACAATAGCTTCATATGACCAACTTTTCCACATTCATTAGGGTTGTACAGTGTCCTAGTATATATCAGGGCTTGGACTTATTATTTATTATATTTTTGCCCTGTTGTGATTGCCTAGCTGCCTTCTGTGGCTACTATCTCATTCAAAAAAGGGAAACAGCTGTTTAAGGTATGCAGACAAGTGCTACGTTCACACTCCTGCGTCTCCCAAATCACCTTTTGAAGACAGATTCTGAAGCACTTACAAGCCGAATATTTAGATTTGGTACATTCTGCTTCAATTTCTTTTTATAACGTGATATAGGAGGAACAAAAGGCAAAGTATTTTCCTACTTTGATCAAACAGTTCTCTTGGGATTAGCTTAATCTGCATAGTTGGGTAACTATTGCCAATTTTCTTCCAGATATATGTACGGTGGCTGGACTGGAATGAGATACTACCACCAATGTATAGCATTTTATTTGTAGCCAATCCTCGAAACTTCTCACAATCTTCCCAAATCTTCAGATATATTTTTACAATAACTTCTAGAATACCCAGCAAACTTAGCAAATAGCTATACCAACTGCAAATTTGAGGAGCTGAGGTCTCAAAACATATGGAGGACAAACAATTGATTTGTTCAGTATTGGTTCCCTTAGTATTCCACATGAATCACAGCTAACAATTTAGCGTGGAATGGAATATTTCATGTCACTGTTAAAATGATGATTTAAAGGTAAGAAGTCCTTAGAAAGGAACTGTTTTAAAGTAATTTATTCTGGGAAAAAGAACAGCCAAGCACTTAAGAGTATGACGCAAACATACCTGGCCGACTCTCCACCGTGACTCCAAAATAAATTAGTAAATTCTTGCGCAAGGAGATGGAAAAGAGAGGAAAATAACCCAAAAACTCCCAAATGGAACTTTAGATAAAACTCAGTCTTGTTCCTACTGGGTCCATGACAGCTCTGATCTGGATTTCAACCTCTTGTTCTCATTAAAAATAAATGCAGTTTTTATTAGTTATTGTTAAAAAGCAAGCCATCATAACTCTGAAATTATCTCCAAAAAGTGTCTGCCTTGTCTTCTGCTTCTGTCCAATATGCCTTTTCCATTTAAGACGTATTTGTCTAGCTTCTTCTAATGACCTTGGGCTGTTAGATGCAAGCCCTTTGGAAAAATATCACACAGTCCTAAAGTCAAAGGCATGCAAGGGATCATCATAATGGCAGACAGTAAAATTGCCTATGATCCAAGACCCTATCAGCAAGTCCACTATATCTGCAGTAAATAAATGCATTCAAGATGCTACTTTTCTCTCAACACTTAGGGAGTTGTGCTTTGTGTCACTGTGGTGATTGCTTGTAGGTGCTTGTTTATACAGCTAAAGGCTTCCATGAAATCTGGAATGGTGTTCCATGAAGTTTCTGGAAGGCCATACTGACTGGGAATTATTGGAGTTGCAATCCAAGACAGCTGGAGGATGCCAAGTGGCAAAGGCTAGTCTATAGTATTGCCATTTTTGTAGCTAAAAAGAAATGTTCTAGTATGTGGCCATTATTTTGCCAGGTTAGACAAATTCTTAACTGGTCAAATGCTGATCCAGAAAGCCTTCATCCTTTGAACCAGTTGCTTGTATTTGTAAAATGAATGAGCTTTCCTAATCAAAGGCATATTTTCTTAACCTCACCACCTCACTATATTTTATTATCACCCTATACCCACCCCCCCAATTCATTTCTTTGCATAGCTGATTTTTTACTCTAATGAGCAGAAGGTTTCAATGAACCATGATGCCATGGACTGAAATGGTAGTCTTCTGTACACTACCCAGATGTTTTAGTATTTCTTTAACAAGATAATATAACTGCTGTTATTGATAGTTTAATAATATTATTTATGCATAATTATTCATATAGAAGTACAAATCATCTGTATTCTGACTTTTTGTCTAGAGCCAGAAATACATAATGATTTTCTTATTGCATGTAATTGTTATATTAAATAAAAGCTCCTATTCAGGATGTATCCTTTTAAAACTATTTTTATTTACTGTAATTTCCTGTTAAATGACTATATTTTTGGTCCTTTTCAACAGCTATTATTATCTCCAACTAACCTGCAATCTAGCACCCCAAAAAACAGACAAATAATTTTGCGACAGTGATTAGGGAGAGAGTGGTTTGAAATCCACCCTTTTACTTCCCCAACCTATCTCACAAAACAGTAGTTTGTAATTATTTAGGACCAGCATAGACATTTTCAGATATGCTGGAGGTACTCCTCTCAGAACTTCTAGTCATCCTGGGTCAACTAATAACCACAATGCTGGGAATTCTGGGAATGGTAGACTCAACATACCTAAATTCTCCGATTTTGAGGTGAGGGAGATTAGGCAGTAGAGGGAATCTATGACCTGAGGTAGACATCCTTGGGTACTTCAAATATCATTGGACTCTATGAGTTACAGCCTCATGACCAATGGTCAAGAATGATGGGTACCTCTACCGAACAAGAGGACCAATGTCTCTGCAGAGATTCCTCACTTCTTCACATCCTCTGTCCTTTCCCCATCCTACTGATTCTCTTTTTTCTTCAAAAACATGAAAGGCTAATGAGCAAAAGGAAGGACTTTAAGATACAGAAAATCATTTTTCTTAGATAATTTTTAAAGCCTATTAAAACTTCTACTGGAAAAAAATATCAATAAGGGAAAACAGGATTTTCAAATAGGATAGCATCGGGATGGGGGGAAGTAATAGGAATAATTTAAAGCATCCTGGAACACCTTGCTATTAATCTCCTCAAAGAAAGCAAAAGGAAACTCTACAGATGGTGGAGAAAAATGAAGTTGGGCTCTTACAGCAATATTAATCTTTTGCAAGTTAGAAAGGGGTTTCATGTGGCGTTCAGTTTCCCTTCTATCACAAGACACATGGTTTTCTCTTACTCCACACTGCAATACTCTAGACAAAAACTCTTGGCAAGCAGGCTTGTGCTTAAAGCCATTTTTCATTAGCTAGTAAAAAAGGGAGTATCAAGAGACTGTGAGCTGTTAGTTATTTCTGACTGTGAATGACTATGACAGAACATTGCTTAGGTATCTCCATACATCAGAGTGCTCTCTTGGACACATACAAAAGCTATTCCATCTAAATCTTAAACTACAAGATTCAGTTATTGTTCCTGAAGAACATCTTTTTTTTTAAGTCTCAAGAAAGGGTTCATGATGTGCTTATTAAAAAAAAGGCATGCAAGAGGCAAAGCTTCATACTGGGTTTTAGGATGTTTCAACACACACACAAACTTTAAGGAGAATAATCATGTCTATCTGTGTATGTCCATGCTAGATATTGTTTGACCTTTCCTCCAGGAGCTCAAAACGGTCTAAATAATACCTCCTCCTCCAAACATCCTATAGAAGACCTTGTTGAACTGAGGAACTCATACTAATGTTATTTTGGACCCAAGGATCCCTGATGAAGACAACCACTTCCCCACCAGCAAAGAGAAGATAAGGTCCTAGATCATTCTATAGCCAAGCTGGAGTAGAAAGGTATTTCATAAAATTCTGACATTTGGAATTTAGCCTCACAACATCCTGAAAATAAATTAAAAAATACGTACAGAAGCTTCTTAGTCTTTCCAATCATCAAAACAGGTCATTCTTAGCTTTTTCAAGAAATGTTTCCTACCCCAAATGTCAACAACTGTTTTCTTAAATGGAAACTCAAGGCCTCTAGGCACATGGCTTCTTTTTCTAAGCACTATCCTTATCTTTCTCTGGAGGAAACCCATCTAACTTGCTAAATTGAACTAGCTTTATGAAGTTAAATATTGACACTGAAACCCAGTCATAAAACTCTGTTTCAAAGTACAGAGGCAGATAGAAAAATGGGAAATGTTAGTCTTCAGGCAGTAGGTTAAATGGAGACCTTCTACACAATGTCTTTCAATATGAAAACATTTCTTTTTAAATCAAGTCAGTCCTATGTTTCCAGATGTCTCCTCTTGCTACTAAAGTGTAATAAAATCACCGCATCCATCTTAATGCGTGCTTCCTTAGTACAGTATTTTAATGATAACATTTATAAACCATCCTCCCTGGAGAAAACAATTTGGCACAGATCAATCCTTGTCCTGTTAAGATTTAACAAATCTGTAGCATTCTGGCAATGTTTCTAGGGCACCAGTATAATTTTTTTTAAAAGACTAACTGTGGCAGCTATTGATTAGACAGTGGTAGAGTACATGAATTTCTATATAGAGAGTAAAAAAGGCTAAGTGTATTCATCATCTCCATCCAGCATTTAAACTTGACCAAGGAAAAAAGTCCATCTTCTGCACTCTGTTGGATAACAGAGGGGAGAAGGAGTGGAACACTTAACCTCAATTCTGTTAATCTTCCTCAATTTGGCATATGTCAGATATATTGGGCTTGAAACACCCAGAACTGTGATCCAGCAGGCTGGAGAAGGGCATTCTCCAGTTAACTGGAAAACATTAGTTGAGGAGATTCATCTGAAGCAGGGGTGAAAAATATTTTTGGAGCCACGATGTAATGGGTAGAAGGAATGATCTTGAGGAACAGGAAGAAGAGCTGTTACCAAGCCAATGGTCAGATAAAAGAAACCTGAGTCAGGGACAGAACTGTAACCTGAAAAAACATCTCAGACAAGACCCTCCCTAGTTCTCACGAAGATAAAAGGAGGGAGGGGGGAAGCACATTCAAATTTGGAAGATTCTGTTACTATAACCTTATAATAAAAGTAGTATTGGCCTCCATGACTTTGGTTTCCTAGTCTAGTCTAGAAGGGCTGACATACATGTTAGTAGAATGCCCCAACCAAAAAGGTAATGGGTGCAGCTAGAACGATTACTTCATTTCATTTCTATTTATTTAGAATTAAATATATCTAACAACATAAGCTCTGGTCATGTATTTAATCATTTATCCCTTCTGATCACATTAAAAAATTACAATTTGCTAACAACTTGGGCAGGGGTTTGGGGTGGCATCCAAGGGGTTAAACTTTACTTTCAGGTCTCAGGTTGTATCACTCTAATCTCGGGCCTCTTGGATCAATGTTCTTGTTTAAGAAAGAACAGAACTAGAAGCACAGTTGCAACTAAGTGTAACAGCTACAGTATAATAAAAGCAAGAATTCTGAATAAAAATAAAATTGGTTTCTTCAATGTGAAAAGAACCCAAAGCAGAATATGTAGACTGCAAAGTACAAAATGATGTATTTAATTGGTACTTGTCAAGTAATTGTTAAAAATATGGTTACTTGTTGCTGGGATTTTACAAAACTGAAATAGGGATTTTCTGGGACAGAGAAACAGAAATGGAATTTTACAAGTACATTCTCAGGCAGACTTACCAGGCGTCTCCTTTCCTCTTCTACAGCAATCAGTAATCGGGCAAATTCCTTTAGTGACTGGGCTATAAAAAGACACAGAAAACAATTATTTTTATATTATACTGCCATGCTATTATTCACACACACATAGACCCCTTATAAACTCCACCAAGAAGAATCACAACTATCCCTGGCTGTAACTTCAAGACAATGCTTTTTAGACTTTTTCTCTATTTTTATTACTTTAAGATACAGAAAGAACAAGGAAAAAAGGTTAAAAAATGAACAAAAGAGTTAAAACACACATGCACACACACACATAAGCATCACAGTTTTAAACAAAGCAATAAATTTTTACCAAGTCTATGTAACTCTCCAAAAGAGAAACAATCCAAAAAGGTCTCGAGGGTGGGAGGGGGGGAGAACTTTTTGCTTAAAAAATTCTGATGTTCATAATCATTAACCTATGACCTATAACATCATTTAAAAAAGTATTGTAATGAATATGACCATAATATTAAAACATGAATATGAACAGGTTAAGACTTAAAAACAATTGGGGTGGGAAGTAAAAATAGATTTTTGCACACCTGTACACATATCTTGCTGACACAACCCCTTCTTACATGTAGATATGGACACCTATGAATGTGTGTATATACATACACACACACACAAAGTATGTAGTTTGATGAAGCTCCTCTACACCATTCCTCTGTTTCTGTGCCATCTAAATCATCATCTATTTCCCTTTCCTCAAATCTACCATGCAGCTGATTGGAGAACAAGC
Source organism: Python bivittatus (assembly GCF_059951505.1). Lineage (NCBI taxonomy): Eukaryota > Metazoa > Chordata > Lepidosauria > Squamata > Pythonidae > Python > Python bivittatus. Next base: position 14,782,992 of record NW_028277056.1, on the reverse strand, counting down.
TTTATTTGGCTGTATACAGAGCTCAGCCCAAGCCTCTTGAAGGACACAAAAACCCAAGTTGTTAAGATGGTCCAAATCCTGAATCAAGTGCTCACACGTTAAAATTTGGGAACCGTTACTTCCACCAATAGTTTAGCAGTATGGATAGAGAGTACAGAGAATAGAGCAGGCCAGTAGAGAAACGTCCTATCAAATAAATAGGAATATAGCATAATGGTAAAGAGAACCCTAACTTCATATTATCTTCCATTCTTCAAGTTCCTCTTTATAGAGATTGCATTTCTTGAGTGGACAGCTCTTAGCCAAAGTACAAATTTTATGCATAAAATAAGAATGTTTTAATAAAGATGCCCATTGTGGACAAATTATAGATATCTCAAGGATTCCTATTTTCACTGTCAACCCATATGGATACAAAATTGGGGCTGTGCAATTATTCCAGATGTGTCATTCATGCAGGAACAATTTATAGACACTTCAAAATGACAGCCACAGCCCGATCACATTAATTTGTGGTGAAGATGATAAAGAACACACTGTTTGAATTTGCATTTGTATTCAGGCAACTGCTTTGATAAAACAGTTGAGTTCTTGTAAACATCAATTAAAAAAAAAAACACCACTTTGAAATGACTCCACAACAGTTCCTCATTTTAAGCATAATATGATCTGCAGTTTGTCACAGAATTTGTACTTATTTCCCAAACTCCTTTTTTTCTGAGTATCCAAGTTGCTTTACTTTTTTTGATGGCTCAGAGTTCCCATGTGTATGCTGTCAAGTACGAAAACAAACATGTGGCTCTCTTCATGATCACTTTAAGCAAAATCTTTAAAAGCCCATCCTATTCATTAGTACATTCATAAAAGAAACATATGATAAAGTGAAGATCCTCAACTTAGTGTCTAATAGTCTCTCATGGCTCCTGATTATGCATTCAGCATATATCCAGCACCATGTGAGAGAGAGAGGGACAGCTGAGAAAGGACTGGAAGGGAGAATAGACATAAACAATCAAGATATAGAGGTTGAATCTATTGGTAGCAACCCAACCCGGGTGATAAGAAACCTGGAAAAAACATTTCAAAGAGTCTCTGCCATAATAACTCACTATAAATGAATTACAGTTTCTAGGAGTCTGTATATAACCCCAGATTAGCATTAAAAGTATCTTAGAATTCTGTAATCTTGCATCCTTGAATTTGTATAATTGAGTGGGACTAGATGGTCCACATGATAGGTTCACTTTCTAGACCCTACTGTAAAATTTCACTTTGGATATGTAAGTCCTATCTCCTACCAGAAATTAACTACTACAGATTTTAGGCATCTCTAACTTCCATTCGGAATACACCAAGTCCATTGTTTCTAGTGATGCCTATAGTATACAATTTGTTCAGACTCATCAGATAAACATACACAGGTAATTGATTTAAAGCAGGCATCTCAAGATATGAACACATAGGCCATGAAGTTAAGAAACAGAACAAAAGGACTGGATTGGTGCTTAGGAATAATGCACAATAGTACAAAATAGATCCAGAATGCAACAAAGTACTATTATTTGGTACCAACAGTTCACAATAAAATGATTTAGGCATATAATGATTTACAACTCAATCTAGATGAGTGTTTCTCAACCTTGGCGACTTTAAGATGAGTGGACTTCAACTCCCATAATTCCCCAGCCAGCATGGCTGGCTGGGGAATTCTGGGAGTTGAAGTCCATCTTAAAGTTGCTAAGGTTGAGAAACACTGGCCTAGACAGTTCTGAACTTCATTGTCATACGTTTGAATAGCAAGCATTCAGCTGTTTATAGACAACCACCAAAAGTCAAAATAGCTGCTAATCAACATTGGATCAAACCAGAGTGATTCAGAAACAGGGATCAAACTCAACAGCAGCTTCTGATGCCAATTCTTCCAGCATTAAAAACAAAACAAAAACTAAAACACATAGGGAACATTTCAATTCCCCAGGTTACTCTATAACTGACCGAAAGTTTGCTTTGAAAACAGGAATTGTACAAACCTTTATCGTGAAACAGTTAAGGCAGAATTTGTTAGAAGTTTTAGTGTCATTTCTCATGCATTAAATAAAGTATAAACTTTCTTATCACAATACATGTTTTTATGAGCCCATCATCCAAGGAAGTCTGTATATCACATGCAAAAACTATTCAAATCATTGGTACTTCCTCTAAGTTATTCTCAGAGTTTTGGATCTTTTACTATCTGATCTGACAAAGTGAAGTGTGATCCACAAAAGCTTACATGATTATAAATATATAAAAGATGTCCAATGATTCTTTGTGGTTTTTATTTGAGAGTGGCAAACCTATTATTGCATTAATATTCAAATTAGAAAGCAGTCATAGGAACAGATTGATCTGATTATGTACCATCAAGTTGTGTTAACTCTTAGTGACCATCCAGACTGATTTTCTTCTGGAAGATCTGTCCCCAACCTGGTCCTTCAATATGTCATGACGTGCAGCATTTATTTATTTATAACTGCTTTTACATGGCTTCAGTTGAGTGAATCTAAGCAACCCGCAAAAGCTACATACCTGTAGTACTTCAAGCAATTTTTATACTAACACACACACACATATATATCACAGCAATTCAAAGTGAAACAAGCAGTCCCCATACACGTGCCAGCTACACATTTACTGCCTTGTCATTTTTAAATGCCCACTTAACCCAAGTTTAGTAAGTCTATATTAACAAGGACATTGATCTTATTTCTAAGGGCAACTGGTTTTGCAAGATGGAAGATCCAACAAAGAATGTTCACTTCCAAATACACTCCTGCTGCACCTCAACTTTTAGCATGTCAGAATGCCTTACGTGGGCAGATTCTACTGCAGTCTTGCAGATGCCCAGATCAGAAGCCCTACAGGAATTTATCAGTTATTACCAGCACCTGAAACTGTACCCAAAAACACCCAGGCAACCAATGCAACTCCAGCAATACCACTGGTAGACAATATTGTGGCATTCCTTAAATACCCAGGCTGCTGTATTTTGTATCACCTGAAGCTTCCCATGTGGAAGGAGTTAAAATAGTCCAGTTGAGTGGTTGTGAAGCTACCAGCAATTATGAATGACTGCTTCCAGTGCCTCCCATTTCAGGAATGGCTGTACCTAATGCGCCAGTTGAACCTTGCAAAAGTCTGCCTTCACCACTGCTTCCACCTACTAATTCAGCAAGGGCAGAGAGTCCAGAAGTGCCAGATTGCAAACCAGCTTCTTCTGGGAGATCTCCTCCTGTCATTGTCTTTAAAAAGTTGGAAAAATGGGTCTCTTCTAGCAGACTACATTGAGCAATAGCCTTCTATCCAGGCATATAAATCTGCCAATGAATTATGGTCCTTCATCCAAAGAGGAAATCAATTCTTCTCTGACTAAGCTGCACTACAAGATTGTTGCAAGGTTATTTAAATATGTGTGCAAGCACACACGTGCACACACTACCAAATAGATGAAATGGTATTGGTATTACTGTATTCTAAATACAGTTTGTATGGACTATTTTAATAATTATGATTAATTATAATTCAACATATAGCAGTTTCCTAGGCTGTAGAACAATAGGGCACTATTGTTTACTTTAAATTCCATTGCTTCCAATCTTTTCCTTGGGGCTCTATATGAAGAAGAGGGAGGCAACTAAGGTAGCAAAGGATTTAAAGGAAATTTTGTACAAAGTCAAAGTACCATACCTGGGCTGAAAAACTCTAGGTGAACACCAGATGGCAGCAGAGCTAGATTTGTTTTTCTGTGTCACTCTGCTGCCATCTGGAGATCCCCCACATTTTTTGCAAGAACAGGGATGGCAACCTTAAATTGTAATCTTTTCCGTAAGCATATTTGTTATTAAAGTTACAAAAAACCCTATAATAAATGTAGAATATATTTATGCAAAGAATAACATTTTAAAGTTTTACATTGCATATATTTACAATCACGTCAAACACATCCATAGTCTGTTTTCTATACAAATGCTGTTTTGCAAATTAAATGTAACACCATATTTACTACTATAATCAGAATGATTTCCAAAACCAAGGATAACACATAGAAAACAATTGCATTTTCTTCCTGTTATATGTTTGGCAGTTTCTTTCAAGAAAGTTAAAACAGGTTTGCAGCTGTTTTTTCTGGAGCTTTTCCAAATCCAGGGGGAAAAAACCCTAAAAGATACTGAATTGTCTGAAAAAGTAAAATGGTTATACTCATATTTATATTTTAAAAAATCCTTTGCTTTCTGTAGAATAAAATAACATAATTCTAGTTTGCTAGTATTTATGGATGTATAACATTTTTGACCAAAATAAGGACTCTATTAACTATCAATATGCTATTCTGTGCTCTACTCTAGCACTTGGATTATATATAAAATATAACTCGAGAATCACTCACTTAAGATGTTTGATGGAAATTCATACATACAGGACTTTGTTTACAGAAAAACAGATGTTCTTTCTATTTGAAGCACTTTTTAGATGTTCTTCCTAAAACAATTATTTAAATAAATCCAAAATGATGGATGATGTTTTAGGACTAACCCATTTCGTCAGGAACTTATCAGTATAATTATTCTTCCAGAACCTTTTCATATCAAGGGGGAAAAAAACCCATCACACATTAAAACCACTCTACTTAACTGAAAAGATTAGAACTTTGGGGTGTAATTTTCTGCCCATCTGGATCTTGTTTAAACTCCTAACTTCAATACATTTGAAACAACTTTCAGTATTAAAGATAAAATATCATAAACCACTACAGAAGAAGTAGAAGATATGCAAATACTTCGTCTTATTAATTCCTACCTCTATTTGTATTTTATCTGCTGATTAGGGATTTATTATAGAAACTCTAAAATACATTTTATTGTTTTATTCTGATAATTATCATTTGCTTTGGAGATTTGATTGGCTGGGTAGAGATATCATATCAGAGTTGCTTTGTGAGAGATGGGTGGCTATATAAATGCGACAAATAAATAAATATAAAGTGTCTGTCACAAACTGGTAAGCCTAAGGGCACATTTACAGGTAGTCCTTATTTAGTGACCACAAATGGGACCGACAATTCAGTCATTAAGCGAAGTGGTTGCTAAGTGAAATGGCAAGTATGCTTATAATGAACTATTATGACAGGACCATTAATTAGCTTTGTTAACAAAGCAAGGTCAAGATTGGCTATGCGGACAGAACAATTGTTTTATATATAAAAAATAAATTCATTTATTTTTTATCACTTTGGAGGATAGCATCTAGGTCTGCTCAGTTAAATATGATAGGCACAGGTATGCCTAATATTTATTTTATTTATTATTTCAATGTGTATGGACCACCCGCTCTCCATGTAACTCTGGTCAGCTTACAAACTTAAAAATGTGACAAAAATCATTAAAACATGTCATGCTAAAGGAAACTCCCACCTACAAATTAAAATGGGGTCATCTGCCATCATGGCTCACTGCCTGGGGGAAGAACCAGCTCTCCAATGCTTTGGGGGGGGGGCACTACTTAACTGCTAGGAACCAGAGCCTGCCAAGCCTGTCTGATCTTGTTGGATGGGGCAGAGATAATTCAAGACAGGCAGTCTTATTTTTAGGTATTGTTATATATGTTTAGTCGCTACAAGTCATCTTGATTAGGGCTATCATATCTGAACTGCAAAATCCAGATAACTAAAAGATGGCAGCAAAGAATTAGAGCTTCCTGTATCTCTCTGCTGTTGTATGTTGGATTTTTGTAGTGCAGCACAGATATGATAGTGCTTCCTTAATATTTACAAGGTATCAAAGAGGGATATTCAGTGCCATCTACATTCAATCATGAAATAAATGAAGAAATCCTTGGTTAAGGTACATGACATGGCCAAAAGCTCCATAACAAAGCATCATAAGTAGAACATGAATTCACCCAAGTAGCCTCCAGATTGTAACGCCAGAACCCCTATACCAGGGGCTGCTGTTCAGCAAAGAGAGGAGGGCTCAGAGATTCAGCTTCTTACCTCCCAAAGAAAGTATGCAATGGTTCTATTGGCCATATAATAAGACAAAAGTAAAACCACAACCATACTCAGTTTATGCCACAGTAAGACCTGTAGTCCTTCTTAAAAAGGTTTGATCTGTTCAATTCTCAGCCCTGTTGTTATCAGCCACTACTATAGGTAATCATGGGGAGATAGGAGCTGCTTGTAGTAGTTTGCCAGGACAAATTTTATGTAATGTATAACAATAAAATACAGGTAGTCCCCAGTTTAAGAGCAAGTTCCACTCCCAAGGTCTGTCCTTAAGTCGAATTTGTATGTAAGCCAGAATAGTATTATTGTATAATACCGTATAAGTAGTATTGTATAATTAACTCAAACCATTGTGTATTTAACTCAAATTTTGTTACAATAGGCTCTGTTCCTAACTATGAGTCATCTGTAACCTGGGTGTTCCTAACCCGGGGACTACCTATACAGGCAGTCCTCTACTTATGAACTTTCGACTTACAAACTTTCATTGATATAAACAAACTTGTCTGCAACTCCAACTTAGAAGATCCTGGAAGGTAGAAAAAGGCAGGAAAGAGTTTATGGTATGTCGCATATGTATGCTTGGCAGCACTGTTGGACTTTGGAAGGCATGTTTTTTATACTTAGTTGGATTTATAAACAAAATGACTTACGAATAGCCTCTTGGAATATAACCTGTTCGTAAGTAGAGGACTGTCTGCATAAGGAGTTCCTGTTCATCCAGGATATCATAATGTACCTTCCTGCTAATACAATAAAATTAATGCTGAGGTTTTTCTGGATCTTTGGTTCAAAACATCTTTGCCCAAATGTTTTACTTAAACAACATTGCATGTAGATAGAGCGAGGGTCATTTTGAGTCATCACTGACTTGATAAACCTTGAATACAATGACAAGTACAGTAATCTGTATTTTAATTCACATACAAGGTTTGGTCACTATTTTGTACTTCAGAAGACACTCTCAGAGAGTGGGATACATTTTTTAATTTACTTACCCATATATGACTATGTCACATTAACCAGCAATTTTTTTAAAAAATTCACTTTACATGTAATTGTTCTGAATTTTAATCTGATGTTCATACTGGGCACCTGTATTGCTTTATTTTGTGTGTGTGTGTGTGTGTGTTTTTAGATTATGAACTGCCCAGAGCCTTTTAATTAGAGGTGAAGTCATGTAGTAACCAAATAAATTTCAGGATATTTTTTGCCATAGCTCTTTATGAACAAAACCAGCCTTTAAATGGAACCCTTTCATATTTAGCAAATTTACCTTAATCCAGATTTTATTTTAAATCATATTCTTTTTTTCCTTCTCTGTGAAAGAACTTGTAATTCCATATATATATATATATATATATATATACATACATACACATATATACATATATACATATATACATATATACAGATATACATATATACATATATACATATATACATACATACATACATACATACATACACAGTGCATTTGGAAAGTATTCAGACCCCCTTCACTTTTTTCAATTTTGTTATGTTGCAGCCTGATACTACAATCGTTCAAATTCATTTTTTTCTCATTAATCTACACTCAGTACCCCATAATGACAAAGTGAAAACAGAATTTTAGAAGTGTCTGTAAATTTATTAAAAAGGAAAAACTGAAATATCACATTATTTAAGTATTAAGACCCTTTACTCAGTACTTTGTTGAAGCACCTTTGGCAGCAATTACAGCCTCGAGTCTTTTTCGGTATGACGCGACAAGCTTTGCATACCTGGATTGGGGGATTTTCTACTATTCTTCTTTGCAAATCCTCTCAAGCTCAATCAGATTGGATGGGAACTAACGGTGGACAGCCATTTCCAGGTCTCTCCAGAGATATTCAATAGGGTTCAAGTCAGGGCTCTGGCTGGGCCACTCTAGGACATTCACAAAGTTGTCCCTAAGCCATTCCTGTGTTGTCTTGGCTGTGTGCTTAGGATCGTTGTCATGTTGGAAGGTGAACCTTCAGCCCAGTCTGAGGTCCTGAGCACTGTGGAACAGGTTTTCATTGAAGATATCTATGTACTTTGCTCCATTCAGCTTTCCCTCAACCCTGACCAGTCTCCTAGTCTCTGCTGCTGAAAAACACCCCCACAGCATGATGCTGCCAGCACCATGCTTCACTGTTGGGATGGTATTGGGCAGGTGATGAGCGGTGCCTGGTTTCCTCCAGACATAACGTTTAGAATTGAGGCCAAACAGTTCAATCTTAGTTTCATCAGACCAGAGAATCTTGTTCCTCACAGTCTGAGAGTCCTTCTGGTGCTTTTTTGCAAACTCCAAGCGGGCTTTCATGTGTTTTGCACTGAGGAGGGGCTTTCGTCGAGCCACTCTGCCATAAAGCCCAGATCAGTGGAGGGCTGCAGTGATGGTTGTCCTTCTGGAACTTTGTCACATCTCCACACAGGCTCTCTGGAGCTCAGTCAGAGTGACCATCGGGTTCTTGGTCACCTCTCTTATTAAGGCTCTTCTCCCCTGATTGCTCAATTTGCCAGGCAACCAGCTCTTGGAAGAGTCCTGGTGGTGCCAAACTTCTTCCATTTGAGAATTATGGAAGCCACTGTGCTCTTGGGAACCTTCAGTGCAGCAGAAAATTTTTTGTAGCCTTCCCCAGATCTGTGCCTTACAATAATCCTGTCTCTGAGCTCTGCAGGCAGTTCCTTTGACCTCATGGCTTTTGCTCTGATACAGTATGCACTGTCAGCTGTGAGGCCTTCCATAGAGAGGTGTGTGCCTTTCCAGATCATGTCCAATCAATTTAATTTACCACAGGTGGACTCCAATCAAGGTGTAGAAACAGCTCAGCAACTATCAAGAGAAATGGGAGGCACCTGAGCTAAATTTCAAGTGATGTTGCAAAGGGTCTGAATACTTATGCCAATGTGATATTTCAGTTTTTCCTTTTTAATAAATTTACAGACATTTCTAAAATTCTGTTTTCACTTTGTCATTATGGGGTACTTAGTATAGATTGAGAAAAAAAAGAATCTGAATGATTGTAGTATCAGGCTGCAACATAACAAAATTGAAAAAAGTGAAGGGGATCTGAATACTTTCTGAATGCACGGCATTATATTTATTTATATATATAATGTATGTATGTATGTATATGTATTAAACACAACCTATCTTGCTGAAAGAGCCAAACTAACAACCAAGGGTTAACATTTTGAGTAATCCTGGACTCACACATCTCCTCTTTGGGGAAAGGACATAACTCAGTGACGTTCACTGTATATGAAAGTCTCAGGATTTAATACTGATAAACTCCACATTGGTCTAAGAACTCTGTGCATGAACTAAAGTCAGTTTGTATAATACTGAGCTAGAAAGAATGGCTGGATAAAGGTAGCTTCCTATGCTTCTTACGTAAGTTGGGCTTCAAGCATGATTGTTTTAATTATATTGAACTGTACAGCTGGAGCAACCCTCTACACTCCCAGATTCCAAACTTAGAACAACTGATCCTAGAGAAATGTCTGAATGCAGCCAATATAGATTGAGATTGATTAGCTTCTCTATTTCTGGAAGCAGAGTTGTAACTGTTCATGAAATTTTAAGTGAGAAGGCCAGATTTGCACAACCGTAGCCACTGAGGAGTTACGTTTGAAATCTTTTTTGTCAGTTTCATGAATAGCCACTGTGTATATACACTTGTAGTCACTTTCTCCCTCTTGCTCAGTACGCATGCATGCGCGCACACACACTTGCTCTTTGTGGAGGATGGAAATAAGCTGACAGTACAACAGAGAACAAATAAGACTTGAGCTGAAAGTATTTTTGTCCAGCACCATGCAGATGGGCAAACAGAAACACAATGTTCCTATGTTCCCTCCATAATCAGAATAATTAAGGCTTTTTGTTTTTACTTTATTCATAGAATCAAAGGGTTGGAAGGGACTACAGAACATTTTCAAGTGTACTTCAAGGGCATCCCCATGTGGTAATCCAGAGAGGATGTAACCAAGTTGTGAGTGACCATCAGTAGAGCCTCCTGATCCAGAAAAGAGCACAACTGGTACATAAGATGAATTTGTGCAAAGCCCTCTCAGGTATTGCTACCACCTGCTCTTTGAGCAGGAATGGTGAGGCTAGGAGTCATGAATGACCTCCAAATTCTGTACTGGGTCTGTCAAGGAAAACGCAACCCCATTCAGAGCTAGAGACAGAAAATCTCCAGACTCAGGAAGTCTCAAAATCCATAGCCACTTGGTCTTACTAGTGTTGAGCGTCAGTCTGTTCCTCCCTATCCAGTCCACCACCACCACCCCAGCCTCCAGACACTAAGTCAGAACCTTAACTTGAGTGATTCCACTATTCAGCTTCAAGCAACATTTCAAAAAGCATATTCCCACCAAGTTCATTTTTTATATCTCTACACAGCAAAAACTTGCAGGTGTCTGATCTGATGTAGATAAGAGAGCCAACGTGATGGAGCAGCTGGACTAGGAGTGGGAAAATCTAGATTCAGGTCCATCTTCAGCTACAGCTCCTCACTGGGCAACCACTGTCTCTCAGTCCAAACTAGGTCTGAATTATTATTAGGAAAAATTGAAGGGAAAAAGCTGGAAAAAATATGGGATATAAATATATCAAATAAATAAAACTCCAGGGTACATAGGTTTGTAGAGACCTGAAGAAGAATCTGAAAGCAAATCTCAGTATTTCCTGTTTGTGGTACCAAGAATATCTACGATTTCAGGTACAATGTGGCAGATCAACTTCTGAGGCACAGTTCAGAGCATTTTATTACATTGCTTGCTCAAACATGATCTTGTATCTCAGCTAAAAAAAGAAACAGGACTTTTAAATTTGAGAAATTTCATATAATCTAAAATATGGGCTGCAACAAAAATCTTAACATTTTTTCAGTGTTGCAACTTTTTCTACAGACAGTATCATGATGCTCTGGCAATTTTGATCTTTGCTGCCGTTAGATAGCTGGGGCCATAACAGCAAAGTTCCAATAATCATTTAAAGCTACAAGAATAACGTGAAAATTGCAGAGGCACTTGTGACCTGGATATCTTCTCCTGTTCTAACCTAGGAGAGACAGAAGCAAAGCGGATGCGTCAAATGAAAATCACAATGACAAGAAATAAAGATTTAGTTAACAGTAGCAAATGTTCTTTATTCAGCAGAGAATGCACTAAAACATGTGGATTCCGCTGCCGATGGTAGCACAATGAACAACATATGTGAGAACAAACTGGTTCAGTTCCCGCTAGAGAAGGATTCATTCCAAGTATTAATTATCACAGCTGAAAGAAACTGGTCAGGGTTTCCTAAATAACTTTCACCAGCTGCATATTTTACTATTAGTTGCATCACTGTAAGGTACTGTACTACTACTATATGTAGGGTTCTCCCTTCCACCATAACCCATAAGCAGTGGTAGCTACTAATATTTAAACATTGTAGAAAACTATGTACATGCAAATATGAAAAACATGAGTTGCAAAGAGTAAAAAATCAAGATTGCTGTTTTTCAAAAGTTTTCAGAAACACAAATGAAAATCTCTAATACACTTGTTATGAAAAGTACTAGTTTACTACTACTATGCCAAAGCCTACTACTCCTCTAGTATGCTGGTTATGAAAACTTACTATTATTTGAGCTATAAATTAAAATGCCCTATAATGTAACTGTGTCTAAAACTCCTTGCTGACATAAATTTAGATGATGTTTAGGGATTTTCTATTATTTTTAATTCAAGTTTTAACCATCTTGCCCAACACTTACACTGACTCTTTGCAGACATACCGAGTTTAGTTTTAACATCTCCTCAAGTTTCACTTTGGCCATAGCTTTAAATTACCTTCCGGGTCACGAATGAATTAGAAAGTTTTAAATAATCAGTGTTATTAAGCAGGATAAAATTAATCCCCAAGGGAGACTACTGCAACCAATCTTCATAACATCTTGAATGCTGTTTCTAAGATCTTTTCCTTAAAGACACAAATGCTTCACACTTCTTCTGCTTTTCATACCAACTTGCACCCAACTTGGGATGTGAACATTTAACTTCAAGAGTATGAACCAAGGAACCAACTTTCTGCTGTTGGAAGATGGATTGCACTTTTTATATGCATATCTCTGCCAAAAAAAAGTAATAATGGGTACTATAAGTGAGCCATTATATCAACAGTTCAATTTTTTAAAAGAAATAATTAACTAAGTTTCTTCTGACACAAATTTACACACAATATTCTTTTGCTTGGTTACTTATTATCTGAGGCACTGGTCACAGTTCAGAAGATGGATTTACTGAAAAAAATAAGTCATTAAGTATAATAAGTAAGAAATAAAGAGTACAATGTACATAAGGTAAATACTATCTGGGCTTTGCCTACCAACATAATATCTGAGATTTCCTCTACCACCTTACTCAGAGCATATTTCTTATGATACCTGATTGCTCCCCTTTTGGGCTGCTTGGCCAAACACAAAGCAGATGAGTGTAGAAATTATTTTACTAATCTGCTGTGATGCCAGGTGCTATCTTTCTTACTTTTAGAAATACATCATTTCATAAAATAAGACAGAATGTAAATCAGTCTAGGCAATGAATACAGATGCAATTTAAAATTAAAATTCCAATAGAAGAGGAGTCATCTACAACATACACTGTAAGGACTATGTAACCACTATGTAGGACAGACAGAAGACCAGCAGAACACATCCATGAACACCAACTAGCAGTCAGAAGACATGACAAAAACCCCTTAATCACACAACACATGGACAGACTCAACCATAGTTTCAACTGGGAAACTGTGAGCATCCTAGACTAAGCTAAATCCAAAAACACTAGGGAATTCCTGGAAGCTTGGCATTCAGACAAATCAGCCATCAACAGACACATACAGATAAACCAAGAGACAATAAAAAAGCTAAGAAGGAAACCAAAAGACCAGAATACATCCTCTCCAGCAACCAACACCCAAATAAGCAGGGATTATAACACCAGACAAACAATCAATCAGAAAACAATACCCTAATCAAGGAACTACCAAGGAGAAAACCACACCCCCATCAACACTGGCAGGGCAAGCCACTGCATATAAACAGGGAGCAAACCCCACACTCACTAGCACTGATGATGTTACCTAGTTGGATAATGAAACGTCTGCAAGCAAACAACCAGGCTCAGAGAGCACTAAGGATTCCACAGTAAAATTAAAATGTTATTAACTTTTTCCAGCTGACTGTTTCTAGGAAGAATACAGATGCAGATCACAGATGCAGGTCTTTAGCTCTATTAAGCAGTTTTAGAGTGCTCATTTTTAAGAACCTAATCTAAGTGAAACATATGTTACTGAATAGGGTTTTTTTTCAAAAATGTGTTTCTAAGTATTTCAGTAAAAATGAATTTCCAGTAAAAATTGCAATTTGCTATTCATTTTAAATAAAAAAACAGAAAAAAATAGAGTTAGTTTGCTCTAATACAGAAAAAGGGTCAGATATTTAAATAGCAGGAAGTATATTAAGTTTACCATATCCATTTTGGAGAAGTGATCAAGAGCTCCAGAAAAAGGCAGATGTTGTTCAGATCAGGCTAACCCAAGTTTACATCCAAAGTAAGATTTGGATAAACAGCTCCATACTCTGATTATCTAAAGTGGGAAGAACAAAAAATAACTCTTTTACAGTTTGGGGTTTTATTTTAAAGCAGAATGGATTATAATTTGCAAGAAAGCTAATTAGAGAGAATGAAGCTTCCTAAACTTCAGAGAAAACAGTGCGGAAGATTTTCTGTTATGCTTCTTTAAAATCTGAAGTACTACCACAATCTGTATTTGCAACAATCTGTGATGAAATTTGCAGCTTTAATAGTCTCTGTTTAAAAGCACTGTTGCCAAATCTCAGACAAATACAGTGAGTGGTTTGTTTTTATTTTTGTTTTGGAAAGGAAGATTATGTCCCTTCTGAATGAAGAACAGCTAATTGACGAGGATGGGAACAGAGATACACAGTAAGAGATAATCTCACTAACTTTAAAGAAATCTCACTGGAATCTATGTAGTTCTTGCTTCCTTGATCTTGTCCAACTGTGCTGGGACCTGACAGTACGTTTGGATCTAATCCAAGTCAGCTTTTAATCAGTACAAAGTTTTGGGTATTCTTCCCCAAATTCCAAATATCATACAGGGTTTGGCTGAAAATGATCCAATTTAGTTTTTTCAGACAACCCTCCTGTCTGCCATCCCTCTGCTTTGATTATCTGGAGACATTCTAATGTAAATGAACCACAGCAGTCCAAGTCCATCTCCTCTAGGTGGATTACCAGCCTGCACTGAAAATCTTTGTTCTCACAAATAAGATTCAACATGCCATATCTTTCCAAATACATAACAATCAAGAGCCTAGTTCAAGCCATGAGTCTGTGATCAATATTAATCTGATTGGTTCTATCCATCAGCTAGATCATTTCATGAGATATGTAACTATTGTATACTGATTTGAAATATATTGTGGGAACCACAAATGATTTTAATAATGTTTGCATTAAAAAACCAGGTTAAGAGTAAGAAGACTGGGTCCTCAAGATGTTTCAATTCCCAGATGCCAAAATCATCAACAATGCTGACTGAAGCTGATGGGAAGTCCAAAACCTTTTCATCTGCTTCAGACTGCCCCCATCCTAAATTACTACATAATCATAGATGCATTTAAACATAGTAACAGCACACAGATTTGAATACCATTGGTCTATTTCCTTATAAAACTGTCACAGTTTAGCACTACCTACATGAGCTTAAAACATCTGCTGGAAAGCCCAAATGTTGAACTAAATACATGTTTGGTCTTATTTTTACAGATCTAATGCAGTCTTCTGCTCCACTGGGCTCTGGGTCATGTTGCTGTTCAAGATTTTTATCAATGACTTGGATCAGGAATTGAAGGGATACCTATCAAGTTGCAGATGATAGAAAGCTGGTGGCTGATGCTTTAGAGGAGGGAGAAGATTCAAAATGATCTAGACAGGATAGAACAGTGGACTGAAATGAATAGGATGGAATTCAACAGGGAGAAATGTAAGATTCTGAATCTAGATAGGAAAAATGAAATGATCATATATGGGATGGAGGAGACCTGGCTCTGAATGCAGAACGTGCAAAAAAGATTTGGGTGTTCTTTCTGACCACAAGTTAAACATGAGCCAACAATGAGATGCTGCTATTTAAAAAGGTAAACTGGGGTACATTAATAGAAGCATAGAGTCCAGTTCAAAGGAAGTAATTTTTCCACTCTGCTTGGCCCTAGTTAGACACCCACCCCACAAAACCAAACCAAACCCCCTACATCAAATTCTGGGCACCACAGTTCAACAAGAACAGTGACAACGTGGAGCAAATTAAGTCCCAACATAAAACAACCCCAAAAGCCAGAAAAACAAAACCTAAAAGATGCTCCAACCCTTGTGCTAGGACCTAAATGCCTCTTGGAAGAGACCTGTACTGAATTGTTTCAAGCCAACTGAACTTGTTGGAAGGCTGTTTCATAATGTTGGGGTCACTATCAAAAAGGACTGCCTATTCCCCTCTATCCCTTACACCTCTTGTAGGATGGCGTCAAAGCAAGCAGCTTCAAGGGTAGGATGACTGAAACTGGGACGGATAGTCCTACAAGAAGTGGGAACTGAGGCATACAGATCTTTATCTGGTAAATACTAGCACTTTGAATATGGCCCAGAACCCTATTAGTAATCCCTGCAATGACTACAGCACAGGTGTTATCCTATTAAAGTGGCTAGCTCCCATGTACACCTGGGCTTCCACTTTCTGGGTCAACTGTATTTCCAGATCATCTTTGTAGGCAGCCCCATGTACAGTGCATTCAGTAAGCTAAACACATGGTACTGAGTTTATGAGTCACTGCTGTAAGGGCTTCCAGTTCAAAAAGGACTGAAATAGGACCACTTAGATGGCAGCAAAGAAGATAGATGGACAGACAGGCCCAGAAACCGCACCTCTAACCTTGATCAGTGGTCTGAATTGAAACAAAGCAACCCCCTACATACAATAAGAAAACCATAGAGTTCACTTCCTTATGTTTTGTGAAGGTTTTCTTAAGTACTATTTAAAGACAAGCAGGATAATGATTTTGCTAAACTTGGTGGGAAGCTCTCACCCTGTAATTTAAACATTGGATAAGGAGTCTCCTTGTAATACTTTGCTTAGTTTGGGGCGGGGGGGAAGAATCTTAAGGACAGTATGTATATTTAACAACCAGGAAGCAGGTTTTAGACAAAACCAAAATTATACTTTGAAAAAGACTTCTAACGTGCATACGTGTGATTGGTAAGGCTTCTGTTGTTCTCTGTCATCACTGTTCTCTCCACCCTTCTCCTATTTTTCCAAGCAAGTTCAGAGCAATCATATCCATGTTTTTCGGGTTGAATTTTCAACCCAAGTCTGATGTAGATTAGACAATGACTTGCCTATGACCAACAGTGACGCTGGTCAAGTTAGAAGACCAGCGTTCCCTGACTTCTACCCTCTAGTTGCTCTAGGACAACAATTCTCAGAATTCCCAGCCAGATGCTATGAGCTGCATCTGAAAGTGCCAGTCAGTAAGGCAGGGAGGGAAAAATGGCTTTTCCTTAGCTATTGCTAGATAAAGCTTGCCTTCTACACGTGGTATACAGATTTCTATAAACAATTAACGTAAGAGAAATAATTTTGCTATCTAGTCCTTAAGTAAGGAGAAAACACCTGATATTTTCATGACTGCAGCTGTATAATCTTTAAATGTGGGTGGCTCTATGTAGGTGAACAAGAAATGAAAAGAATTTGGGACTTAATTTGTGCTTCATCCAATACTAGATTGTTTTGAAAAACCTAATTAATGCATGTGAGAACAATCTGCCTAAAACCATTTTTGAAGATTAGAAGAACTGCAATATTTTCAACAGGAGATACATGTTCCAAAGAAAAATTCTTAGGACAAAAGTTTGCTAATGCAAGAAGTAAAATTAAAAAAGAAAAGAAAAGTATTTACATCACAGCAGCGTGGGCCATGCCAGACAGAAGCTCTGAGGTTTGCAACCCCAACATTTGGAGGATGCTAAACTATAAGTTGCTATCTGGAGATTACTATGGCCAAACTTACCATAACTATCTACTATAAAGAGAAATGCATATATCCTCCAAGACTTCTGGGTTTTCACAAGTTCAGGAGAGGACAGATATTTGGGCTGGGCTTCAAGAATGTAAGAAAGTTATTGTTAAAACATCAGAATAGCCCTGCTGAATCAGAGCAAGACCCCTTTTACTGTAGCGTTTTCTTTCCCACAGTGGCTAATGAGATGCTTCTGGGTTCCTTGCAACGGTTATGAGGTAGATGGGAACCTCTCATAACCATTGTTTCCCAGCAACTGGTATTAGGGGGCATTCTTCCCCATTTCAGAGGTAACACTGACATTAATAGCCCTCAGTAGAACTATCCCCCATAAATTTATCCAGTTCCCTTTTAAAGCCATCCAAATTATTAGCCAACACATCTTGTGATAATGAATTCCACAGATCAATGATGCACTGTTTTAAAGTTCCTTCTCATCAGGTTCATTGGGTGCCCTCATAAAATAGTAGACCATGCATGACTTACATACTTCAGGCATGTCCCTCAGTCCCTTTTTTCCACATTCACTCATAGCCATTTCCACATTAAAACATGGTCTTTTCTTGCAGGAAGGTATTTGAGCCCTCTGATCATTTTGAATGCTCTTGCTTGCACTATTTATGGCTGCTATATTCGTTTTGAACTGGAGCAAGCAAAACAATGTACAGAGTTCCAGGCATAGATATTCCCTAAATCTTTTCCTTTTTCCCATTCCAAACTATCTGCCCAAGATCAAAGACTCATGGATGGGCTGAATTCAAACACTGCATCAAACCTTAATGTACCTTCAGTTTTACATGCCATTCTGATTTGTAAATCATAGTTTGTGAATTTCCATATTGTGTAGGCTCAGCCAATTATGGTTTGCTCAGTACCATGATTAGTAACTCATGGCTTAGTATGACAAAAATACATACAGTTCTTATCACTATTAGCCAAGATTTTCAAGTTTCTGCTTGAATTCATGTATAAAAGCTCACATGTATAAAAGCTCACATTTTCTATGCGCTCCAGAGAGAAGGAAAAGACCCCAAAACATGTCTGAACTTATGGAAGAACCTTCTTTATCAACTTAGCATTTAACAAAATGCATTCAGCGTTAAAGGTTAACACAGAGATGTAGACTGAGGTTATGGGTCTGTCACTGCCATAGCCAGACATGAGCCAGCAATGTCTATTTTAGTTGGTGATAGTTGATCAAAAAGGTCTAGTTTCATGACCACAATGACCATTACTGTTCAGCTATCCCTACCGTAAATCTTTCCACAACATCACAGGGAATGAAGAATTCTGCTATTGTGTAACTCAAGCAGAAAGGCACATTTTCCCAGTTCTGTGATCCGTAGGTGACTACAGGTTTACTAGGTAACCTATTCAACTCCTTGTAATTTACAGCTTCAGACTCTGGAATGACTTAACTGCAGTAAGAACATTTAGAAACCTGATGCAACAGTTGTTGCTCTTACTATGTTAACAGTACAGCCTGCCTTAAGTATTGGGAAGGTGTTCAAATCCTTTAAGTGTGAGCCTTACTGACAATTATCCAGAATGTTTACTGGATGATTTACTTTTGTTATTCTTCAAGTAAACTGATGTCTGAGTGAATGTGATGAATTCTAATCCCTTGATCCCTTTGCCACCCAGCTAATCCTTTCTACTTCTCCCAACTCTCAACTTTCAGCCCTATTTCCATGTTCCCATCAATTCCCCCTTCCACTAACCTTAACATCCCATAAACAAACCATTAACTTTCCTCACCGCTCCCTATCTGACCTTAAACCTAATCAGTGGCTATGTTATTTTTCATTAATGGAATAAACTGATTGATAATGTCATACAGTACAAGAAAACAGCTTAGAACTATTAGTCAGTTGAATCTATTTAATACTGCAGCCATATATAAAATATCTAGAAATTCTCACATGTGCAAAAGAAAACAAAAAGATCTTCTTGCAATGGTAAGTCCAATTAATATTTGCACAAAACCAGCAATAAAAATCAGGAAATACAGGGACATAATTAATGTGGTTTGAACAGCACTACATTTCTAAACCACTAAATATTTGGACGCATGATCATTCAACTTTCTTGCTTGTTCTTTCATTATTGAGATTGAAAGAATCCGATATCCATTATATTTTTTTAAAATGCTAAGATTTGATTCCTATTGGAATTTAATAATTTCTTCTGATCAGCTAGTAATGACTGATTTATTTTATCTATATCCCATATTTTCATTGTTTTTTAAAAAACAATTCCAAAGCAGGGATATAATTCAAATAAAAATGTAAAAACACTTTGATGTAATTACTTAATTTAATTAAAATCAGTTACCATTAAAATGAATTCAATAAAGTTTCTAAATCCCATTTTAAACCACAAACAGCTTAAAATTCTGTGAAGACAATACCATCAAGGCAGTATGAGTTAAACAAATATAGGGACAAGCAGATATGCCTTAAGGCATAAAATATCAGTATAAACCATAAGTGAACGAAAAAGAAATACTACAACCAGCCTGTTTTTATTGAGAATGGCCAAATAACAAGGTGTTGGCAGATACAATACCTTCAAAAGGACATCCACACTGGCTCTTAACTGACTTCCTTGTATGACAGCACAGTGGCTCCAAAACATTTGTAATATATAGGTAATCTCTGACTTACAACCATTTGTTCAGAGACCATTCAAAGTTATAACGGTGCTGAACGAATGGTTGTTACAACTGGTCCTTCGAGTTATGGCCATCCCAGCACCACAGAGGTCGTGTGATCGTAATCTAGGCACTTGGCAACCCATTCGTACTTACGACTGGTTGCCAAGCACCCTGCGATCACGGGATTACCATTTGCAACCTTCCCTGTTGGCTTCCCCAGAAAGTCAGTGGGGAAACCGGCAGGCAAGATTGCATGTCACTGGGTTAAGTCTCCCCCACCCACACACCCTCCCCAGCCCCTTTGCACTCACGCTGCACCAGCCACTTGCACACTCCTGTGCACCCTCCCCAACCTACACCACACTGCTGCACACCCTCCCCAATCCTCCCCTACACCACCCCACTCCCTCCCCACCCTGCAGCAGCCACTTGCCTGCCTGCCGGCCTGGGACTTTCAACTTCCTGCCAGCTTCCACACTGATTTTGATTTTGGGAAGCTGGCAGGTAGCTGCTTTACTTAATGACCGTGGGATTCAGTTAACAGCAGCAACTGGGACTGCAGGGATTGCCGTTGCTAAGTGATGCAGTCATGCTTTATGATCACATCGCTTAGTGATGGAAATTCCAATCCTATCGAGGACTTCCTGTATTTGCAGTAGGCTGCCCCCTTTAGAAACCTAGCCATGGTATTTTGCTTTAGCTACAGCTTTTGGGTTCATCGAATACAGTCAGGACAACAATTCCAATATGCCCCATGTTTGGAAATAGACTCAGCTGAACTTCACAGAGCAAGATGGCAAAAAAGAAGTACTGCAAAATAAGTGGATCATATTGTTGTTGAGAAAGGATGGGGCTTGATCCTGAGAATGTTCTTTTCCCAAGAGGGCAGCAATATATAATACAAGAAGGTAACAATGGAATATCAATGGAAACTGAGTTGTCAAATTTTTTTTGGGGGGGGGCAGGAGGAAAAGAGCCAAAAAACTTTCTAAACAGGACTTTTCCATCCCAAGGTTCTGCCAAGGTCAGAAAAGCAACTGAAATTCATCCATTATATGGGATCCTTAGCATGTGTTCTTCTCGTACTGTCCAAAGGTCTAGACATCACCGAAGGTGGTCCTTATTCACAGCTGTTATGATGAGTAAATGGGTCAACTTCACCTACAGGTAACGATGGCATACTGTTGGGTATACAGTATATAATCTCATTTTAGTTTTACTGGATTTTTTTTTTAAAAGACACTTGCCAGAAAATGGATCTAAAGGCCCTAATCCCCATCAATTTATATTTCATATCCAGTTTCTGCTGTGAAAGCTCATTTCATAATAATGTATCTTCACTAGCTAACTTGTTTACCTTCTTCCCATCTATCACCTACAACTGAAAGCTTACAAGTGTGATATAGGGAGATGGATGAACTGCAGTTATCAGCAACAGATAAATGATGTGCTGACTTTTCAATCTGGTATGCTTCTTGGAACAATTAATGTAGCCACACCATACCACCACATGTAAGCTCTAATTTACATTTTAAATAGTATAAAAATATACGATTTACATTCTACCATCCCTAGCTATCTGTCCACTATTGCAATCCTTTTTAAAACAACTGTTATTTCTGCTACTGCACCAATCTCTCCATATCCCTCCCACCCAATAAAAGATTTCTAAGCTCTTAAAAAGTTAGTTTTCCTTAGATTCAGCTCCATAATTGATGACTTCATAGAAATATCCACACAGCTTCTTGGAAGCTTCAGGGAATGGTTTGGCACTGCCTTCATCCAGGAGATTTCTCGACTTCCCTGACTAGCCTACAGTCCAGAAATTTTCTGGTGGTCTCCCATCCAAGGAATAACAAGACCTGATGCTTAGCAAGGCAAGCTAGAAGCTACCACCTAGTAGGCTTTTTAATTTGTTTATCTTGACAGTAATTGATCATTCTAATTGATTGACAGTAGTAAGATGAGACCTGAATCTAATGTGATCTCGCCCTCTGATCACTACACTTAAATTCACACAAATCCACAAATATCCATAGCTTTAAAATTCTGCTCATCCCAAGCTTGAAAGCCAAGCCACCTTTTTCATTTGAAATAATGAATTTCACAGCTTCTACATATTGCTCAAGAGATTCGGATTAGTGAGGCAGAACAGTGGCTATAAAAAAGATTAGGTTCTTAACTTTCACAACCATGGGAGAAATGTAGCGTAGCAATCTAAATCCAAAGTTACTGCAAGTTACAAAAATAGCATACTAAAACAGAAGGATCAAAAAGCCTTATACTGGGTCTTTCTTCTGAAAGAAATCTTAGGTCGTTGCTAACAAGAACTCATATGTCCTGTGTGAATATCCATTGATTTAATTATGGCATTTGCATTAATGATAATTACTCTAATGAAAATCCATCATTCCTCCCCTGAACATTCCTGCAAAAAAGAAAAAAAAACATTTACGTTGTAAGAAACTGTCTACCCTCAAAGCTTTAGAAAGACAATTACAATGCTTGGAGGAGCCACTACGGACATCTTTTATCCCCTGAAAGATGACACTTACCAGTGTGACAAGTCAAGAAGTGTGCTTTTAATTTTCATTTGCTCCCAGGATTGATTGATTATTACACCCATGCATATGCTACCTGGACATAGCCTAATCTAGTTGAAGATCCCCTGACTGTTGCTAAATATTTGTTTAGTCCTTAAATTGCATCTAAGTATTACTTCCCCAATCTGGGTTTTCTCCAAATGTGTCAACTTCGAGTCCTAAAATTCTCAGTAATTTCTGGGAGGCTTATTCTGTTTAGAAAGGCTGATCTAGAGTTCTGCGAAAAAGCATTTCCTCCCTTTAGATTTTCTCAATTTTTGAATATCTTTGCTGTTACATGTTATCAAAGCTTCACACAGGTCCTACTGATATATAAAGGGAGTCTGAACAAACAAATAATACCAAAGTTTGGTGCCTGTTTTATTTATTTCATTATAAAAATCAATGTGCCAAGTGGTGTATACTTTTTCACTGGACTATAAATCCTCCACCTGGTTTGGCATATATTGTATTGGTCTGCACAGAAAGATAAGCTAGCATTGTTTAGAAAGATGTATTACCAGCAAACCAGAATCAAACTAACCCACAATGATTGAGTTGTTTGGGAAAGGTTCTGGGCCAATGGCCCCATCCATGTCTTCTTTCATATACTGCAGGAACCAGGCCTTTTAGGAAATGCCCAAGTCCAAAAATAATGCTTGATGAATGCTGGCTCACCATTACATGACAACATGGCCAGCAACACTGCTAATACAGTGGTACCTCGGGATACGAACTTAATCCGTTCCGTGACTCTGGGCGTATCCCGAGTTGGTTGTAACCCGATGCAAATTTTCCCCATAGGGTTCAATGTAAATCCAGTTAATCCGTTCCGCCCTCTGAATTTGGTCGCACACTGAAGCAAATTTTCCCATAAGGTTCAATGTAATTACTGTTATTCCGTTCTGGCGTCCGCGGACCACGCGTCGGGGCGGGAGAACAGCCGGGCGCGGCGCAGCGGGAGAACGGCCGGGCGCAGCGGGAGAACGGCCAGGCACGGCGCAGCGGGAGAACGGCCGGGCGCGGCGCAGCGGGAGAACGGCCGGGCGCGGCGCAGCGGGAGAACGGCCGGGCGCGGCGCAGCGGGAGAACGGCCGGGCGCGGCGCAGCGGGAGAACGGCCGGGCGCGGCGCAGCGGGAGAACGGCCGGGCGCAGCGGGAGAACGGCCGGGCGCAGCGGGAGAACGGCCGGGCGCGGCGCAGCGGGAGAACGGCCCGGCGCGGCGCAGCGGGAGAACGGCCCGGCGCGGCGGGAGAACGGCCCGGCGCGGCGGGAGAACGGCCGGGCGCCACGCCGCGGGAAAACGGCCAGGTGCCATGCCGCGCAGCGGGAACATGGCCGCGGACCACGTGTCAGGGGCGGAAAAATGGCCGTGGACCACGTGTCAGGGTGGAAAAATGGCCGTATCCTGAGGCGGAGTTTGCACATCGAGGTAAATTTTTGCGGCCGGAGCTGGTCGTAACCCGAAAAGTTCATTAGTAGAGGCGTTCGTATCCCGAGGTACCACTGTAGTTCTATTACTAATTTAACTAAGTAAGTTAAGTTGTTTGATGAAGCACATGAGAGCCAGTAGGGCACAGTTAAATGGGACTGACCATTTGATGTGGTGGACTAGGACCCAGGACATCACAGATTCAACTCAGCCATAGTGAGCGATTTGGGATTATTCAGGGGGAAGGTTTGGGCATGGGGGGGCAGGGATAAATATGGGAATGGAAGGCAATCATCATTTTTTAGTCTAATTATGGGCCAATTTCAGGGACTGGGAAGAGTTTTAGAGGATAGAACTTTATCTCCTTCTTCCATTTCTATTCTTGAATCTCCCCCCCAAATTAAAAGAAAGAGAGGAAATCAATACACCCACACACACCCAGAGCTATTTTGGGTTCTTGGGGACATAAGAACCACACTCATTTGCACCCTTTATGTAAAAAAAAAGCTGCCATTGGAATTTGGTGCCAGAATCTCAAAGGGCTGCAAATGGGATGGTTTGCTTGTTGTAAATAAAGATAATTCTGGAAACTTATATTTTGCAGCATACTGCCTTCCCATTTCAATCTTTTTTTAATTTTTTTTAAAAAAATCTTAAAAATAGAGTTGAGAAACATCAGAAGCTATATCCCTCAGAGTTCATGTTTCTTATCCTGATTCAAGACCATTACATAACTGAGATTAAAAAAAAAAAAGATAAGTAAGGATTATTCTACAAAACCTGACAGTATGACCATATTTCTAGCACACTGGGGTCCATTTTTGTTAGTTTATCTGTTATTCTTCTGAGTTCTTCTATGCATGAGAAAACCAATATAGCTACAGATGCCTTGTAAAGTAGAATTCCCTTTTTTGCTTTCTCCCCATTAAAATATATCAACTGACAACATTTACTCTTCTGTGTGCATGCATACCATTCTGTGGTGGTACAAAATGTATTATGTGAATTCTTCACATCAGAAGACATTTTTAAAGAAAACCCCAGAGGAGTTTGAAGCAAGACAGATAAGGAAGTCCTGGAAATCAATGTTACTTAATCTAATCACATTGAAGAACTACAAACGCACAGAGGAGAAGAGGGTCGTGAGTAAAGCAACAGGTGAAACAATAGGCCACACAATCTTTTGAGTGGGAAGCATAAATTCACGCTAGGAAGTAAGGAACACACGAATCAACCATTTGAAAAGCTTGCATTTGTGAAAATGATATAGCCTTCTTCTCACTTTTGAGATAAGTTGGATCAATTAAATAAGGATATTTTCTACATCCTCTACTTTACTTTATATTGATGTTGATAAATTGAGCTTGTGATAATTATTCAAGCTGCTAACAACATAAAAAAGCATTTTAAATAATAATAGTGATTTTTAAGAAGTCATGAAATCTGCTTCAAGGGGCAATGATAAAAGAAAACTGTTAAGAAATAGGGAGGTCTTATCTCATGAAATCCAGATTAAATGCCTACAGACTCCAGAGAATACTCCTTCCCTACCCACCCCCCAATAAAAAATGCTGTTTATCTGGCATGCAAGATTCAAAATTCTAAACCTCTAAACTCAACAGATTACAATTAGAGTCCTTAGAAGTATTTATTTATCAAACAGAATACAGGTAGTTCTCACTTAGCAGTGGTAACTGGGACTGGGAACTCCACTAAATGACGCGGTCGTAAGGCATGAGATCATATGACCACGCCAACTTACAATGGCAGTTCTGGCAGTCCTAGTTGCCATTGTTAGGCAAATCCCACACAATCGCAGCATCCCGCAGTCACGTGATCACCATTTGCAACCTTCTGCCAGCTTCCCCATTGATCTTGCTTTTCGAAAGCCAACACTGAAGGTCACAAATGGCAATCGTGTGACTGTGGGACGCTGTGACATCATAATTGTGAGCCGATCACCAAGCACCCGAATCGCAATCATGTGACTGCGGGGATGCTGTGATGGCTGCAATTATGAGGATCCATTATATGTACTTGTTCAGTGCTGTCGTAACTTCAGATGATCATTGAATGAGTGCTTGTTAATCGAGAACTACCTGTCCTAACAATATCATACTGAATTCAAGTTTATGCAGAACAATAATAACTTTAATAATAACTCGCCATTTAGAATACAGGTGTTACCAATACCTCTTACAGTTAACATCCATAATAAGAAAAAACAGAATAGATGTTCTTTAAAATGACAATAGCAATTTTGGAGGTCCTTCCCACTTGGCAATTGATAGCAGAGGATTCCGAGACCCTTATTAGTCAGTAAAATCTTATTAATTCAAGTTGCAACAAAGAACACTCACCAATGCTAATTTCGTCATCTGTTTCAGCATCTCCAATGCATTCAAACTGAAAATCTTGAAGTGACTGGGAAAATTTTTGTACTGCCATTGAGAGATCTGTAAAATAAAAGAACAAAAATTAGTCTCAAAGTTCTATTTCGAATACAGTATTTCACCAGATGGCTTTCATGATACAAGGAAAAGACAAGTTATAAGCTTCAAAACACTGGCCAATATTTGACAAAGCAACAGACAGTCTGCCTATTGGAATTCCATAGCACACTGAATCATAGCTTAGGAGTAGATACATTTTCCACCAATAAGTTTCCAAGTTCCATGTTTAAAACTAACATCCCTTAGTTTGCATTACCAGAAGTATAACAAGTACCATATATACTCACATATAAGCCAATCCATGGACAGGCTGAGCCTCAAATTTTTAACCCAAATACCATGAAAAATGCACCACCCCCGGATAAGCCAACCCTTGAAATTTTTGTATGTTTTAATTTTCACAACTGGCTTATCCATGATTAATCCAAGGATTATCCATTTGTCATGGTATTTTGGTTAAAAATTCAAAGGTTGGCTTACCTGCTAATGGGCTTATTTGGGATATATGAGTACTGTTTTACCATACATACTTGCAGATAAGTTGAATCCAATTTTTGGGCTGTATTTTGGCACCTAAAATTCTCAACTTATTCGCAAGTATATACGGTAAGTTTCTTTTTCTATTATTTTAAACCTTCTTGCTCTTATATCCTAAATATGGAGATTTTAAAGGATGGGGGAGTGCAATGGATTGTGAATGATCACACATCACAAAGTAGGCACCTGTTCATGCTATGTAATTTGGGGATAGAAAAAGGAGAGAAAGAGAAAAATTACCTTTCGCTAATCATGACTGCAGAAAGCAGTAATTTCTTTCACTTGCACCCTCTGGCACTTTACAGAGTATAAACAGATTCTTGTGTATAATCTCATAATCTAAAATTCTACCCTGGGAAACAGGTGCACATTTTTTAAATAGGTCAATCATTTTAAGTGTGTAATCTTACACCTCCCCACCCCATGAGACCTTCACATTCACCTTTAGAGCAAAGCAGAAACCCTTATGAATGCTTTGCTCTCTGCATCATTGCCTTCAGAAGTCCTGAAGAACTAGCTGTGAATTGAATTATGATTATTAAAAACAGAAGCTCATCTGGTAGCCTTCTTGATGTATTAAGCTACTGTACCATGTCATTTTGGGGGGGGGGGTAAAGGTATGTTTTCTATTAAAAAAAAGGCTTTGAGTGAACGCTGTGCAAACTTAGTGGATACCTCTTCTTGTTAGCTGTACAAAAACACGCACTGAAGAAATAGATCATTTTTGGTTTGCAACTAAACATCTGAAAATTGACAACCAAGTGTTTCGTTTGTTTTGGCAGAAAAAGATGAACCTTATTCTTTCCAACTGTGTTCCAGAAAAATGTGTGTTTTCCCTTAGAGGCCTGTGAAGGATTCTTCAAATTAAAAACCAAATCAATTAAGTAGCAGGCTTTCCTGAAAGAGTCACGCTTGTTCCTGTCCTGCCATCATTGGTATGTCCTGCTTCCCGAGGCCACCGGAGAGTTCATTTGGCATAAAAGAAAAAGAACTGTTTGGTCCCATAATTCAACTATGGGACCAAATAGCTTCTTGGCACTATATCTTCTTATCTGCCTTATAGGAAAAAACAGAACCAATGGCTTTTATGTCCATTTCTCCTCTATTATACAGGTTCATAAAACCAACATGAACTTAATTCCCTGTCCCATTCTGGGATACAGCAATCCATCAAGGAGGCTTGTTCTAAACTCAGATGGGAAGACTGTCTGAAATGGATAAAAATGCCCTATGTCATTCAGCAATATTTGGGAGTTAGCCCACCACCAAAGCAATTTGCTTTAAAAATGCTGTCTGACATAAGAGTGACAGCTATTTAAAAAAGTGACATCCACAATTTCTTTAATGAAAGTTTTAACCTCATATCTTTTACTGTTTCCAGCATTTTTTTTTCCATCACATCTCACTTTTAACTGCTGTAATCAAAAGGATAGCAAGGACCAAGAATGCAGGTGATCTGTATTCACTCTAAGAATCTGATTCATATTCTTAGCCTGTATGTGCCTCAAAATATTATATTGGACAAGCAGAATCCAATGGTATAGATACAGGTTAAATAATCAAAGCATGATGTAAGTTAGAACAGATGCTAGGAAAATATATGCAAAGTATTTTGGAACCTTGCCATGTGGGGCCAAAATTGTGAGGTTGCTCAGAATTGAAGTCCAGTAAGGGAAAAAAGTAATGGAGGTTAATCGGGGGGGGGGGGAGCCATATTTTTTTAAAATGCAAGTGTTGATCAATTTTTTTTTAAAAAAAAACTACCTAGGCCTCTTTTTTTTTTTTTTAAGATCATCTTGAGAGGAACCAATGAACAGAAAAAAATGAACTGTTCTTTGTAAAGTCTGAACTACTGGATCTGAAGGGCTGGACATTGATTACGTCTGTGAAGTTACCCAGAATTCTATGTCTGTCTGTTCATTTTAGAATTTTTAGAAAATTTTAGAATTTTCATTATAAAAGAAACTTTTGAAGTGGGCAAAGAAAACCAATGAGCCAGTCTGGTGTAATGGTTAAAGCCCAGGCTGGAACCTGGGAAATCATGAGTTCTACTCCCACCTTAGGCACGAAGCCAGTTGGGTGACCTTGTGCCAGTCACTCTCTCTCAGCCCTAGGAAGGAGGCAATGGCAAACCACTTCTGAAAAACCTTGCCAGGAAAACTGCAGGGACTGGTCCAGGCAGTCGCCAGGAGTAAACACTGCCTTGAAGGCACAAAAGGGGGAAGGGGGAGGGGAGGGGAGGGGAGGGGAGGGGAGGGGAGGGGAGGAGAGGAAAGGAAAGGAAAGTCAGAAAGGAAAGGGAAAGGAAAGGAAAGGAAAGGAAAGGAAAGGAAAGGAAAGGAAAGGAAAGGAAAGGAAAGGAAAGGAAAGGAAAGGAAAGGAAAGGAAGACAAAACCAAGGAATGAGACAGCATTCACATCAAGTAATCTAAAATGGGTGGGAGTGGGGTGGTATTTATTCATTTATTGAAATGTTGGACTTCAAATTTGCAATGCTATAGGAGTCAAGACAGTTATAATAATAATAAAAAAAAATTGCAAAGACCTAGCTCTCTGGAGAAGGCTCTAATGCTGGGAAAAGTGGAGGGACAAGAATAAGATGATGATCAGCAGTAAGGTGGATGGACTCAGTTATAGTGGCAATGAGTGCACCATTGGAAGACCTGAAGGACCAGGTTAGGGACAGATCGTCATGGAGAAATCATCACGGAGAAAACCTATCTATGTGGTCGCTAAGAAGTGACAACAACTTGATGGCACATAATCAATCACAATCAGAACAACGCAGGACAAGTTTACCCCTGGTGCTGTCACGGAGGCAGGATTCTGGCTATGCAGCTGCGCAACACTTTCAATCATTTACTTATGGCTCATGTGCCACAACACAGCGACTGAAAACCTCTGGCTTAGCTGCATCGAAAAAGCTCCTCTGAAGGCCTTCTGTGCATATTGAAACATGCACAGAACACACTTTCAGCAAAGGAGATGCCAAGGTGCAACGCGTCAGTCTTCCAAGTGAAGGTACTGCCTCAAAGCCATTCTACAATGCACAACATCTTGCACAGGCCTACTATCTAGTCCTATGTTTTGTTTCCACACAGTAGCCTTTGCAAACCGTACAAGCAGCTTAAGTACAATATCACATCCCGGCTGGGAATCTCCACCAACTGATATTGAGAAGCATATTGTTTCTGATTCTGGGAACAAAATATAACCATAATGACTAGGAGTCATTGGGTTGTATACATATGTGATGATTGGTAGGGCTAGGCAAAACTTTCAAAAGAGGTGCTTTGCAACATGTGAAACAACTCTTCGTGAATCATGAAAGCAGCCTTGTCTTTCTGCAAACTGCTTCTATAGGTGCACCTCTGCTTTCTTCCCAAAGAAGTGACTGTGCACGTGCGCACGTGCGCGCGCGCACACACACACACAGCTGTGGATAGCTTTTAAAGCAGCCGTGTGAGCCCTGAAAAAAAAGAAGCGCTATTTTAATGATCCATAGAGAGGTGCTTCTTTTGTGCTCCTGCATGTTGCAAAGCAGTTCTTTCAAAAGCTTTGCATGGTCCTAATATCTGATATACCTTTCCCTATTTTATCCCTCCATTATACTTTCATACTGTTTAAAATTCATCTCCAAACCAAGCTTTTTAACACGCTTTTTAAATGCATGCTCCTTCAGCTCATGCTGAATATATTCTGTTGTGTACATCTCCCCCCAGAAGCCCAAACATTAAAACCAGTAACTGGATGGAAGCAAGATTGCTTCAGAGATTATACCTCCTGTTACAAAACCTCAACCCACAGACACCAAGTTAGTCACACCAAGTTAGAAACACAGGGCGTATGGGAGGTTTATAAACAGAAAGGCTGTCAAAATCCCAGACCCCATTCGCTAATCAACATAGTGAGAGATGAAAAGGCTGAAAAATATGCATTCCAAAATAATGCTGCCCTTCCTTTAAAGCGGTTGTGATTTTCAAAAGCCTTCTGGCTTCAGGAAATCCTTTTTATATCAACCCTGCATGTCTCCTCCGCAATCTATGTATGTTGCTAAATGCAAGGCATGTTTTATGGTTCCCAAGTCATTCATCGCAGGCCATAGCCAAGCCTGTTGGGCTCAGTGCATTCCCCACATGAACCCAAAATAAGCACGTTAGCTTCATATTATAGGGATCGGGCTGGCTGCTAAGAGAATTTCATATCGAATTCTCCAACTGAGAAAAGTCCTGATCAGACTTCTGAACAGAGTTTGCAACATTCAACCAACAAAAAAAGAATCTTAAAAACAGACAGTCTGGGAAAGAAAAGGAAAGCATTAATATCCCCCTTACAAGTTAAAGATCGAAAATCATCTATTCTTCTGGACTCGACTTGTGATGTGACGTTCTTGCTCTGCCTCAGCCTACCTCACAGGGGTGTTGTTGTGGAGAAAAATGGAAGAAGCCATCTTGGGCTCCTGACAAAGAGGCAAGATATAAATCTAGCAAACAAGGGAACGCAAGCCTCTTCAAAGCTTAAGACCTTCAATTGCTTGGAATATTGCTGAGCGGCACAATAAATTGGTGTTCAAAATACCTGTTTTGAACAGTACCCGTCATTATGCAGTTACAGCTGGGCCTTCTTTGTGTGGGTCTCTGCTCTCTGCTTTCACCCTGGCCTTTGGGACCCATCTATTATGATGTACTTCTTTTAGCCACCTCTTGAAGATCTCTCTCCCCATTGTTGCGGATAATTTATTTTCTCTTCCTCCACGTATCTAATCTATATACATTTAAAATATAGCTCCAGAACTATTTTTCAATACTTGCATTTTAATATTGCCTCCTCTCCATTTTTCACTGTATATATCCCAATTCAAGACATTTACACCGGAAGGCGGGATAAAAATATATGAAATAAATATAAACAAACGAACAAAAAGCTTAAGACCTTCAGAGGCCTCACTAAATGAAGTAAGGCAGGTAACTATTATAGAGTGAGACTTTTTAATTCTGGCACCTGGGTTGTGAAATATCCTTTTCAGACAGGTTAAACTATCCCTGCAAATTTTTTTCTTCTTCTTCTTTTTTTTCTTAAAGAAAGGGAACCTTTCTGCTCTTTTGGGCCTTTTCAGTGTAGTTCATATCATCTAGGCATCCCAGTTTTAAAATACTGCAAGTAATTTTATTTGGGAGTGCCTGTCCACTTATGATTTATTGTATCTATGTCATACCTGACTTTCTGGTTCTATTCACTGTTAGTATTTATTTACAGAAAGACATCCAGAGAAATTTAGTGCCTAGCAAGTTCCTAACTGTTGTCATTTTCTTAAAAAAAAAAATCTAAGTTTATTATTACTCTTCATGAAAGACTAGGATTTCTTTTAAAAATGGATTGAGTAAACCTTCGTAGGATGCTAAATCCTATCTACATCTATTAGTTATGACAGCTAAATGCAGCTAAAAAAGGTGAGAACAAGCAAAGAATGAACTCTAGAAATTGCCAAGACAAGGATATATTGCTAGGTGCTGCCAAAAGCTGAATAATGCATTCAACGGACTACTTACAACCAACCTTATGTTCTGCTTGCTTATTTAAGAAAAGCCATTCAATTTCACAGAACTTGATTTTTTTTGCACTCCATACATCTCTTTCGGTTAGCAGAAGCTTAACCAAAGCCTTGTCCTGAACTCAGAGCATTTCCTTTTCCAGCAGGAGCTCTATCTGCACGTGTTCCTTTCCTGGCCAATTTTCTAAAGAGTGGATTAGCCAGATGGTTTGCATAATAAAAACAGGGCCTGACAGTGTAAAAAAAAAAAAAACCAGATGCAAGCATTGCAGAAAAGAAGATGGACCTAACCAGCAAAGAGGAAAGACTACACGTCCTAATCTTCTGGCCAGAAAATGTACAGGCTAATAAGCCTGCATCAACAGAAGATCTACTGTCTTCTGCAATGAGTGGTCTTTCACATACTTTGCTCAATATTCTGCATTTCTGTCCTGTGCCAGCTTGCAAGCAATGAAACAATAATGAGCCACAATATGTAATGGGGGGGGGGAAGGGGGGCTGATCATTCTCCTCCCAATAAAAGAGCAGCAAGGAGGAAGAGGAAAGGAATGGATTGACTCTAATTAAATCCACATCTCCCATTCATACCTAGGAGGAACTCAATAGGAGGAACTGGATAATGACCCTGCTTGCAGTATTTCATACTTCTCCTTACCCATCATCCAACCAGTTTTTAGACTTTAATAACATGTGAAAAATTATTCCCTTTAAGTTAAATTTAATAATAATTGATATGAACAATGCAAGGGCTCAGGTTTGGAGGCACGGCTGAGCCCCTTAATTTCTCCCTTTAAAAACCACCCCAAAATTCAAACTGGGAAAGGAAAAAACCCTTTCTGAGGGGAAGGGTTGGGGGGGTTGTTTTTGCCTCTCTGACCAAGAACACTAAAAAAAGGGAGGGATTTTAATCATCTAGTACAGTGTTTCTCAACGTTGGCCACTTTAAGATGTGTGGACTTCAACTCCCAGAATTCTCCAGCCAGCCATGCTGGCTGGGGAATTCTGGGAGTTGAAGTCCACACATCTCAGAGTTCCCAAGGTTGAGAAACACTGATCTAGTAGAAAGCCATTAAAGAAGATACAAGTGGGGTCTCTTCAGAACAGAACTTGAAATTGATAGCTCCAATTAAGCAAATTTCCAAGTACACTGCAAATAAGTGAATCTCTCAAGAATATTTTAGTAGCAGCAGGTTTCATAAACAGCTTTAAAGATCAGCAGCAGCACTCTACATGGAGTCTGGAAATTATTCATTTTATTCATTTAATTCAATTTTGGTATCGCCCAACTCCAAACCAGCTCTAGAACTTAACATGAATCTCCTGATGAAAAAAATGTGCATTTATTTATTTATTTATCTGGCATATACACCACTTTCATCACAAGCAACTCTAAACAGCCTACACTCCAACCCATTAAATAGATTAAAAATACAAACAATAATGTAATTGAAATTATCCTACCTCAAGGAATAACTTAACCATAAAGAGCTAAACCTCACTGACTGCAGGGAAGGCAGGAATAACCAGGTCTTAACAGCTTCCCTAAACATCAGAAGGATTGCTGCTGATCTAATCCTGGAACAAGAGTGCTGTTGCACTGAAGAAGGGCAGCGCCCTCAAAAAAGTCTTAGCTGATCCTGATGAAAACTCCCTTAGGGAACCATGTGAAATGAGGACTACTGAGGACGACTGCAACCAAGTCCAACCAAGGCCTCTACTAACAATCTAGTCACAATATTTATCGGTCTACCTGGCCCATAATACCTTGAACTTTCCTTGCCTAAGAGATAAGCCATGATCTGACTTTTATTTTTGCAGAAGTAAAGAAGAGTCACATGACCTTTGCAGTATCCAAGATCAGAGATGTGCAAGCCATGGTATTCCCTGTGACACTCTATGGAAGCAAAAGCTGGACTTTGAAGAACCAGGATAGGGAAGAATATTGATGCTTTTGAACTTTGGGGTTGGAGAAGACTCCTGAGAATACCATGGACAACCAAGAAAGCAAATGAATGGATCATTGAACAAATCAATCCAGAGTGCTCACTTGAGGCACAAATGATCAGGCACAAATTATCCTACTTTGGACACATCACCCAAAGACCGAGTTCTTTGGAGAAGGCTCTAATGCTGGGAAAGATGGAAGAAGAGAAGAAGAGGATGACCAGCAGCAAGGGAGATGGACTCAGTTACAGTGGCAATGAGTGCGTCATTGGAAGACCTGAAAGACCAGGTTAGGGACAGATCTTCATGGAGAAAATCTATCTATGTGGTCGCTAAGAGTTGGCAATAACCTGATGGCACATAATCAATCGATCAATCAATGTATTATTTGATATAAGATAATCAACATATTCTAAATGTAAAGCATGTGAATATAACTTCTCCCTGTGTTGGACCTTTGAGAGTAGACCAGAATGAAATCACCAAAGACCTAAATTGCAAAACTGTCTTCAATTAAAAGCATAGTTAAGAATATACAAGACCCCTCCTCTCACTCAGACACAGGACTTTAATAACATTTACTAATAAGCTGAGTTTACTTTCCTCAAGGTGGTAAGAGCCTATAATAATTATAAAATTATCTCCTAACAAATGTGGGCAATTCTTTTCTCTTCCTAGCTTTTCCTTGATTAGCAACTCCACCCTTAGTAGATTCAAAAAACTCACAGGGACTGTATCAGTAGAAAAAATGTAGAAGCTACAATTTTCCAAGAGGATCCTACTTACAAAGCAGAATCTCTGGGGAACTTCTATACATGCAGTCCCCATTCAGTAACTGAATTTCCCATATCACATCAGACACTTATCACATCCAAGTCACATCCATTTCTTTGTGACTCAATCCCAGCTATGCAAATACTCTTAGGATCGCTCCTACCTTTCTCTTCAAGGAATCAAGTTTCTAAACCCATAGTTTCAACACAGCCCATAAAAAGTTATTAATTCCCCACAGCCACTTCACAGCTGCTTCACCTCTTTGAGCAAATACTAGGCAGTTTCTGAATCAGCTCCTCATGGACCCATTAAAATATAGAGTTGACAACTGGCTTGTGTACTGGCTTTATTTCATGGGTTTTTTTGGGGGGGGGGGCCTTCAAATCAGTGTTGACTCCTGCTGACTGCCTGGAAAGTCCCTACAGTTTTCTTGGCAAGATTTCAGAAGGGGTTTGCCACTGCCTTCTTCTTGGGCTTGAGAGAGGGTGACTGATCCAAGGCCACCCAGCTAGCTTTGTGCCAAGGGGGGGGCTAAGACTCAGTCTCTTGGTTTCTAGCCTGATGTCTCAACCACTACACCAAACTGGCTCCCATTCTTAGCATTCAATTCCACTTAGGCAGACGATGCACTTCCCTCCCCAGTGCCCTGATACCGTTAAGAGTACAGACTCCTGGTTTCTAGCCTGGTGCCTTAACCACTACCCCAAATTGGCTCTTGCTGTTTCACATACAATGATATTTAAATGACAGGGAGCATTTCCTTTATCACTCAAGCCTTACTTTCCTTCTAAGGATTTCAGGTTACAGAATGCTATCCCACTCTGGACTATAGTTTATTACAAATAGGAGGCATTTGAGTTTATCTGAAGAAGGTCCATCAAAGTATTTCAGATATGGTCTTTTGCATGACAGAGCATTATAAACATTTGCCAATGTGAGTGCAGATTTTACTTCTGGATACAGTACACCACGATGGCACATAAATGCTAGTTTAAAATTGGACTAGAACCAGCATTTTTAGCCTGGTGAGACTTCAATGTTTCAGGAATACTTTTATTTTCATCAGATTTCTATCATGCTCCTACCAATCCCAGATTGCTGGATTTTCATGTACACAGGTTTATTTTCAACTTAATGTTTCAAAGCCAAAAGAAAATGTTGATGATACTAAGAGAAATTGCTATTATTTGGTAATTTTGTAACATAATCCATTAACAAAAGCCATTTTACAAGACTATAACATGTATATGGGTATCCATGGAGATGCAAGGACAGGAAAATAATGGAATATGAGTGATGTCATGCAAATCTGCAACTTATGGACTTCAGTCATGATAAAACTATGTAATTGTGACATTTGTATGATGTCATTACACATCTGTTGTCATATTAACATGTGGTTTGATACAGATACCACTGGATACATACAGTATATGTAGGCAGAGATGGGAAATGTTTTGGATTCAGTTCCAAAAAGTTCCTTCAACATTTTTCTGAAACTTCATAAAACAGCCTTGTAAGTTCCTAGGATCACAACACTTCTGTGAAACCTCCATCCAGCAGATATGTGATCCTGAAAAAAGAGATGGCTAACTTTAATGATTTGCAAATACAGGTAGTCCTCGGGTTACGAACATTCATTCAGCAATTGTTACAACAGCACTGAATGAGAGGGACTTATGATGGCTCCTCAGAGTTTTGGCCATCACAGTGGTCATGTGATCATGATTTCTCATGTTCCCTGCTGGCTTCCCACAACCAAAGTCAATGGGGAAGCCAGCAGGAAATCACGATCACACGAGAGCCTCATTCAACAACTCATGCGGTGCTCATTTAACAACAGCACTTAGGACTGGAAATTCTGTTGCTAAGTGATGCAATCACATGACATGGCACTTTACAACTGTGAGTTCCCAGTCCCAACTGCCATTGTAACTCGAGAACTACCTGTACTTATGCTGTATTTGCACTCATGACTGTTCTTCCTAAAGGAATCCAAAGCATTGCAGTTTTAATACAGAAACACACACACAGCTATCTACATTGGGAAATGATAAGTTGATGCAAGATGCATTTTTTTAGTTTGTAAAACGTACCGTAGACTTTTTGTTATAGCTTGTATTAAGGATTGCTCCCAAATGGACTAAGCTCAGGTGTAGCAGGAAATTCATGGGAGTTTTCTGGGTTTAAAAAGTTATTCTTTAGTTTATAGGCTGGGATCCAAACAAAGAGCCAATTTTGGCACACCCAGGAATTTGCACACACCTAATGAGTTTTTAAAAGTTTATTTTTGGACAGCAGATAACCCCATGAACTATCATTTCTGTATCCTGAAGTTCCTTAATCTCTTTTCTGAAGTTTCAGAAATAGTTTATCAGGCAGAAGAATATCTATAACTTTCCTTGAGTGAATGGATGCAGTTGTGGTGCTCTTTAGCTCCTGGCTATAAAACAACAGGATGCAACTTTTCACCTCTTCTTCA
This sequence comes from Python bivittatus, assembly GCF_059951505.1. Classification (NCBI taxonomy): domain Eukaryota; kingdom Metazoa; phylum Chordata; class Lepidosauria; order Squamata; family Pythonidae; genus Python; species Python bivittatus. Next base: position 14,745,384 of record NW_028277056.1, on the reverse strand, counting down.
GTCCTTGAAACATATTGTTACACCCACTTTTCTGAACAAAATGCCTAAGAAATTAATTATATAGCTAAAATAAATGTAGGCATATTCTTGAAAATGTAAAGTGCAAGCAACTGATCTATGTCAAAGATGGGGGAGGGAAGAGACATATGTGTGATCATGAAACACATTTCTCCAACTGTGTTAACATAATCTGAACTGAGAAATTTGCTTACATTTCACTATTAGATTCTTGACTTCAAGTAAGATTAAACCAGTTTTCTGGTTCACATGAATTACAGAACTGTGCTCTAAAGAAATCTGGAAATACAGAATTAAAATGTGAATGTGAACAGAAGAGGGAGATTATAGGAACAATATTTATTCTTGATCTAATAAATCATGGTTTAGTCATGCCAAGCTCTAACAACAAGATCCTACACAGAAGATTACAATGCCAAGATTTATTATTTGATGAAGATTTTTGAGGCTGCTTAGCAAAACTCCATAACAATGGGCCAGAAGGACAAACATAGAGAATCTAACCAAAACAATATGTGAACCACAAAAACTAAGTATCAAAGGCAGGTGAGACAACCCAGAGTCACCCTCTGGGGGAGATGGACAGCATATAAAACAAACAAACAAACCTGATGGTGTCATTGCCAAGTAAACTGGTCTGGTTTCTTATTGAATGAACATTGGACTGCTACTATATTATGTGTGAAAACACCCAACATATAAATAGAATTTAAAGGACTTACCCCAACACCTTTTTAAGTTACACATTAAGAAACAAATACCCACTAAAAAAAGGTGAAGCCACACCACCAATCAGCACTGAAACTTTAGATACTCATTTTCAATTTCAGTTAGGCAAAAACACTGCAGAAGAAAAACAACTTGGTTGAGGTCAGATGGATTTTTTTACTGCCTTCTCTGGGTAGTGGCTGTGTGGCTGGATGGAATAGGAAGACATATGAAATTAAAGTGGTTATCTAGGCATTTTGAGTAATGAGTCCTTGGAACAACAATGTCATCTAGAGTGAGGGTCATGGGAAAAAGAAGTTTGGTTCATCCTTTTTCCTGGCAAGACTTTCTACACTTGGGTGGAGAGCAATCTGAGTTGTACAAAACAGCAGAACTAAAAAGGCATTTGCATATTTAGCTAATTTTTTAAGAGGAAAAAAGAGCGGACTAATTTGCTTTAAAGGAAATGAAGCACATTCTAAGGTAATTTCCTTTAGGCTCCAAGCAGTCAATGATGCCCAGAACACTGATTAGCCGCCTTTGATCATTAAACCTGGCTTGATCACATCATTTTCACCATGGCAATTGTTTTCTTTCCAGCACAGATAAAAAAAAAGACAATGAATATGTTCAACCACTATTGATGTCCATTTAGAAAGCACACCCAAGTGCAAACTCTAATCTCAACTCTGATGCAGTGTGAAAACTGGGGCAAGGCCAACCTGGGCCTAGAATCTGAAGCAACTGAGTTTTTGAGATGCAGAGTTCATCTTTGTTGGGGAACTCACATCAAGTCAAGCACAATACATCCCTTACACCATGAATGGGAACCTCTGGTTGAAAACCATCTCAGAGCACAGGAAGATTCCCCTCCTGAACTATATTGTGTTAAACTAAATATGTCAGGGCAAAGAACCATTTCTGATGCATCAGATAATAAATCAAAAGATATTCACATACAATTAGCAAAACAGCTATAAAGAATTCTTAGACGCTACACAGAAATCTGTTACAAAGCACAGCTTATAAACCACACTGCAGCAATAACTGTTTATGTTGGTCAATTAATTAACGATTAAGGTTTTCACGGTTTCCTTTAGCCAGGACTGAAGCTATTATATTATTCTAACTACTTCTACTTTCCCTAGGCAGCTCTGCAGTTGAAGCATATATGCATCTAAGGAAGTTAAAGTTTGAGGAAATCATTATTAGAAAAATTCCAATCAGGATAGTCTATCACTGACTAAATATTATTTATCATATTTTTTAGATGACTGATAGAAATGATAAACTTCAAATTCTGTCCTTTCACAGATCACTTAGTTCTGTCCAAACGCCTGACCATTTTGGAATGAAATACTATCTTTGATTCAGAAGCATATTGAGTTTCCTTAAAGCTCTTCATTTTATAAATTTCTAATGAATTTTTGTTAAATTATATTAAGGAGAAAATGGAATCAGATGACTTGGGCTGTGTTCAATTCAATAACAACAGCAAATCCAAGCATTGTGCAGTACTAGAAATCAACAAAACTTCTCAAACTATCAGAATGAGATGTGCATATACACTTGGATTTATTTATTTCAGAACAAGTCAAAATAATCACCAAAATGAAAAGGTTGTACAGGTTATTCCTGTTAATTATCTTCTGAATAGTGATGTGAAGTTTCTCATTCCAATCTCAGGCATTTTTCCTGTGTTATAAAATACAGAGTATTTATTCAGTTAAAAAATGAGAAACATTTTTATAATAAACAAACAAACATCCCAACCTCTTAGGCATCTCATCTAGTAAAGTTCAGATGCTGTAGAGAAATGACCATGTACCAGGCTGGTCAACAACTAGTTTTCCTGGAAACTTCAAGCAAGGACCTGGAGATTGTGGTTAATTAACCCTCCCACAGCCTGCCAACCAATCTACGAACCTCTATGCCAGTGTTTCTCAACCATGGCAACTTTAAGGTCTGTGGACTTCAACTCCCAGAATTCTCCAGCCAGCCATGCAGCTAGGGAATTCTGGGAGTTGAAGTCCATGCCTCTTAAAGTTGCTAAGGTTGAGAAACACTGCTCTATGCTATTCACTTGATTTTGGTTACCAAATGGTCGTCCCTCCCACCCACTTTAATCCTCAGTCCCCTCTGCCAGGACCCAATGTAGCTATTTTTTTCTCCTCCAGATCCGCCTCAACATTCTTTTTGGACAGGGAATCCTACAGGGAACCAGCTTCAATTCAACCCTAAGTTCTGACAGGGTGGAAGAATAATTGATCAAAGGCAGTGATGTCCAAGTCAAGGGGTGATGATCTCTTTGACTTGGAGATCATGAACTTCCATGAATCATTCCTCCACTCTGGCAACACGAAGGCCAGCTACATTCCAAAGCCCTCATCAAACACACACACATTCCAGTAGGAGAGAACATCTGTAGCTCTGGGTTGAACTGTGGAGTTCTTGGTGCTTTCTGAGCTTGGCTGTTTGCTTGCAGACATTTCATTACCCAACTAGGTAACATCATCAGTGCCATCACTCCACACACGCATTCACTTGATAGTGACTCTGGTTCGACATTACTGAAACTCAGTTGTAAGCTTCCTTACAACTTATTTCGTAAAAAATACTGTGACAACACTAACCAATAAGCCTGGCTTTTGAAATGTGTGACATATGCCAACAAATGCCTGTCATGTCAATAAATACGTTTATTTTCAGTACAATGGAGCCAAAATGAATGTGGCATGTTCCAGGCCTTTAAATGGCAGTAATAAACACTGCACCACATTTCTGCTACGCAGAACCAATTTCCTCTAAATATGCATGTACAGCAAAACCTCGATTTTTCTGGGTCTCGATGCAACAGACTTTACACGCAACAAATCAAATCCACTGCAATTTACATCCATGAAGTCATTACACAAAAATGTACATCTTTTGCATCGGTTTATGTCATTGGCATGATGATATCGTCCCACAAACATAAATGATGCAAATGATGTTGCCACAATGATATATTCACAGATTTACTAGACTCTCGGAAATTACAGCTTCTCTCTCTAATTAGTTCATTAAAATGAGCTTTCGCTCTACATACTTGGGACAACTAATTGGGCCAAATTATTCAAATGAGAGGATGTAGGCATTTTAAACACACACAGAGAACTTGTTCCATGTTTTTCTACAGCAGCTGCAACGTGAGGGGCTGATTTTTTTTCCCCCCAGATCGTATTTTAGTGGGTACATTCTTAGGGAAGCTGTGCAAATCAACAAAATATTCTGCTATATTAAATTAGCAATGGATCATATGCATACCAAGTAACCCCCTCCTACAGAGACAGCATAGATCTACATGCGACTTTGGTCTTATGCAAAGTCACTCCATAATCAGAAAACTAAATTGCTTGCTACAGGATTATTTAAATGAGATATAGAACTAATTCTCCCTGCATTGCATAGTATGGGCATTTTTTTTATACTGTTACCACTGGAGGAATATCAGGGCCTTGTTTTGGAAAGGAAGGGGGAGAGGAAAAAAGGACATGTAATATCACCTCTCAGAAACAGATACCTACTAAATTTTAAATTGACAAAACAGACATGCCATGCCTCGTATTAATCACCATAAAGGTTCCAAGAAATATAAACAGGAAGTGACAGACAGTAACCTCCTGTGCAAAGTGAAACATTTTCAGCCAGCATTTGGACCCCCAGATGCCAAATAAAAAGCAGATGCACAGTTCAATATATTAGGGTGGACAGTGAGTTATGGAACACAGAGACAGACAGCTAAACAAATGGAGACTTCCAGAGATACTTTGAGGTTTTTTAAAAAAATGGTTAAAAAAGGTAGTTCTGGGCTGAACTAGCAAGCAAGAATGCATTTAAGAATAAAAAAAAATAATCTGAATAAAACCACTGCTCATTATTGAAGATTCTATAAAGTCTGGGTGGGAAGTGTCAGCACACACATTCCACAAAACAGCAACATTTCAACTTTATACTCAGAGCTCCTCAGAAAGCCTCAAAGGAGCTAAAAACCAACAAGGAAAAACTATGGAATATCGCAAACTCATTTTTTAAAAAATCACTTTGAACTTTTAAGAGTTTTGTAGAAGAGAATAGTTGCAGAATACATAAACAGCCTGTGAAATTTCATTGGCACAGAACCTGGGGATCTCTGAATTTACAAAGAAAGGAGGAGGAAAGCAGACAATTTCATAATCCTGTTCACGTCTACTCACCCATTCCACTGAGGTCATTTAGTTTCTCCTAGGAACAGGCAACTTGATGCCCTCCAGATGTTTTAGTTCTCAGCTTCTATCAGCCTCAGCCTGCATGACCAATGACAAGGCACTGTGGGAATTGTCATCTAAAACATCTGGAGGCCACCATGATGCTTTCCAGAGCTTAAATTTATCAAAGATCAGTAGCTATATGAATTAAATAGAATCCCTCGACTCTTCCTGAATAGAGGAAATATTGAAGCATTATTTACAATGGGTAAGAGAGGAATATAGATATAACTTTCATGATTTTGCTAAGAAAAGTCTCCTTTTTCATATCCTGCTACATATAGTCCCTCTAGGAACTCATCAGTTAAAAAATGGAACTGGAACTTGTGGTATGTTGCTTCTTTAATAAACCAGGATTTGAAGTTGGTATGTTTGGGAATGACAAAACCTGAGCCACATACAACATTAAGCTTTTTCTGATGAATAGATTTCTGGATACTGAAGCTGGTACCACTGGCAGTAGAGGCTAAAAAAATGGTTGGACAAAATCTGTTAACAAACTTTTTCACCCCATCCCCTCATGGAAGAATCTGGGTATATCATGTTGTGCAAACAGTGCAACAACCATGAATGCCAGCAAGTAGTGGTGACACTACTGTAAGGTCTAGTCATTCTCCAAATTTTATTTAAAGCTGCCTACATTCACTAATATGGGAGTAGATCTCATGGAACTTAATGGGAATTACTTCCTAGTGAAATAACTAAGATAGCACAAAATATTTTTGTTGCTAGCTCTCCCAACAATTCTGCTATATAAGTTGTACATCAATTATAAACGTAGCCAGTGTCACTGTGTTGATAGTACCATATTTTTCAGTAGAGAAATAAAATCTTTTCAGTTGAGCTTCATTTCTGCTGACTTCAAGGATACCTTTATTAAGTGTTCTTGGTAACAATATAAATTGCCATTGTTTTTTAATGAGATGCTTTCTCAACATCTCCATTGCTTATAGGTTTTAAATTACAAAATGTGCTTGATTTAAATGTACATGGTTTTAGGTCATTTTTTTAAAGTAACAATCTTATATAAAAGCTGAGCATATGTCCAAATGAAAGCATTAGTTTTTCTTTGCAGACCTAAATATGGGCGTGTTGCAAATCTGATTATTTGCTTCTCTGACTATTAGTCAGAAGCAGGCAACTTCTTGTACTTCAAACATTTAAAGGACAATTCCCACAATTCTCAGAAGTTTCCTATCCAATCATAAGTGATAGAAAATTTGAGATAAACAGATGAAAATAAATAAATCAGTTCGTGACCTCCAATTGGTAGGATCTTTCACAAGTTTATTGTGAAAGAGCTTTTACAAAACTACACAACTATTTCGTAAGCTTGTTTTGTTATTTTGTTAGTAGAAGTCTTTATTCTACTAACAGTCTCTGCAGGTTGTCCTTCAACAAAGAAAGAAAACAGAATCTCTTCCCATAACAAATAATAATAATAATAATAATAATAATAAAGTTTTTGTCCTTGGTTTAAGCAAACAAAAATAAAGTCATGCCACAAAGAACAGATAAAGCAGAAAATCATTTTGAACTAACTGCGAAAGGAAACTGCCCGTTTGAGACAACAATTTCCAGTCTATAAAACCCAAGTAGATACATAGGGATTCATTTTTCCACTTTAATAAAAGAACAAAACTCATGAAACAATTTTATTATGAACTAGAGCTATACATCTTCCTCATCCTGAGTGAGGATCCAGTAAAAAGAAAGCAATAGGCTGAAATCAAGAATCCTTCTCAATGGGGCTTATTTCTATGTCAGAGTGGGGAAACTGGTCTATCAAATGCTGTGTTGCTTGCAATTCCCGTCATTCATCACCACTGGCCATACTATCTAGGGGTTGATGAGAAATACTGTTCAGGGGATCTGTATCCCATTATTTTCCTGCATCAAGCATAGGCCCCAAACTTACGTTTTAAGAACACACCACACAGGCTGAAAATAAAGAGACAGCTCATGAATATGAGGAATCCTTCCAGTTTCTATCTATTCCATACAATTTGTCCTTTCCCTCCCCTGCACTGATTATGCTTTGCACTATACTTCTGCTAAGGCAAATCATGGTTAAAACTAGGCTTCACAATAACACCTCTAAGCTTCTTCCAGGGTCCAAGCATTTCAACAAAGGCTTCTACTGTCAACCCATCATAGCTGGCCCTAATCTGTCAAAGAGCAGAAAATGGGCCTAGAAGCTACGCCATATGAACATTCCAACATTGCACAGGATTGTCTAACAGTTCTGCCCTTCCTGCCAAGTAAATCTCTAGCTTGAGAAGGTCCTCCATCGAAACGGGAACACTTTAAACCTTGAATCCACAGTCTGTAATAGCTATACAATAGCAGAACGACTGATACGTAGACTGCAAAATGAAGATCCATCATCTTTCAAAACGTCACCTGGAAAGTGTAATGGCCTTTATCAGAGTGAACAGCCTTTGCCCCAATCCCATTTTTGGAGCTTACCAAAATCCAGCAGTAATTTCAGTGTGTTCTAGAAGTCAGAGGCTCTCAAGGAATCACATGACTCAGCCAAGAGCTAAGTTTGATTGCAATCAAATTACAGGCCAACTCAAACAACTGATCAACTTTCAATACATAAACAGAGCCAGCCCATTTCTTATATTTTCTTCTAGCCAATTTGAATCTTCCTTTCCTTTCCTGTCCTGTCCTGTCCTGTCCTGTGCCTTTGAGTCACTATTGACTCCTGGCGACTGCCTGGTCAAGTCCCTGCAGATATCACACAAAGATAGGAGTGGGTTTCCAGCACAGGTTGGGCCTAACTGTGTCTGGAGTCCAAAAAGGCAGACAACTGCTATTTCCATAGCTGTAGGTCTATCACTTTAAAATTCAAGGCAATCTGTGAACGTATAATTTTAGGGCAACCTGAATTGGCCTTCCCTTGGCTGTATCTTAAGGAACAGAGGAATCATTGTCGCTTTTCAGTCCTACAGACAGATTAACAAATTAACAACAACAGCAACCAAAACTAGCTGCAGTTAAGGAAAAGAGCACTTTGTTAGATTTGAATGTTCTAACTTCAAACATCCAAATATTTTTCAAGCACTAGAATACTAGGCTACCTTAAAAAACACTCTTATTTATATTACAGACATTTGATCAAATATTTGCTGAAGGAGAAAAAGCCAGCTACTGGAAAGAGTTTACTACTCTGAAATCCTGAAATAGCCATTTGCTTTGAAGCATGGAAAAATACAAGACTCTACCATTTCCCCAAATGCCACCTGAATCCTAAATAACATTCTGCCCAGTTTAATTATTTACTTTCAAGAGCCTTATTCTTGGTGAAGGTGCAGTATTTTAAGAAACCTTTTGCCCAATTTATTCATTAAGCTAAGAAGGGGAACTGAAAAAAATAACACACCGCATAGTTTTGCAGTGCTTCTACATAGAATAAAGATGACTTAGAATTACTTGGGGGAGAGGCAAAGAGGAGAAAAGTATGCCAATTCAAAACCCAACACACACAACATTATTCCAGAGGAGATGGTAAATCAGTATTTCCAAATTGCAAGGACTCCAACCATCAACGCTGCAAGTGTTTGAACTGGAGCTCAGCTTGCACATCGACTCTAAAGACTTTCAAAATGACATAGAAAGCTGATCAGCAAAAGAAAACAATGCCGTAAAAATACGGGAGGAGAGTGTGGTTCAAGCAATCCGTGTCTGCCACACAGAATCCAGAGCTACTGCCAAAAAGCCCTCTAGAAGGTAGTTTCCACTGAATTCAGTGGAATTTCTCAGGCCTGGAGAAGAAACAAAACAATCCTCCCCTTCCTTTATGCAAAGGCCTATCAAAGTAAACAAATTCTGAAGAACCGTGAGAAATATGTGCTTCTTCTAAGCTTAGATTTCAGAGTATTTTTAACTGTAGTAAGTGTTAGCATTCAGATGTGAGCTAAAGTTTAAACACAGTGGAATCCATCACTATATTTGGTGCAAGCAAACTATACCACAATCAACACTGAGAAGAAAAGCACAAAATTTAGCCTGGGAAAGGAAGGAGTGGGGAGCTGCGTAAATCCACAGGGCATTCTAAATCTCTTAAGCATTTTTAAGAGATTGGAAAACTTATATAGTCAAGGAAAAATGGATCGCAACCTCTTGTTTTGCCACAAATCTCAGTGGTGACCAATTTTTGACCTAACCTTCTTCTACAGAGTTGTTGCAAAGATAAACTGGAGAAACCACGTGTAATTGTACATCACTTAAAGCTCTTTAGATTAGAAGTGAGATTAAGATAATTGTTTTCAGTAGAAGTCTTGCTCAAAAGATAAATTGTTTATAATACTTAACACTGGCTTAGGGTAGATTCATACCTATTTATATGTGTCAAGTCCACTTCAAAGCATAACTGGCTAAATTTTCCAGATTTTTTAACAGAATACCAAATTTGTGTCAGCCTAAAAAAGTCATTTTTTATAATAACCCACTCCATCAGTTGTATTTGGTGAAGTAGACTATAACCCATGAAAGTTTATATCCACAATAAAAATAGCATTTCTCAAAATGTCTCAAGATTCTTTGATGGCTTTGCTGTAGCAGACAGAACTAACCCTCCAGAAACATTCTGAGATATCTTTAGGTTTGATAAAGCCACAATCTTTTGCTTTATGTCATTATACAAAGAGCTTTGAAGAAATCAAAGCCAGTGAACCATTTCACTGTTTTCTTCTCTTCAGGAAAATCCTGCCTGACGAATTTCTTCAGGCTATGAGAAGATTTTAAAGACTTATTTCTAAAATGCCTCTCAAAGTATTCCTCAAAATGTGACATTAATACTAATTATAGCATTATGGGTCATCCACTGCAATCATAAATTCTGATATTAACCTAAGTAGCAACAAAGAAAAACAAAGAATCCAGTTTTTGTACATAACCGGAACTTTTTTAAAGGGGGCACTGGCATATTTCCCTAAGGTCCTACAAATTCAGGGATGGATCAATAATTTCATTCATACAATCAAACTAATCAATTAAAATATAACCTCAATAGTTATCCCAAATATTTCCATTCTTGGAGCACTGATTTTGATTAAAAAATGCACACCTACAAATACAGATATCAGATTGAGAGATGATGCAATGAGAAGTCCAGGGGTGTCAAATGAACTTACTGTTTTTGACCCTCTGAGTCTTTCAAACTCCTAAAAAGAGCCTGGTTCTGTTGCCACAATGCAAACACTTAACTAGGTGAATGCTGTTTGGGGCACACAACAAAGGTTACCTGATCCAATCAACAACAGACTTTAAATTTACCAGAGATGTGCAGTGCTTTGTATATGAGTTCAGGGGGAAAAAAAAGGTATAAAAACATAGCTGCTTTAAAGAGTTGTAGACAGATCTTACATTTGCAGTCCTCCATGCATTAAAGCACTTTCTTGAAACTGAGTCCAAAGTGTTTAATAGTCCTAAAATTTAAACCAATGAAGACTCAATTTACCCAGGTTTTACTTAATTCCAACTAATCACCCCGTCATGGAAACACATAAACCCAGTTAATCAACCATCTAAGAAAGAAAAAAGTCTCTCCAATCAGAATTCACATCTAAACTTAGCAGCACAGAACACACTTCCCAAATACTGGCTACCATGGAGCAGACGCTAATGGCATCATGAACACTCTCTGGGCCAAAGGGCCGTGGGATCCTAGACACTTTCTAGAGAAAATTGGTAGGAACTTTATTTCCATAAGGATGATTTTGACTGTTAATGTGATTATTTGCTTCTAGACTGACCTGTAAGAACATTTCACTGCATAAAGCATGCTGTGTGAACACGGTACCTATGCATGAGGATTTAAAGGATAATTCAACTGTCCAAGTTTTAAACCTATTTTAACAAATCCCTCACAACATGTCAATTCTTTATGTATTATCACTAAACTGAATTGAAACATGTCACAGAAGTCAACAGGCCACAGCTTTAATACTAGTTGCGGCCAAGTTCAGTCATCACTGGATGGCAAATGAGGACTAGCACACCAGATCTAGGCTGCAAAATTGGATGAACACTAGATGGCTACAAAGAGTTAGTTTTCTGAATTTCTTTACTGCCCACTAGTGGTCATTCTAAGTTGTACAGCACAGACATTTGCTCACGGATTGTTTTTGAGCTCCACACAAATTTAAATATGTTGAGGAATTATTAACTGGGGGAGGGGAGACAGAGATCCTCTTTTTAGCCTGCTGATGGAATATTTGGTGACCACTACATCTATACAACAAAACGAAGCTCTTGCCTTCAGCTTTTCTTCCCCCTACTCCTCAGAACAGACTACAGGTAAAACACCATTTTTTTTCTCTTTCCTACTAAGCGGTTCTGTCTCCTGGGTGTATTTTAGATAAAGGTCAGACAAACAAGACAGGAAGTTAAACACCCCACTACCTTTATTGCACAAGTTAAAGGAAAACGTAAATAGCATTGTGGGAGGGAGACAGCAGCAGTCAGAGAGGGGAGTTTAACTATTCTACTGCTGTCTAAAGAAGAATTAATCCTCCTAAGCTGATACCTGCTTTAATGAAAATCCTCCCAGTGTTACTGGGAAACATCCTCTCCATGAAAAAATTACCTCAGAAGAAAAGATTTTTATCAGCACTACCACAAGAGAAAAAACTGATCCAGATGATTATCAATTGAACAAATCAACCCAAAGTTCTAACTTGAGGCATAAATAACCAAGCTCCAATTATCCTACTTTGGATGCATTATGCAAAGATCTCTCTCTCTCTCTCAATGTAATGCTGGGAAAGGTGGAAGGAAATAGAAGATGATGATGACCAGCACCAACATGGATGCACCTTTGGGAGAACTAAAGGACCACACTGGGAACAGATTCTTTTGGAGAAAATCTGTCTACAACAGAGGAGAATGTATCTAGCTCAGGGCTGAACTGTGGAGTCCTTGGTGCTCCCTGAGCTCGGTGGTTTGCTTGCAGACATTTCTTTACCCAACTAGGATAATGAAACATCTGCAAGCAAACCACCAAGCTCAGAGAGCACCAAGATCTATCTACGTTGTCACTAAGAGTCCACATTGACTTGATGACACAGAATCAGTCACAACCTGATGCCTTATTGTGGTGCCTATAACTATCATAGCAATACACAGTGTCCAGTGGACATTCTCCAGCACATATACACAAATCATTTGTGACAAATATACATAGCTTAGGCCCAGGCACAATCAGGACAGGGTATTCCTCCATAGTCCACTTGCAATTCTAGGACATCAATAAGGCACCCTTTCAAGCCTTGACATAGATGTGTCTGATATAAAAAAGTTAACTCTTCTCTGCCCCCCCCCATCTTATGGAACAAAGCAGGCCATTTCCATATTGCTTAAGAAGGGACCAAAACTATATGCATCTTCCTCTATAGCATGCCTACTGTTTTCATTTTTTAGTGTTTTACCATTTTTGGGGCTTTGCTTTAGCTTTTGTGATCATTTTTATTGCATTTACGTAAGCCACCCAGAGCTGTTAAGGGAGTGGGTAGCATAAAACAAAGTTTCTAAATGAGATAAATAAATACCCTGGGAACACAGCCAGATCTGTCTCCCAAGCATTTCTAAACATGCATTTCTTGCATACAACGATCTCAGGCCCTCACAACGTCTATGCGCTCTGTCCTAGATGTATCCCCAGCTGAACTTGCAGCCTGCACTCACTTCCATGTAAAATGGATAGCTGAAGCATCATTTAGAGTCTTAATTTCTGGCTGCTTTTACAGTATGCCCTAAAGCAGGGGTGGGGAATCTGGAACCCAACATAACTATGACTCAATTAACCTCATAATGTTTTTCACGGCCATACCATTTAGGCTCCTGGGAGTTGCAATGCAGCAACATTTGAAGCACCACAACATTTCCACTGATTATACAATGTCTGTGGGGAGGGTATTCCCTTTGTATTTTACTACCTATCTTGGAAACTTCATTTATGATCTCTCCGCTTCCTCTTTAGTTGCACTCCCGTGCCATCCTTACCCACAGAGACATTCAAGACATCCCTATCTTGAACCTCACTTTGAATCTTGCTCATGGGGGGGGGGACCCAAACCCACCAGCTACCGTGTGTTTAGCTTCCGAGTAAAGCCACATACAGTCTCTAAGACTGTAAGGAAGCTGTATTTGGGGCACTGGCCTGCCCAGTGCCTTGCCCATGGCTGGAAAGCAATACAGGAGGACGTGCAGAAAAATGCGATCTCAGAAATCAGCCGGGAAGGAGCGTTTGGATGGAAGAAAACGAAGGTTAGCAAACGCTACACAGGGGAAACGCTTCACCTATTCCTTTAGGCACGCAATCTCTGCGTGCGCACACCTCCCTTTACCTGCACACAGCAGATGTGCGCGCGGCTGTCCTGAGCATGGCGCGCGTGCAATGGAATGTGAAAGCCCCCCCCCCCCGTTTTGCTACCAGCAGGAGAGCCCTTTCCGCCGGGTCCATTGAAACAAAAGAGCGGCCCTTTCCGCCCCCTCCCGCCGCCGCGCAGCAGCTCCCCCGCCCGATCCGGCGGCGCCCCCGCCTCGCCCTGCCCTACTCACTCCGGAGCGCCCCGATGAGCAGACCGCCGTCCTTTATCAGCTCCTTAATGAACTTGTTGGTCCTTTCCAGCTCCACCTCGTGACATTTCAGTCTCTCCCTGAAATCCGGGCTGTCCAAGTAGGAATCGCTGAACTCCAGCGTGGGCAGCCCCATGGCTGCAGCCCGGGCAGAGGAGCGGCTGGGAGGGCAGCCGCTGAGAGCGGGCAGGGGGCGGGCGCCTGGCGCTGGATCTTCCGCCCGCCTCGGGGGCTCTCCTGGCGAAGCGGCGCGGCGCTCCCCGAAGTCGCTGTCAGCTGCTTACATGGTCCGGCCAGCAGGACATCGCTGGGTCAAAGCCGCCTTCCGGCCGATCGGAAACCCTTCCCGCTCCCGCAGAGCTGTTCCTGGGCTGGCCACGGGCAGCCGCGCTGGGAGAAGGCAGAGCCCGCTCCGGCCCAATCAGTACAGCACGCCGTGGCCCCCCACCCGGCTCTTTTCCTGCCGTGCCACGCCCCGCCCCGCCCCGCCCCGCCCCTCCCTGGGGGTTGAAAGGGACCACCCACCTTCCACAGTTCGCCCGGGGAAGCGCGCCCCGGTTCTCCGTCCACCTTTCTGGTAAAGCCTCCCCCGCGTTCCTTGGCGGGCGTTCAGAAGCAGGTTGGTTTAAGCACGGATTCGGATATACTGTAGCAATAAAACAGAGAGTCGCTAACTTTGGCCTTTTTCAGCTTAGGGATGTGGAAGGTAAACTTGCCGTAAGTAGGAATTTTCAATAATAATAATAATAATAATAATAATAATTCAGTGTTTCTTAAAGGGTGTTCCTAGGACCCCTGGGGTCCCCCATGACCCTCGGGGGGGGGGTCAAATCGAAATGATTTGCCAGCCTATGTTGAAAAATAATACCGTATTGAAACCCCATCAAACAGTCGTGAGAAGCGATACCGATGCAAATGCCTCCATTTAAATGTTTAATATGGTAACTAGTGATAAAAATAACCCATCAAATAAAAGCTCTGTTGGGGTCCTCCATCCTTTTTAAAAGTGGGAAGGGGCCCAGCGAGAAAAAGTTTAAGAAACGCAGGTATAATTTGTAAGCCGCTCTTTATTTAAATACGTATTTTATTTATTCGAATTTATTAGCTGCCTGACTCCAATAGACGGTGGGTGGCATACACAGCTGAAAAATAAAAACTTTTCAGTGTACAGAATTCAAGTAAAACACAAAACAACAAATATGCACAGCTCATTTTTAAGGGCTGAAAGCAAGGCATTTTATCCTCAGAATTTTTGTGTGACAACCACAGAAGGTAGGCCGGTATGATTATAATTGTGGGTGGACTGAGACTTGAGCAAAACTTGCTGGTTCATAGCTTGGGCTCACATGTCTCTGAAAGGTAGACATTACCTGTGAAAATGTTGCCCATGAAGATGTCCAATGAGGGATGAAAAGCTTTATCAGTTGGATTTCTGCCTGACCCACAGCAGTTACAGATATAGGACATTTACTGAAGTACCATATATGTGAATATTCTTAAAAAAAAACAAAAAACTACCATATAAATGTACTTGGCTCAGGGATAGATAATACTTTCCTTGGAATAGTGGTTCTCTGTCTCATAATCTTAAATCCCCAAATAATTTTAGTAAAGAATCTGGGTCTCACCAAGATTAATTCTATTATATCTGGTTTGCATAAATCCAGGTAGCCATTAAATGGCAGCAAAGAGGTTCAAAACACTAATTCTTCTCTGACATCTAGTGGTCATCCAGATTTTGCATTCTAGATATGGTAAATCTAACTAAGAAAAGGCTTTTTTTTTTCCCCCTGAGAAAACAATTTATATGTTTCCTGGCATTGCTATCACTTATCAGGTAAGCTTTAAAGAACAAAAAAAAAAAATCAATAATGCTGCTGATAATTCTTGCTGTAAAAATAACTAGTGGATGGTAACTGGGGGACTGAAGCTGTGGGACGTTTAGCACTGTGGGAAGACTCCCAGAGTCTCAACCAAGAAATAAGTCCAAATGATGACTTTAAGCTAAGTGGAGCTGAAGCAGGCTTGGTGCTGTTGCAGCAGTCGTCCTCTAAGCCCAAACAAGAAATTAGTCCCAACAGTGAGAGCTAATGCTTTGAAAACATTATGCCCTGCCCTGTACTCTTAAAGACAAGAAATCAAGGAAGTTGAAAATAGATGCAGTGCAACATCAGGTTAATAAACAGTATATTAGCAAATAAGATTCTGAAGGGACTTAATTCAGTTCTACAGCTGGAGCTAAGCAGACTAGACCTGTCAATCAATCAATCAAGTTTATTACAGCCCGAAGGCCAAATACAGTCAAAATATCTAATAAAAGCAGTATTACATCCTTCTACACACACACACACACACAAGTATAAAACAGAAAAAACAGTAGGGTCTAAAATAATTAAGAATAAAAATACTAAAATGAATCAAAATATTATTATAAGAAATTCCAAACCTAGGCAATGGTGCGGCATATCGTACAGACGGTAACACAAAACTGGACAACTTGGGCAGTTACTTTTGAATCCTTATCCGAAAGAAGAAATCACACTTCCTACCTGGAAATTTCTTCAAGATTGGATATATAAGGGTCTGTCTAGAGTCTTTGTATAAGGAGCAATATAGTAGCTCCTCTAAGTGGCTTAGAACTAGACCTATCAGCTTCCTGGATGGGTGACTTGGTTGTATGAACACCTTGGCAGAAGGTGCTGGGGCAGCCGCAGGAACATTCATTGGCTCCAAAATGTTGGATGCAACGGGCAATCAAAGTCCCATCTCTTTTCAACATACATCACATACACCTAAAAAGGGCTTTGATCACCCTATCCCACCTGCCATGCTGAAGCCATGGACCATCACTGCAGACACCCCCTGAAAAGTGGAGCCTAAATGTTGTAGGAATAAAACAGCATGAGGAAAATAAAATCAGGTCATCCCAAAATGATGTTAGCATGCAAAAAGAAGCATTAGAGAAAACGATTCAACCACAGGGCAGAAGAATACCAGGCCTGCATTTACTAGCCACCATGAGCCCAGATTTTTTATGCACACTGAGGAGAGGAGCTCGGAGATGGAAGCTTGCTATTCCAGCTCTTGATGAACAACTCCAAACAGGCCTGGCCTGCAGAACTAGGAATGAGGGATGCTGGGAGCTGTAGTTCAATTATAGCTGGAGGGCCCCAGTAATTTTCAGATTGTGGAAGAGCTCTAATGTTTCCAAACAAATAACATCTCTCGTTTCTTAATGAACTTTCTCTTGAAAGGAAAAAAAAATCACAGAAGGCAAAATTCAAAAGCTTTTCATGTGAAGATCAATGGCATCTGGATTTCTTGTAACATTTTTGGTGATTACGCAATAACCATCTCATCTGGAATCAAGCTTTGTAGGAAAGTTAGTTAAGGACTTCTTAATAATATCTGAATCAGTGGTTCTTTCTCTGAAGGAAATTTAGTCATCACTCTTGATTTCTTCTCATAGGTCTTAGTCTTTCAGCAATGCTGGAGATATTCTAAGGACAGTCCCTGTTTACAAGGAGCAACATGGAGAGGTGAACCATAATTTCTCCAATGGCAATCTTTGTTCCGTAAATCTATTTTATAGGATGATGTAACATTATTCAGAGAGTAGATGTTAAGTGTATCTTGGCAATTCAAACATACAAGGAATTCAAGGGTGCAAGGGTTTATAAGAATATTTATTGTAGAAAAGCTAACAGAACCATTATGAAAGAATTCCAGTGACTGCTGTGTATGAAATGCAAACCTTTTTTTAATAGTGAAATCGGGCTTCCAATTTGGGCACCATTGCCCCACCCATGCAATGAAATGGACGGGGAAGTGCGAAGAAAGATGTTACATGGAAAAGGCGAAGGGATCTTTCTGGTTTGTTTTGCTTTGTTTTGCTTAAGGCAACAACATCTGCATGAACAGTTGTGCCATGGAACTTATCCCAGAAACTTTTTCAACATACAGGATTTTTTTCAGCAAACAACTGCATTGTCATGGCCCAGTTTGCGATCTCATCATGTTTTGAGAATGTATTGGAGACGTATTGCTCCATATCTGTTTTCCAGCTCATAAAAGCGTCCACAAAGAACTGTGATGTTCACATTAAAATCCCTGTTAGTTTCCCGACTGCCTAACCAGATGTGGCAAGTACCCTAAGGAAGAAATGTCAAATGTTCTTTTCTTACAGGAGGGTGTGGTTTTTTTGAGGGGGGGGGGAGACAGGGGGAAAAACCCTCCATATTTTCATATGTGTGGCTAGTCTTAATGGGGAAAATGTCCTTCGCTTGACTTCTTTTGACTCTTTTCATGCACATGAAGCTTTGTTATTTTTCTCAGTCCCTGTGTTTTTATTGTATTATGAGAGCAACAGTTCTCAATCTGCATGCCAGTGCATTCAATTCAGAGAATGCTGGTTTTGTGCTGATATATATTTTTTTACATGTTTCAGGCTCCCTTTTCTCCACTCCCATATTGTTTTAAGTTGTAGATGTTTTCTTAGGATCCTTATGATTCTGTCTCTGAGTATATTCACGTTCAAAGTCTGTTACTTTATTATAAAACTTATTGTGCAAAGCCTCCATCCCAGGCTTATTTTTTTAAAAAAGATGATTAAATTTTAGGTCAGCCCCTTTTTTTAACACTCAGAATCTGAGAAGCGAGAGGCTTCAAGGCTTTGGAACAATAAACAGAAGTGTAATGGAGCCCTAAGGTGTGATGGAATACATTGGGTGGCCTGCTGTTTTAGTAGGTGGGCTGTGTGACAGTGCTAAAAATGAAGAGGAAAGATTCACCAATTTTTTTTTTTAAAAGTAGCAGAAGAGGGCATGGTTTTACACAACATTTGCATGTATTAATGTATATGTATGGGTTGTAGAAATATATTTTAAATAGAAATATGTAACATCTGACAACTACTACCGAGGTCATAAACTGGATTATCTGAGCCTAGAGGGACCCATGCAGACCTAATTTGGTCCTGGAAGCCCTTAAAGCCCCCTCCAACGACAATTGCTAAAAATGAGGGACATGATTTCCTACAATTCTGAGATAGTGAAACGTTCTGGCCATCGCAGGGTCCCTGCGGTCATGTGGTTGCCATTTGAGGCCTTCATTGCTGGCTCCCTATGAGCAAAGTCGATGGGGAAGCCAGCAGGAGGTCGCAAACGGTGACCACATGATGTCCTCACTTAACGACCTAGGGTGATTCACTTAACGATAGCAAAGGGGAAATGCCATAAATGCCGTCACTAAGTAACGCGGTCACGTGACATCGTGTTCTATGACTGCATCATTTAGTGATGGAAATTCCGGTTTCAATTGTCATTGTTAACCGAGGACTACTTGCATCCTGAGGGGCTAGGTTGGATAACAGAAATCAACTTCAGCCACGTCCACTTTGGCAGCCATTTTATGAGTAGGCATGCCTCCCATGGAGCCCCTTTCTTTGTCCATGTCATGTCTCAAAATGGTAACATGCTTCCTGGCTTTAAAAGACTGGGAATCATTACAATAAGGAGTGGACAGTGAAATAATGAATACTCCAACACTTTAGCTGTCAGGCAGTGCAGCCAATAGTCAGGTTATGGGAAGAGACCTAAGAACCTCAATTTTTCAGCCAAAACTTTCTAGGTTAACCTCAACACAGTGCCCTCCACAGGAATTTGACTTGTTGACCTGGGGATTGTAGTAGGTTTCCAGCACATCTAAAGCCATCAGGTCTAGGAAGGCTGGTCTAGGCAGAGGCCAAGGCAGAGGCAATAACACCAGTCTAAAAAGCCTGGGCAAATAAGAGTATTGTAACCTGGTGCCAAAGAGATTGTGAGCTGACACCAGCCATACTTCCTTAGGGATGGTGTTCCAAAGGCCTTCTGAGAAATGGGCTGGGTGTATGCTGATATTCTATCTCAGAATAATATTATGCGTTTTAACAGAGACCAAATGTAATTTTATTTTACTATCCCATGTAAGCCGCTTGGGGGATACTTCTGGCAGGTTAGCCAGAAATTGAGCCAAAATTCTCACTTAACAAGTTTTAACTTGGATTTGGGAATGAAATCCTTTTCATGTCTAATAGAATAAAATCTACTGACAGCTTTTAGAGGAGAAGGAGGAGATGATAAAGTGTTTGTAGACTGCCTCAGTCAATTGAGAATATGGCTGGTTTATAACAACAGAAAGACAATTAATAGTAGAGTGGCCACTCACAAACAGACCAAGGCTTAAGGTACATTGGAATAGAATGGTCTTAAGGACCTTGTGAAATACGACGAGGGCAAAGCCACTTTATGTCAGAAGCTGCTATGTGTGAAAATGAGCATGTGACAAAGTTGGAAATGGGTAGGGTATGTACTATCTGTGGATGTACTGTATCTGTGGAATATGTAAATAAGAGAGAAAATTGTACCACCCACTTTTGCCTTGGGGAAGGGAAGAGAAAGACAGGAACCCTGACATGTAGCCCTGAAAGGGGATGAAAACGTTTCCCCTTCTGTTCAGTTTCTGAAATGATTCTGAAATGTACAGATTCTCTCCAATCTCCATTAGCTTGAAGAACAAGCATTATTGTTTCTTTAAATGACTTGGAAGGGATTCATAACATTTTAGAAATGAAAAATGAAAATACACACACCCCTCCCAGCTTTTCATTATGATCTATGATGCCCAACTAAAATCTACTTCTGTGTAATTTAAAGCAGTTGTTTCTTGTCCTCTCTTTTGAAATAACTCTTCTATATGAGAGTCCCTCAGATACTTGAAGATTGCTAAAAAGTCTCCCTTCAATCTTTGCTTCTCCAAACTAATCATACCCAATTCCTCCAGCAATTCCTATTTGAGTGTTTCATTTCAAGATTGTTAACATCTTGGTCATTCTCCTCTGGACTGACTCCAGGGTTTCAATATCCTTCTTCAAATGTGGTGCCCAAAACTAGATTCCTATTCTAGATGTGGTCTGATCAATGTAGAATAGACCGCTTGATCTTGATACTATATTTCTGATTATATATATATATATGCATGCTTTTTTTGCAGGTGGCTTATGTTCCTCTTGGAATCAACTAAGAAATCCAAATCCTTTTTGCGTATACTGCTGCCCGATCTGGTTTCCCCAATCCAATAGTTGTAGCTTTGATTTCTGCTAACCAAATGTAAGGCTTTGCATTTGCGCCATTGAAATTAATCTTGGTGGATTTTTTTACCCAATATTCTAAACTGTCAAGTTCTTCCTAAATCTGTCATCTATGGTATTTGCTATTGTCTACCCCATCTTTGTGTAGTCTGCAAAACTGATAATCGTATTATCCAATCCTTTATTCAAATCATATATTGAATAACGGAATGGCTAGAACACAACCCAGTGATACACCAATTAACACTTCCTTACAGCTTAAGACAGAGCCACGAGCATACTTTTGTTGGATTTATCCATCTAATGGTAGCATTGTCCAACCCATCTTTTTCCATCTTCTGTACCAGGTTCTCATGGAAGACTTTGGTGAATACTTAGCTGAAATCACAGTACAGTATGTCCACTAGATTTCTGTAGTCAGCTAAATTGACCACTGTATCTCAAAATGAGATCAGGTTGATTTGGCATTACTTGTTGATAAACTCATGCTGGCTTCTGTCAAGTAGTGCATTCTTCTCTAAATGCTCACAAACTGGGTGGTTAATAATCTCTCCCAGGTTTTGGCTAGTGTTGATATCCAGATCTGCTTTTCCCCCATTTCTGAAGGTAGGAATGATGTTTGTCCTTTTCCAGACCTCTGACATTACACCTGCCCCCCCCCCCCCCCGATTTCTTGAAGATCACAGAAAGGGGCTCCAAGAAGAATCTCCTCCAAAACTCTTCAATATAACTGTTCTGGTCCTTAAACTTGTTCATGGTATCTAAGTGCTCCCAACCAAATTACTGTACATATACAACTACGCTCCAGTTTCTGTTTCTGCAATATCCTGAACCCTAAGATGATATAGCCGCTTCCACCCAAGGTTCCAACTACTTTTACTTCTTCAATCAGCTCCACCCTATTGATTAAGATCAGATATGGAAGGCCAATCTTGCCGCCTTCTCTTTTGGAAAATGAAAGAGTCAGCAAGACCAGTTAGGAATTTTTAGGACCTTGTAGTGTTGGCTGGGTTAGTTATCCAACAAATATAGTAGTTGATAACTCTGGTCCAGAAGGGCATTATCCAGATCTTTTGCTTGACTTGGCAAACCATAGCACCTGTCCTCCAATAATACTACCATTGTTTACTTTTCCATGTATTCTTAGTCAAACGTTCTCAATTGGACGCCCATGCTCAAATTCCTAGATCTCAATACATGTGTGCAGTGTGCTTTTCTTTAATATATAATGCCATTTCTCCTCCCCTTTTTGTCTGGCCTATTCCTTCAGAGTAAATTAAACCCTTCAATCCTTTCATCACACCAACTTTTAGGCGGGCTACCATCCCTGGGCTGAAAATCCAGATGCCCATTAACAGGCAGCAAAGAGGCTTATCCGTATCTCTTTTTGCCATGTCTAGTGGTGATCTGTAGTTTTGCAGCCCAAATATGACATAGGGCCCCAGTAGCAATCATTGCAAAAGACTAATATTGATGGATGACAGGAGTGAGTGAGTGAAGAGTTGCTGTTGCCACTGCTATCTCCTTCTCCATTGGTGTTCCCCAGTTAGTAGTGGCCTAAACAGCAATGATGGTTGCTGGTCACTGTCTTGCTGTCCTCCTCATTCCTAGTTGTGGAAGAACAAGGGGAAAGAGATTTGGACTACTGTACAGTATTTGGGTTACAAAAATATCTACAAGGAGCAGAATTGTACATGTAATTGTTTTTGCTATGACACACAATAGAAGCAAATAGAAGCAAAAGTTAGACTTAAAGAAGCAGGATGGAAAGAATATTGATCTTGAACTTCGATGTTGGAGAAGATTCCTCAGAGGACCATGGATAGCCAAGGAAACAAATGAATGGACCATTGAACAAATCAATCCAGAGTTCTCACTTGAGGCATAAATGACCAGGCTCAAATTATCATATTTTGGACACATTTTGCAAAGATCCAGCTCTCTTGAGAAGTCTATAATACTGGGAAAAGTGGAAGGAAAGAGAAGAGGACAACCAGAGCAAGGTAGAGGGACTGAATTGCAGTGACAATGAATGCACTTTGGGAACACTTGAAGGGCCAGTTGGGGACAGATCTTCCTGGAAAAGGTATATCTATGTGGTCTCTAAGAGATGAAACTGATTTGATGGCACAATGTCTGTCTGTCTGTCTGTCTGTCTGAAATCCAGATGACCACTAGATGCTCATAAATGAATGCAGAACACTCTACTTCTTAGCTGTCATCTAGTGGTCATCCAGATATTTTCAGCCCAGATGTGTGGGGCTTTTTCCTCTTTTTCTCCTACCTGTCCTCAGTAGCTGCAGCTTGGAAGGAGAAATTTGTCACCTGAAACTCTTGTCTTGAGATCCAGAGGACTCTCCTTATACCCCTGCTAGAGCTTTTCTTCAATTGGTAGAAATGCCATATTTTGAGATAAACCTTGTTACTATCAAAACTGTTTAACACTCAGCTGAGTTCAGTGTTAGAAGGGATGATTTGCAGTGGAATATAGCCTGGATGGGCTTCTTAGCCCAGCACAGTGTTTAATTTAGTAAGTTCTCATGCATTATCCAGGAAAATTATTATTCCCAATTGAGAAACATCTTGCCAGATCTAATCTTATGGAAAAGAAGATTTGTGCTAGATCATGTTATTCAGGTGATAAAACTGTATTAATTTTGGAAGCTGTCCTGGAATTGGAGCCTGGAAATCTGCACATCATGTTGGGGATCAAATGTACATGTGTCATAAAATCAGTTCTCTTCCTTTCTCTCTTGCTTGCATTAGCTCTGATCAGTTCAAATTAGTATAATAATGGTGTGATTTTATAGGGCAGTGAAAGCAGCTACTCTTTGTTTCCCTCATTTTTATTATTTCTAAATTTAATTTAATTTGAATTTGGCAAAATATTTTTAACTGTCTCCTAACAGGGGCCTGCAAGTCAGCAAGAGTTTCACTCTTATAAGTGGGACTTGCTAAAAAAGTTGCAGGACAGATTTTTCTGTTTAGCATCCCAGTCAACAAGCTGCTTGTGGAGAATGGTGGTCAATTCTTGGTTAACCGTTGTGGTCCATTTCAAGTTTGTGAATATAGCAAGTTCATTTTTCTCAGTTTCTTACTTTTTCCAAATACGACAACTTTGATTTTTTTTTTTAGCTTAGTTGATGGTGCATACTTGCATTTTTGGTTTGTAATTTTATCTAATGTCTATAGTTTTTCCAAATAGTTTTCCTTAATATAATGCATTTTGCACATTGTTTCCACAAATAGATTCATTATCAAACAGGCAACACCTGTGTGCGTGGGGGGGGGGGAGAGAAGTGCACATTTGCAGGCAAACTCCCTCAGAGCTAAACTCCAGGTTCCAGAAGTTCAGAGGAACCCAGAGGATCCCCAAGGAGCAGTAGATGATGAAGCAATTGCAAACTGGCTCAGCAGCACCATCCTGGGTAGTTTTGCCATCCTAGGTCCTGTCAACAGGCTGCTTGTGGGGAATGGTGGTCAATTCTTGGTTAACCGTTGTGGTCCATTTCAAGTTTGTGAATATAGCAAGTTCATCTTTTCATCAACATGTGGACTGTATGTATGCACCATAACACATGTCCATTTTATTATTTTTAGTTTTTTAACTCAACCTTCCCATACCTGGGCACCTTCCTGGTGTGTGGACTTCAATTCCGAGAATTCTCAGCAATGACCATGCTTGTTAGGGAATTCTGGGACATCCAGACCTTGAGAAGGTATCTAGTTTGGAGAACACTGCATTAACCCTCTCTCCATCAAGATGATGCATATTCCTATGTCAATTAGATTAGCACCATGCCAATAAAGATCCATAGGGACACGGTGGCGCAGCAGTTTAATGACGCTGAAAGTTGCTGGCCAGAAATGGTCGACACTTCAGTGGTTCAAGCCCAGCTCCGCGCACCACAGTGAGCTCCTGTCTAATCCCTAGCTTCTGCTAACCCAGCAGCTCGAAAGCATCCGCGAGTAAATAAATGGGTACTCTCATCCTGGTGGGAGGAAAAATGCTGGCGGCGCCTTGGACGGGAGATGGGACCAGTTGCTGGTAATGCGGAAGCCGCACACGCCTGAAAAAGGCGCGAAGCAACGGAAACCCCGCCTCCTGCACTCGCCAGCTGGGCTCTGCTCTAGGAAGGAGGCAATGGCAAACCACTGCCGAAACACCTTCCCTTGAAAACTGCAGGGACTTGTCCGGGCAGTCGCCGCAGAATCAGTCACGGTTGAGTGCGGATAAAAAAAAAAGAAAAAGATCCATTTCATTCTTGCAGTCAGGATAGGGTCATGGTTTTAATGAATTCAGAATCTAAAACTTCATATGTTCAGGTTATTTTTCCCCCCGGGGTTGTCTTTCTTAATCACCTCTGGAATGTAGTAGCAGTTGCAAAGCATGAAATGTGCTTGGTATTGCCTGTGACACTTTATGAAAGCGAAGGTTGGGCTCTGAAGAAGCAGAATAGGGAAGAATATTGACGCCTTTGAACTTTGGTGTTGGAGAATACCATGGACAGCCAAGAAAACAAACCAGTGGATCATCAGACAAATCAACTCAGAGTTATCACTCATGACACAAATGACCAGGCTCAAATTATCCTACTTCAGACACATTATGTGAAGACCCAGCTCTCTGGAGAAGGCTTCACTGCTGGGAAAGGTGGAAGGAAAGAGAAGAAGAGGATGACCAGCAGCAAGGGGAATGGACTCAGTTTCAGTGGCCATGGGTCACCATTGGGGGACTTGAAAGACCTGGTTAGGAACAGATTGTTGTGGAGAATATCTGTGAGGTCACTAGAATTCAAAAATGACTTGATGGCACATAATTAACAGTTGAAGTGAGACGATTCACTTTGAGGGACCGTTCTGTCAGAGTATTCAGTCCAGGGATTAAACATGACCTAGCTACCCCACTAATCCAGGCTTTCAGGGTAAGACTACAAGTTTTGGGGTTTTTTGCCAAGCAAAATTGGCTTTTTTTACTTTGTGGTCTGACTCCCCCTACTGTTAACTTTCTTTCCTTCTTTTCCTTTCCTTCTTGGTTATTTTTTTTGGTCACACTTAATTTCAGAAGCAGCAAGTGCGCTAATTGGAGAGGTAATGAAGGGATGAGGGAAAAAAATGGGGGGCAGTGTGATCTTGGCAATGGATGTGTTGGAGGCCAATTGAATCAGGAAGCCAATGGTAACTATTTCTGTTTCACAAGAATGTACGTAATTATCCCTCTTTATGTGATACCATGTTGGCAAAGCAAAATTATTCTGAAATTATTATGTAGTCATTTTAAAACTCTTTGGGAAGGGAAGGGAAGGGAAGGGAAGGGAAGGGAAGGGAAGGGAAATGCAGCTTAAGTTTTCTCAATTGCAAGTTGTTATGTCAGCAAAAAAAGGGAAGAAAAAAATCTCCATATGGAAAGATATGAACAAATGTGATTTTTGAGGTCTTGTCTATTTCCTATGAAACCAAGAACCTGCAAATTGCATTGCCTTAAGAGCATCCTGTCTAAAACAGATCTCTTTTGAAGGCTGATCTAAACTGCAGACTGGTGTCCCAATGAGAACAGGACCACCTGTTAACTCCTTTACCTATTATTCTAGGATTTATATCTAGTCCTTTATGTTCATAATTGATTAAAGTACAGTTGTGTAGCTCAGTCCTCAATTTCTTTGGAAACAACTCCAGTATGGTTATAAATCTAGCTATCTAATTTCTCTATACTGAAACAATTTAAACAATTATCTAACAATTTCAACTTTTTTGACACTGCAAATTTTGGGTTGTAAAAATACCATAGAATGCTACTTATTCTTAACTCCCATAGAATAAGACTTATTGCCTGACTCTAGATAATTTATTCAGAAATGTTTCATGGGCTTAATTCCAAAAACATATAAGATGTTTTTGAAGTGCTTAATTAGGCCAGGAAAATAAGCTCAATTTCTGTAAGATTTGTGGGTTCATATTTATGAGTTCTATAGATATATCAAGTACCAAACTTATATATAAATCAAAATCAAACTCTACTAGAGAGAAAGAGAGAGTATGAAATTCATAAATCAAACTGGTATACATTTTTAAATGCAGGCCAATAAACAACATCATCTTCATCATAATCATCTATTCATCCAATGAATATCAGAGACTTTAGACTGGTATTTTCCAATGATTTGGGTTCTAACGCAGAACCTAAGTATCATGGAGGTATCTTCATACTGACACTTCAACTCTGTCTTATCTTGTATTCTAATTCAAATTCCAGATCTTTAAATGTTGTCACTTATTTAGCTAGGACAGAATCATCAACGCTTAAGGAGAAGCAATCAAAAGGCTTTGTGGAATAGCAAGGTTTGGAAAAGTAATCCATTCACTCTGTTAGTTAATGGCAGTCTTTCACCTCTTGGCACACTTTTCTGGAGCAGCCTGAGATGGGATTGGTTTGAAGACTTTTCTCCTTCATGCATGTCCATGTTGTGCAAATCCAGCGAACTATGCTTGATTCAGTCAGCTTTGGTTACACAAACCATGGCTTAGCCTAATACCTACATGCACAAGAAGAAAAATCAGTAGCCTAGAGGAACACTCAAAATGTACATAGGCACCAGGAAGGAAGGGGGACTTTTTCAATAAATAAGCAAATAAATAGCACCCACAGAAGGTTTTTTGTAAAAGGAGAATTAGTTTTGGGTTATTCCTAGCCATAGTGCTCCTTCTCTTCCATAGTACCTCCAGTGATAAAAGAACAATTTCCAAAGTTCAGTGGTGAAAGAAATTGTAAGAAATTGTAAGAAATACTTACAATGAAGACCTTGGAAAAGATATTTCATTGCCATGACTGGTCTTTACCTACAAGTATTGTATAGGAAATTATTTTCCCTGTGACGTTGTATGGAAGCAAAGTTGGAGTTTGAATAAGCCCAGAAAGAGTACTGATGCCTTTCACCTTTGGTGTTGGAGAAGGTTTCTGAGAATACCATAGACAACCAAGAAAACAAATGGATCATAGACCAAATCAATCCAGAGTTGTCACTTAAGGAACAAATGATCTAGGTCTAATCTATAATGCTGGGAAAGGGAGAAAAAGAGGATGACCAGCGGCAATGTGGATAGACTCAATTGCAACAGAGATGGGTGCCCCATTGGAAGAACTTAAGGACCAAGCTAGGGGCAGATCATCCTGGAGAAGGTTTATCCATATGGTTGCTAAGAGCTAGCCCTGACTTGATGGCATCTAATCATTTTTATTTTTTTTAAGGAGAGAATTTAAGTGCCTGATTTAAAATATATATATATTCCAAATCAGTCTGTACTTCATTGACACTCTTTATCTTAACAGAAAGAGGGGCAGATGTCTCTAAATCCTTTACATTGCCTTTGAAATCATAACACGAATCTTGGTGCAATTTTGTGTACTACCTAACATCAAGTTTATATCTTGGAGAGCTTTAGAAGCCAAAGGGGCAAACAGCAATATGGCAATCAATTAACACAGGGCATCAAATGAAAATTTGTACAAAACGTTATAAAATCAAATATTTTAGCTATAGGGCATTAAGTAATATATCCTTTTGTGTTTGAATTAGATTTCCGCAATATTGTGATGCTGAGAAGATGGAAATATAAACATCTGAAATGGTTGACAAAACTTAATTATGAGACATATGAAATAAATTTGTAATTAGGATAGTGAAAACTTTACAATTACATGACATCTGATATCGTAGCAAGATTAGTAATGTTTGTGTTTGCTGTTCATATCAACTTTTTGAACTGGGATGTTAAACATCTATTTTAAAGATGCAGTAGAGTCAAAAGAATAAGATGCCAATGTTCATTTACACCCTAAATGGAATCTAAACTAGGAGATGAACTAGTTGGTGGAATCTAAACTAGGAGAAGAAAATAATCTGAAAGTACTTTAGGTATGCAGCAAAAGAAAAAGAAAGTGCAATAGGAAAATCAAAACTATAATGGGAAATCGTATTATTGCATATTAGCAATTGTACCAATCTTTTACATTTTAAAAATAATTTTAAATGGCTAACGTATGCCTATTTTCCAGGGCATAATGTGCCTAGTTTAAGAAAGAAAAGGTGATATTTTCAGCTGATTCACAGAAGAGGAAAAACTGCTACTGTAAGTGACAAGTTTAAAGATAATTGGCTCAAATATTCATTCAAATGAAAATGCAAAACGCTAGGGAAAACCTTTCTTTTCTTCCTTTTACTACTTGGTGATATTGAAGCTTCTATTTGCATAACTTGGTCTTGAAATGCCCTCTAGTGGTCATAGATAGGATATATTTCAGCCACAATACAATTACTGCCCTGAGGATCTTCAAAGTGGGCAAGGGTGGATGTGTTGAAAAATTGAATTATGGCAGCAGTTGACAGGTTGGTATTGACTCATAACAAAACAGTCCTTCCTAAAGAACTTTTCATCTCTGAGAGATGAATGAAAGAAAGGTGCATCAGTGCAAAGAGAAATCATGTAGCTTTCAGTAATATTTCACTGCAAGAATCAAGATTGCCAATTTACTTCTTTGCTTCTCATATTCTGATATTAAAATATAGTGATGCTGGAATGTCAGATCCTTTTTATATTGACAGCATATCTGGGAGATCCTGTGGCATTCCAGATGTTGATGTAGAGGTATAGCCTCCTCGTAGAGGAAATAGGAATTATAGTTCAACATCTGGAGAGAGAGAGATTCTCCATACCTGACCTGGAGATAGTACAACCTAATAAGGAAAGGTGCATTTGGCAGCCCTAGGGGGAAGGTTTCTCTTGGGCTTCAGCATAGAGCGACGTTCTCTCTTTGGATTAATAATCTGGATGCCCTTTGTTCATCTCCATGTAAAAAGTAGCACGAGTTTGGCCAAAGTTTTCTCTTTGGGACCTTTGGGCATCTTCAAAGTTCTCTGTAGAAAGCAAAGGAAGGGGGGTGACTTGAAAAGGTCAGTGCATGATGTCAAAAGTCCTCACAAAGACTCATTTCCTGAATGCCCTAAAAGGAAAATTAAAGAGCCTTTTACTCTATCTTGATTTCAGTCACTACCTTTGAAGTCTGTCTCTCAAACATTCAGATTACACCATAGTTACTCTTGACCTATATCAAATATGTGGGAAGGCAACCTTTTTTAGGAGTAGCTGGGCAGCACATGGTCAGTTCACGAAATGTGGCAAAAGAGAATTTCTACAGGGAATAGGCAGTGGACGGGGAATTTTTGTTAGGAAAGAAAAAGCCACCTTATTGGACATTTTCAAAAGTTAAGTTTAGAAAGAAGCCTTCTACCCCTAAAAGAACCATAAAATGCTTGTCCAGATTAATTATTTAAAATCCAGACATAAATCTGCCGGAGTGGAAATCTATCCAGCAAAGCAGAACACGAAGCAGGTAGATTTGGACCAATCTATACCTCCCTACTCATATTTACCTCCAGTATCAAAACAATGGATTGTTCTTGTCACTTTCAAAAAGGGAACTGTATTCATGAATCAGGACATTTATTTCTGCAATTTGAGAAGTTGGAGCCTGTTCTGTACTTAAAAGAAGCCATTTTCAATACAACCAAATTATGTTATCTTCTAAGCAATGAATTCGATTATTCTCCTAACTTTAGATAAGTTACTGCCTTAAATCCAGTAACTCCTACTGTGAAAAGAAAATGTATTTTCAGCAACCTAATAAAAAAAAAATCTGATGCTAATAAGCTGTTAATACTTTCTCTTAACTAGGCTATTACCTGGTTATTTTTAAAACTCCTGCCTGTTGATCATAATAAAGTATTCAGCTTTAGTGGAAGAGTTAACCAATCTGATGGGAATGGAGCATTGATTAGATTTAGCAAGAAGTCAATCAATTGTCTACCATTCTTCAGCAAACTAGGGAAAGGAACATCATTCGCTTGTCAGCATACATATTACCTCTTGATAACCTATTCACATGCAACAGGAAGCAGCAAGAACTTTAATTGGATAGAGATTTGTATTTTCTGAGAGCCTTAAAATAACTGCTTTTTTCTGGAATTTTTAATTTCCTAGAAGTAGCACCAGACAGTAATAACAAATACTTGGTATTATTTAGCTTATTCACTCTTGCAAGTATATCCTTTAAACTGGAATAACAGGGCGAGGGGGGGGGTGTCTGTAGTATGAAGGATAAGTACAGAATGGACATGAAATTTGGATATAATTTCTGCCTACTTAGGATTTCCTTCTTTGTAGAGAGACATCCCCAACCAGGGACCCTGAAAATTAATTCTCCTTTTCATCCATCTGCTTCATCTCATTTTATAGAGAAGAGCTTCTGAAGATAGTTGAGGCCTTGGCTTTAGGTTAACCTGGCATCAGGCCTTTTAATGTTGGCATCATAGTAATGGAACTCTCTCTCCAAAGATGGAAACCTGGTTTATATTACTTACTATGAAACTAAGCAGTGATGGGTACGTGTGTAACACCAGCATCTTCGGCTGAGTCTTGGAATTGAACTGAAAGTTACATAATGGCCTAATATAATATGACCATATTGATTTGTTTCATCTGGATATTGTAGCATGCTAGGCCATTTCCAAAGGCAAATTCATACATAACAACTTGCAATATTCCAAACAAGAGTGTTCTTAGAGGCAGCTGTAGCTGGACTATTTCTTCTGGTCAAACTCAGTCCTACCTAATATATTTCCTATTTTATAAGTCAGAGGGTGGTCTGACCTGCTATCTACTGTCAGTGGCAGAAACTCTTCAGCTTTAGGACTTGTCACTCTGCCCTCTGCCAATATCAGGCATTTCACCTAGGATCTTCACCATATTAATGGTGGGTCTTCCAGTAAGTTAGGGCTCCTATAGAAGATTTGGGTGTCACATCATTTCAGTCCAGAAAACCAAAATTCTGTGCACTGCAGGTTTATTTGCCAGTGTGGGTAATGGCAGCTACTATTCTGCACATGCACAAAAGCATGGTTCCCATGTTTTTGCATATGCAGAAGAGGGTGGCTGCCATGTTTTCACAGCTGTCTCCAAGGAGCTGGTGCCCCCTTACATCATCATCATCATCACCATCGTCATCGTCATATACTACAATTTTTTATTTAATAAACCTTGAAGGACAGGAGCTATATTATTCCTGGAAATATAGTACCAAGAAGGCATTGATCATGCTTATAGATGACCTCTGGTGGCCCCAGGATGTGTAGGAATGGTGTATCCATCCTAGCCCTGGTTGATTTCTCAGTGGTTTTTTATACCTTCAATCATGGTCTTCTCAGCCAGTTGAGGAAGTTGGAAGTGGAAGGCACTCCTTTTCAGTGGTTCTCCTCCTTCATCAAAAGCCAGTTCTAATCAGTGTTGGGGAAGGGGGGGCGGGGGAGAAGTTGAGCCTGAGGGCTCTGCTTTGTGGGGTGCTGCAGAGCTCAACTCTATTTAACATCTACATGAAACCTCTGGGTGAGGCCATCAGTCAGTCCGGGGTTAAATATTATCAGTATACTGATGATACTCAGCTGTATCTTTGCTGATCTGAGCAAGTGACACCATCAAAGTGCTTTCCCAGTGCCCTGGATGGGAAAGATTGGCTTCAGCTCAACCCTGACAAGACTGAGTGACTGTGGGTTTTAGGGTCACCCTATATCTAGTGATTTGCCATATTTAACTTTGGCTGAGGTGACACTACCCCAGTCAGAGCTGGTGCACAATCTGGGGGGTCAATGAGCAAGTGGCAGCCATGGGGAGGGTGGCGTTTGCACACATGCATCTTGGGTGCCAATTGCATCCTTTCCTAGATTGGGAGGCACTGCTGATGGTCACTCATGCTTTAGTCACCTCCCAATAGGATTATCTACATGGGACTGCTTTTGAATAGCATTCAGAAGCTTCATGTCAGCCCTTTGAGGTAGCCCAGACAAGAAGCACCAATCATGAGTACTAATGCTACCTTTATTGTAAGGTTACAATGACAGAATCTTGCAAGTCTGAAAGTACCTCTCCCTTCCCTTATGTTTACTCTCCCCAAAACTAGGGAGGATCCCTTCTGAGACGCTTTCTCCAGCCCCACCCTTCCTTCAGACTCAGATTTAGTTTATCGGACCATCTTCTCAGCCGCAGCTCTTCCTCCTGTCTCCTAAGGTCATGCCCACATACGATTACACTGCAGCTGGTCCAGAATACAGCACCACTGGCAGTAGTGAGCACATCATGGTATGCCAGGTAACACTACTGCTGCATGAGTAGGCTTCTAGGTGCCATTTATGATGCTGGTTGCCACCTTAAATGGCATGGGGCCAAGGTGTGCATGGCCCCATTTATTCAGTGGACTGAAGACTTACGAACGGATTGCTTATAGATATAGACTTTGTATGGACAAATATAATGAAATATGGGACTCATTTATACAAAATGCAGTAGGTTTAAAAAAGATAGTCATATAAACGTATTAGAAATAAATACATACTTGAATAATATTTGCATTAGGTAAGTATATATAGAATTGTAATTGTTTACTGTTATAATGATATATTAACATCTTTTTCTTTGTTGTATTTCTTCACTTTTTTGTTAAAGCACTTTCTATTGTTTTTTTGTTTCCTCAATAATAAAAAATAAATTAAAAAGAATGGCATGAGGCCAGGTTAGTTGGGGGACTGCCTATCCCTGATGGTTTTGCCCATCTTACTATATCTGGCAGGGTAGTGATGCTCTGGGTCCCTCAGTGAAACAGCATCACCCAGTAGGGCCCCAGAAGCGTACCTTCTCTGTCATGGTGTCTGCCTTATGGAATAGCTTCTCCTCAGAAATAGTGATGGCCCTGACCCTGTTGATCTTCAGGAAAGTGGTGAAGACCTGGCTTTTCCCCAGGCACTGAGGCCAGAATGTTGATGGAGCTGGCATGGGGTGACCGGTGGGTGAATGTGAGTTTTATTGGGGTCTCAACATTGTTTATTGATTTAAATGGTCTTTTTAGTGTAAAGTGTTTCTATTTTATTCACTGCCCAGAGTTCCTTCTAGTAGACAGGGGACTCTGTCAGTTTAATAAATAATAAGTAAAATAAATGGGTTTTTATCACATTAGTGCTGTTAATTGACAAAGCAGTTGTAATCTGTCTCATATGTAATCTACACCTGCATAGCCATCCTGCCTTCCTCTCCCTTCTTCTACCTGCTTCATCCCAATTTAAAACCCACATCAGTTTAGCTGCTCCATGCATCTGATGCAGTGAGCTGTAGGCCACGAAAGCATCTGCATTCCAATTAAATGTGTTAGTCTGAAAAGGTTCTACCAGACTCTTCTTGATTTTTGGTTACCATGGACTAACACACTCTCCTGTTATAATTTCTTCCCAAAGTAGTAGATAAAATGCTGGTTTGAGTGTAAGAAATCACTTCCCTTCCCAAAGCTCTGACATCTGTAGATCTTCCTCTTAAGGGCAATTCTGGCAAACAGAAATTGAGTATGATTTCTTTGTTTTGATCCTGCCACATCAAAAGACTCCAGATAGCTATTATTCCATCCTATTTCTTTTGTTATTTGTTTAATTGCAAATAAACAAATAACCCCAGTCTTGATCAGAACTACTGCAGGGTGGGTGGGGGATTTTGGGGGATTCTTAGGAAGATAAGTTCACATTTAACTCCCCCACCCCACCCCTGGCCATAGCTGTGCTGCCAAGAGGAGACTTTCAAAAGCTTAATGCAGCCAGGGAAATGTAGGGTGAGAGAGAAAAGATTTGGGTCCCTGACCCTACAAACAGTAGTTCTGGCTACTGTGATTAAACAAATAAAAATGGAAGTGGGTCAGGTGATATGTGGTGACATGTCATCCAGTTTGTCTCTTGATGTACAAGAGGTCACATTGAGTTCTACCTTTTTGTCATGAAAGAGGTGGACCAAAATCTTGGAATTTCTCTCCTCCTTTGAAACTTTCTGAAGATGCCTCCTCTTATGTTTAGGGAATATGGAAGAATGGCCTGTGGAAAATATGAAGGAATGAAGAGACATTTTCAGCTTAGTACAATTAGAACATTAAATAACAACTGTTCTGAGACTGTAATCCTGCTTCCCTGGAAATAAATTCTGTCAAAAAAAGAGACAGGCTTTCTTTTGAGTAAACAATTACCAAATTGTGCAGCGTTTTCCAAAAGAAAGAAAGAAAGAAAGAAAGAAAGAAAGAAAGAAAGAAAGAAAGAAAGAAAGAAAGAAAGAAAGAAAGAAAGAAAGAAAGATAGATTATCTATCTATCTATCTATCTATCTATCTATCTATCTATCTATCTATCTATCTATCTATCTTTTGGATATATATATCCAAATATATCCAATATATATCTTTTGGATATATATAATATGTATATTAATGAAAGAAAGAAAGATTCTATCCCCTTCCCTTCTCTTTTGTATTCCCTATCAAGGTCTGGGCAAGTTATCAGCTGATATAACGTTCCTGCATAAAACAGGTTGCTCCCTTCCATTAAAGTTCCAATGCCTTAAGTTCCCCACTCTGCTCACTCAAGTATAAAGCTGAAGGTTTATTGCATTCCAAATATGGGCTCATTTGCACTACCACTGGATCTCATAATTCCTGCAGTGATCTAGCTGTCAAAAGGGATTATGCTAGGGACTGGGGGAGAGAAAGATTTCCTGCAGTCTAATGTCTGCTCAGTTTTTCATTTTCTGAGAAGGGATTTTTTAAAAAACTGCTCCTTCTCCTTCTCCCTTTTTTTTAAAAAAATCAAAATGCAGGCCTATAATTTAGGACTGTTCCCAACTTTGTTTTTTGAATGCCAACTTACAATAATCGCTTATGCCAAAGGAGAAGAATCTCTAATAATCAGAAGAAGCAAACTTTCAGTAGCATTTGGGGCTGACTGTAACTTGCTTTATGATAATCTTGGTTCTGTTTTATTAGATATCTCATAGTAATTCACTGTAGCCTTCAGTGGTAATCCTGCTGGTCAGCTACAAACAGTAGTAAGATGTTATTCAACGCTCTCCCTTTCAGAATGGCCCAGCTAAGAGCTGTATTTGGTGCAATCTTATCCTATGATTCATGAATCCATTTCAAAGACAGAAAAGGAGAAGGTCTATCTAGAGTGATCCCAGAGGTCTTTGATTAAGTAGCTTCAAAGATGATTCCATGGGAAGCAGTAGAGATATTGAATAAAAATAATAAACCAAACAGCTATCAGCAATTCTGAATAGAAAACCAACAGATAGACTGAGCTATGCTGTTTTAGTCTCTACAACTTGGGACATAGGGTATTATTATTATTATTATTATTATTATTATTATTATTATTATTATTTAAACTTGCCTGACTCCCAAAGACTCTGGGTGGTTCACAACAGTCAAACAAAGAAATTACAATAAGTTCAATAAAAGATCAAAGAAGGCAAACCAGATGGAATGAAGTGAGAGGTCTGGGTGAAGAGTGAGGTCTTCACCGTTCTTCTGAACAATAGCAGAGAGGGGACCATCTGGATCTTTGGGGAACCTCATTCCAGAGGGCAGGAGCTGCTACAGAGAATGTACCTGATAACATATATTCCAATGGAGAAACATAACCACTCTTAGCAAAGGCTGGAAAAAAAGTAATGAGAGCTAAGTTGAGGTCAAGCTGTTCGTCCCTTGATGGGGCTCTTGCTTCTATAGGAGTTGATGCCTACTATGTAGGGTTGATGGATGAGGTCCGACCATTCAGCTCCTCAGCCCTTCTACTCCTGGACAATATACTTACTGAAATGGAAGGAATTAGAATTCTATATAATTCCCTGAATCTAGCAACTGCAGTGACTGATATGTGTCTCTGTCTCTTTCTTTCTCTCTCAGACATTTTCTTTTCAATCTCCTTCCTAATTAGGCAATTAAGGAATTGTCCTCCCTAAAATAAGGGCAATTATTTTAGATCCACAGTGTACATTTAAAGATGCAAGTATAACTATGCTAAGCCATATAACAAATTTGTAATTTCAGCTTTTTTTTTTTAATGATTAGTTCAACAAATAGATTTGAATTTTGTGGTCAGCTTCCCTACAGGGGCACCCAGTTCCTCTGGGATCTTCAGTAAAGAGATGGGGAAACATTTTTCTCCATCTCAAGATATACTTCTAGAACCTTTTGAACACTATCTACACTGTTGCCCAAAGAACTGAAATATCATTAGACTTCTTGAAGGTTAGTGTAGGCTCCTTACTGGGATGTGGTCAGGCCAACATCTCTATTTAGTATTTCTTTGGATGTGTCTTCCATAATGTCATCTTTACATTTTTAGTTATTTTAGCTAGCCAGCCTGTACCAAATAATGCCATGCATTTCTTGAAGTTTGTATATTTTTTTCTGCAATATATACGTGGTCTAGATGGACATGCCCTCCCCCCCCCAACCCCCATGTTGCCATTGCTGGAAGGAACAACATCACCACAACTTCCCCCTCCTACCACAGGAAGATGAAATGTCTGAGCAGTTCAGCCTTCAGACAAAGAGTGTGCCCACAGTAGGAGGCATTTTCTGCTCTCAGAGCCCCAATTGTCCAAGTGTCTACTCAACTGGCTCTGTGCCTCTGTTTTAATGGTACCTTCAGGCAAAGATACTGAAAACTCAAGGTGTTATCTTCTTTCCAGTTGGGAAGAACCTTAGCTTGCCCAGTTTTGGCCATTCTTGGAGGCAGAAACAATCAATTTGCATGAACTAGACTAAAGTGAGTAGATGACATCCCTGAACCTCTGGTTGTGATCCCAAATACTGGAATGCTGAAGACACTATTATGGCTAAGGTGTCAACTTCAAAGTAAAATTAAAAATTTGCAAGGATCATAAGAGAAACATGAGTCTATATTTTGCACTGCTGAAAGTCCCTTCCTTGTGGTTTCACCTGAGGACAAAATCAATAAGGGAACTATAAAGAAAGCCCATAAATATAGTTGAACTCATAAAATGGTGGATAGTTGTGTTTAACATGTTATTTATTCTACAATAAACTTTTAGCAGCTATCTATTTGCTTGAGAAAAGAAACAAATGCTTTTCGGCAGAGCAGCAAAGAATAAAGTGTGCAGTCCAAAGATTTGTTAGACCTTCAGTAAGAATAAATATAGATTTACTCTCTGATGTAGAGTTGTTGAGCAAAGTGTTGTTGTTGTTCAGTCGTTAAGTCGTGTCTGACTCTTCGTGACCCCATGAACCATCTCGCGCCAGGCCTTCCTGTCCTTCACTGCCTCCCTGAGTTTGCTCAGTTTCATGCTCATTGCTTCAGTGATGCTATCTAACCATCTCATCCTCTGCCGTCCTCTTCTCCATTTGCCTTCAATCTTTCCCAGCATCAGGGTCTTCTCCAAAGAGATCTCTCTTCGCATTAGGTGACCAAAGTATCTGAGCTTGAGCTTCATTATCAATCCTTCCAATGAGCAGTCAGGGTTGATTTCCTTTAAGATTGACTGGTTTGACCTCCTAGCAGTCCAGGGGACTCTTAAGAGTCTTCTCCAGCACCACAGTTCAAAGGCATCAATTCTTCGGTGCACAGCCTTCTTTATGGTCCAGCTCTCACAGCCATACATTACTACTGGAAAAACCATAGCTTTGACTATGCGGATCTTTGTTGGCAAGGTGACGTCTCTGCTTTTTAATATGCTATCTAGGTTTGCCATAGCTTTCCTCCCAAGGAGCAAGCGTCTCTTAGTTTCATGGCTGCAGTGTCCGTCTGCGGGGATCTTGGAGCTCAAATAAATGAAGTCTGTTACTGCTTCCTTTTCTACCCCTTCTATTTGCCAGGAATTGATGGGTCCAGATGCCATGATCTTAGTTTTTTTAACGCTGAGTTTCAAGCCAGCTTTTGCACTCTCCTCTTTCACCCTCATCAAGAGGCTCTTTAGTTCTTCTTCACTTTCTGCCATTAGGGTGGTATCATCTGCATATCTGAGGTTGTTGATGTTTCTGCCTGCAATCTTAATTCCAGCTTGTGATTCTTCCAGCCTGGCATTTCTCATGATGTACTCTGCATATAGGTTAGATAAGCAGGGTGACAGCATACAGCCTTGTCATACTCCTTTCCCTATTTTGAACCAATCGGTTGTTCCATGACCGGTTCTAACTGTTGCTTCTTGGCCTGCATACAGATTTCTCAGGAGACAGGTAAGATGGTCTGGTACCCCCATCTCTTTAAGGATTTGCCACAGTTTGTTGTGATCCACACAATCAAAGGCTTTTGCATAGTCAATGAAGCAGAAGTAGATGTTTTTCTGGAACTCTTGTGCTTTCTCCATGATCCAGCGAATGTTGACAATTTGATCTCTAGTTCCTCTGCCTCTTTGAAACCCAGCTTGTACATCTGGTAGTTCTCGGTTCACATACTGCTGAAGCCTAGCTTGTAGGATTTTGAGCATAGAGGATTTCACATGCTAGCATGTGAAATGAGTGCAATTGTGTGATAGTTTGAGCATTCTTTGGCATTGCCCTTCTTTGGAATTGGAATGTAAACTGACCTTTTCCAATCCCATGGCCACTGTTGTGTTTTCCAAACTTGCTGGCATATTGAGTGCAGCACTTTAACAGCATCATCTTTTAGTATTTTATACGAGCATTTAACTGAGCTGTACACAACTGCAGCTATCTGTCTCAACAAGATGCTTTTGCTCAGTGAGGCATGTCAGTCTACACTGCCAACATACCAAGATGGGCTGATTCAACTCAATGCCTTTCACGCATGTGCAGACTGCCTATGTTGCTACTTCATGGGTCCAGCTCTCCTCAACCCTAATCCCCCGAGCAACCACTGAGATGGCCAGTAGCCTTATTCTTGCGTTCTCATCTCTTTCTCTGCTGTCTTGTATCAATTTATAGATTATAAGCACCCAGGAGCTTAGATCTGTCTTCCATGCTCTATAAAGTGTCTTCCAATGGTAGGACCATACTGTCTATCTGCAACCCTGTACACATTATACGGAAGAATAGTTCTTACTGAATGCAGTTAGGCTAGCCTTTTGAGTTAACTTTGGGAGGAACTGATCCATTCCTATACATATGCGTTTAGAAATTCTATAGACAGCACTTAGCTCCGGATAAACTTGGCTAATAAGATTGGGCTACAAATGTATGGCATTTTGTATGCCTCCAGTTTTAAAGAAAGATGATTCAAGCATAAATCACACAGGATAATCACAGAGGGCACAGAAATACACAGGTTCCTTTGAAATGATAAGGGTGGGTATATGTTTCCTGGAAAGTTTTGAAGTCAGTGAAACAATTAGTCAGGCTAATCATGTTTGGCTTATAAACCTCTTCTGAACTGATCTAACTAATTATAGAACAATGGTGTTAAAATCAAATACATATGCACCACCAGCACAGTTTATAATGTTAGCTTCAGTTGTTTACCATTTTAGTCCACCAGGAGTTTGTTCTCCTAATTACCCTCTGCATAACATTAGCCATCATAATTACTAGCTGACTGTTACTTCATAATGTTTAATGCATGCAATCTCTAATATATGCAACTGTGTTTATGATTTAGTTACCTCTTGTGGAGCAATAGAGAGCCTTACCTTATAGGGATTAAAGATGTGAACTCTTGTCATGATCACCTGTTTCCAGCCAAAACACACCACCATGCTTATGAAGGGCTCCATCAGCTGTCCAGAAGCATTTAGTCAGTCTTTCTGTTTCTGGTTGATCATCTTCTACTCATGCACTGAAATTGACTGGCGTTGAACCTGTAGCATTGTTATCATATGCTGGGAAAGAACGTTATGTTCATACCTGAAAATGCTGCTTTGTAATGCTGTTTCATGGTATAAATTACAAGAAACTGGTCCTTTAAGTGCTTGTGCTGTGAAAGGGAGAAAATACTCCCTACAGATCCATCAATCGGTCTAGATAGTGGAGTCTGCGAAACTCCAATTCTAAGTGACCAACTTGAAGCAGCAAGTTTTTCTCTCTTGCTGATGAACTTGGAAAGGGGAAAATGCAGCTCCATTTGCCTTCGTTATCTTCCATTAAGGAAGAAGGAAATCATTTCTGAGTAGCTTCTGGCAAGTAAGAAACAAAGCTGTTTGGAGAAGGTTTGGAGAATCAGTAGAAATTAAACATCTAGGGAGATGTTGAGCTAGTTACAAATTAGGATCTTAAAAAATATGTGGTAGGGATTGGTCCGAAGCTGTTTATCTCTTTGTATCCTTAATTCTAATTTGTTCTACCTGTATTAGGCTTGTAGGTGTATTTATACCTGGTGGATAATCTCTGTTATAAATCTCGCTGCCATGAGATGTAACTCCAAAGTACTTCCTGGCTGAGTTACTCTTTAACATCAGGGCATAGTTGTCTTGTGGATAGAGAAAAAAGAGAATTGATAGATGAGTTCACACACATAGCTATGCCTGGAGTCCACTTCAAATTGCAAGTTTCTACCCAAATGACTGAATGCACTTGTATACAAAAGTTCACCCTCTAGTGTGTTATAAAGAAAGAGTTTTCATCCTAAAATGCTTATTTCTTGTTTATTTATTAACACAATTTCTGTACCACCCAAACTTCACATCGCTGGGTTGTGCAAAGAATCTCAAACAGCAATCTTAAAAACAAAACAATACATAATAAAATCAGCAAAAATAAAAGACCACTAGGTGTCCACAGGATCAAAGGCCCACTCCAGAGGAAAGGTTTTCATGATGACCCAGAAAGAAAGGCCTTCTATAAGGTTGGATCTATGACCCAAAGGGTCCATATTCTAGTTCATGCCCCCTTTGCTTTATCTGGTGGGCAGAATCCTGGGCAAAGTTTCTCTTGATGACCTAACAGATCAGACAGACTCATTTTGGATGGAATTCCTGTGGGTGAAAAGTAAGAACTTCCCATTAGAAAAATAGGCAATGGGGGGGCGGGGGAGAATAAAAAACAAAAAAGGATAAAATGGTAAAAAAAGTAGTAAAACAAAAATATAGCAGCATCTGTAGAAAGCCCACTTGTGTCCATATTTTAGATATATGAGTAATGATGTCATTGTGCAAATGTGATTGTGTCATGAGGTCATCGTGTGTGATGCAAGAATGTAAGTTGCCTCATCCACTCCCCCACCCCACCCCAAGCAAATGGTCTTGTACAAGTCTGCAGTCTCTTGCTTTCTAACAGTATATAACAGGTCATGTTTGCATTATAGCGAGCTAAAGCATCAAGCTAGTAACATTTCATTTCCCTGTCAAACGTATTAGACCAGTGTTGTCCAAACTTGCCCACTTTAAGATGAGTGGACTTCAACTCCCAGAATTCCCCAGCCAGCACTCATCTTAAAGTGGCCAAGTTTGGACAACACTGTATTAGACCAATATTCTATTACAGGTGCAAATCTTTTGCCCATCAAGGTGAGAGCATTAAAATTAAAATTGTATGAAGCTTTGATTTGGTTAACCATTAATAATGCTTCTTGGATACAGATACCAGCTTCTTGGTTATACAAACAGGACTTTTATGTACTCTGGGGGGGTGGGAGACGAAAAAAAAGGAAAATCTAAATGGTTGATGTATAAATTGAATGAAATTGTTCTTGGTCGGTATCTATAGGGTTCTTGAAATAATATGTAAGGAATTGAAATGTGTTCTTGAAATACAGTGTAAGTAATATATTTGTGTATGAGTAATTTTCAGTAGCATTACTGAACCAACTCCAGAATGACTCTTATTTAATCTTCATCCCATTTTTTTCTCACTGTACTCCTTCATTTTTATCACTAGAGCTTCCAGATAATTTGCATTATCAGCTATCAGAGTAACGTCACCAACACCATGGGTTATTGATGTTTCTTTCTCTGCCCATCTTCTTCTAATTCAGCTTCCCTCAGTATATATCCAGCCTACTTGTTGAATAAATAACATTTATGTAGCCTCCTGTGGGAGTATTATTATTATTTTTTTAATTGTGCTTTTTAAAAAGTATGAAATTGTCTTCCCATTGAGGAAGACTTGCTCTGAATAGGCTTCATTTTCTCCCATTTTCCTGATTAACACGAATCAATCTAGGAAATGTTTCCCTCACTCAGAATGAGCTTTGTTAGCCCTTGCGATACTAGTTTGTAGCCAGATCCAACAAGCAATATTGTATTATGATGTCAACATTCTTGCTCAGGGAGAGAAGACTAAAAACGCAATCACCCTTGGAGGTGCAATTTAATGAAATGGGAACTTCCTCATTCAAAGTTCAGTTTTTGACAAGTGAGTGGGGCTAGGAGTGGGGCTAGGAGGAAGGAGATGTGGGATCCTAAAATAAACAATAAATAACTAAATAAATATCTGCAGCTTTAAGGAGTTCCTGCTAGGAGCTACCTAAGCATTCTACACACCCTGAAGGGTCTTTTTGCCTTTGAATCTGAAGTGCCATAGCTCCTAATGATGATTGTCTGTGCTATGCATGAAGTTTCCATAAACCTCACTGTGTTGTTGATAGATTCCACATAATTGTTTTCAAAATGGTCTTATATACCATGATGCTAAACACCTTGCTTTTGCGGCAATGGAAGAGGGGAGCCAACTAATGCCCATTAATCAAGGAAGAAACCAATTTTCTCATGACCTCAGATCTGCTTGTGGCTGCATAGTTTGTGCTCATTGGTATGTTGTAGGCAAGTATTAAATGTTTGTGCAATCAAGGTCACAGAGAGAGAGTGAGGGAGAATCCAGACTTGGAATTTTCTAATTACTAGGATTAGTTTCTATTTTACCTGCAGCGCTCCTGTTCCTGGCTTTCCTTTGTCTAGATAATGAAAAAAGTGTTAATGGCACCAATTAAGGGGTGTAAACGTGATTTATTGGTCTTTGTTACTTTCCAGGTCACTAAAGATGCAACAGGAAGACATGCATCCAGCAATCTAAAGACAATTTAAACTGAAGCAGTTCTTTCCAATTTAGGTATTTAATTAAAGACTTTTAAAGTTTAATTAAAAAGTTAAATCATTAGTCTAATTCTGAACAGAGGGGGCTTTTTTTTTTGTTTCATTGAAGAAAGGAAAGGGGTACGTATTATTTATGATACCCAGCTTTTATAGTTTCCCCATTGTCATTAAATCATACACACACATACGCATGCGTGCATGCACACACACACACAGAATTATCATACATGCAGAGGAAAATTATGGAGTCCTTGGGGTTCTCTGAGCTTGGCTGTTTTCTTGCAAACGTTTCGTTACCCGGCTAGGTAACATCTTCAGTGCTAGAATGGGATGGGGTTCCATTCTAGCCCATCCCATTCTAGCACTGAAGATGTTACCTAGCCAGGTAACG
Source organism: Python bivittatus (assembly GCF_059951505.1). Lineage (NCBI taxonomy): Eukaryota > Metazoa > Chordata > Lepidosauria > Squamata > Pythonidae > Python > Python bivittatus. The sequence continues at coordinate 14,701,419 of NW_028277056.1, read as the reverse complement.
AAATGTTTGCAAGAAATCAGCCAAGCTCAGTGAACCCCAAGGACTCCACAGTTCAACCCTGAGCTACACATATTTGCTTCAATTGATACAGAGGATAATATAAGAAGTTCATAAATGGTTTCATTACTCCCATCAGCTTTTGGGGTCTGAGGTGTTGTCACAGTGTTGCTGTTTTTAATGATGTTTTAATTACCTTTGTTGTTTTCAACTTATTGGTATGATTTTTATTTTTTTACGCAAGCTACCTGGAGCTTGGAGAAATGGATAGGATAGAAGTTATGGAAATAGTGACATAAATATAAAGAGCAACATGAAAAATATCCCACTGAAAATCATACATCCGTTCTGTGGATGCGGATTGGCCATCTAGCACCATGATGTCATCACATTCCAAGTTACCTGATTAGTTGTGATCACTTGAATGATCAGGAAAGAGTATGAAAAAAGGAAGAAAACAGGATAATGAAAAAGCAGCACCTACAGAAATGATGAAACTATGTAGAACACAGAAAGTGTTTCCTAGCAAAATAAAAATCGAAACCATGGTTTAACATGTCAGATCTGAAAAACTGATTGTTTATTGCAGCTCATTTTATGCTATGGAGGGCAAATAAAGTTTGTCCCCCTTAAACAATAGATTTAAGCAACTGACTTTACTAATTTTATATTACAGAGCAATCACAAGTTGACACCAATCATAGAATGGGCAGGATGGACTAGTTCACAGACAGTAGTGTTCATATCACTACTGTGTATGAAGAGGCATCTATGTTATTGCTACAATTTAAATATTGATATCTCTTTGAGAAAGAGAGAGAGAAAGAGAGAAATTCAAATTATCTAAGACAATACTGTGGAAGATTTAACATTTCTTCCCGGTCAAAGTCTGAAGCTAGAAATATTCAGTGTTGATTCTTTCCAAGGTTGGCACATCACAACCTAAGAATGCTCCTAAACATTTTAAAGCACTCTAAACAGAGTGGGAACTGGCCAGGTAGGACTTACCTGTGGATCCTCATACTTCTTGTTCTTTATTACAGCTGTAAATGGTATTATATAAAAAAAAAAAGATACAACCCCCCTGCCCCCACCAATAACAGTCTAAATATATTCCTTTCCTTTGCATAGAATGGATATTTTCCTCCCCAACAAAAACCAAAACAAGGACAGTGAATGCTGATATCTTTTGGTTATTTATTGGTCTGAGGCTGCAAATAAATCAATAATAACTTACTCTCTTGTTCCTCACCTTATATATCACAGGGAGCTCCAAGCAGAACACTGTCCTAATTGTGAAATTCACAACTAAGGAAAAAAGTAACAACTCCCTTAAGTTGACTTAGCTCCTGATGACTACATGGACACATATCTTGGGACCAATATGGAAGTAGTTTGCCGTGCTTTGATTTTTCTGAGATGTTTCTGCAGTCTAGTTAGATTGCTCTCCAAAGGCTTTTTGGCTAATTGATGCTACCCCCCTCTCCCACAAGGAAGTAGGGACTTATTAGGTTGGTCTGCCTCAGGCAACTGATGAACTTGGAAGGGTTCTGGAGGGAGCTTGGGACATTCCTTGAGGAGCAGTTCAGCTGAGTCCTTAGTCACTGTCTGGAATGGGTGGGTGATGAGGGCCTTAGGCTGGATTGCTCCTATGTGGCCTGTCACTCTACATCAATTGTAGGGTGCTCTTTAGTTCTCTGAGGAATTCTAGTAGATGAAATACCAGAAGAGACACCAGGAGTGTCATTGGCAGAAGACAAAGAGTGAATCTGACTGATCATGTGTAAGACCTCAGTTTCTGGAGGTTATGGTCTGGATGGGGAGGAACAGGCTCAGGCTCAAGCAAGAATAACGTTGCCATAAAATTTCAGACCATGGCTGTGTTTGGACCTCATGGATCCAGAAATGATTGATCTTTAGACCTGGGTAGTAGAACATGACCCTCTCAGGGCTAGTACACAAATTGAGGGGTCTTCATGGACTTACAGCTCCTGCTCAAGAAGCAGGTGGCAGCTATGGCCAAGAACACCTTTGCAGAGATCCATCTTATGTACCAATTTTCTGGATAGGAAGCCCTTCAGACAGTCACTCAGGATTTGGTCGCCTTGAAAGTGGATTACTATATATAGGATTGATTGCTGTAGACTACTCAAAGCTGCAGCTGGACCAGAACATAGTGGCCTGGGCCTATGTATGCCCATGTAATACATCTGCTTTCGGAGCTGCACTGATTACCAGTAGATTTCCAGATGTAATTCAAGGTACTGGTTATCACTTTTAAAACCCTTGGTAGCATAGGGCCTAGCTACTTGAGCATAGGGCCTAGCTACACTATCTTCCATAGTGTCTGCCTGTCCTGTCCTGTCCGATCAGAGTATGTTGGCATACTCTGGGATCTAACAATAAAACTGCCATTAATGGGATCCAGGAAGCATGTATTTTTCATCTTCACACCTCTTGAGATTCATCTTGTGGTTCTTCCAGGCTACGCTGAATGTTGTGTTCCTCAAACCTATCCTTGTTGTTGAGGAGGTATAATTTTCTGTCACTTTATCTCTTGATAATTGTCTTGATAAAATCAAATAATAATTTCATTTGACCCAGAGTTGTTTTGAATTGTGTGGCCTCAAAAACCTAATACATTAAATTAAATTAAATTAAATTTGTTTATAGACTTAGGATTTCCTGGTAACCAGGTATTAACCAGATCTAAGCAAGGTCAGTTAGGTGCTACCTTTTACTGTTAGAACTGAATAAAATCTTGTTGATAGTAAATCGTATTATTTTATAGGGAACCATCTGACCCCTGCAAATTTCTTACACATTAATATGTATCAAGTAGATAGCATGGATTTTAAAATAGAAGGAAGACTTCTTGTACAGACTCCTCAAAAAAGTCTAATCATGTAAAAACTTGCATAGCTTAGCAGAAGTTCCCAGGTTTAGGGAGGGGAGGGGAGGGGAGGGGAGGGGAGGGGAGGGAGGGAGGGAGGAAGGGAGGAAGGAAGGAAGGAAGGAAGGAAGGAAGGAAGGAAGGAAGGAAGGAAGGAAGGAAGGAAGGAAGGAAGGAAGGAAGGAAGGAAAGACAAAATATCCTTTAAAAGTGGTTGTCACCCAACTTTCAGGGTGAAGCATAGGACAAGTCTCTAAGCTAATTTTAAAACTATGAAATTAAATACGTTTCCAGAACAGACTACTCCCAAGGAAAATGAAAAAAATCCCTCAAATTTATACATGCTAATAATTAGATAATCACTATTTAATTTTTCTTCAAGCTCATTTCTAATTGCTTCTTGCATTATTTTAAATTACAAAAAATTAAATTACATTTTAAAATTAAAAATAACAAAATTACATCAAATCCCTATTACATATTTATTTCTATTATTATTATCATCTCTGTTTTATTGCCACCCCCCACAGAGTATAAAATAAACTTTTCTATCTTTATCCTCCATCTTTTCTACTCCATTCCACTTCATGCCATTGTTTATTTAGTTATTAAATGTATATCTTACCATTCCGTTGCTGTGGTAGGATGCAGAAGAACCTGCTTTTCTTCCTTTACAACAGTCAAGATATTGGAGCTGGGGAATTTTTTGGAGGATTGCCATAGAATTCCCCTTATATGTGAGATCATATAGTATTCCTTTCCAAGAGAAGGGAATTTTAGAGGTCGATATTATCGTTAAAAGGTCAACTCCCCAAACAGAAATCTGAGGGTGATGAGTAAATCTAAGTCCAGATTTATCCAGAAGCACTCCAGAAGAGATTCACAGATAAAGAAAGAACCCAACAATAAGCAACATATTTATTTACTGGTATAATTTCATGCATGTCACAGTAGTAGTAGCAAAGTTAGCAATATTCTTTATCTAGAAAAACCTTCCTCTCCAAAAATATTCTTTTTCAGTTCCCATAATTTTCATACAGCGTGATTGTTAACCATACTGTCTGGGATTTATAAGAGTTGAAATCCAACATGTCTGTAGCATATCAGAATAGGGAAATCAACATTTTTAAAAAATTGAAATGAATTTATATTAATAGTAATTATTAATGATATAAGACTGGGGAGCATGATCTTTTATGGGTTAACATGAAGACTGCAAAGCATTTGAAGGGGATCTTTTGCAAAGTTTCTTGCTTGAGCAAAACATCATTATAGCATTAAAGCAGCTATATCCTCTGGAAGTCTCAATGTAGCTGTTTCAAAAATTTTCCGTGGCTGTCTGGACATGTGTGTGGGACCACCAATGAAGCTGTGCACACATCCATGAGAATAGATGGGGAAAATCTTTGAAGACGCTACAGTGAGCCTACCAGAGGATAAAGGAGTTTTAACACTCTGATAAGGGATGCTTCTCTGCCATCTGCTAGGTGTGAAGTGTCCCTTTCTAATGCTTTGCCCAGTTGTAATTGACTAAAAATGTGGTCTTTGTTCTGAGACACTCACAATCTAAAAAATAGACATATATTAGTTACCAAAGGGAAAATAGTAATCTGGAGAGGATGTCTGAGATTTGATGGTTTCATCAATTGTATGGATATATAGGGAGGACACTAAAACAATGTCAAGGCTTGAACCAGGGATGAGATGGGATATGACTTGAACCTAGACTAGGAAGATACTACAGATCACATATTCTTGAAATATGTGGTGCAGTTAACCATATAGTCTGGACTTAATTGTCAAATATGTCCTTCTTCTTTAGATCATAAGACATAGAGAGGATACTCTAACTCAGAGATATCACACGGATGATACTCTGAACATTGCTGGAATGGGGAGGGCAAATCCTGAAAAATGTAAAACCTTGCCTGAGAAAATCAAAACATTTCAATCATACTGGGCCATTTTAGCCCATTTCTCTGAAAGGCTGTCCTTTCATCCTTAAAGGTAAATCCTCACAAAATGTTATACATTTTTTTTAATGTCAGTCTTATGTTTTAAGTCAGGTATTAGGTTTCAGGTTGTCTTGGTGAGGGGTTCCTTGTTGATTTTACTGCCTTGAAACAGTTATGCAAAATTACATCAGTCCTTGTGATCAGTGGTCAGCTTCCTATTTGACCTAGCTTTCTACTTTGCCCTGGTCAAGAAAAGGGTGTGTTTTGACTGTTTCTCTTCAGGAATTAATTTCCCAATCAGGGATGGCCAAATTCTACTGCCTGAGCCAAGGACAAGACGCCAGTTTCCACCAATACCATATATGGAAGATGGTAAGATTGGTGATGAGATACCTTACGACATGTAATTGGTTCAAAGAATGCAGGCCAAGCCAAGTGGAATAACTACTTTCTCCTCCAACACTTTGCCATTTAAGGATTTCTTGGGATTACAGTAGCCCAGGTTTGATTGATTGATTGATTGATTGATTATGTGTGTGTGTGTATTAGTTGGGGTTTTCCAGGTGTAGGAGATCAATACTGAGGTTTACAAACATCTGCAAAAAAGTCTCCCTCCCTCCCCGCTCCCTCTCATGAGATTGCCTGCTTTATTAGAGTCTTCAGCATCTCTTATCTGAACTTTTTTGTCCTCAGAAGAGAGACACAGCAGTTGGTCCAAGGTTAGAGAGGGAAACACAACTGAAGCAACAGTTTGCACAAGATGGCCAATGCTCATCTTAAGCTTGCTTGTGACAAGTGAACCCTGCTTTGAATTTTCACCCAGCCATTGATGCATGATGTTCAGTCTGAACAAATTCAACAGTTCACTGAGTTGTTGTTATTGTAGTTGTGGGGGAAAAGAGAAGGAAGAAGCACTGTGTGTGCTGCCTTGAGCTCCTGAAAAAAGGCAGCATATAAACCAAATAAATAAATACAATACCTTTTAAAAATGCATTCTGAAATAAGTGGACAGCAAGGGCTCCTAGATGTGTTTTTACAAAATTAGAGCTTCTTCAACTATAGCTGCAGAGAAACATACGAATTTTCCCTCTGAGTCTGCCAAGCAGTGGGAACAATTTTGTGTGCAAATCCTGGTTGTTTAAACATGCAGATATAGACTTTGATTGATTCACAGCAAGCAAGACTCTTGCAGGCTTTAGATGGTCATGGTCAAGAGAGTGTGTTTTTCTTCCCTCTGAGTGCGTATTGTGTTAAAAGACAGTCTGTCACCTACTGATTGATTACTGCTGTGTGAAAATTGAGGACTCTAGTCTTGGCACCTCTTTAGACAATTAAAAACAATTGTTATAGGCATCTGGTAGTTATGTAACACAGAGATTAAACTAGCTTTCCTTCAACTTGATTCTCATCAAATATACAACAATGATAGCTCCCAGAATTTCTAGCCAGTGTGGTTGTCTGAATGGAAACACTCACAGGAACATAAGGAGTTGCTTTATATTGAGTCAAATCATGGGTATAACTAGCTCAAGAAAATATTTGAAGTCTCCAAAGCCTTGGATGCAGCCTTCAAAATTTCCAAAAAGTGCTACTGAACTGTAATTTTAATGTGCCCAAGTTATTAATGCAGATTTTATCCATGAGGTGTACTCATATGACCTGTATTTAAGTAACTGAATTGAAATGAAATTACTTCTATTGTATCCTTGCACACTTTTAAGAATGTGGCCCTTGGTATGCACTCAATGGCCAAAGGAATTGTATGTTCCTGATCTAGGCCATTATTCTCAATACTGACTGACTAGCTCTCTGCTTTTTTTCCAGCCCTACCTGGAGATGATGGGGTTGAAAGAAGTACTAGCACATTGCAACATTTTATTGTAAGTCCTATGTGTCCTTTTTGGTGACATCCTGATTCTGGGAATGAAGAAGAAATGCTAGATTTGGAACCACAATAGGTCAAGGGTTCAGCTAAAGGAATCCTTCAACTACTTATGCCATATAGTGTTGCCCAGCTAAAGTCACTCATACCTTAGTGTACTCTCACCTAGATTACTATAATTGCTCTATATGAGCTGCCTTTGAAGGCCACTTGAAAGCGAGACCTGGGCCAGAATGCAGTGGGGTGAAGAGTTATGGGCAGACTTCATTATGCCTGTGTGACACCTCTACTATATGAACTGAACTGGTTAGCAATAGGTCTGGTGATCACCTATAAAGTCCTATGTGGCACAAAGCCTACATATTTTTAGACTTCTTCCAATTGTCTCTGCCTACCCTACTTAGATCTGCCTACCCTACTAGATCTGACAAGGTTGACGTGTTCTGGGTCTCATCAATAGAGACATATGCCTTTCTGTTGCTGTGCCTGCCCTTTGGAACAGCATCTCTCCTAAGATCTGGATGGCTGGCCCAAAACCTGCAGGCTTCCAGGAGGGCCTCGAAAGCCTGGTTCTTCCCTCGGGGACCAGGACAGAATGAACCTGTCCAATAGTGTGTAATTAGAGTTGGTTTGCTCCAGGTGCAAAGTTTTGTATGTGGGTTTTGTATTTCGCTCTTTGTAATGTTGATGGTTTTAATTCCTTGAAACCTGCTGAGAATTGTTTGATGAGGGAGCAGCCTAGAAATCAATCAATCAATCAGACAATAAATAAGCTATGCTGATGCTGATATTTAACAAAGGATTAAAAAAAAAAAAAAGTCAGTCCAAGATTAGCCCTTCATACAAAATAACGGGCCTCACAGCTAATCTTGGGCTGTTACTTAAGTTCATCTTTTTCAATCTTTTAGCGAGCATCTCACACTTCAATTACTGTTCCATTTCATTTATTCAGTGAAGCTTCCAGGGAGATTTCTGGATGGAAAGTATGGGTAAATTCTTTGTAAATGATAAAAATGAATACCCATGTTTTTAATAGTTGAGAGTGACAAAACAGTTTTTGTGATTCACCATCCATTATTCATCCATCATGCAATTGTATAATATGAACTAATCTTCACAGACTTTTTAGCAGCACATAAGTTTATTAAGAATCGGAACAGGACTCTTCTGTAGGAAATATGGAACAAATAATGGGACATCTGTCTAGAGTCCATCTTAAAATGTACCATGAGAGATTGGGTATGTTTGCCACATGTTTGTTTTTTAAATGGTATTCTAAGGGTTTTTTTTTTAATCTGACAAAGATAAATATATTCATACTATTTTGTTTCATTGAATTTTTTTTTTTTCCAGAACTTCCCTAATCTTCCCAAACCGTCACTGAGAGAAATGGTATCGAACATGTGATAAGAACATCAACAACAACTGGCATTTTTTGCACATGAAATTGAAATAAACTTTATTTTTTACAAGCTTACCACATGCAAGTGTTTCAGCTGGTTATACTAGGGCTACACACATGCGGGTGAATTACTTCATTGATAATAGTCATGGAGCAGTTCCCTGAACTAATGTAAGAATACAAAACAACAATATTTAAAGCCATACCGTAAAGCTATACACATTCAAATCGCATTTGAATAATCTCCTTTACACATGTGATACACAACTGATCTAACCGTGGACAACCATCTGGATTTGCCATCTGTTCTTCCACATCAAAATACTGGCTCCCAATTTGGCAGTCATGTAAAGACTGTAAATGTATAAATGCATTCATCCCCAAGCATCCCAAGAGCAGTGCTGAAATTAGCCTTTCGACATGGCGATTGGGCTGGCAGACGTCCCTTGAGGTAGACAATCTTGCCGTTTGGATGGCTACATCGAGGAAGCAGCCCATAGGGAGGCTTCACTAAAGTCTCAGCCTTTATTGCTCCTTTGGTGTTCCCTTTACAAAAGCTCTTGGATGATCCTCATCTACCCCAGCCTGAAGAAACCTTCAGGCAGAGAACACAACTTTTATTTGTTCCTCCTTGTGTCTGATAAGAAATCAAGTATATCTCCCAGATTGTCCAGTTTTGTGCCTTGTTCTGTTCTATTCACCTTATTTATAACTGAAGATTTTAACTTTCATCTACTTACTTCTATTATATGTTACCTTATTTTACCATTATTGTCCTCTTTTTCTTGTAGTCATATTTCATTTTTATTCTTTCTTATATATTTTATATTTATATTTACTTCTGGTAGACTGATACACACACACACATACACATACATACTGTATGTATATACACTATATGTATACAGTAGGCTTTATCTTGCTGTTTTCTGGCCTTATGGTTATAATAAATGACTTGGTTTGATTTGATACAGCCTGTTTGCCTCTGGTTCTTTCATCACTGCTTGTACTTGCTTTGAAGTCATATTGAAGTCAAAGCACCGAAGTCACCAGAAAAGAGCATCCAAAAATAATGAACCTTACTGCTTCTCAGTTGAGGTACTTCAACAGTGTTCCTCTACCCCTTATCCTTCAGCCTCTTCAATGAAGTTTACATTCTTTAAAACACTTCTAAGATTTCTTGCCTCCCTTTAGCCTCAGAACCACCTTCCTCCATCCCTGCAACTTCCAGAAGTAAGACTTTGCCATCTTATCACCAGAATACGTTGGACCACAGCTCCCATCATCCCTGCCCTTTATGCCTCAGGATCATGGGAGTTGAAATCACGCTGGTTGGTAGAATGTTATTCTGCATTTTCTGTCAGCCCCTGCATGCACACCCTTGATTTCCGACATGAACGGCATCATTTTTCAGCATTCCATGGCTTGGGCTTCCTTTCCAAACTCTTTATAGCAGTGTTGTCCAAACTGGCCACTTTAAGATGAGTGGACTTCAACTCATGGCTGGCTGGGGAATTCTGGGAGTTGAAGTCCACTCATCTTAAAGTGGCCAAGTTTGGACAACATTGCTTTACGGCATTCGGTACATTCTCATAATGCATCATGGCAGCTTCTGTAGACCACAGCGTGACACTTCAGTGTCACAATATGACATTTTTCTCTTTTCAATTATCCAGGTTCATCTCCTCCCACCACCACAGAAATGAACGAAGACATGACATCCAAAATGTGTGGGCTCTTTCCTGCTTGGTATATTAATAGCAATGTTTGGCAATTCTGACAGCATTTGCCTCATTTTCAAGCAGTGTTGCTGTCAGGGCACATTCTTCATAATGAAGGCATGTAGGACAACAATGTGGTGTAAAAGTGCACCGCAAAAGCCGAGACATAAAATGGTGGAGAAGCCTGTTTTATGCCCTTGTTTATGCAAGGAAGGAAGATTGACAGTTTTTGCCCTTATTGCTAAGGTTGTCGAAGCCAAGTTTTGATTGTCTTGCCAGAGGCTGTGAAGATGCAGAAGGAAATTGGAGGAGGGAAAACTCATCTATCTTAAGCAAATCAGCATTTACATAAAAACCTGTGTGTTTCCCCCCCCCCCCTTCACTATGTGCATACTGTTTGATGCAGATGGGATGATCCAGCAAGATGCTATGCAAGTGGAAAATGGCTCGTCTACAAGACTGCAATTTTTCAGAATTAAAGCATATGAATATTCTCATTGGATCGTTATAAAATATGAAAAAATGGATTGGTATCATGGCATCTATAGACTTTACAATGTTCATTTCTTCCTCCAATTATACCTGCATCTCCTCCAAATGTAATTGGATTTGGAATAATTTTTAATGTTTTTTTTTAAAAAAACCTGAAATCTCATGCAAACTGCAGTGAAACCTTGGGCTGAAAAAGGCAAGATAGGTGAGATCTGGTCAATTTACAAGTTTTTTTTTTTTTTTAATGGCATTGGCTAATGGATATCGCGTGGAGAAAGACACATTAATGATGCAAATCATGCATGTTTATAGATAAATTCAACGAGTGCAATTCCTGTTGGATGCTTCTTTTCCATTAGACTTTAAGATTTTGAGATTTTTTCCAAAGAAGATGATACAGAGTAGATGGGACACTGTTGCAGTCACAGAATGGAAACCAGCATTTGATACCTCAAATAGATTTTTTAGAATGTTCTGGCTGGTAAAGCAGAGTTGACTGTTCCATTGTTCTTTTGGGGCAAGAGATGGGTCTCTTCTTTATAAGAATCTGAAAATGGTTTTTACTGTAGCCATATAGTATCAAAGACATCCTGGTGTGAAAATACCAATTTTTATTACAATATGGTTTTAAATAACGATTTATGGCTAGAGAGTGGGTACCAACTCATAATTGTAAGAGATTGTGTGCAAATCCAATGGTGTGAGTTAACAAGAGAACACTTTTTAACAACAACAATAAAGAGAGGGAATATTGTCAGGAGGAACACACCCTGGTTTAAACAGCATAAATATAAACATTCATTCAGTGCTCAATTCAATCACAAAGTGTATTTCCCAAGTACAGGTAGTCCTCGGGTTACGATGGCAGTTGGAACCAGAATTGCCATTGCCAAGCAATGCAGTCATAAAGCGTGACATTGTGTGATCACGTTGCTTAGATATGGCAGTTCCAGCAGTTGCAGTTGCTGTCATTAAGTGAGGATTATGCAGGTCATTATGTGAGGATCTCACATGACCGTGACTTCTGACTTCCTGCCAGCTTCCCCATTGACTTTGCTTGCAGGAAGCTGGCAGGGAATGTCAGAAATCATAATCATGTGACTGCAGGATTCTGCAACAGCCGGAACTCTGAGGACCTGTTGCAAGTTCCTTTGTGCAGTGCCATTGTAACTTTGAAAGATTGCTAAACCGATGGTCATAACTGGAGGACTACCTGTAGTAAGAGACAGGAATATACAACTTTACTTTCTTTTAGCAGAAAAACTGGAGACTTATGGCCTTTAACAAGACCTGCATATTGGATATTTCCATTATTTATAGATATTCAAGTAGAACAAGAGGGTCCTATCTTCCTTGCAGGTCACATTCTCTCAGGAATAATCTTCTGGGGGCCTCATTCTGAAGTTGGATGAAGCAAAATCAATAGTGCATGAGGCAAACATCTCAACTGATCAGGTCATTCTCATTTTTTATGTTTGGGGAATGAGTAATACAGCATAGATCGAGACAAGTAGATCTAGCTAGCTCCCAAGCTTGCTGATCTGATCTTTGAAGTATCCATTGTTTAATTTTCTTATTTGGATCAAGGTCTATTATTTGGCCTTAATTGCCTTGGCCACTGACTTTTTGTTTGTCTTCCCTGCTTTTGACACATCTCTATGTCTGTCTTTCCATACATGTACTTTATTGTCCCATTTTTTAGCTACTTGCATTTTCAAAACCTTATTTGTTGCACTGGACCAAAAAATGTGTTTGCATAGCTCTTGAAAAGAACAAGCTTGGATGTTCTCACAGCAAGCCCTAAGTAGAAAGCAACACACCAGTTTTGAGAGTATTTATTTATTTATTTATTTAATTAATTAATTAATTAATTAATGTGTATGCCGCCCATCTCCCCCCAATGGGTGACTCTGGGGGGAGTATACTTTGGAGGACTCTGCAGGGCTCAGAAGGGAAGTTCAAAGGTTCCCATTTGCTCATCTCCTTCTTTCTGCTACATATTTAACAAATAATCTAGTACAAAGCTGGGCCTGCAATCCCCCATTTACATATTTCTCCGTTGTTTAAAGCAAACATGAACTTCAAACATCTGTACGTATTCCCTTGTTTTTTTCATTTCATACTACTAGATGCTCTTAGCCATATTACCCATGAAGTAGAGCAAGGTAAATAGCATCACTTAACATAAAGAGGTTCCCTTGGCAACTGCTAGGCAGATATCTTCCCATTGCTAAGGGTATGTGGAATAACCAAGGTTTGCTGGATGTCTCCCATTCTGCAAAATAGTTCTCCATCAATACCGCAAATTGACTGCTCTTGAATGAACGGCTGTTGTTAAAGTGGTATGTTATTATTTTGACTCAGGCTGTAATTTGTTTACAGGGATTGGAATGAATATATATATATATATATATATGTTTAGAGCTGAGTAGACAAAAACTAAGCAATAAATGCAAGGTCAAGCTAATTTCTCTTCTCCCCATTTGTTTGCAAACAGCTGCTGATGCCTCCTGAAAATTTGCAGAATAGCCATCCTGTAGATAATTTTGCTAATATATTATGTAACAGTGTCACTTCACTGCTCTTCTCTTTTCTTAATCTGCATAAAAGCCGGAACTTTGAAACACATCCAGCAGAAAAATACGGGTGGTGCATTTCTGAAGAATGCCAAGCCAGTGGTTAAAAGTATTGGATTTGGGAGATCTTGTACTCAGATGAGAATCAATATATCTTTTCTCAGACTCTGTTTCTGAAGGAAGGACTTGGATCATAGTATCTAGTATTTGACTGGACTTATGTCTTAGTTCTGCAAAAGATAACCTTCTGGGAACTGGGAGCCAAACTTAACATTTGCACAGGACAGGCCTACCAGATCTGAGCTGCAAAAATGGAGATAATCACTAGATGGCAGCAAGGAGCATGATTTGTCTCTTTGCCTTTGCTGCCATCCCGTGGTCATCCAAAACCTTGTACAGTAGGCAAGATCTGACTGCTTTAGAAGAGGAGGCAAGTACTTCAGTGGACAAGGCAATGTTCCTAAAGGCTGTAAATAACAGTGTCACAGGAAAGTTCCCTGAATAGTAACTGATTAATTAATCAATTAATTTTAGGCATTTCTTAGGTTGCTATTTACTGAAAAAGGATCCCAAAATGGCTTATATGGGATCAGTAAAAACAAGAACAATCCTTCACTGTCAATTTACAACTGAAAAGTCACAATACAAGAGGAAAATTAAAATAAGCAAACTCAGGCACCAATCTATAAAGTGATATGGGAGTTTTTCTTTGCTGGGTTCTTACAACATGTTGATCAACAATTGCTTTTTGGTTTTTTGTGTTGTGCACACCGAGTCTAGGTGGATTGCGGTCTGTGTTGAACTTATCAAATTAGTTCATTGGGTAGCCAGAAAGCATGTTATGCAGACAAAGTCATAGTGTCCTTCGGTAATCAAAACGATTCAAGGAGAGGAAAGCCAAAATGAAGCTGGTCATTAAACAGAATGGCCTTATTCTTCATTTTAACACAACTATAGCCTAATTAAATCCTCCTTTCATGCTTCACTAGGAAAACTCTCTGCAAGTAAAGAATTAGCATCAGGTGGATTGGATTAGATGTTGACTGGGGCTTGTAAGAATTCTTCATTAGTTGTTGCATTGCAACATAAGTCATGGACATGCAGCAGCTTTCAAAATGGCATCCTGTTTGCCTCTTCTGGATTCCACCATTTCATTAAGATGCATATTTAGACCCGGATTAAGACAGCATTCCTATGCGCACTTACTTGGGAGTAAACTCCATTGAACTCAGTCTTTGAAGTTAAAACGTATGGACCAGAACGTATGGCTGCAATTCTATGTACAGTGACTGATGGAAGTTGTGTTTAACTTTAGAGGCTGGCTGGACTTCAGAGTAAAAAAGGGGGAGGTTTACTTCTAAGTAGAAAAAAGAAGTGTTGGAGCATTAGAAGAATCCTGCTGGAGGAGACCAGGACTGATTTGTTCCAGTATCCTGCTTCCCAAATGGCCAATCAGATGCTTTAGGGAAGATACAAGCAGGCCAACAACAGTCTCTTGTTTCCAACTCCTTTACCTATACCTTTAAAATTTACCTCTGTTGGATTTTACTATTTACCTCCTTTGGAATTTTCGAAATTAAATTTAAGTAAATTAAAAATATCTGCAGGTACTCAAATGAGATACTATGGATTAGTTCCTAATAAGAAGCAGTTCTTGAGTTGGCCTCTGAAGAGCTAATCAAATATTTACTTCATTGAATTTCTGCTGTTTTCCAAGCAAGCAGCTGTGGAGTGGAAGGGGTGTATGTGTGTGTAAGAAACCTTCTTAGTTTAAATGAAATAAGCAATACTCATTAATTTTGTAGATACAACATGTCTTGCATTTATCCCTGTTTCTTCTACTGCAACAGGGCTCCCAAATTATCCTAAATCTACCTTTCTATGATTTGCATTGAAATCTTCTTAGAGCAAGTCTATTTGTTATGCAGATAACTTCATTGTTTGATTATGTATATGTAGTTCTGCTGGAAAACAAATGTATCACCCTAAGCTTAATGCATTTGAGTCAGCCCTGTTTGTCCCAACATTATTTGCATAAGAAAAACCAATACCAGTTTCACCCTTAAGACTGGGAACAGAGTTTCAGTAAAAGCTTACTTTTGAAAGATTGCAAAAGGAATATAATTTACCCCTAACAGCAATATATACCGTTAAAATGGCAATATATACAGGAAGCATCTGTTATGTTCCTTGTTTGATCCAGATGAATTAGCAGCCTCTGATACTCTGGCAGCTTTGTATGAATTGGATCACATTTTACAGAGGGTAAACCTCCAATCCAATAATATCAACAATAGATTTGCTTTTACAAAAATAATTTGGGGTAATATAGAGAATTAGAATATCATATATTCTGTGATTACAGGCTTGGTAGAGAGATACTTGTAGAACCAATTGATCCATTTGACCCTTGAATTGTAGCCTAAATTGCTAATTGTCTCTGATTTCTGGAATGTATAAGGTGGTGGAAGCTCATAGGCTTCTCAGTGGCAGCCCCTATTTTATGAAATAGCCTCCACATTAAAAATGTCCTGGCCTTCTGGAAATTCTAGACGGCCTATGATGAGAGATAGAACACCTAGTCTGATTGTTATCTATGATGTTTTGGATTCTATGGTTTTAGAATGTTGGGTATTTTGATTCCTACTGTGGACATTTTATTTAAATGCTTTTGGTGTTTCTAGTAAATTCCCAAGAGCTTTGCAATTGCTGTGGATATAAATAAATAAACAAACAAACAAATGGAAAGTAATAGTCTCAGGTTTTAAGGAAGGTTAAATATGTTTCTTTTGCTTTAAAAACTAGGTTAATTCAATGACAGCAATGAACATCTGTTTGGAGCTTATTGGACTTTTCAATGGAAATTTTTAAAAAAAGATTGCTTGTCATCCTTCCTGTGTTGGAGTTGCAATGAGTTTGAAAGTACATTCATGCATATGCTTTTGTCCTGTCTGTTGGTACTTCCTTTTTGACTAGACATTACTGTTCTTTGGGAGGAAGTTAAAATTTCAAGATGTTAAAGGGTTGTTAAATTATACTTCCCAAATTTGGAGCTTCTCCATTTATGAAGGCCTTTGGATATATCATGCCTGGATTGTTGCCAAAAAAAAAAAAAAAAGAAGTGGCTATGCACACATGCCATGATTCTTTATTTGCAGAAATGAAACACAGGATAATCTGATTCTATATGGTCAAGGTTCAGTTGTTTTCAAAATATGAATTCTGGTAATTTGCATAAAGATGGAACTGCTATTCTTATGTAGTCAAAAAGTAGATACATTTTATTGTTTGTTTTTTCATTTGTCTCTATTTTTATTTTTATTATACTTTTTTCACCTCTACATTGGCTTGTTAGTTTGTTCTGTTTAGATTTTTATAGATACCCTTGTTGGAACTGTTTGAATTGTGTTTCATAAGTGTTTTGTGTGTGTGTGTGTATGTATAAAAGAAAATTAATAAAATGGATTGGGTGGGAGGAACCAAAAAAAGTTTACTCTAAAGTTTATTAGGATGACCAGTAGATAGCAGCAAAGAATTAGCATTTTTCTGTGTCCCTTTGCTGCAATCTAGTGGTTCTTCAAAGATTTGCAGCCGAGATCCTTTTTATTGCAAATGTTTCGTGACCCGGTAATATCACTTCACTGCTAGCACTGAAGATGTTACCTAGCTGGGTCACGAAACATTTGCAAGAAAACAACCAAGCTCAGAGAACCCCAAGGACTCCACAGTTCAACCCTGAGCTACACATATTCACTTTTATTAGATCCTTTTTAAAACTTAAATCTCTTAAAAAGAATATGTTTCTGGGCTGTTCTCACTCAACACCATACGTTTTTCTCCTTCTGTCTCTCACCTTTGCTGCAGTCCTCTCACTACTTAACTGGGAGTAAACCTAATTAAACTTGATGGGTTTTTCTTTTAAAGGAATGGGTGCTGTTTCTGCATTCCACTTCTAACTCATGTTAGGCTCCTTTGAAGAAAAAGTTGAAAGGTCAGAGTCAATTCCAAATTCATAACCAAAGGCATTCTGTCAGTGTTGACTGGCAAGAAATTAATTTGATTTTTTTATTATTCTAGAAAGGCTGTCTCTTAATTAGAATACACAACTGAGTAGCTCTTAGCATAATTTCTAGTTATTAAAAAGAAGAGATCAAATACTCAATCATATTCAATATATAACCTCCCAAAAACCCCTCACCCCCAAACCACAAATTACACCCTTGGTTAAAATCCCAATACTTCTCCAGTTTAATGCTGTCCTTTAAAAGAATCCTTAGAAAAAATTAAAGTCATGGGAAGCTGGGAGCCTAGCACTGTACTCTTACCTTAAGGTTGATTGCTTCCCCAGTTACACCTTTGGGATGGTGAATTTGAAATTCATTAAGACCCCTGAGTATTATACTTAGTTAAAACCTGACAGCAATAGAACAGATACTGCAGGTCTTTGGGGGAAAGAAGGCAGCGAGCATCAATTAAAAAGAGCTTACAGGTGACCCAGGTAGGCTCTCCATGGTTCACAGGAACTACCTTTTCTTTTCTTTTTTTAAAGTGCCATTTGATTAGTTCTTTTGATTAAGCATCCCTTGAGTCTACTCATTTTACCCTTTGCAAGCTGATTGTTTTAATTGAGCAAGCAGCTTTGAGGACTCCCCTTGTAACCATTAAACGAAACTGCCACGCTCACCTCCCCTGGTTGTCCCAGCCCATCTCATTTAGCCAATGATTTCTTTTAAAAGGCTGTAGTTTATCTCTCCATTTCATTACACTAAGTCTCCAGGAGATAATTTAACCCCAAAATGGAAGCCATTAGCAAAACCTGCTTTAGTGATTGTTAAGTGATTCACTTGGGAAGGGAATAAGTTCCTTTTACTTGAACTGGGGGGGGGGGGGCATAACGGTAAATGGCTTTACAACACGGCAGAAAGAGGCATTCCCTGAAGTATAACTGAAGTCCCATCTTGCCAAATTGTTGTAAAATTTTCTACACTCTACCCCATTGACTCCTGTATGCCAGAGACGATTGAGTGCTTCTGTCTTCAGAAACCAACAACTCTGCATAGAAAGCCTTAGGTCAAGGAGAAGGACTCCAACGTAGCCCTATTCTTTGACATGGCCATTTTCTGCATCCAAGGATAATTCTTCTTTTATTGAATCACTGTGGTTTCCCCTATGCAAAGTTGAAGTGACAAAGGTGAAATACAGTTGTGTGGTGAAAATGGCCTCATACCAGGTCATAAACCATCTGTTCAGCTTAAGCATCTCATACTGGCTTCTAATGCCTTATTAGGATCTCAGATGAAGCTCTTTCACCTCACTGCTGCTGAGGATAAAACCCCGGACCTCCTGCATACAAAGCATGCTAATCACCCTGAATTATAGAGCTCCTCCAGGAACACAAAGCTGGTTACTTTCTAGGTTCAAACTTTGGGTGATCATTTTTGCCACCCAAGAAAAGAAAACTCTGATAATCTTTGTGACAATCATTCCTTAATTAAGCACTCAGAATATATTTGTGGCCTACTCTAAACAGAAACACTTTATACAATATTCTATAGCCTTGTTCATCTAATCCTATTGTTAAACCAAGTTTTAAGTATTCATATTCAGCTGGTCCTCAGAGTAAATGAGAGACGGAATCTAATATTCTCCTCCCCTTGTCTAAGATATTTGGCTATCAGGAAAAGAATAAATACGAAAGGTCCTAATCTTAATATTTAAACTATATGTTCTTCTTTTGGTGGTGGTGGGTTTGGCAATAATATTTTAAATTTGTGTATTTATTCTCCCAAATAAATTTAGATGAAATGATTCCATCTCTGAGTAGCAACTGGGGAACTCCATTGAACAAGTGTGTAAAGTTGCTCTCATAACCATTTTCATAACATCCGCAACTTCTAAAGAAGACTTCCAAAGAAGATTGAAGTCAGCAGTCTTATTGGGGGAAGCTCAATTCTTCAGAATTACTTAGCCAGATGCTATTTGATACTTATTGTTTAAGAGTGGGCAAAAATATATATTACATATATTGTATTTTATATCAGATCAAACACAGTTTTTATTAGCACTGTACTCCAATGCGGTTCTCCACCAAATTTTTGGGCACAGAAAATGGTTAGATGATTTCTCTAGGAGGAGAGTCACTTATGTGAGATGGGCGGCTATATAAATGCAATAAATAAACAAACAAACAAGCAAATAAATTTCTAGCCCTGACAACAGTTCCTTCAATATTATCTTGACAGAATCATAGGAAGTCAGGGAGGCTGTGGACAGTAAAAAGGATATTCACGTTTTGGTCATCTTCTCACTAAATAAACGCAATAAAGCCACAGTCTTTCATGAAAAATTCAATGAAATTCCCTTCTCTGAAACTAAAAACGCAAGAGAATTTCTCTGCCTGGTAATTGAACCCCTTAATGCAAAAACTCAGGACAGCTTACAGATTTTAATAATTTTGGACAGGGTTGATTTGAGGGACCTTTTCAAGTTGTACTCAGTTTCACGGCAAGGACTATGATGATATCAATCAATGAGATATGGAAATAGATGAGCGACTTAATATATATCACTGCACTGATTGTCACTGAATATCTGGATGGACCCAAAAGATTAAACAGTTCACAGAAGAGATGAGAACCTCCAGAAGAATATCTTTGCTCTTTGAGATCAAAATGTAGGATGGAAATAAACTCTTCTTAAGCTGATACCAATGCAACTAATCCTTAAAGACATGATTGAGGGCTGAATACCAAACAAATTATCATGAGTTACATTATGCTACTCACCAACGCAATCAGTTATTTATCATTCCAACAGACATGTATTTTCCATTTATGCTAACAGGGTGGTTGATTGGATTTCGCTCATTAAGTGGGCAGAGTCAAAACCAGTCTTACAAACTGCTGTTCAAGTTAATTGGGGAGTACTTTAACACTTGGAAACTGAACATTAAGATTTTAAAATTGTAACCTATATCAATCAGACATTCTTCTGACCTTAAGCCAAAATCAATCAGTTTAGGGTATTGAGCATAAAGGCGGGTGTTTGTGTGTGTAGGTGCAGGGGGCAGGATAAATCTGACTTACTGTTTTTGCTTTGCTAGAAACATGCTCTATCCAAAAAAGGGAAGCTTTTATTTATTTAATTACATTTTGATGGGTGGCTTACATATAAAAACAATATATGTAAGAAAAACATAACTGGCCACAAGAGCAGAAGACCAGCTACAATACCATCCACTTCTCAGGACTTTTTGATATATTGACAGACTTAGAAGAATGTTTACCAAAGATAATAGGTTGGTTGACACTCCAGGTTTTTGATGTTGAAAAGGAAAAAAGAAAGAAGGGACTATTGGATCTCTCCATCACAAAAAGTTTGCTGGTATTATAGATAAGATGCCATATCATTAGAAAGTCCTTGCTCAGCCAGGCATGAGGTCAACAGAATAACATGCCACTTGCCAGAGCTTTGACACAGACATGCTTCACAAAGCTTTCAGTGTCATTTTTAAAAAGCCAGATTGTTTCTGTTTTGGGGGGAAAAGATGCCATTTTTAACATAAACAACATAAGGAACTCAAAATATGCCAAGCACCGTCACTGCCTAAATGACAGGTGAGTAGACCTGCTGTCTTTGAATAAGTGTCAATCATGCATTGGGCTTTGGCCTTATTATTCTGTGTGTGTCTGTGTTCATTTCCAAAATAATTGGGGAAGTGCTTGGACCTCCTGTAAGTACAGCACCTTCTGGTAGCTATTAAAACAGCCGTCTCTTTTTTCAGGCTTCCAAATGAAGCTCTTTTAATTGCTTTAATGAATAGCAGCTTCATTATGGTTGTATGAGGTCCAAAGTAGTTCTTCTGAATCATTTTTAAAACCTGCATAGCCCTAATATATATACAGAAACAGCATGTTCCTTATATAGGTAATGCCATGTACCTTACATAGGGCTGCCTTTGAAGAACGCTCAGAAACCATGGTTGGTCCAAATTGTAATGGCCTATCTGTTGATTGGCACTGCTATATTATATCTGTGCTGCAGACTTTGGACTGGGTGCCAGTAGGTTTATGGGTGCAATTCAAAGTGCTGATTTTAACTTATAATGCCAATATGGTTTGGCTTCTAGATATCTTCAGGACAGCCTCCTTTGAGTAGAATTGACCCATCTGGTACATGTCTCCATCAAAATCTGTTAGTGGTTTCCAACTACAGAAGTGGGTCTGGATTTGCAATCAACTGTTGTGACCTCTATACTCTGGAACTGCCTCTCCCTGAAGGCCAAGTAATGCCCACCATGATGGCTTTCCAGTAGTTAATAAAAATTGAGTTATGTTAGAGAATGTTTGTAGAATGATGGGTAGAAGCCATCTGTATTTTTTTATTATGGAGTTGTGATAGAATTCTGGTCCTAATTCTGGTTTTTATTGTTTTTACTGTTGGAAACTGCCAGGACTCCATGCATAAAAAACAAATGAACAAATGAACAAGGCAAATCCAGCCAGATAAATTTCGAAAAGGATTGTGAAAGTGTTCCTGGGAATGATATATTTAGGATATAAGGAATTGTGAAGAGGGCTACACTGCCTTCTGTGTTATAAAATTAAGCTGTGAAATGGGCAAAATGACACGGGCATGATGGGAAGAAATGGGTATATTCCCAACTCTATCTCCCCACCTCCCCACGAAAGCATTTAATTCCTTTCTTTTCACTCTCTCTTTTCAAAACTTGATCAACTACGTAGAATGAAAGGATGATAGTTCAGATGTGTGCAGGTTTAAACATTTGACATCTGACATTAAAATAAAACATGTCAGAAATGGTCAACAAAAATGCTTGGTCCTTCTACTTCTCCAAGCAGCTGCAGGATGCTTGCCATGTGATCCTAGGAAAAGATTTAATTCCTTTACAGATTTGCAGACAGGTGCTACATACAGTATGCCCGTGACTCTTCCCAGCACTTTTTGCCTCTGGACATTAAACACTGCATAGTTTTAGTACCCAAGGGCAGTTAAATGTTGGAACAACTTCATGTTACCATCCATTCTCAAGGGCCTTAGAGTATGACTCCTCAAATTCTTGACCAACCTTCTGTTTTGCCTTCACCATGTTTCTGCCTTGCCTTTAAAGCCTAGTTACTATATTGTTTTTATTTCCTGGAATTCTTGATCTTCTGGCTTGCCTTCACTATCTGGATATAATTCTAGCTGTTCTCTTGCTTTTAGGAGGACAGAAAAATGGAAAGGAAAGGAAGGAAAAGGAAAGGAAAGAAAAGGAAAAGGCATATCCCTGAATAATGTCCTATGTGATTAATGGTTAGGCAGGAGGAGAACCTAGAAACCTGAAACAACATCAGTGCCTTGTAAATAACATTTCTGTCTCAGTGTGGAGAGAGTTTACAGAAATATGAAGGGTAAACATGTGAGATGCTATTTTATTCCCAGGAGCAATTCAAAGAGTGCAATGGAGCCACCAGGTACCTGTTGACCTGGCTTGGTATAACACTTGTCTTACTTCCCACTGAAGGAAAAAGCCAAAAGTAAAAGCAATTCTTGGATGTTTTATAAATTGTTAGTATAATCCCATTCAATATGCCAAAGTCTAAGAATGTTATCCCTACCTTCTAAAAAAATCTCAGTATTCTCCTCTCCAAATTTCTGGTACAAAAGTTGGGGGAAGAAAAGCATTCACCTAGTCTTCTATTCATATTCCTTTTTCTCTTTTATGCTTAATCAGGATTCTGTGACTTAAAGCAGCACAATTTTTAAATAATACAATCTTAATCCTAATCCTAGGCCATGTTTGAGTCTTAGGTCAACATCCTAAGTACAAGGAACCCTTTAAAATTTCAAACGAAGCCCAACATTAACTTATGGAATATTCAGAGTGGACCACCATTTACATTTCTCACAATGTCTCATGGGCCGTGCTGTGGGAAATTTAAAAAAATGTCTCAGAACTTTCCAACGTTGACAGGGACTACTCAAATATAGGAGCAAGTACACAGAAGAACTGAGTGAGCTTTTTCAAGTTTCTACAGCAGAAACTGACAAGGAAACTAACTCTCCACAAGGAACATTCAAGGGAAGAAAAAGAGATATTGCAGATAGGAAAGTGCATCCTTAAAGGGCAGAAAAGATGCAGCCATATCTTATAAGAGGATGAAAAGAAGAATCCAGGTAGATGGTGATTCAGTTCTTTGAGGAACTGAAACCAACATATTTTGACCACAGTCAGCAGCTCAAGAAGTTGTTCTCTCTTCCATAAGAAAGGATCAGGGGCATGACAAAACAAATTCTAAGAATTTTCAGTCCAATGAATAATATCCCTTCCAGATAAATATATGTGGGGACAAAGGATACTGTAAAGAACAGCTACAACTATATCACCATGGACCTTGGAAATCTGAGAAGGAAGACCATGGGGGCAGAGGTGGATTTTCATCCATTATTCCAGTCCTTGGAAAGAGATCAAAACAGAAAAGAAGGATGTTGTAAGTTATTGTCTGGCTATATAAATGGTGTTGACATTGATGAACAGGCAGGATTGAATCTTGACTGATAAAATGTGGTTAGAGAATACCATTTTATGTTGAATTAGTTTAAATATCCAGGATTAGATTAATTGCATCCCAGGATACTGAAAGAACTAGTATGCCTGAACACTTATGAATTAGTTGGAGAAATCCTGAAGAATGAATGAAGTGACAGAAAATTGGAGTAGAGCAAATATTGTCTCTATATTCAGAAATGGGGGAAAGGGATAGACCAGTTTGACATCTATACCTGGAAAGATTCTAGAGCAATCATGAAGACATCAAAGTCTAAACAACTTGAAAACAATTCAAGTAATTACTAGAAGTCAACATTTATTTATAAAGAACAAGACTTTCCAGGCTAACCTTATTCCTTTTTTTTTTTTTTTTTTGCTCAGGTAACTTAACACAATGAGAATTCTGTAGGCATAATATATCTTGACTTTAGCAAAATACTGTCAAAGTACACTATGATTTACTGATTAATAAACTAGTTAAGTGAGCACTGAATGGGATGACAATTAAGTGAATATGTATCTTGCTTGAGAATTATATTTAAAGGAGGCTCATCAGTTGTTCCTCATCAAATGGAAAGAAATATTGAGTGGGGTTCCATAAAGATCAATGTGGATCCTCTACTCTTCATCATTTTTATTAATGACATAGATGAAGAGATAGAGGGAATGTTTATCATATCTGCAAATGAAATAAAATTGAATGGAACAGTTAACATCTCTAAGTGAGAAATAACATTTTAAATTATTTTTGATAGGTTAGGCAACAGAATGAAATTTAAGAGACATGTGTAAAGCTTTTCACTTAGGAAACAAAAACCACATCATTAGGTATGAGATGGGAGACACCTGGCTTGGTAACAGCACTTGTGAACAACATCTTGGAATAATGGTTGACTGCAAACTGAATATGACTCAGCATATGTGACTTCAAAAAGAAAATTGAATTTTAGCTTGAATGTAATTTCTAAATGATGGGCAGCAACTGTTCTGCTTTATTGTACTACTTTGGTCATGTTAAGTACTATGCCTGGGCGGGGGGGGGGAGGCATCATACTTTAAGAAGAAACAGGTTCAGAGAATAGCAAAAATAATGATCAAGAGACTAGAACTCAAGAAAGATGGAGATTGAAAGTTCAGTTTGTTTAGCCTTGAGAAAAGACAGCGATGGGATATGACAGCATTCTTCAAATACCTGAGAGCTCATAAAAAAGATTATTTATTCCATTAATCCATTTCTAGCACCCATTTCAGAGTGCTAGAAATGGAATAATGAATTTAGGTTATAGAAGGGCAGATTAAGATTGAATGTCAGGAAAAAGTAATGTCCTAACAGTAAGAACAGTTCAACAGTGTAATCAATTACCAGAGAAGTGGTGAATTGTCCTTAATTTAGATGTATTCAAGAGGAAGTTAGACAGCCATTTGTCTGAGGTGTCTTAGTTTGGATTTTTGGACTGAAATGGATGTTGGAATTGATGAACTAAATGGCCTACAAGGTCTCTGATTCCATAGACAAGTTAGTAGTTTTAGGAATAGCCAAAAGAAAGTAAGAATGGTTCCTGCACTTGGTACAAAAGTGAAGCTAATACTAACAGTACATTTTTTTCCTGCCTTGCCTAGCTAGTAATTAAGAAAATAAATAGCTTGAATCTCCAAATGTATGGTGATGATGGTCATGGATAGAAGAGAACACGATGCAGATTGATAGAAAGTCCGTCCAGCTGGCTGATGGATTTTTATTATATGCTATTGTCCGCATCAGCTGACTAAAGGCGGAAGTGAAATTTTCAGATCATGATGGCCTCCTGTGGCATTCATTCATTCTAATTTACTATGAGGTTTCTTACATTAAGCTATTTAAACAGCAGCAATTTTATAACTGAAATTTCAGTTGAAAGAAATGCTGGCACTAACCATTTCTCCAACATTAAAAAAACAAAATTGTTATGCTATGGCAAAGTCAGGTCCACATCAATATATATATATATATATGTTGTAAAACTATGATTACTGCTTATACAAAGTTGCCATTTAGGTTAAATTATTGGAAGCCAAAAGTGAGGTAGTCAGAAAGTGCTTGCAGTCAATAGCAGCACTTTAGAATTTTTATATCTCATGTGTCCATACGCCTTTAAAAAAGACTTCTTAAGAATAAAACCCTTCATTCAAAGCCATAAAATCATCTTTTTGAAGAGTTATAGTCCATGTGTTGAAGGGCATTCCAGCCTACAACAGAAAGAGAGGCAGGGGAGAAGAAACTTTCTGAAAGTAAGCAAACAATAGCCAGCACCTCAATGTCTCAAGACCACTCATGTTACTTGGTTGGGTTCTCCACGTCAGGCAGAGGCTCTTGAGAGTCTCTCACTCAAAGGTTGCACTGCTCCATCCTTGCATTAGAGGCTTTATTAAATTATGCCTTACTGTGATGCTGTGTTCCAGGCATGTGACAAACCTAAGAAGATACTGTTGAAGGCCTAGCTATGAAGGATGCCTTTCCAGAGTGGGGCAGGCCCTGTGTTGGACTGTCACAGCAGGTTAAGTGAAAGATATTCAAATGCCTTGATGTGTCTATACCTATAAAGATCAGAATCCTGCAAACCATGGTATTCCCTGTGACACTCTATGGAAATGAAAGTTGGACTTTAAAGAAGCAAGATAAGAGTATTGATACCTTTGAACTTTGGTGTTGGAGAAGACTCCTGAGAATACCATCGACAGCAAAGAAAACAAACTGATGAATCATTGAACAAATCAACCTAGAGTTCTCACTTGAGGCACAAATGACCAGGCTCAAATTATCCTACTTCAGACACATTATGTGAAGACCCAACTCTCTGGAGAAGGCTCTCATGCTGGGAAAGGTGGAAAGAAAGAGAAGAGGATGACTAGCAGCAAGATGGATGGACTCAGTTACAGTGGCAATGAGCGCACTGTTGAGAGACTTGAAAGACCAGGTTAGGGACAGATCATCATGGAGAAAATCTATCTATGTGGTAGCTAGGAGTCACAAATGACTTGACGGCACATAATCAATCAATAAGTGAAAAAGCAAGCCCTTTCACTCTTGTTTCGTTCTTGTTAATGACAGCAGGTTATGCTTTTACCTGATAACTTCTGACCATGTGTTTCTGACCAGACGCTTGTCATCCACTGCCATATGGATCCAATACTTCAATTTAAAGAAGGGAGGATCTCTTTAGAACAAGGCATTATTTGTTGGAGATGCAGCTTCACAAATATAAATTCTTTGCACCTTTTATCCTATTGACTACTAGTGGCATGAGGAGTGAAACACTAACCAACGGGGGTCTTCCTTCCTTCCTTCCTTCCTTCCTTCCTTCCTTCCTTCCTTCCTTCCTTCCTTCCTTCCTTCCTTCCTTCCTTCCTTCCTTCCTTCCTTCCTTCCTTCCTCTATTTGCTTTCCCCTAATTGTAAGACTGAGACTCTTTAGCCTGCTTTCTACAGGAAGAATAAAATTAATAGAATAAAAAAAGAATAAAATATTTGGGTTTAGTTTAGATACTCTTCAGAAGCTTGATTCTATTCTTATGCACACGCTCTTCTAAATCTAGATCCTCAGTAAATGAACTGGAAGATTTCAACCAAAGTTGAGGAGGATACCTCAACATTTTGCATTAGATTATACAGGCATTTGGAAGAATAGTGTCACTTGTTTTCCTGCTACAGAAATGCTGTAACAAAGAGGTGTACAACCAGAAGTTCCTGGCATTATTTGACCCCCCAGAAACTGTGACTCCATTTGCCAGTTGGCTGCTCTGTCCAAATGTTGTTACCAAATTGTAATGTTTAATGTAACAGGAGGGGGAAATGATTAAATATATGATGGGAGGGTAATCAGATCAACCAACTTTAATTAAATTTCAGTGAAATGAAATAGAATTTATTGCCCATCGCTGCCTCTGGTGCACCATTCAGAGCCAAACACAACCTTTGGCATGGATAACATTGTGTGCCAGTGCAGGAGCTTCAGAGCTGAATTTCTTGCTCTGTTGAGTCCTTTTGCAGAGCGAAGCACTGAATAGACACTCTACAGAGTTTCTCTAGCTGCATTCCTAATATGACAAGGTACACCAGAGCACCTGTCAGGCCCAACATCTTGCTTTTTGTTGGTGAGGTGGAGGGAGCACTGACTCGCTTAGGACAGCCTCTGCACTCTCAGTCGTTCAAAATTGGCAGAAGTAAAGTTCAAATACTTGATCTCTCAGTACAGTGGTAGCTCGGTTCACGAACTTAATTCGTTCCACGATTCTGGTTGCGAAACGAACTGGTTGCGAACCGAATCAAATTTTCCCATAAGGTTCAATGTAAATACGGTTAATCCGTTCTGAACCATATGTATTTTTTTTTTAAACCACAAAAATATGAAACAAAGTACAGTATAGTACAGTATGAAGAGAGAGAACACTAACCTTGCTTGGGGTAACTTCTGGCGTGGAGGACAGGAAGGTGGGTGGGGAGGTGGTTATTGTTTGGAGGGAGAGTCCCCCTTGCCTACAGGAAGCCACGACCATGTGTCAGAGCAGGGAAGATGGCCACAGGTTGTGTTCGTCACCCGATGCGGAGTTTGCAAACGGAAGCAAAATTTTGCGAATGGTGCTGTTCGTGAACTGAATTGTTCGTGAACAGAAGCGTTCGTGAACCGAGGTATTACTGTACTTTGTGTGTGTGTGTGTGTGTATGTGTGTGTGCACACGCACACACACACGCATGTGTTTGAGTCAGTTTTTGACTCCTTGAGACTGCCTGAACTAGACCCTGCAGTTTACCTGCAAGGTTTTTTGGAGGTGATTTGCCATTGCCTGCTTCCTAGGGCTGGGAGAGAGTGACTTGCTCAGGGTCATCCAGCTGGCTTTGTGTCTAAGGAGGGAGTAGAACTCACAGACTCCTGCTCTCTAGCCCAGGGCCTTAACCACTGCACTAAACTGGCTCTGCAGTACTTCCTATTCAGTGGCAAAATGTACTTTGGAGGACATGGGGCCCTCATGCAGCACTAGTCTGCAGATGAATCTTTTCCTGGGATCACATGGCATGTGTCTTGCAAGTACTTGGAGGAGTAGGAGGACCATGGTTTTCTTGACCATTTCTGACATATTTGTTGAGTTCAGTTCTCTGTCTTCAAACTTGCATAGGTCTGAACTATCATCCCTTCATCCCATGTTGTTTAAAAAAGAGATAGAAATGATACATTTACTTGCTTTTCTTTGGGGGGTGAGGGAAGAGTTGGGAGTTGCATGCATATTCAACCCCACTCCCGGTATCTAAACATTTAGAGTTTGCTGAAGTGGCTATTTTTCTTCTTTTTATAATTTAAAATGGAAATGGTGCCTTCTTTGAAAGCTTGAAGCAATTTACAATCCATCCTTTTTGAAAATAATGGTTCAGGTATCTCTGGGGCCAAGTTCATATGGAAAATATCTGTCAATATTTTCAGGAAATGTTGCTAAATATCTTAGGTATGGATCAATTGCCACCCTAAACAGATACAGAACTCACATGTAGCAGAGGTTTATGTCCACATTTGAATAATTACCTTCTTAGACTTTTCCCTCAAGACTGATCTCCATTTCCCTCTGTTCTGAACATGGAGAAATGAAACCACATCATTTAGCATCTGACAGGACATAAGATAAAAGTCAATAAAAAGAGAATAATTTATTAAAAAGATCTAATGTTACAAGAACAGTACACAGGAACCAGTATTTTACTGTGTCTTTCACATAGTATATACCATTATATATAGTAAATATATACAAGTTGTATACAAGTTTTCTAACATTTTGAGTTGGTTTCTTGTTTTTGGTTTCTAAGCCAAGATTGTTTTTTTTTTCCTTCCAATCACATTCAATTATTATGATAGTATACAAAAATACAGTCTTTCCAGTTATGTTGGACTGTTCTGTTACAAGGTAATCCAAAGAAACTGTAACAAATGAATAAATTCATGTTTGCAGCAAACAAACCCACAATGACAACATTGACAACAAATTAGGGGCATGAGATGGGAGATGTTGTCTTTTATAAAGTAATAAATATGGTAATATGGGGATAATAAAAAATAAACTTGCTTGTTAATAGGCTGTAGATACAAAATCTAACCTTCTGTCCAGGCTTATGATATACCCATCTATCTTTGTAGTGTCACTATGTGAGGTTAAGTTCAGGGCAGTTAAGTAAATCATGGTTATTCAGATGTACAGTGTTGATTAATATCAAGTCAACTGCTGCTCTGCTTGTGGTACAGTCTGCTACAGTAGATCTTACTGGTGACAGAAATCCAAAATATTATTGGTCATGAACATGGGTGAGGCAAGTATGTGAGTTCCCATTGCTGGTGGTGAAATGCCAAAACATGCCTATAAGGAATTCTAGTTCTCTTCAAAGAGGTTTTTAAATATGCCATTCACCATTATCCTGAAAAATAAAAACAGAAAACATAGGGCTGATTGTAATGAGTGGCTGATAGTGTTGGGGAAATTCTAGTGTGGTATTGTCAGGAGATGATTTTGGGGCAGAGGTCTAAGACTATAAGAAGCAGAAAAAGTGATGTCTGCTGAAATGCAACGGGGGTGAATGATCACATTTAATATATGTCAGGTAGCACAACTTGATTATATTTAGACCTATTAATACCTAGAGTCAAAGACTGGAAATCAATGGGATTTAAGTTATTCACGTTTAACTTAAAGACCATTGATTTCAACAGGTCCAGTTTGCATCTGGATTCGACAACTTTCCATCTAAAGAACCCCTCCTCCTGGAATGTTAAATTCTTTGTCTAAAATTAATTAACTGCACTACTGGCAAGTTCCATTTTTTCAATATTATCTGAACCCCCTCCCCCACAAACCCATAGACAGATGATGAAGCAATTCAATTGATTGATAATATGATAAAGTCCTCATGATGATAGTAATGAAATCTATTGAGCTAAAGAGGAATAATGTATTATGTCTTAATATTGATAGCTCTTCCATTTGCTGCTTTATACTGCTGGCAATGACTATGCACCCTATTTTACAAAGGACAATAATCTCTTTGAGAGACTGTCACAGGACAGTTTCTAAGAGCAACCTCTAATTAAAAGCTATCTAATCCAAGTGAGCTTTACTGCTAAATAGTAAGAATAGAAAGCAGTAGCCATAAAGTCCACCAATAATTAGCAGCAAAGGTGAGGAGGTGTATAGATTAACTGGTCACAGGCTTCCACACTATGGCGATATATTTTGTAATTTCTAATCAAATAATAGAAATTATTACTCTATGGGCATCTCTATATACATGTTATGATACATAGATTTTAGTCATGTGTAAATTGCCAACATAGCCCTGTTTGATGGTTATCTTTAAGTAAGGCACTGATGATGTTACCTCGTTGAGTAATGAAACGTCTGCAAGCAAACAACCAAGCTCAGAGAGCACCAAGAATTCCACAGTTCAACCCTGAGCTACAGATATTCTCTTCTATGGGTTATATTTAAGTGACCACCATAGGCTGGATTGATGTTGGGAAGGGTACAGGATGCAATAAGATCTAGGATTTTCTAATGATGTCATCAGGGGTCTAGCATAGCCTAGTAATATCTGGATTTGTCAGCCACCATATCCCACTTAACAGGTTTGAGAGGCTCTGATTTGCATTGGAGGAGTGGTAAACTTCTGATATATCTTGATGTTTGGTCTTAGTTTATCCTTTCAGATTTTTTTAAAACCACATTTCAAAAGCAAGTTCCACTAAGAGTAGAATGCGTTGCCAATACGAATTACTGGTTATGCAAAGCCAAATCACTGTGTGCCTATGAATGGCATTTTCCTGAGCCGGCACTGGGAAAATATTTCTGTTTTAAAGTATAAGACCTTTTCTCTTACTAATTTAACACCACAATAACACTGTACAAAGTCTATTTCCATTTCATTCAATTTAATTTGCCTTTTATTTTTATTTTTCATTAGCTTTTTTTTAAACTAAACTTTTGAAGGGAAGGGTTGGGGGAAAAAAAAAACTTAGCCTGCTTCTAGTATGTTCATTGCTCAAGCTAATGATTGGGGTCACAGTGGTCCAGAAGTATTCAGAATATTTTCTTGATATTCCATCACTCAATGATATGCATAGCCTATTACTGGATAACAGAATATCATTTTACAGTATCACTGGACTACAGAAGACATATACTATTCCATTTGCTTTTGAGATATTAGTTGGTTAGGCCTTCCATCTAAACTTTCAGTTGCTGATGTGCACATTTTTAACTACTTTCTCCCACTTTAAACTGATCAGCATCAGCCAATTTCATGCTTACTGGTTTCTTCAGTCTAGATGGTGTTCCACATGGGAATGTTTTCCTACCAGTTACATTGCAATTGCATATGCAATGAACTTATTAACGTGAGATATGCCTAAGATGATTGATTGGTTGATTGATGTGCCATCAGATCGAATCCTAGAACCACATTTTTCCCCCATGATCTGTCCCTACCCAGGTCTTTCAGGTCTTCCAACTAAGATTATACTGTGTAATATTATAAAGTATTATGCTGATAATATTACATTCCTCACTACATTACACTGCAGTTGTGATAAGGTATTATATATAAACCACAGTTGAGAGGCATGAAAGGCATTTGGAACTATGACTGTTCCTTTCATTAGGGCTACCCTATATGGACTGCAAAAATCCATAAATAGCAACAAAGAGGCAGAATTTTTCTTTATCATCTAATGGTTAACTGAATATGTGCAGCCCAGGTATACAGATATATAATCATCACTCTTCATTTCAACCAAAAAATGTAGGGTATCACTAAATGGAAAATATATAAATTAAATTAGTACCAATAGAAGAATTAAATTGGGAGCAAATGGGAACAAATTGGAAAGAATTAAATTGGGAACAAATGATTGGGGGCCAGAGGATGGTATTTTTGATTGCATTCCCCTCATTCGGGAACATCTCGTTGCCCTAAGTCAGGATGGTCTATTTGATTTTGGGGGGGAAAAATACAGAACCAGACAAATACTAAATGGCATCAAAGACATAAAGATGACTCTAATCCATTGTTGTCATCTAGTGCTCACATGGATTTTTACAATCAAAATAAGGTAGCTCTACATTTCATTCTGCATTTGAATGGGAAAAAAATGTAGGTTATCACTAAATGCAAGAATAATATAGGGAACTAATTGTTTTAAATATGAAGTGTGCATCTATGTGGACTGGATAGTTAAAGGTCTTCAGATTCACATGCTGTACATTAAGCTGGTCTCTATCTCCTATGTAGCCTTAGTCATATCAATACTTGGTAGCCACCAAGTGGATAGAAATGGAGGAAGATCTTACAACCTGTTGGCTGTAAGTGCCGCCTCTGAGGCTTGATGTGGACCCCAGAGAACCCCCCACATTTGCGTTTTGGCAATACATGTCAGTGGCAAGCTGCTTGCACATTGTCCTAACAGTTTTGCAGATTAGGACTTCTGATGGTTGAAGAGGATAGGAAACAGGGTACGGAAAGACCACTATGAAAAAGAGCTCAGGGTTGAGAAAAAGACAATTTCTCTTGAATGTAATATAAGGTTTTATTACCACACATGTTCTGGAAAAAAAAAAGCACAATGAAGCTATCTCTAGATCTCATGATAAGTATGAGCAGGAAAGTGTATATTATATCTGCATTCATTTATTCAAAATTTATCAAATATTAATTTGATAAAAATATTTC